>NC_050461.1:10131073-10776202 GCF_903995425.1 Onychomys torridus
TGGCTTTCTTTTCACATCAATAACCACAGCACTGGGTGGGGCAGGGGTGGGAGGTGGGCAGGAAAGACAATTGGGTCCCAGGAGCCTTCTGGCCTTCCATCCTAGCCAAAATATAGCATTTCCTGTTCAGCAAGAGGCCCTGTCAATAAATTAATAATAATAATAATAATAATAATAATAATAATAATAATAACAACAACAATAAAAAGTGATAAAGACAACCTGACCTCTTCTGGCTTCTGCATGCACATGTATGAGCATGCATCTGTGTAAAAATGTTTTCTTTTTAAATGTCATTCACAAAACTTACTATTTCAGTAATTGCGAAAAAAGACGATACAGCCTTTTTTCTATTCCCACTACCAAAAACAAAAACAAAAAGCCAAAAAACCTCAGGAAGGTCCCCTCTGTCTTGGCTGATTGCAGGCAACAGTGTAGGGAGCCAAATCAGCATTTTATACTCAGAGTCAGGAGAGTGAGACAGGAATCCAGGTCTGGGAGCAGAAGCAGATTCTGGTGAACGCCTGTGCAGCAGGGGCTGCCAGGAGCTGGCGGCAGCAAACCTCCAGTGGAATCCATCAGCAAGCATAAATTGCAACACCACCCACAGTGCCGGACATCTGTCCCCAGACCCCATCAAACTCCAGGAAAAAGAGATGCAGAGAAACCAGAGTCCAGGGAAGCCATTAAGAGATGGGAATCCGTATCATTCAGACCCAGCAAAGGAGCCACCTACAAAACCGTACACTTTGCTCAGACCTTTGACGGGCCACTGCAGCTGACTGGGAGGTTACTGGAAGGGGTGAGGGAGCAGTGTGGCTCTTTCATTACCCTGCTCTGTTCCTCTTTCCAATCCAATCCTTCTGCAGCGGCCCAGCCCAGCCGCTGACGGCCTTCCAATTAATCTGAAATCTGCTTCCACGAAGAATTCCCTTCAAAAGGCAATTTGCATTTTATTAATGAATTCATAGAGACATAAAAGCCTCCCAGAAGTCAGCAGTCTATGCAGGCATGTGGGGGATGGGAGGCCAGACTGGTCCTGGAGAGAGTAAGCTGAAGTGACGGGAAATAGAAGTCACAAATAGTGGTCACAGAGGGTGACAGCCTCCTCCAGGGGCACAAAACAGGGAAATAAGTTTGCCTTCAGCACAAAACACGTAATGACGTCAGACAGAAGGCCCAGGTGGCAATATTTTAATTGGCTAAGCACTGGTACGGGCTAGCCTATGACCATCTCACAGGTATGGACTAGCCTATGACCATCTCACGGTGTTCCTTCCTTTCCCTCTTAGATGCTGTAGTTTAAAACCTCATTTTCTTAAATTAGACCAATTAAACTGCTTTTGCTGTTTTAGAACCATCTTGTAAACTTTATTTCATGATGAGACAGCCGGAAGACAATCTGAAAAATAGCAGTTTAAAAAGAAAAATCTTAGCACAATGCAAATTCAGTTAAATTGACACGGCAAAGCTGACACTTCTTAAATAATGTGTTAAAACTACCTCAACTGGGAGGGCACAAAGCCCCACCCCTACCTGAGGAGCTACTAGCAATGGGTAGATACTGGGAGAAGGAGTCAGTCTTTAGAGTGTAACCCCCGGCAGGGCGGCCATGCTCTAGTGGATGGCCACATGCTCGTGATGATTTGGGTAGCACAGATTTGAACTCGTCATTCTTGTTAGTTGGTTTCATTTAAAGGGACACAGAGTTGGGTGGGAAGGAAGTGAGAGTGGATCTGGGGAGAGTTGGGAAGGAGTGAATGTGATCAAAATGCATTGTATGAAATTCTCAAATAATTAATAAAATATTATTTTAAAAATTTAAAGTGATGCCACTCCGCTGTCAATGAGCTCCACACTATGTATTCACTCATTTAACAACCGCGTCTCTCCCACCCCGCCCTCTCCAGGTCTCCTCTTGTCACTTTTGCAAGGACTCTGACCCTCTTTGTGTGTAGATGGCATCAGCTGATCATGAACAAATTTTTAATGTTTTTACTTCAATCTAGTAGAAATGTAACTTGATTTTTAATTCCTTTCCTGGGCTGGGAATGTGGAGTACAGTATTGCCTCTTGCAGCAGCAGCAGCAGCAGGAACCAGCCACTGCTGCCAATGACCAGTGCTCAGGAAGCAAAAAACAGCTGGAACTCACAGTGCACAGCTGCTGACTATGAAGTCCAGGAGGTGAGGACATGATGTGCATTTTCTTTTTTCCATTTCTCACGTGTATAGAGTGTGCATGTGTGTATTCGTGTTTTAGCATGTGCATAAGTGCATTGTGTGAGGGTGCCTATGCACATGGGTGTGCTTGCATGTATATGCCCAAGGTTGATGTCAGGAACAATCTTCAATTGCTCTTTTATCTTATTCATTGACAGTCTCTTAATCAAGCCCAGAGCTCAAGGTTATGGCTAGATATTTTGGGATTTTTTGTTTTGTTTTGTTTTGGTTTGTTTTGGTTTTTTCTTTTTTGTTTTTTTGGTTTTTTTTTTAGCCAGTTTGCTTTGGGGATAACCCTGTCTCCACCTTCTGAATCTAGAATTATAGGCAGGCTACCACATCCATCCAGCACTTACTGGGTTTCTGGAAATCTGAATTTTCCTCTTTGTTTTTATATGGTTTATAAACACTTTAACCATTGACCCATCTCCTAAGCCTCAGTTAAATGTATTTCTAACTGATATCTTCAACTTAACATACATTTATTATACTTAATTTTATGTATGTAAAGGAGCAACTGTGTATACTTTGGCTGTGTTCCTAGAGTATATGTTATTTTGCATACTGGCACTTAATTTATGAGCAGTATTCATTCAAACTCTATCCAAGCTGTTATCTCACAGTACTCTAGCTGGGTATAATAGCTGCAAGACACCCCAGGCTGCACCCCACTGCACCTTACCTGTCTGCTCCCCTTGCTAGTGGCACCAAGATATTCCAACTCCACCATAAATGGCACTGTAATGAGCAATCTCAGCATGGAGCTAGTGAGAGTTTCTTTGGGAGAAGCACACGGGGAAGAAATGACAGGTCAAGCTGATGTGCTCACTCTATTCTTCAACACAGGACCAGATAGGTTTCCCTCTTTAAAGCCTGAGCTAGTGGCTTGTTCCCTCTGGCAGTGCACACCACTTCCTGTAGTCTTACAAACACCTGGAGTCATCCAACTTTGTGGTTTTGCCAGGCTAATTAGTATAAATTAGTATCTCATATTTTCATTTGCGTTGTTTGATTACTAATTATCCTAAGCATTTATTTATAATGTATTTCACAGTGTTATGTAATTAGTTTCTGGGGTGGCTGACTCTCCTGTCCCCATCCCAATTATTTTTCTATCAGAACATTTATTTATTTATTTGTTTGTTTGTTTATTTATTTATTTATGTTGCAGATGGTCCTTGTATAGTCTGAACACCAACCCCAGACCTACTTTAGACATTCTGAATATTTTCCCCTGCCCTTTGATCTCTTTGCTTTACCTGGGTTGTTTTCCAATTCCCTACTGATTTGTAGCATTGTCTCTGTCCTTTATTTTTTTTCCTACGTATATATGGACTTGTCTCTGAGCCTTCCTGCATGTTCCAATGAGGCAGAATGTTCTGGATTTACTCCACACTGAAAGATTCATTCTTACTTCATAGTGTGTCGATGTCTAGTCAAAGAAGCCCCCTCCCTATTTTTACCCTTTTTTTCAGGTTAATTAATTACAAACACTTGTTTATTTGTACTAATGTTACAAGAATCTACCCCAAGAATGCAAGTGGATTTTTTACTTGATTTGAATTGTTTATAGCTTATATACCAAATAAATATATTAATACTGAATTTATATATCCCATTGTTGTTGTTTGGTTTTGCTCTTTTGGGGTCCTGCCACCTAGCTCCCAAATAAAACACACAGAGGCTTATTCTTAATTATGAATGCTTGGCCTTAGTTTGGCTTGTTTCTTGGCAACTTTTCTTAAATTAGCCCGTCTGTCTTTTGCCTCAGGGCTTTTACCTTCTCTATTTCTGTACACCTTTCATTACTTCTTACTCCGTGGCTGGCTGCGTAGCTGGGTGGCTGGCCCTGACGTCCTTCCCTTCTCTCGCTACTTCTCTCTCTTCTCTCTCCTCCCAGACTTCTCCCTCTAGATCTCCTCTCTGTCCACCAGAGAGAATGTCCTGTCCTTTCTCCTGCCTCACTGTTGGCTGTTCAGTTCTTTATTAGACCATCAGGTATTTTAGACAGGCACAGTAACACAGCTTCACAGAGTTAAACAAATGCATCAGAAACAAAAGTAACACACCTTCAAATAACATTCTACAACATCCCATTTGTGCCTTTCTAATATGATCTTGTTTTTAACCAATTTATTTTTTTTCCTATTTATTTATTTAGTTGGAGAGGAGCATGCAAGCCACCTTGCACATTGTGGAGGGCAGAGAACAACATTCAAAAGGTGATTCTCTCCTTTTGCCACGTGAGACCCAGGAATTGAGCTCAGGTCATCAGGCTTAGCAGCAGTGACCTAACCCACTGAGCCATCTCACCAACCCAGCTTTTAACAGTGTTCATACTCTCCTTTGAGTAGTTATGCTGTCTTGGTTGGGTGGCTTTGACTCTTGTTTCTCTTATGAATGGTGCTTTACTTTCAACTACAGTCTCAGAGACTCCATTGATTTTATAGGTTGATATTTCTCTCAGAGAATTGCTGAAGTTTTACTACTGCTAACAATTTATTAATTCTGTAGACTTCTCTAGGAAGAGGGTTTCATCTTTTGAAAATTGTGAATATTTCAACTCTTCTCTTCAATTGCTACACATAATTTTTTCCTTTTTCTTGTATTGTCCAGCACCCCAACTCCAAGGCAGTAACAGAGAAGGGGGTGTGATTGTTCTGGTTCTATATCAAGAGAACACATATAGGCCAGGCAGTGGCAGCGCACACCTTTAATCCCAGCACTCGGGAGGCAGAGCCAGGTGGATCTCGGTGAGTTCAAGGCCAGCCTGGTCTACACAGAGAAACCCTGTCTCCAAAAACAAACAAACAAACAAAAGAAAATGCATCTAAGCTTTCCTCCTTGCAGACAATCCTTTATTTGCTGGAAGGTTCTGGCCCAGAAGATTCACAAACTTCCAGAACTCCTGTTCTTAGCTTGATGGACTAATTTTTAGAAATACAGCATTTTAAAAATATTTTTCCTTTTCTAATGTTTTTTTTTTCTGTGAAGATTGGGGTAATTACGAAGTTGTCCTTAATTTTTTTTAAATGAGACCTTCACTGATCTAATGTCCATCTGTCTTTTCAGTCCTTGCTAAGGTTTGCTTAACTTTGATATATTATTTTCAAAATAAGCAGTTGTGTTCGGCAAATATTTTATTCCCTTGTTATGTATCCATATTTATAAGTGAAGTGAGTCTATCGTATATCTTCTGTCTATGGAATCAAGATTATATTATATCATAAATTGAATTTGATAGCTTTCATATTTCTATTTGGTAATACAATTCATTTGTTAATTTTTTTGTCACTGTGACAAACACTTGAGAGAAAAATGAATGTTAAAAAAAAAAGAGAGATTTATTTCTGGTTTCAAAGACAGCAGTCCATGGTTGCTTTGTTCTTTATCTGACCTGTGGAGAGGCAGAGTGGCAAGAGCATTTGGCAGAGGCTGAACCCTGTATCCGCCAAGAAGCAGAGGGAGGGCACAGAAAAGGGACAGGCAAAGTTGCCTACTTCCTAATAGTCCATTGGCTAGCTTAGCAGTATCATGATCTAACTACCTGTCAATAGTGTCACCAGCTGCAGACCAAGGTTTCAAAACATGGGCATTTGGGGAGGACAGACGTATAGCCAAACCACAACAACTTTTATAAGTTGTCTTTAGGGCATGGCAAAACTCACTTACAGACTGACTGAGCCTGTGGTATTGTGGAAGGTCACCCTTTGCCTTCCTTTTCAATTTATTTCATAGGAATTGGAACTAGAAGTTGTAAATTAGTTGAGACCTAACATGAATGTGTATTAGTTGGTTACTGTTTGGATGTTGACTGCCACTGAGGATTTGTATGTTAAAGGCTTGGTCACTAGGGATGTGCTGTTGGGAGGCAGTGAAACCGGAAAGGTTTGGGTCTAGTGGGAGGGTGCCCTCTGGTGGCATGGGGGTACACCGGCTTTCTTCTTCCTCAGATTTTCTACCTTGCTTATGACACAAGTATCTGTTCTTCCACATGACCCCACCACAGTGTGTTGTCTCCTCACAGACTCATTTGCTCAGGGTCTGGTACCTTGAGAACTGTGAGCCACAGAAAAACTTTTATTTTTATAATTACCTCAGGCACTTGTTGACGGGATGCTGACAATACACTGTCTGGTCAAACTCTTGGGTTTTCCTGTAGGAACTCAAAATCCCCGACTGTTCTATTATGTTGAGCCCTTCTTGACTTTCAGATCTGAGGTGACCAGGTATCTGTGCTCACCTTTGCTCTCCAGTCTCTCCGTCATAGGTATTTCCCTCTTTCCCTTCTGTATTTTAAGTTACTTTTTCTCATTTTCTCCCCTGATGAATCTTCAGAAATCTATCTTGTTGATGCTTCAGGAAACCTGTCCACTGTTTTGTGTTGTTCACTATTTTATTGAGTCCTAATCCTAAACTCATTATTTTCTTGTTTGCTCAGTCACTCTTTTCCAAATTCTTCCATCTCTTATTCACATTTCAGGCTTTCTGAAAAATGAATTTAGATCTATAAATTTGTAAAAGTTTTTCATCTTGGTGCTTCAATGACCACTTCTTAAGTCCCTTTATGAGCTCAATGCAAAGGCTATTTGGTAACATGTCATTTCTGTTTCCAAACATGAAGGGTTGTTTGCAGTATTGTTTATTATATACTTCTGAATGTATTTATTATTAGCTGGCTACCTAATGGAGTTTATTTTTAATGTTTCACATACAGTTGAAAAGAAATGTTTTTTTGTTTAATTTTATTGGTTTTTTAAATATTCTCTCATTTGCTTAATCTATAGATTTAACTGTAATATAGGATGATTTATTTTCTCTGTTATCCAGTTCCTTTGTTAGTTTTTTGAACGTGTGTGTGTGTGCGCGCACGTGTATGTGTGTGTGTGTGTGTGTGTGTGTGTACGTGCACGCTCATGCCCATGTGTGACAGCACACATGTGGTAGTGAAAGGACAGCTTGCAGAGGTAGGTTCTCTACTTCTATCATGTGAGCACCAGGAATCAAGCTTAGGTCACCAGGCTTGATGGCAAGGGCCTGTATCTGCTTGGCCATCAATGGGACCACTCTGCTCTTTTGGTGTTCAAATGGATCAAGGGACACATAGGGCATGTGTCTGTGGTGTGTCTCTGCTGTCTGCTATTTCTCTTGTGCAGGTTCAATGGTGATCATCTGTTGTTTGTGTTGTGGGGTATTCACCAGAGAAGACTGCTCAGACTTGGATTTAAGCTAATGGAAAGTCTTTGTTAGCTGCCTGGCAACTACACTGGGTGTTCAGGATCCCAGTGTAGCCCTGAGCCTTTCTCAGGATGAGATTAAACACAAAAACTACGTCCTGGGTTGACATAACTCAGTTACCAAGAACAGTTAACCAGGAGTGGAACTACAGAAGCCAAAAAACAAGGTTAGTGCACTTAGAGACTCCCAAAACTGTGGGTCCCACATCCCAACAGTACACAGTCATGACTGACGAGCAAACTACCAAAGAAACACACCATCTCCAGTTTTTTGTTTGTCTTGTTTTGTTTTGTTTTGTTTTAAATGGAAAAAAAATGGTTTTCAACTGGTTGCAAGGTGTGATGGCTATACTTGGTTGTCAGCTTGACTACATCTGGAATGAACTACAATCCAGAAATGGAAGGCACACCTGTGAGAGATTTTCTGCTTTGTTTGAAGTGGATGAATCCACTTGTAGTCCAGACCTTTGAGGTAGGAAGATACACCTCTGATCTGGAGCCTGAGTAAGGAAGACACACTTTTAATCTGGGCCACACCTTCTGCCAGAAGCCTATATTGGATATGGAAGAAGGAAGGTTTTGCTCTTTGCCTGCTTGCCCTCACCTTGCCAGCACATCCACTCCTTCACTGGCATTGGAGCCCACTTCTTATGAATTTCAGCATACACAGAAGACCAGCTGAGACTCCTGAGGGAGACCAGCTCCCTCTTTTCCCTTCCCCAGGGTACTCTTGAGCAGGAAGAAATGATAAGTATATAGATAGAAATAGAGAGGAGAGAGAGAGACAGTTAAAAACACAGGATAGCCTCGGGAAGGCCTGGGTCAAAACCCACCAGCCCCTTCTGTCTCACTAAAGGGCTTTTAAAGGAATGCCAAGGGGTGGAGCAAAAGACCTCCCCCAGCACAGCCAAGTGCAGATCATCCCAGATGCCTGGTGACCATGCATGTGGTCAAGCCATCCCCTAATGCAGCCCTGCTGTGTAAAGCAAGCTCAGATCTCACTAGGAAGCTTTTGTGGGCTTCCACAGGTCCCTCCTCTTAATTTTTTTAAAGAGCCCCTCAGGCCCCGTCAGATAGACTGAAGTCTGTTTTAGGTCATTCTCCAATTATTTCTTCCATTACCCCTCATGGAGATATGCTTTACATCAAGCATACTCTGCTTTAGGCTGGAAGCCATCAGGAGAAAGTTGCCCATCCTTGACTCTCAGCCTCTAGCAGGAGAAGTCCTGAGCTTAAGTTAGCTCTGGCCCAGGTTTCTATTGAGCTTACAACTATCCACAGTGATCTACATAGCTGCCACACCTCCCAGTACAGGAGTAGAGGATGATAAAGATGGCATACCTCTTTTTGGAATGGGTCAAACTTACATCACTATATATATTTACAACTATTTACAAGATTACTCATTTATACTTCCTACAAACATATTCAAGAGCAAACTATATCTTATAAACTTATATTCATAAAGAAACTTTATTAGCACTTAGAAGAACTACTTAGCAAACTTGTATTTAAGAGGAAATTCTATAGAACTATACAGACATCTAGAACTAACTTACATTAGCAAGCATCTAAAAGAATTTCTTAATATTTAGAAGAGATTTCTTAAGCTAGAAAATATTTTTTAGCTAAACTATTAACAAGACAAGAAATCCTTTCTAAAGTTGAGTTTATAATAAAGTTCAGAGTTTACAGTCAGCTTTGATATCATTCTGAAAGTTCTTCTGACAGTTGAAAACAAGAGCCTGAATCATCAATGGCTCCCTCAACCCTGGTAGTTAGTGAGTGCTCTTGCTAAACAGTACCGTACATATGCCAGGCCTTTTCTAAGAACTCTATTAAGAGCTATCTCAGTTTACAGCAAACACAAAAAGGAAGAAGAGAAGATGAGGAGAAAACCCTCCTAAGGAACATTCTTTTCTGAGTTGCTCACTGGCACCTCCACAACAGTCAGTTTCCCATCAGGAGAAGGTAATTGTCTAAGTTGGAGTAGAGTTCCAGACCTGCAGCTTTCAGCAGGTTCCCCTGTGTACCAAAAAACATTGCTGAAACTTCATCCCAAACTCCCCAGCAGTCAGGAGACAGGTTTATTCTCCTACTATCCTGAGATGCAAGATGGAACCTCAGTATCAGGAAAACAGGTTTACCTGCTTTTCACTCCAGTTCCTCTAGAGGGGTGTCATTGGAGCTGACATTCCTCTGTTCCACACTCATCCCCAAACTCTCAGACAATTTTCTCCCTTCTTCATTTTTTAAAACTGTATTTTAAGTTTACCATGAGTGTTTTTTAATGATATTAATGTTTTTCTCTTGAATCTTAAGCCCAACTCAATCTCATAAGCTCCTGAAGCAATCTCCCAGTGTAAGGACCATTTTCCCTAGTTTTCTAAAGAGTTTAAAAATGGCTTGTTGATAAACAGTACTAACATTTTAATAATCTCCTTAGAGGCAGGCTGTTTACCTGTTCTTAGTTCTCAGGAGGTAAGATTAAGCATTGCTTTGAAATTTCACTTTCAGCTGAAGAAACAGTTTTTTCCAGGCAGTACCACCATTTTTATCTGAAAAACTACATTTCCCATAGTGCATTTCTCTATGTTGGCCACTGTTATGAACAACATTATAGACTATGTTTTCCATAATGCTTTCAAGTACTCCACTTCCATTTCCCTTTAAATAGCCAAAGTCAAGTTTCTGCTTTTAGTGTGGGAGGTTTTCTGAGTCAAGCCTTCACTTTTTCACCACAGGAGATCAAGAGATTTATGTCCTCCTTGAGCTGGCATTGATAGGTGTTTTGTTTTTTTTTTTCTTCTTGACACTGTTCCCAAGTGAGTAATGCCTGTTTGCATGCACTTTCAGAAAGGCATTTTGATACCAGAAGCAAAACCCCTCAGGGCTTACTCGCTCCTCTGCCTTACCTGGTCAGTGGGGGAAATGAAAGTACTCAAAGCTTTTGCAGAAAGGTCTTTTCAGAGAGCTTCCTCCTGGACAGTCCTGTCCTGACTCCCCTAGATAGTGTCCCTGATGCTGTAGTGCATCTGTGGCCTCAGCATGGCTTCACTGCTTCCTCTGCACCAGCAGCTCTTCAAGCTGCCCTGCTCAGCTCTCTGTGGCTCTCTGCCTGCACTTTCCCGAGTGTCTAGGGCTAAGCTTCATCTAGCCGCGGAAGATTTCTGGCTAGGGTCCAAAGTATCTTCTGTTTTTCTATTACTAGCTTCTAGCAGAGAGGATTTGCCATTTTCAAGAGGTTTGCTTTTTCTTAGAGCAATTACAGGTGATGTCTCATATTGTTTCCAGGTGAGTTAAATTCTTGCCCTCACAGAAAGAGAAAATCTGAAAAGTAAAGACCCGAAAAGCTTTTTAGCTTTTTAGAGAGAGATTAAGTTTTTTCCAAGAAAAATTCAGTTTTTGAGAAAGAAAGACCACCAAGTTTTCCCAAGATTTCTGTTCTCTAAACTTTTGACTTCATGGTCAAGAGGAAATTAATTCTGATAGTATGGTGTTTCAATACAGTGGCAGTGTCTGAAGAGTGAAAATTTTTATTTCATCCACATTTGTTTCAGAGAAAAGTCTTTTCCTACCACTTGGGACCAAAAGCTTCCCACAGGAATGTTTTTCTCCCTGTAAAGCTTTTCTCTGATAGATATTTCCTCTGATTTTTCCCAGTTTGCATTCCTATCCCTATAGTTAAAAATTAAGGACATAATTTCTCTGTCTAGTTGCTTATCTTATTCTAAATTTTATTTTAAGCTATATTCCTACGTTCTACTTTTTAAGTTTTTTTCTACACTTTATTACTACACTATATCTACACTATATTTCTAAGGTTTTTTTCTACACTATATTACTACACTCTACTTTCCTTAATTTTCATAAATAGAATTTAAAGAGACAGAGAACAAAAAAGAAACCTAGACAGAGAGAAATCTCTACTGCAGCCTTACTTGGGCATCTTTCAGCCCCTCATTTTTCCTGCCGAGAATAAAAAAACCCCATCTTGAATTTCACTACAAAACTGGATGGGTCCAACTGCTTCTCACAGGGCTTTCTCCCCAAGTTTTTGCCAAGTCCCTGGTTTGTCCCTGTTCAGGCACCATTTTAGGGAGACCAGCTCCTTCTCTCCCCCCCCCCCCAGGGTACTCTTGAACAGGGAGAAACAAGAAGTATGTAGATAGACACATAGAGGAGAGAGAGATAGTTAGAAACATAGGATATCCTCGGGAGGGCCTAAGCCAAAACCCACCAGCCCCTTCTGTCTCTACTAAAGGGCTTTTAATGGAATGCCAAGGGGTGGAGCAAAAGACCTCCCCCCAGCACAGCCAAGTGCAGACCACCCCAGACACCTGGTAACTTTGCATGTGGTCAAGCCATCCCCTGATGCAGCCCTGCTGTGTAAAGCAAGCTCAGATCTCACTAGGAAGCTTTTGTGGCTCCCATAGACACCAGCCTTGTGGGACTAAGCAACTCCTAGTTCTTGGACTTTCCATTCACAGCTAGCCATTGTTAGATTAGTTGGGCTGTAAGTCATTCTAGCAAATTCCCACTTCTCTCTCTCTCTCTCTCTCTCTCTCTCTCTCTCTCTCTCTCTCTCTCTTATATAGTCATTCTATCCCATAAGTTCTGAGACTCCAGAGAACCCTGACTAATACACAAGATTTATGTAGATCCTTAACAGAGGGATGGGAGAGATACAACAATGATTTTTCTACCAGCACAGAACACTCAATTCTGGACATTTGCTAAGTATGTGAGATGGAAATGGAAGTTATTCCATTAAATTTTATTTGTTTTTTCACTCCTCTGAATCAAGGGAACCACTCTGGGCCCCATGTATCTGACAAATAGAAAACTCAATGCCAGTTTTGAAGGAGCTTTCGCTCCCTTGAAGCCTACAGATCACCCAGGAGAATGAATTGTTTGTAGTCCAGAATACCAACAGAAGGGCCTGCCCATCTCTATTGGCCTCCTCTGTGGACTCTGCAATGTGGCAGTGCCTGTTCCATGATCCTGTGCTTTGCAAAGCAATAGTCCATGCTGCAGAGTCTTCCTCTCCAAGTGTACACACCACCACTTACGGGACAAACCTGAGGGAGGGGAGACTGAGGCTCACATTGGAGTCTATCCCTCCCATCCTCTCATCTTTGGGGAATTCTTCCTCCCCTCCCATTCCACATTTCAAGGCCATCTCACCTCTCTCAGACCAAACCTTACCTCCATCTGCTCTGGCTGGGGCCATCTCCATCCAACAGCCTCCATATAAAAGAGTTTGCAGCACACAGGCTTTGTCCCTTCCCATGGGAGAGGGAGTATAAGGAGGGCTAAGGACTTAACAGAAACATACTTCTTAAGAACAAGGCTTGCCACAATTAAAGGTTGTTGTCCTTATCCACTCACAAATGTGGTGTGTGTGTGTGTGTGTGTGTGTGTGTGTGTGTGTGTGTATGCATTCCTATGAGTCCATGGGCTTATGGGGCTGAAAGAGGATGTCAAGTGTCTTGCTTCATTTCTCTTGCCTGACTGTCTTGACAGGGTCTCTCATTTAACCTGATTCTCCAGCTAGGCTAGTGGGCCAGCAAGCTCTTGGAATCTGTCTGTCTCATCCTCTACAGTGCTAGGATTGCATGCACACCTGGCTATATTGAGCTTTCCTGTAGGTACTGGGTATTTGAACTCATGCCCCCCCCCCCCCCCATGTGTTAACAAAAAGCACTCTTACCCATGGAGCCATCTCCCCAGGCCCCTTGTCGATTTCTAAATGCTTGTTTTTCTATACATGGATTACATCATGTGATTCTCCCCAGAGCCCTGCAGGAGCTTTCATGGTGCTGCAGGGTCATGACCTCTCCCCCACAGTATCTAGGGGGAGAGAGCTAGAGGATGAGATTGAGGTAAAGTCCTGGTCCTGTTGATGCAAGGTGATACAACCTGAAAGGCCTTCCATTATGGGCCCCGTGAGCTCAGCCAAGACCTTGTACCAGACTGTCCCAGCAGCTTCCCTGCCCAGTCCTGCTTCCCCTTTCCTCTAGTGGTGCTGGCCCCAGGCCCGCCTCAGTTTCTCCCCTGGAACCTGGCCTAACACAAGGCCACTAAGGCCTTGGGAACTTATCGTCTTGGTCAACTGGGAAATGTGGTGTTTACCAGATCTCTGCGAACTCCAAGAGTCTCTACCTTTTTTCCTCTGAGGAATTCTTGCTCTCACTCAGGCAGGAATGTGGACGAATCTCAATTCTGTGCCCCCAGCCTACAGTTACTACACATCATACACCATGTGCTCACACACACACACCATACACCAAGTACCACAAAACTCTTCTGTACCACTGCCACTTTTGTGTCAAAAGTTCCCTCAAGCCGGGCAGTGGTGGCACACGCCTTTAATCCCAGCACTCAGGAGGCAGAGCCAGGTGGATCTCTGTGAGTTCGAGGCCAGCCTGGGCTACAGAGTGAGATCTAGGAAAGGCACCAAAACAACACAGAGAATCCCTGTCTCGAAAAAACAAAAAACAAACAAACAAACAAAAAAGTTCCCTCAAAGGGAATGGGAAGTCCACTCCAGGCCACTCCAGGCCACTCCAGGCCACTCCAGGCAGTCCAAAGCCAGGACCCAGTGACAGAGGGCTCTGGCCGGCTGCCAGCTTTTCTGCCTGGAGGCTATACTTTCTAAAGAGTCCTGAGGAGAAGAGACCCTCAGAGAGGCTCCAGAATGGCTGTCCCTGCAAGAGGTCCTCAATTTCTACCCCAGCCAGCTCCCCACTCCTGAAAAGATCAGAGAAAGGGCTGTGCCACCTTTTAGTTTTAAGGCAGGGTTCCAAGTTAGTGCATTTTTAAGGCAAAAATGCCACCTGCTGTCAGAGCTCATGCCCCCCTCCGCCCAGAACCTTTCCTCTGGGAGCCTGTAATTCAACACATACAATTCCCTTCTCTCTCCCTTCTTCCCTCTCAGCGCTCCCTCCCCTCCCCCCCCAGTAACCTGCCCCATGCCCAAAGACTCCCTAGGAGTAGTCAAAGCAGCCTGTGCTGGGGATTTCTATAAGGGGTTGTCCTGATGGCTTAGCCCCGTCTAATCCAGAAGCAGGGATCTCAATCTGCCATCAAAGCCCACATCCTCTGAGGGCTGCTGCTCCCACAGCAAGACCCTGGGCTCACCACGGTCTCAGGTACACAGACCTTATACTTTGTCTTGTGCTGCAGACCCAAGATTACAGCGCAACCCTGTGGCCTCATTGCAGTCCCTGGAGAAGTCTGGCATTATCTAAAATGTCAGAACTGGAGTTTAGGAGGACTTGGGAAAATAGAGTGGCAGTGGGTGATGAGTGGGTGAAGCTTTGGTCTTTTGGCACTTGCCCCCTGGTCTTTGAAGCAGATTTGATGTGTAGCTGTGAGAAAAGCAAGTATCCAGGAAAATGCATGGGCTTGGGCGCGTTGTCATTGAATGTGAACTGTCTCTCACGACCCCACCTTGAACACTTGCTCCCTAGGTGTTGGAGCTGTTCTGGAAGATTGTAGAACTTCTGAGACTGCAGTCTAACTAGCATCGGTGTCTCTCGGGGCACCTTTGAAGTTTACAGCCAGGCCTCACCTCCATGAGCTTTCTGCCAAATGATAGGACCTGCTGCCATGCCATATCTTCCCTCTGGGGGACTGAATGCCCTGAGCCAGGAGCCACAATGACACTCCCCTCTCTTACACTGCTTCTGCTTCTGTTGGCTATGGTCACAGTGATAAAGAGCCTGACACAGCTTCGTGTCTGGTTATATAGAAAGGAGAGGATCCAGCCTGAGGGGTGCTGAGGACATCCAGGCATGCTCAGTCTAAAGGGCTATGTAGTCAGAGGCACTTGGTTGTTGGTGACAGGAACACTGGACTAGAAATCTAGTGCATGGCCAAGGTCTCCAGGGAACTGTTAAAGCAGGAATCCAGAGAGGGGTGGTGTGGTGGTCTGAATGACCGTAGGCTCATAGGAAGTGGCATTATTTGAAAGGATTAGGAGGTGTGGCCTTGTTGGAGGAAGTGTGTCACTGGGGGTGGGCTTTGAGGTTTCAGAAGCCCAAGCCAGGCCCAGTGTCTCTCTCTTCCTGCTGCCTGATGATCAGGATGTTGAACTCTCGGCTCCTTCTCCAGCACCACGTCCACCTACATGCCACCATGCTTCCTGCCAAGCTAATAATGGACTAAACCTCTGAACTGTAAGCCAGCCCCACTTACATGCTTTCCTTTATAAAATTTGTCCTGGTCAGCAATAGAGCAGTGACAGAGACAGATGGGGACAGCTCACTAACGCCACTGCTCATGGCTGAGTGGAGGAGCCGGCAGAGGGGACCAAGCAGCCAGGGACAGGACAAGCACAACAGCGGGACCTGGAAGCTACTCAGAAAGACAACTCTCCATGAGATCCTCCTCGAGTGACGTAGTGCATGTGATAATCTGGTGGAGCTAGGTTTGCTCCCCTGCCGTAACTGTCAAGACAAAGGGTACAAAACCACCTCTCTTCTGGCTGACAACCAGGTGGCTCAGCACAGGGTCTCTAAGAACAGTCTGCGAGGAGACACCTGGCGGGGACACAGCCGGCTGCTGAAGCCTTTGCAGGCTCAAACTAGGGAGAAAGGAGCCATGTCCTGGGCCCAGCGGACAGGAGAGAGAGCTCAGAACAATTTCTTCTTCCACCTCTTCTGAGCGCTTGAAGTGCTTAGGACTCTGCCTCCTACTGGGCCCCCTGAGGCAGAGGGTGGAACTAGCGGCAAGTAGCCTGGTGAGCAGTCTCAGGTAGAGGACCTAGGAGCTGCCTTGAGGAGACTCAGACAAGAGCTTAGTCCATCTTCAAGGCTCAGCTCCACAGGGGCAGACAGGCTATGAAGGGTCACCCACACTGAGGAGTGCTGGCCACCTTCGCCCCCTGCTGGTGGCTGCTCTGGCTTGGTTGGATTTGCCTGAAACTGGCTAAGAAGTTCAATGCTCAGAAGAAGCCCACCCGTCAGTCCCAGAAGCCCACGCGGTGGAAGAGAACCGAGCCTGCTGGGCTGACGCTGAGCCCTTCCCTGTGGTCAGCGCGGCTTGTGGGAACCTAAGTGGGGAGGAAAGCAAAGCTGAGCCTCCGCCCCAGAGTCAGCATAGAGGAGACAGAGTTTCCTCAACCCCTGGGGCCTGGCTGGATCAGGAAGCCAGGGAAGGATGAGAGGGGAGGAAGGGAGGCTCACACCCAGCTTGGCCACCACCCACATCCCTCATTAGGCGAATGACAGTCCCCAGTTTTGTTGTGTGTTTCTATGAAAGGGGGCTGAGGAGAAAGGCAATGTAATGCCTATGTGCTGTACATCACCCAGAGAATTTATTACCTTCCAAATTTCTGTTTAGAACAATTGTGCTTGTTGGATAAGACAGGAACTCAAAGTAGGCTCCAAATGTCGCCATTTGTAGTAATTACAGTCACAGACAAACAATAGCAAAACTTCAACAATGGGGCTGATTTGAAACATCAACTTTCAGAAATGTTCCCAGTTGAATCTACAATCATCTTCTGTTTTTCCCCCTAGAGACAGAACAACAGGTAATTATTTAAAAGGATCAGGGGAATTTTCCATGTACCTAATTTGTGTCCAGAAATAGCTAAAAAAAAAAACCCCACTTTCCTGAAATGGAAAGAACAATTCTCTATACACTTGCTGTCACGGCAGCAAATCTCCTGAAGTGGGTCCTGGGAAAGAAACCCTACTTGAAAGACATCTGTGATTTCAGCCATGTCAAACTTGAAATGTGCATGTATGACTCTGTGGGTGTGTGCGTGTGCTCCCATAATAGAGTCCCTGTGTTCCTCGCTCTCTCTGTAACCCACGCAGAAGTGGGCATGAAGTGATTAAGTTTAAACTGGGGAGAATATCTTCTGGAGCCACACAAAGTAGCACAGAGTCAGCGGCTGCTGTGCTGTGGGGGAGATCTGGTAACTATAGCAACTTGCTTTAGAAGTTGTTCTTTCCCTGCCAAAAATCAGGTAGGCCCTGGAGTCTTCCCACTGTCACATGGCAGGGAGAGAGAAGCCATTCAGGAGAGGCAGCGGGCTGGCACACAGGAGGCACACCAAACAAAGCAAACCTAAAATTCCTGTGCTCTGCGGTCTGTGAGGGAGCAAGCTGGGACCAAGAATAGAGCAGCCGAGGAAGGGCACGCAGAAAGAGTGGATTTTACACCCACACAAACAGAATGAGATTTCTCCAGTAGCCCGGCCCGGCTGCAGCCATGCCAATATAACTTGGCATGGGACCCAGAGAAGGATCAGTGTACAAACATAAAGTGCCAACAGAAACCCAGCCAGGGCCAGGATTTTCCCTTCAGGCTTCTGGGTAAGCCCTCACCAGTCCCTCAGTGAGGAGGTGAGAGTTAACACCCAACTCTACCATGAACAGATTCTGTAGTTATGCCATTTTTAAAAACTAAAATGAGCTATTAGCAAGTTCCAAATAGTTGGTCCCCTAGGGTGAGCCCAATCTGTCTCATCAACACCTTTATGTTATTGTTGGGAAGTCTGGAACAAACACTTTCTCAAATATGACTAGACAAAGGCTCCCATGCACAGTGAGCCTTCAGATCCTGGGAGTAGGCAGCAGGCAAGTGTCCCACGTGGAGTAGCATCTGTCATCTTGTGCAGGACGCTCTCCACCCTGTCTTGATCACCCCCTCCACTTGGTGACAGAGTTGGCTTCTCCTCAATTGAGCATCTGGTGCAGCTCTCTTCTTCCTAGCTCCACATGGCCAAAGTCTCCACGACACTTCTCCTCCATCTGCCCCTGCTCCCCACTGGATCTCATTAACATCATGGGTCTATACCTGTGTGCTGATCCTGCCTCTATTTATATCCGCAACTCTTGGAGTGATCAGCCCAACCACACAGATGCCTAACAGAAACCAGACACGTGTGCCCTGTCTTCTCTTAGGGAATGAGTCATTCCACAATCCAAGTGCAGCCTGCATCTGAGCCCCCCGGAGTCTCGCTTCTCTCCTGCCTGGGTCCTCACACTGCCCTCTCTCCTGACAGCTCTAGTAGTCTCTTCAGTTTCTTGCAGTTTCTCCTCCAGGAGGCAGCCAGAATCTTTAGCAACACACACACCACATCCTCTCACCACGCCCCCCACAACCCCTGCACCACACATCCAGAAGAAAGCCAGAATGCCTGCCTCTCCTGAGCTCAGTGTGATCAGTTACTCCTACCCGCTCCATCCCCGCCCCTTCCGTCCCCGCCCCTTCCGTCCCCGCCCCTTCCGTCCTGCCCTCCAGTCCCCGCCCCTTCCGTCCCCGCCTCTTCCGTCCCGCCCTCCAGTCCCCGCCCCTTCTGTCCCCGCCCCTCCAGTCCCCGCCCCTCCAGTCCCCGCCTCTTCCGTCCCGCCCTCCAGTCCCCGCCCCTTCTGTCCCCGCCCCTCCAGTCCCCGCCCCTTCCGTCCCTGCCCCGCCAGTCCCCGCCCCTCCAGTCTTCTGTCTGCTCTTGAAGTTGGTTTTCTGTCTTGAACTGCACACTGAAATGGCAGGTTCCCTCTGCCCAAGTTTCTGTTCTCTCCCTGCTTACTTTAGCAACGTGCCCACCCACTCCATTCCTTTGTGGTGTTCTGTGCTCCTCTGCTACCCTGACCACCACTTCTATCATATCGCAGGCAGTCTGTCTTCTCCAGATAAGTGTGAGGTTCCTGAAAATGGATCTTTTTTCTTGTTTGGTGTTTTTCTTTCCCTCAAGACACAGAATGCTATAGTATCTGATACCTGGCCTATGGTGAGTAAATATTTGTAAATGTTGACTAACAACAACAACAACCAAAGTATACATTTGTGTAACATGTTGGCTGTGTCCTGGTTCAGTGGTTTTCTGACTTCTTATGAGTTTGTTGCTAAATGATCTTTTTTAAAAAATCAGGTGTTAAAATATCATTATGCTAGAAAATTGGAAACATTGGAAGTCAGCACATGGCGCTGGATCTCATGCCTCTAACACATGAAATTTCAGAATGTTAGCTAAGTGGAGGCTAGATAAGGACAACAGGATTCTGCTCTGTTGGACAGACTTTTCACTAGGGGTCCTGGAGGACATGGGGGAGACTTCTGGCATGTGGACAGTTCCTCCCAACCTGTGTCCTGTAGGCTCACCCGTTTCAGGCTTATCCACCTCCCAATGTAGGGGCGTCGAGAGGGATTCCCCATGCAGTTGTGCAGATAGACTCCCTCCATATCATCACAGCATTTTAATAACTACTTTGGTGATAGCTCATGAGCATTCACAATGCATGCACATTTGCCAGATGCAGTCTAGGTATACGGCCAGGTCAGAATTTAACGTTCCAGTCCCCAAACACACAAAGCATGACCCTGTGAACCGCTTAACCTCTCTAGCCACAGTTCGATGCCAGAGGATGGGGCTGGATAGTCTGCACCATCCCTGTGGTGTCTTGTGATAGAGAAGCAACCAGTCACAGTGGCGATTATTTAGCCCTGAGGCATTATGTAGTTTATGTACTTCTCACTAAATCTTCATAACATCATGACAAAACAGGGCCCATTCTCATCCAAATTATTCAGCTGAAGGAATTAAAGAAAGCAGAGAGAAGTTGAAAAACCTGTCCAAGGTGACTCACAGAGCAGCTAAGCTGCAGAGCTGGATGCAAAGCCTGGTAGCCTACCTGCTGATCATCAGGAGGTGGGAGGGCTCACTCCGTGAACCATGGGCAGGAGAGGCTCCCACAGACACATAGAGCACCTTCCCTCAGCACAGGGGAAAAGCTGCAGCCAAGAAGGTATGAGTGATTGTCCAACTTGACACTGTGAGCCTAGGCAGGAGCAATGTGGATTCTCATGACTACCTACTAATGTCTGCTCCGACAGGTGAAATCTTAGGGATGGTCATCCCCCAGGAGCACCCTTTGGACCTGGTTTACTACTCCTTTGCTCAAAGACATACAAAAATAGATTATTTGAATTGAGTCTCCTCTGCATTAGATGCACACATTTTAAAAACAGGCTTAAGCTGTCTTTTAAAAAAAAAAAAAACTGAAATTTCATTTGGAATTTGGATACAGAATGCAACCTGGCTTTCATAAGGAAGCTATTAATCATCATTTCGAGGTCCAAGTTCTTCTCCCCAGGGGCTTTCCCCACAGGTCCACTGTAGGCTGAGCCTGCATAAGCTGAGGCTAGACTCGAAGCACCTAGACTCAGCCTCTTCACCACAGTCTTCAGACTAGAATTTAAGGCTTTTTAGGCAGTATTCTCTCATGCACACTGGAATTTCCTGAGTCTTTTAAAAGATGTTGTCTTTTAAGTTACATGTATGTGTATGTATGTGCCTAATAGTGAGGGTGTCCAAGGAGACCAAAGGCATTAGATCCCCTTGGATCTAGAGTTATCAGTGGTTGTGAACCATCTGACGTAGGTGCTGGGAATCACACTCAGGCCTTCAGCAAGAGCAGTAGATGCTGGCATCTGCTGAACCGTCTCTCCAGTTCCCCATCCCCTAACACTTTAAAAAACTGTATGTGACCCCAGCACACTGAAGCTACCGGAAGTTCAAAGCCACTCACCGGCTGTTCAAAGTGGGAACAGAATGCAATAATTGTATGCTTTTGGAATGGGGAGGCCAGGCTGCCGTACCTTGGTTGACTAGAGACATTTGTTAGTTTTGTTAAAAAAGCCATGTGTGTGTCTCTTAGACTTCCAGAATGAGGGTGGTCTTGAGCCACACTCCCCATAAACCAAACCCTTTCTTCCCATACTCTCTGGGGAGACTGCCTGACTCTTTTGTGTGTGTGTGTGTCCCTCTATGTAGAGCAAGTCTGTGGAGGACTCCATATTTCTCGATCATTACTTCCTTGTCTCGTTAACTGTGAAAAGCTGTTCACAGGTCACAGTATTGAAAAGGCACACAATACCGAGTAGACAGGGACAAGTCTCCCACGTCTCCATTCAGCTTGTCACATCTCCTCCCCGCTGTCACCAGTCGGAAGCTTTGGAACTGCAGATGTGGAGACTGCACATTCAAGAGGATGCTACCACGTTAACACTATAAACTCGACATGTTCTAGTCCCCTGGCACAGCCTCTGCGCATGTCTGGGAGGAAGTTCCTAGACTAGGTTCCTGAGGTGGAGTGCTGTGAATAGCATCATTCCGTGGGCTGGGGCACTGGACAGAGTGAGAAAGAGAACTTGAACTGAGCGCTTCGTCTCTGCTTCCTGACTCTGGATGCAGTGTGTCCAGCTGCTCACACTCCTGCTGTCCTGACATCTCCGCCGTGGTGAGTGGCTGTACCCTCAAACTGTGGGTCAAAATCAACCCCGTCTTCCCCAAGTCACATTCGTCACGTATTTTATCATAGCAATAAGAACAGTATCTAACAGTTAGGTACGTGTATATGGATTAGCTCACATGGCAACCTTTGAGTCAGAACTTGTAAATTCTCATAGTCCTAACCCTGAGGACCTGCTGAGGAATACCTGCTCTCTTCTGACCAGAGGAGGGAGCTCTTCACACCTTACTGTCCACCCTTCCTCAATCCTCACTATGGAGGAGTCCAGTCTTGCTCTTCCGTGAACATGCGCCTCTCTACAGTGGTCCTGCATTACAGTGAAGGACAGATGCTTATGGCTAACAGGCCACTCACGACTCCCTAACCTCAACTGGAAATGATATGATTCAAAGGGATGTATGGTCCATTGTTTCCCCTCCCCAGGAGCAATCTTTCACATAGTAATTGAGACAAAGGATGAAGGCCTGGGCTGTGTTACTAAATGTTAGAATTTAAAGGAAGGAGTAATGGAACAATGCAATGAGAAAGTCGATGTGCCTCAGAAACCCCTGTTCAGAGAATGTGGAGAAAGGAGTGAACAACTCACCACCTTATAATCAAGACTCTATGCTCAGCATCCAGAAGAGTGGATCCCGTCAAACAAGACTTCTCTGGGAAGAGTTTCAAATGCCTCTTCTTGGGGCGGTGGTGCTGAATCTTGTACTCATCAAATTTGCGAGGCCGCCAGTCAGCAGGCACATCTGTGAGCTAGTTTTCTCCTCTGCCTCTATTCCATCGTAAGCTGCTGCCTGATCCCTTGGGGACATTCTGCTACAGGGCTGCCTGTCTGACATCTGCTAAGGTAGTGAGCAGCATGAGGCATCGGCTGATAAAGACAAAATCTGTCTCTCTCTTGAGGGTAGTTACATTTTAAAGAATACCCTGGAAGAAATAAAGCCTTTTTTAAAAAGGAAGGAAGGAAGGGATGGAGGGAGAGAAGAATGTACACAGGAGAGTGAAATTAATGGACCCCTGAATAAAATTTTCTCAGGCAAGCTGTCCTCAAATCACATGCAGCTGCTTAGTTACTAGGTGGATTCTGTGGTCCTGACCACTTAATTCCAATGCCTTTCCTGCCTGAGCATAGATTACTGCCCATTGATAAACAGTGGTGATGCAGGAATGACTTTCTAGAAGTCCATTCAGCTATTTTAGAAGCTATTGATACAGGCTGAATAATTATTTTCCCTATTTCCTGACAGGCTCTTTTGGCGGGGTTTTCTGTGGTCCATAATTGGCCTTGCTTTACTGGGACTATGAAATGTTTTCTGTCTTGTGGAAGAAAGCAGAAAAATCCCATTGTGACATGGAAATCTTTAACAGACACATGGTACTTCTAAAGAGGCAACTCTCCAACCATCAGCAAGATGTAGCAACTGAGTCAGTTGATGTGTTATTAATGACTGTATATCTTCAGACCAGAGCCAAAGGCTCAGTAATATACACCCAATGAATGAGAAGCAGTTCTGTTCTGCCTGGGCTCAGCAGAATCCAGGCACAGAGGATACTCACCACTTAACCCCCTCGAGGCACCCAACACTGGAAACATTCCATCCGAAGCAGCATAGCCACTGTGGTCAAGCTATTTGGGTCCAAATATTGCTACATAGATGACCAACCACAAGCCATTTATTTAATCTCTCTGAGCCACAGTTTCATGCAGGAGGATGGCATTAGATGGTTTGCTATGTTCTCTGTGTGCCTTGCAATTCCACACACATTAACAATCACAATCAGAAGTTACACCTATGATCATGTGCCTTGACTCCTCTAAAGTGAGGACATTAATTGAATGTCACAACACACATGAAACATCTAGCGGTTTCATTCAATAATGGAAACATTTTGTACTACTTTAGATTTGCACTGTTTTGCAATGAATTTTAGTTTGTTAAAGAGTGTTTTATTTTTTAAAAAAATAAGTATTAATTTATCTGTTTTTCAATATTCTGGTGTGTGAGTGTCTTTGAGTTTGGGCACGGCACACTTGTGGACGTCACAGGACAAGCACACACAGGCTGCTATCTTTTTTAAAATGTGTACACCAAATAAGATTTGGGGGAGGTAACATGTACATCTGAACTATCGTCTCAGTGTACAGTGTGACCTCAAAGGCTTAAGTGAAAACCAGAAGCTGGGTAGATTTAGGTAATGCTAAACAGAGAGAAAAATGAACATTTTGTTTTTGTTTTTAAGCCACAAAGTTTTTATATTGCACCATGGAGCTATACAAACATTTGTTGAATATTCATGCCAAGCACTCTCACTTCAAATGAAATGCCTGTTGCATAAATGTTAATTAATGTTTGTTGATCCGTTGAAGAGTGATGGTAATCTTCAGCATTTAAATTTAGAGGCTGGGAATGTTTTATTTGAAAGTATCACAACTTAGATCATATATCTGCGGTGTTTGGCATTTAGCTAGGGTGGCTTTTCTAAAATACAAAAGAAAACTTCTATTTCATCTTGTTTTGAAGGGGTCCTAATTTGATGGTGGTTAACAAGATCTCATTAAAAGTACCCAGGGTCAAGTTCGTGCGGTGGCGGCCGAGGCAGTGTAGCTCCGTGACAGGTTCGACCTCACACGAGCCTCCCATCCAGCGCTGCCACGATGCCCAAGAGGAAGGTTAGCCCAAGGAACCCAAGCGACGCTCGGCGAGGCTGTCGGCCAAGCCCGCCCCTGCCAAGATGGACGCGAAGCCGAAGAAGGCCGCGGGAAAGGATAAGTCATCAGACAAAAAAGTGCAAAGCAAAGGGAAGAGGGGAGCAAAGCGCAAACAGGCTGAGGGGGCGGACCAGCAAACCACAGATGTGCCTGCAGAAAACCGAGAGACTGAGAACCGGAGTCCAGCCTCTGCAGTAGAAGAGAAAGAAGCCAAGTCCAACTAAACATCCATCGTGTCTGTCAGGGTCCCCGCCTCCCTTCTTGTACAATCCAGAGGAATATTTTTATCAACTATTTTGTAAATGCGAGTTTTTTAGTAGCTCTAGAAACATTTTTAAAAGGTGGGAGGAAGTCCTACCTTTTCCCAATTTTTTAAGTGTAAATGATTTTTTTAAGAGGTTAAGTCACTTACTGGTTGTTTATTTTTTGGTACAACCAGAAAATAGCAGGATGCTGAATCAGGAGAGGCTGTGACTGCCTCGGGGGTCACCATAACATTCTGTAGAGGGGGCTAGTTTTATATCCTACAACACAAAGCATACTAAATGGTAATTTGGAGTCTTGGTCATACATTCGTGTCTGGAATATTTTCAGTTATTGCTGATCTCGTGTTTCTAGTAGAACTGTATCCCAAAAAAACCACTCCTTGGTCCTTGCCCTGTCAGAACTGTCTCTGGTCACGGCAGTCCATTTTCCTAACAACTGTGATAATGTGCTGTGAAAGATTGAAATTTTGAATATGTACTGTATGTGGCATAAAATTGTGAGTCAGTGAGCATTTGTTATGTGAGGTCTTAAGGAAAACTCACCAAGCTTAGGATGGAACATCACTGGAATAAGTTCAAAGAGAAACAACACACGGCTCTTTTGGGTACGTGAATACAATGTATGACTTTTAGAGTTTGGGTCCATGTTTTAAAAATTGAAATGTCTGTATACTCAACCAATAAAGTCTCAGTTGTGAAAGAGTTAAAAAAAAAAAAAAGTACCCAGGGTCAAGGTGTTGTTCAGGCCAGGGCTGCTGCCTAGCGCCATGTTTGGGTCTATGGCCCTGCAGTGGCTGGGGTCTGGGGTGATATCCATGGCTCCTGTTACTACTGAGGACTCTTCAGATGCCGAGGGTCTGGTCAGTCACCTGAGACCATGTTGATGTCTGAGAACCATGCTGCCATCAGAGATATACTGATCTGGGTGGCCTGCACTGCCACCAGGGCTATGGTAATGCCCAGGCCCAAGCTGCTGCAGGGGGCCATATCTGGGTCTGTGGTCCTGCTGTGGCTTGGGTCTGTGATGGTGGCCATGGCCACAGGGGGTCATAGGAACCACATGTGTGGAAATCTGAAGGCTATGCTGAGCCAGCCACATCCTTCACTGGCCTTAGGATAGATGGCCCTGCCCCTCTCTGGAAACTGCAGCAGGCAAACTGGTCAGCTGTGGGAGAGATGCCCTACCCCTCACCACAGGTGTTCAACAGCTGGGCAGCACACTGGAGCTGACCCTGTAGTTAGGGATGCAGGTGAGCTGACTCTGATGGTGTGACAGCAGGAGAACTGACCCTCCCCACCCCCACACACACACCTCATATATCCCCTACAGCAATCAGGAGAGAGAGCCCAGCACCTCACCTGGGCAAAACAGTAGAGCTGGCCCTGGTGGTGTGAGCATGACATGAGGACCTGAGAGCAGAACTGGTTAGGCTCCTTGCTGCAGGAGCATAGGGCAAGCTAGCCAAGGCAGTCCTGGAGAGTCCTGTGTATGACCATGAGGGAGAGCTGGTGAGCTGACCAACCCAGCTACCACCCAGGCTCACAACCAGGGCCATGAGTTGGCCCACCTCAACAATCACCAAATCTATGAACTGTTGGAGCGTGTAAGGGGGACGAACCTACAGATCCAAAATTGCAGGATCCCCACGACACAGGACAACAACAGGATATCCAAGAGGAGCCCCAGAGAGAGCCCATTATTGATGGTGTAGCAGAAGCCAGAGACCTTGAGTCAGACCAATGACTCACAGACATGACCACTTGCAAGGGTAAACTGTGTGACTCAATGGGTCACACTATGGCTTCCAAGATGAGATTCCTCTCTCTCTCTCTCTCTCTCTCTCTCTCTCTCTCTCTCTCTCTCTGTGTCTGTGTGTGTGTGTGTGTGTGTGTGTGTGTCTGTCTGTCTGTCTGTTTGGTTTGGTTTTAGTTTTTTTCTTTTAAATTTTCTTTTGTTTTTGTTGTGGGGGAAGATACAAGGGCAGAAGGAGGAAGTGAGGGGCTGGGGAGACAAATGGGATTGGGATGCATGATTCCAAATCCACAGAGAATCACTCCCTCCTTTTGGCCTAAAGTCACAGTTATTGTAAGGCAGTTGTTATGCCTATGTTTTTTTTAAATTCACTTCAATAGCTTTAAAAATATAGTATTCTGAAAAAACTCTGCTTTGCACATTTTCATTGAAAGATAATAATTCTTTCCTGGAGATAAAAAGGTCTGAACCAGGGTTGGGGATTTAGCTCAGTGGTTGAGCACTTGCCTAGCAAGCACAAGGCCTGGGTTTGATCCTCAGCTCAAAAAAAAAAAAAAAAAAAAAAAAAAAGGTCTGAACCAAGCCTAGTAAACTATATTGATAAATTACATTAAAACAGATGTCTGGAAGGTAGTTCATGTTAAAATGTAAGAAATAAATTAATGTTTAGTATGTATGTTTTCTCTAAATCAACTTTCTTTTCTTTCTTCTTCTTCTTCTTCTTCTTCTTCTTCTTCTTCTTTTCCTTCTTCTTCTTCTTCTTCTTCTTCTTCTTCTTCTTCTTCTTCTTCTTCTTCTTCTTCTTCTTCTTCTTCTTCTTGGTTTTTTGAGATAAGGTTTCTCTGTGTAGCTTTGCGCCTTTCCTGGAACTCAGTCTGTAGCCCAGGCTAGCCTTGAACTCATAGAAATCTGCCTGGCTCTGTGTCCCAAGTGCTGGGATTAAAGGCGTGCACCACCACCACCCACCTCTCTAAATCAGTGTTCTAGAAACTCATGGAAGTATTACCTTGGAGGCAACCTGGGGATGGCTCCACCCCCTGGGTCATCTGATCTGATTCCTCTGTTCTTTTTCCCTGGCTCTAGAAGAAGTAGACCTTATACTGGGCAATGGATTGCCAAGTACTACTTCACCAATCATCTTGAAAGGCCACATCTTGAAAGGCCACTGTGAGTTTAGCTAAGAAAAGCACAGGGTTCTTCCTGCAACAAGGGGTGGGAAGAGGTCAGCTGGCCCACGGCAGTCAGGGACGGACACATGCGCCTGTAAAGTTCTGTTTGTCCAGAGACCATTTATAGACTCTCGATATTAAGATAATACAGACAAGACCCTCAAGCCATCTCAGCTTGCATAAGTCAAAGATACTCAAGAAACCTGGGGCCCAAACCTTCTCAAAATGACCAGTCACTTATTCCTTATCATTCGTTTTGTGTAAGTCTTCCCAGTTGTGAACATCTCCTCTTGAAGATCCTGGAGCTAAAGAATACATTGTTAGAGACAAGCTCCTCTGTGCTCACTCGCTAGCCTCTGGAGACATGGAGAGTTCTGCTGATGAGATGCCATGAAGGCCTAGTCTCTGCAAAGAGAAGCAGGAGTGGGGTGGGCACAGGGGTGCCACAGCCAACAAACTCTCCCAGCACCATGGACAGAGAGACTAGGGAGGGAGGAAAGCACAGCGTGGGGTGGGTAGGAGAAAGTCCTGGGAGACAATTGCAGCCGGCAGCTATCAAAATTAATGTCCCCACACGATGTCATCGTTCGACAACTATATCTTGGTATATCTACACATGCATTTTGTGTTTCTTTCCTTCTTACCCTAGTTTGGTCCCAGCTGATGACTCTTAGCATGACTATGGTCTCTAGCCAGGGGCACCGTTCAGATGAGAGCATTTGCAAAGCTCTCACAGATGCAGCACTTGCCTACTCTAACTACTACCACACACTTTGTATTTATCTTTTCCAAGCCTTTATCTGTATTTTTATCACAAGTGTATATGTGAACAAATGCATCTATTCATATTTGTTTTATGTGTACATACATGTTCAGAAAATGTAGATATCCCTGAAAAGTACATGGCATTGTTTTATTGTAGAGCTCCCAAACTATAAACACATAGCACACTATTTTTCTGCAGTATGTGTATTTTCAACCATGTTTGTGTGTGTTGCTTAGGCTGACCAACTGTCATGCCAGAGTCATATTCCAGTGTGGGAATAGACGTCATTGATTTGCTTGATTTCTTGTGGATGGCATTCCCTAGATGTCATGTATGAGGATTTTGTCTTCCCAAAACAGGGAACGCTCTTTAACACTTTCGTGCATACCTAAACAATTCAGCTGCTACGCAGAGTGCCCCGCCCCAGTGCACCTTAGATCATGCTCAACAGTGACATGTGGACCAAGAATGACAGAATTCTCTCAGAGAGGTTAGGCACACTCAGCTCACACTGTTAGCAGGGAACAGCTAGGACAGGCTGTGGTTCCAAGGAAGATGGGTGGTTCCAACAGTGTCAGCCGTGGAGCTGGGGCTCACCGGCCAGGAGAGATCAGCAGAGACCAGCAGACAGCAGGCAGGTCTAGCCACCCAGAACAGTTTTGATGTCAAAAGTGGTGAACTTGGACCCAGACAGGAAACTATCCCCCGCATAGAGAAAGGGAGAGCCTGTCTGAAGGGGGACTTGTCCTAGCACAGAGGCAGAAAGCCATCAGGACCACTGAGCAGTCAGTCTCTCTGCTCCCTCCCACCCCCCACTCCAGGGCTGGAAACTGGTCTGAGGCAGCAGTGGTACTTACGTTAACCATAGGTTTACCTTCTGCTGGGTTATAGGGGACAGAAAGGGTGGGACTCCAGGAAGCCGTCCATGGAGGAGACATTTCCACTCTATTGGAGGGACAAGGGCTGGCGAGTTATAGCCAACACAGGAACCAAAGTAGGAGAGGGGGTGTGGCCCAGGGCCAGGGCTTGGGGAGAGAAGGGTGTGCGTGGGTAGCAGCTGTGAGTGTTTCTTTCAAGGCAAAGACATCCTCGAGAAGGACCACAAACACAAGCCCCTCTCGGAGCAGAACCACAACCCCCTTGCTTACCTAGACAACATAACGATTTCTTTTCAGGGATTGAGGAAACAGTCTTAAAAACCTTACAGGTAAAACCCCCGATCATGCAAGTATAAATACTTAAATATATCAAAATATCTACATTATAAAATTGTCCTTTTTCTTACAACTTTCATACAGTTTCTACATCAAAACATAATTTCAAAACTTGTATTTGAAGAAGTTTTCAGTGCTGGCAAGTAGTTTCAACTGTATTGGCTAGCATGTATTTCTTAGAATGAAGAGAGATATGTGGGTGTTTCTACATTTTACTTCCTCCGTAACCAATCCCAAGTCTTATAGCTTTGTCTGTACCAGTGACCTTCTGACCTTCCAGTGAGACAAGCTATGAGAGACACTCCATCACTTGCCTTCTCACACGGAAAGTTGTGGCAAGGGGCTGCAGGCTCAGTATTCTGAGGAAGATGGCCGCTACATCACTTTAATTAACCAGACACTCCGCTCAGGACCCATCACAGGAAGCTGCAATCCTAATTAAAACCAGCTCTCTTCATTTCCTTAACATTAACCGTGGCTCTGTTACATTGTGTAGGTCTGCCAGTCTCTAGACCAGCACAGGCAAAAGGGCTCCATTTCTGCCCATCTCTGTTTAGGGTTTACTATTATAAATTATGATAATTACCACAATAAAACTGTATTTTAGTCAAATATACATTATCACTACTGTTTGGATCTTCTTTCTTTTATTAAAACACTCACAGGTATCTTCTGCCTGATCCACTTGGCATTAGAGTGGTAACATGGCCACACAGAGAATTTCAGATATTAGAAAATAAACCATCTATCAACTTTTTTTTTAAAGTGACTTCTACATACAAGGCTGGTACTATCCCTTACTGTAAGCCAGAGCAATTACCAGCCATACAGTTAGCATTTACAGGTGTTTCTAACGTGACCATCAAGCTCCTAACGCAAAGCATTAATTACTATGGTGGTCTGAATTAGAATAGCTCCTAGAGGCTCGTATATTTGAATGCTTAGTCACCAGGGAGTGGAACTGTTTGAAAGGCTTAGAAGGATTAGGGGGTGTGGCCTTGTTGGAGGAGTGTGTCATTGCGGGTGGGCTCTGAGGTTTCAAAAAGCCCAGTCTGCCTGTCTGTCTGTCTTTCTCTCTCTGCCTCTGGATCAGGATATAAAGCTCTCAGCTACCACTCTAGTACCATGATTCTCTCTGCCATGATAATAATGGACTAAACCTCTGAAACTGTAAACAAGCCCCACAATTAAATGCTTTCCTTTGTAAGAGCTTCCTTGGTCATGGTGTCTCTTCACTTGGTCATGGCATCTCTTCACTTGGTCATGGTGTCTCTTCACAGCAACAGAACAGTGATGAAGGTAATCACCAACATATATAAAGTCTTTGTGACAATTAATACTTTTAAATGATTTGTTCCAAGTAACAGTAGAAGCCAGGAAACTTTGTTATATCTTATACCAGGGAAGGAGCAAAATGATACATTTGTAACTGTATTCCTAATAACCATGCTTTGGAGATAGTAATGCATCATATTCATGTGGAACTATGATATAAAATATTATTTCCATGAGATGAAATAGTCATTTTCTTAGAAAAATAGCAGGCATTCAAACTCTCAACCACCAAGTTCCTTAAGTCCTCAAAGGCATTCTGAGTACGCACACTTCCAGGCTAATGTTATTCACAACAGAATTGGATTTGGGAAACAGTGGACCTCAGTTCAGGCTTATGCCTAAGAACAGATGGACTGGATGTCTACCATGTGCTTTAAAAGGTTTGACTAAAAAGTGTGCATGTGGGGCTGGCAAGAAGGCTCAGCAGGTAAAATGCTTGCTAGAGCTCAAAGACGGGAGTTCAGATCCCCAGTGGGCTGGATGGGTATGCCAGTCTGTTTATAATCCCAGCATGCAGGAGAGACAGCACATCTCCAGAGCAAGGCAACTAGCCAGAATTCTGACACATAAAGGTGAAGAGCAGCCGACGAAGACCTTGACATCTACTTTGGGACTATACACATGGATATGCATGCACGTGCACACACACAGCACAGAACCACATACAAATGGCTATGCGTGCACACAGGTACACCCCCCCCCCTCTACACACACCCTACATGATCATATGCCCACAGATATGCATACACACATGCACACCACATACACACATAAAGTGCACATGGCCGGGTGGTGGTGGCACACTCCTTTAATCCCAGCACTCAGGAGGCAGAGGCAGGTGGATCTCTGTGAGTTCGGGGTCAGCCTGGTCTACAAAGAGAGTTCCAGGACAGTCAAGACTGTTACACAGAGAAATCCTGTCTCAAAAAAAAAAAAAAAAAAAAAAAAAAAGTGCACATATAGAATACAAATACCATATCAGACTAGACAGTAAATGATATAAGGCTTTAAAGTTACTGGGATATTTGAGACAGATTGGTTGGGCATCTCTCCAATTCTGGCAACTTTTCTGTAAGGAACATTAAGAAACAAAGTCAGTGCCCGGTGTTCGGAACTGACAGAAGGCAGAAGGCAGGGCATCAAAGTGCAGAAGCTAAATTCCTAGCCAAGCACACAGGAGCTCCCCGGGGCCTGGGACAAGTTTCAGTTCTGACATTGGTTGTCGCTTGCATTAATAATAGGAGGAAAGGCTTTATCCAGCCGTGTATGCAGAGCAGAAAGTGCCCCTTTCTGGTCTGGCTTTAGAGACTAAACTTTGGTTCTGAGAGTGAGTCCTCCTGCTAAGACACACCCAGTATTCAGAACTATAAGCAATAATACAAATGAGGCTGAGAGCTAAACAGAGAAGTTAATTCTCAGATGAATGCATCGCAGAGTAAATCCCAGATAACCTGATCAATAGGACAGATCTGACCATGCTTAGATTCAGTCTGTCCAAATTAGGTGTAAGATTTTATTCTGCTTGTGGACTGAGTTCCACGGAGCTACAAGTTAAGTCCTAAGACACCAGGGAAGCAAAGACCACCCACAGTAACAACAGCAGCTAGTGTCAGATGTCTGAGATGGTTTCCTGAGCTCCAGGTCGCACGTAAGTGAGGACCCAGATACAGATGGATTAGCACGTTAGTGAGCTGTGCACACCAGCAAGCTATCACAGAAGAGTGATGCTTTGGGAACCTGCTGCTTAGAGCAGGACATTAGCCAATTCTTTGCTTCAGTTGGAGATTTTTATCTCCTTTCCTTGAGTTATGCACTGTAAAAACATCTGTGAAAAATGACCAGAATGAACAGTGATCAAGCGGTCATGGAGGACTCTCCCGGTTAAGTCTTGGTGATGCATGCCTAGTGAGCAGTAACATGCAGGCTGTCAGTCATAACCAAAATACTTTGGGCATGTATCTCATGTGGGCGTGTTGCATAGGAAAACAGCAGTTAGGAACAGATGGATGGGTAGGGAACAGTAGCCATTCAAGACCTCATCATTTCTTAAATTGTAGCGGGTGCAGGAATAAAGCAGGTCCCTTCCAAAATGAGACTGGACTCCCTAAGGAACATGGGAAAGGGCTCTCGTGCCAGTGTTGTCTGGTTTCCCCTTGCAGCTGTGCTTCCTCTCCAGATCTTCCTTTTATCTTGTCCTCTCGGGTGGCACACTCCTGCCTGGTTGGGTTCCTCTCTCCTTCATGTGTTTCCTGTGCCGGGGTGTGGCCATTTGCCTCTTGCCCTTCACACTGCATGTGATTTACTGACAGTTCCAACATTACAATGAAACTTTAAGTTTTCAAAAACACAAAGACCACTTTAAAATCCAAGATTCTAAAAGGCAAGCCACAGTATAATGTTTGAATGTAAGCGTTTTTATTGCATTTATTCATTTATTTACTGTTTGAGGGCATGGATGTGCGGGTCAGGGGATAACCTGTAGGACCCAGCTCTCTCCTTCCATCATGTGGGGCCTGGGAAGTAAACTCAGGTTTTTAGGGCTTGGCAGCAGGCACCTCCACCATCTCCCCCACCCAATCGTGACTGTTCTTGGTTCTTTATTTTTCCAAATGAATTTTAAGATGAGTCTAATAAACACCATGAATAACTTTCTTAGATTTCTTTATTGGACTTGCACAACTTTATATGTCACTATGTATGCATAGTTTACACACATAGGGTAAAGTACTAATGATGAAAATATCCTGCTGCTGTAGAAGTAGACTGACCTGCACCAGTGCACACTCACACGCGGGAATGCGACCTATGAGAGTGGCATTCTAATTCAGTGGAGAGAAGATAGCTTTTATTCATAAAGACAACTGCAGAGTTCCTATTTCATACCCTAAACAAAACTAAATTCTAAATGGTTAAAGACTTAACAGACTTGATATGCAAAGCTAAGCTTTAAAGCTTCCCCAAGAAATTGAATAAAAGCATCTTTATGACCTCAGGGTATAAGAGATGCCAAGCACAGGCCATAAAAGAAAGTAACAGTAAATCTGGCTATTAGAATTTAATGATAAAACTCATCACGCTCAAAGTGAACGGGCAAGCTACAGCTTAGGAGACTATATTTACAGTTCATATCATTATGCAACATAAATCAGTAAGAACAAGAAATGTTCTGTAGGAAAATGGCAAGGGATATTAACAGACAATACACAGGGAAACTTAAGTGGCCAGCCAACGTGTGGAAAATGATAACTAAGGAGAGATTATTTCACGGTCAACAGATTTGTAAAGATTATTAGGCAGTGGCTATATTTGTTGGAACTATCCTGAAAGTTATTTTTAAAAGAACAACCATTTGAAGGACCTAGTGGAAAAGATAGACGGCATGCGTGAAGAGAAGGAATTCCAGCAGAGAGAACACTAAGCATGAAACAGAAGCCCTACAAGTAACAAGTCTAGTAACAGCGCTAATGGGCTTCCAAAAGTGGACTTGCTACAGCCAAAACACCAACGAACCAAACATCCCCGGTGACCTTCAGAGACGGAGCAACAGAAACAACCCCGAACCGAAACCGAAACCAAGGAGTGTGTGACGGTCCCGAAGGCAGGCAGAGCATCTAAGACTCAAGACAACTTGGGAGCATACAGGCAACTGGGATCCCAGAAGAACACGAAAGAAGAACTATTTGATGAGATGATAAAGGTTGTGAAGTTTCTAAAGGGGCCAATGACCAGCCAGATTGGATAAGAACTGGGTAATCAGAAGGCTGTTCCTCCTCGCTGCATGAACTAACAATGAAAGCAAACTAAAGCCTGGAGATGGGCAAGGCTAGTCACTGTACCGTGCGATACACCGCGGAGAGGCCAACAGAAACAGGAAGCATGAAAGGTGTCTTGTTCAGTGGCAGCAAGTTTCCTAAAGTAACTTCCAAAGGAGGCCCTGCTATACACACTCCATGGGGAACATAAGCTGCTCCAGCTCTGCCACTCTTTATATGTGCAGGCAGTCTTTTGTCTGGTATATTAGCAAATATTAACTGGATGATAGAAGAAATGAATAAGAAAGCAACATTCAGGTACCAGGACTCTCAACACTTTCCTGTAAGCCACATCTATTTCTGCTTCCGTATTTTTAGCATCTCACAGTAACTAATTCTGATAATAATGACGCTAATTCATACATTTAAAAAGTTACTTTAGCAGTCATTTAGTGATGGTTTCCTATGAACTTCAACCTAGACCAAAGGCTGAGGACACAGAAGTTAAAAGGATATATAGTTCTTATGGTTCTGGGCTGGGGAGATGGTTCAGCCAGGAAAGTGTGCAAATGTGAAGACTGGATACGGCAGTGTGCACCTGTAATCCCAGGAAGGTAAGGAAGTGGAGAGAGGAAAATCCCCAACAGCTTGAGGGCCAGGTAGCCTGGCTTACACAGTAGCGAAACAAGAGACCCACCTTAAAGAGAAAGATGAAGACCAACACCTAAAGTTGTCCCCTGACCTCCACACATGCACTGTGGCACCAACAGCAGACAGACAGACAGACAGACAGACAGACACACACACACACACACACACACACACACACACACACACAGAGAGAGATTAAGAGTCTCAGAGTCCAACAGAAAGTAATTATAATACACTCTAACAAATGATACACTAGTATTTCAAATGGAAATGATGTCCACATTATTTCTTAAAAGGTAAATAAATGCATAGTAGCGTCCAGCAAGAACAAGGATTTTAGACAAGTTGTGAGGCTGGATGAGGCTGGGTGCAAACCTAGTCCTTATGCCACACGAACTGTTATAAGATGCAGGCCACGTTGCAACTCAGAGCCTCAGCTCCTCCATCTATGACATGGGGATAGTGCATGTCCCATCCTGTTCTAACATCAGAAAAATCAACAGACAGAAGTCCTGTAAACTGCTCGGGAGAGCGCTTGCCACCCAAAATAACAGGGCTGGTGGGTCATGATGGTAGTAACAGTGGTTGACACTTCTTCTAGTGTGTACAATGTTAACCCTTAGGGATCTGAAAAGGAGCTGTATCCACAATGGTGAGGATGCTAGACAAGTAATACTTAAAAAAAAAAAAATTGCAGTGGACCAGGAAGTAGGAGAAAGATGGGAAAGACATGGTCTGTGCTTTAGCAGACCTGTGACTGGAGGAGACACCCATGAGGAGAGCATTTGTGATCAACAAAGACTCTAGTTACTCAAGTTAAAACAGCACTGAATTCCAAAACATGTGTCAAACACACATGTGCCTTCAGAATGTATTTACGATAAAGCTGTCCACCTCTAAATGGTGCCCTCTGAGACCTGAACAATCAACTAGCCATCTGACAGAACCATAAGATCTATCACTTCATTTTTCTCAGCCCTCAAAATACTCCTGGACACATTATCTCCACCTCACACATAAGCCTCTGTCTGTATGCTTCCAAACACCCCCTTTGCGAGTTAAAAATAGCCTGCAGTATTCACAGTCTACTTTGTGTTGCTGTTGTTTTGACACGTCTTAAAATGCAGCTGCATGCAACAAACAGTTTAATTGTAAGTTTAAAAAACTCTGTGAAAACTGCATTTTGGGTTACTCACACGCAAGATGAAAAAAATGACCATTAATTTTTGCTTTTACAAGTAACAAAATGGGCTTTACATTGATTTTGATGTGGGTAATTGAGCTAGCCAATGTCTCCTGATAATGGTAGGGTAGGGAGTGCTAACCTCTTGCCATGGACAACTAGAAAAGAAGGACAAAATATTAAAAACAGCAACACATGCTTGAAGTCACCTTGGAGGTCGGATAATGAAGAATTATCAGGTCAGGATGGAAAGGGGGGTGTTGATGGTTCAATGTTTAAACTCCTCTCGGAGACTCTTCTGGTTCCTGAGGAAACTGTTGAGGGAAAAGCAGTACTTCCACCAGCCTCACAGTGCTAGGAGGCCAGGGCCAGGCCGGGGAGAAGCCAAGTCAACTTCCCTATTTTAGGCTGAGACTCTAAAGGGTGATCCATGGGAATGCCACTGACCCAGAAGGCAGGCTTTGCAAAGACAGCAAGACAACCTTACTGAATATGAGCCCCTGGTAGGGTTATCACCAGCAACAGGCTGGAACACAGCTATACTTACTATATTCAATGAAATAAAAAGCAGCATTAAAAATGCTGACAGAAGCCAATGTCATGGCGTATGCCTTTAATCCCAGCACTCAGGAGGCAGAGGCAGGTGGAGCTCTGTGAGTTCGAGGCCAGCCTGGTCTACAAAGCGAGTTCCAGAACAGCCAGGGCTGTTATATGGTGAAACCTGTCTCAGGAAAAAACAATGTTGACAGGAAACTGGGACTTTTTAAAAGCGGTAAATCGTACAAATGACAAACACTGCAAACTTGCAAACAACTGCAGGCTCAGCCAAGGCTCCCTGAACCCTGAAGGACAATGTTAGAGCATATTAAAATGGGACAGGCAGGAGTGTGACAGCTACAGGATGATGGCTGCTAAGAGACCGGGAGACAGGAACACCAACATGAAGGCTCCTGGGACTGTAGGGGGAATAAAGAAAACCTGGCAGAGAATGTCCCAAAGTGATTCAAGACACTAGAGCACAGATGCAGGACTCCGCTGGCTTCCCAGTACCACAGACAAGGTGAAACCAGAGTAGCAAACAGATTCCGCCACTCCAGGACAGTAAGTACGCCAACAAACTCAACAGTGGAGCTGAAATGGACACAACTGATCATCTAAATACATAATTTTCTACCCCTTAACAAAGTCAGAAAGACCTTGTTTTTTAAAAAAAAAAATCGGGGGGGGGGGGGGGTATCTATTACCCCAAACAGGTTCAAACACTTGAAAAACAAAGATACAATGTCAGTCTTACACAAGTTGACAAACAGGCAAGAACACACTTAAGAGGGCAGTGTAGAAACAAGTGAAACACTTGAAAAAGACATTTTGAAAGGGAACTATTTTTCTCTTGATCAGCAAATACGTTAACAAATCCAACAGCATATAAAAGGGGTAAGCAAGCACCTAGTTCTAGAAATACACATTTAATATTACTAAAATAAAGAGAAAACCACATCAGATCGTACAGGAAAGAAAACTGACAAAATTCAACTCCGTATCAGTATTAAAACTCTGCAAATGGGGACTGAGAACTCGCCTCATGTGGTAAAGGGCACTATGAAAGCCCTGCAGGCTTTCCTCAGAGGGAGACATGGGCTTTCCCACTACAGAAATAGATGACATGTAGTTCAGAAAGAAATCACAGAAACTGCTCACAGGTGACTGAAGATCTGCTCATTGTGGGCAGAGCTCTTGAGACTATCTGTCTCAGGAAGAGGTCTTTTTATGTAGCCTTGGTACTTCCTTATGGACCAGGCTTGATGCAGATTCCGGATTCCCCTGCTTCAGCCTCTGGAGGCTGAGGATTGTAAGTGGGCATGTGCCATCATGCCCAGCTCCTAGAGATGTTCAACTGAGCAGCTTTGGCTACACCAGTGGCCGGGAGCACACAAGGCACATGAGAGCAGCAGAAATAAAGGCTACTCAATGATCAGGCTATGCTGCCTCTCAATGTCTTGTCTGTTATCTGCCTGCCTGATTTTAAATTTATATAGGAAAGTAAAGGACCAAGATCACTGAACACAATTTCACAGGAAAACAGGGGAAGCGGGCTGCATTCTGATTATCAATCCTTACTTAAGTCTAAGAAAACTGATACTATTATGAGGATGTGAGCTATAAATACCCAAGTATTTGTCTATCTGTATTTTCTATACTACTGTCTACACACAATAATCAATTATAATCTAGATGAAAACAGCTTCTAGAAGTGAACATAGGACAACCATTCTAATCTTGGCATAAGAAATTCTTAAACAGAACACACACGCACACACATAATGATGTAATGAACCTCCTTAAAATGAGCAACTTTTCCCCAATGGGAAACATTAAAAAAAAGAGTGGCTGGGATGTAGAATAAATAGATGAATGTGTGTGTGTGGGGGGGAGGAACAGAGGGGAAGGGGGAGAGAGAGATCACAAAGGAAGATGATATGGCTAACAGCCACATAAAATATGCTGAGTCTTATTAGAAATCAGAGGAAGTAAAATTAATTAAAACTACAAGGGCATGCTGCCACATATCCACTCAAATGACTAAAATGAAATATATTATCCCCAAGGCCAAGCAAGGGTGTGAAGAAACAGAATTAAGACTGCTGGTAGGTTACAAATTCATCAACTGTTTCGGGAAAGAGTTTGGCATCATCTTGTAAGACTAAGGGGTTGAGTGTGCCATGACTCAGTCCCAAACATGAAGTAATCATCAAGAGTAGAACAGATAAACGGTGACACTTATGTCACAGCCTATCATAAAGCAGACACTGAAAAACACATAAATCTCACAAAATTTTAAGATGTCAGACACACAAAGCATATCTGTATAATTAAACAAAAGGGTCAGGCCGGGTGGTGGCGGTGAACGCCTTTAATCCCAGCACTCAGGAGGCAAAGCGAGGTGGATCTCTGTGAGCTCGAAGCCAGCCTAGTCTATAGGTACCAAAACAACACAGAGAAACCCTATTTCTAAAAAAAAAAAACCAAACCCAAAAAAAAGGTTTATTTATTTATGCATACCCCCAAATTTAGGCAAAATTATATACAACAAAAATTAGATTTAACCTTCCCATTGGGGAAAAGTTACTCATTTTCTTATGCTAAGGTTAGAATGATTGTCCTGTTAACTACTGGAGACTGTGGTTCTCATCTTTTACATCTCGATTGTAATGTGATAACCTGTGGTTGGAGTCTGGGAAAAACTGGCATTAGAGGCATCGTGAGAGCTTTGGAGTCATGACAGTATTCTACTCTGTGATCTGAAAGGGGACAGCTGACAGATTAAGGAGCTGAAAATGTTATATATTTTTCTATATACACTTCTCACAATAACAATATTTCAGAATGAAAGCCTGGTATCTGGTTAGTCAGCACTGTCTTACAAGTAATGCTAACCAGTTTACAGAGAACTGAATTACCCACATTCTTCTGCTTTTCTGAAAAGCCTTGCTAACGGTAAAAAGTCTACTGTCGAAGAACTGTGGAAAATCAACCAATCCAATAATTAAAACTTCGGTCTCATCTCAATATGCTCTAAAAGGTAAAAATCAATAGGATCATGCATAAGTTCTTATCTGACCCCAGGACCATGTATTCAAGAGAAAATGGATTCCTGCTGACGGAGTCAACTGGGCAGACAAGATGGCTCAGACATGAAGGAGGCCAACATCAACTCCTAAAGGGCTTCCCTCTGTTCTGAATTACATCACCATCACGACAGTGTCATCTCTGACAGCACACTTAGAAGGAAGACGTCTGGACCAGAAAGATGACCAGGGCAGCTACAGCTGTAAATCTGGAAAGAAGAAAGATTCTGCAGGTGAGACAGGAAACGAGGGTCCACATCCGAACCCAAGAGAAGGAAGTCAGGGTGACGCAGAACCTGGGGAGGAACGAACTCTTATGACGTGTAGCGAATCGTGGGGAAGCTTCAACATGGAAACATAATCATGGAATTAGGTCAGGCTGCTGGAAAACAAAGCCAACAACCAAACCAACTCCTATACAGACTGCATACCGGAGCCACCCTAAGTTCAGGGTCACCAACCTCAACAACCGCTGACTGATTTCTCTACAAACCTCTCACTCCACTCACCCCCAACCTTAACGAACCCCCTGATCTACCTGAAACTCCAAATAGCACCACACATCCCTCCAAACCTGCTTCTCCCTCGATATTCCCTTATAGCCTGGATCCTATAAGTCATCTGGACTCTTTCTTCTCCAATAACCCAGTGGTTCTCAACCTGTGGGTCGTGAACCCCTTTGAGGGTTTAACAGCCTTTTCACAGGGATCACACACATCAGATATCCTGCATATCAGATATTTACATTATGATCCGTAATTAGCAAAATTACAGTTATGAAGAAGCAATCACTGGGGGTCACCACAACATGAGGAAATGTATTAAAGGGTCGCGGCGTTAGGAAGGTTAGAACCACTGCTCGAAGTATCCCTATCTCTGCTGCCAACAGCCCATTGCCTGTCAGCTCTGCTAACTATGAACAGTTCTAATCACCTGCACACATACTAATTCATTCACATCTGTAGTCACCAATTAGGTTTTAAAATTATATTCTAATGTCGTCTCTCTCCAGTTTCACTGCCCACGGAGTAAAATGCAAACTCTTCTGAGAAGTCTTTCTGAAGACGTGCTCATGATTCATCCCTCCCTGCTCTATTTCCGGCCATTGCATCCCATGCACAATGTGTTCCAAACCTTTCTTGCCTTTCATAAAAACTTGTAACTTTTTTTTAGAAAGATTTACTTATTATGTATTCAGTGTTATGTATGCTTGCACACCAGAAGAGGGCACCAGATCTCATCATAGATGGTTGTGAACCACCAAGGTTGCTGGGAATTGAACTCGGGACCTCTGGAAGAGCAGCCCATGCTCTTAACCTCTGAGCCATCTCTCCAGCCCTGTCCTGACTTCTTAAGTTTGGTCTCTCTGGTGGTTTGAATGAGAACGGCCCCCATAGGCTCATAGATTTGAATACAAAGTCCTCAGTTGTTGGAACTGTTTGGGAAGAGTCTCAAAGCCTGGTCTTGTTGCAGGAAGTGGATCACCGATGAGGACTTTGAGGTTTTAAAAGCCTGTGCTATTCCCAGTTAGCGCTGATTCATGTAGTGGATCCAGAGGTGAGCTCTTAGTTACTGCTCCAGCGCCATGCCTGCCTGCTCCTGCAATGTCCCCACCATGAGGACCATGGACTCTAACCCTCTGGAACCATGAGCCCATAATTAAATACTCTCATAAGTTGCTGTGCTGGATGGTTTTATGTCAACTTGACACAAGCTAAAGTTATCTAAGTGGACAGAACCTTGATTAAAAAATAAGATCCGGCTGTAGGGCATTTTCCCAATTAGTGATCAATGGGGAGGGCCCAGCCCATTGCGGGTGGTGCCATCCCGGCTGGTGGTCCTGGGTTCTATAAGAAGGCAGGCTGAGCAAGCCATGAGCAGCAAGCCAGTAAGCAGCTGCCCTTCATGGCCTCTGCATCAGTTCTTTCCCCCAGGTTCCTGCCCTGTCTTCCTTGGATGATGAACAGTAATGTGGAAGTGGAAGTCAAGTAAACCCTTTCCTCCTCAACTTGCTTTTTGCTCATGGTGTTCCATCACAGCAACAGAAACTCCAAGTCAGTTAGTTGCCTTCATCATCATGTTTTGCCACAGCAAGAGAAAGTAACGAAGACAGAGTTGGTACCAGCTACTGCTGTAACAGGCCTGGCCATGTGGCTTTTTAGAAGGTTGTGGAAGACTTTGGGACTTTGTTCTGGGAAAGTGGTTGAATGCTGCAAGCAGGGCTTAAGGTGCCATCCTAGTGAAAGGTTTCTGTACCCCAATATTGTCTTCCCGCTAACACAGTAAGTCAAACCGAACCGAATTAATAAAGTAAGGGACCAGGTTTAATCTGAGCAAAGCATTCCTGGGTGATTCAGGAAAGGGAGGAGAGAAATCACACGGCCATTCTAAGGTGGTTTAAATACCCTGTGGTGGCGTGGGGTGATGACGTTCCCAAAGTGGGTTCCTGCTATGGTAAGCTTTTGGTTGTGGTCTTGGGCAGCCTTAGGACTGGGCTTTGTGGGGGAGAGCGTTTCTCAGAGAGGGCAGGGTTTGGTGGGAGAGGAGTGGGGTGAGCTCTAGGCACAGGACAATGACTGTCCTCCACAAACTGGGTGGAAGTCGGCTTTTGGTGGTTTCTCTGAGGGTGAGTTTGGGGTGGCAGGCATGGGGTGTTCTCAGCTGGGGTGAGCTGTCCAGGCGAACACAGGAGAAGCTTGGAAGACAGCAGTGTAAGATCAATGTGGACTATGGAGGCCCAGCTAAGAGGTTTCAGAGGGGAACACTAGCAACTGGGCTAGAGACCATACTTGTGATATTCTGGCAAAGAATGTGGCTACTTTTTGCCTTTCTCTTGAGAATCTACTTGGCTAATCCTTAGGCAGGTGACAAAGAGCAAGCAGGGCACAAAGAAATACAAAATGTACAGTTTGAGGAGAAAAATAACACCAGGGACTTGAATGCTGAGCCAAGGTTTGTGCTGAAAGAGAAAAGGAGAAATGGAAGTTGGAAACTTGTAAAAAAAAAAAAAAGAAAAGAAAGCTTACTCGACAAAGCAAAGAAACAGTAAATCAAAGTTTATGCAAATGGATGCAAGGAGGGAGAGCCAGTGTCTACCCCAAGCCAGCAGCCAAATTTGGCAGCATGTGCCACGTGGTTCTGCGTTTAGATTCATGGGGCGGAGGCAAAGGGGTTATGAACTCTTCCTCTGTTGTTAAAGAAAGCCTCCGAGGCCAGGCATGTGGCAAGGGAGTCCCTGAGAGGCCACTGCATAAACCTATGAGGGCAGCCTGGGTTGTGTGGGAGATCCCAAGATGCTGGAGATGCCAGAGCTGTGGGGCAGCTGCCAAGAAGAGCTACAGACGGGATGGAAGCAGCCTAAGAGATGTGTGTGCAGCAGTCAGCAAAACCAGAAGGGTACCACCACCTAACCCCCCTGACATCAGACCCTGAGCTACAGGATCTGGAGTTTGTCCTGTTGAACTTTGGTCTTGCTTTGATCCAGGATTTCCTTGCTATGTCCTATTTCCTTCTTTTGGAATGGTAATGTATTTTCTGTGCCATGTTGGACATTGGAAGTATGGGATCTGCTTTGTTATTTTATAGGGGGTTATAATTAAGAGACTGCCTTGAGTCTCAGAAGCTGACTGGATTTTTAAACTATAGTGAGACTGTGAAAGACTATGGGAACTTTTAAAGTTGGACAAAGTGCACTTTGCGTTATATGGCCACTAGCCTGGAAGTGACCAAGGAGTGGAATGTGGTTGTTTGAATGAGAATGGCCCCCACAGGCTCATATGTTTGAATACTCAAGTCCTCCCTTGATGAAACTGTTTGGGAAGGATCAGGAGGTGTGGCCTCACTGGAGGAGGTGTGTCACTGGGGTGGGCTTTGAGGTTTACAATGTATACAGCGTTCCCAGCCTTGCTCTCTCTCTCTCTCTGCTTCATGATTATACATCAGGATCCAAGCTTCAGCTACTGCCCCAGCATCATGCTTTGCCCTCCAGTGGACACACTCACTGCCAATGGTCATGGTCTCACCCTCTGAGACAGAAGCCCCCAATACACTCTTCTGTAAGTTGTCTCGGTCATGGTGTTTCATCACAGCGACCGAAAAGTGACTAACACAGTCAACAGTCAGTACTGTAAGCTTCCCTAATAGAATGTTCACTGTGCTTTGTGAACGTTATCTGTATGCTCAGAAAGGAGGGCTCTGTCTATTCACTGTTGTGGCCCTGGTACCCAGGCATCAACCCCAAAGGCATAAAAATAAAAGTCACTCAATAAATAGAAATAGAATAAAAATAGATAAATAAATAAATAAATAAAAAGAAAAACATCTCTCACAGGAAAATGTGCTCCTTTTAGAGTGGTCTAAGTATTTGCTATGTATTTTCATTCAAATTAGAAGTATAATTCATGTCTTTCATGAATACAAATAATATATACACTAAGGAACACTGGAAGATGTTAAAATAGAAAACATACTGTGATTGAATAACTCTTGTGTTCTTCTTGTTGTTTCAGGTCAGAGAGGTAGATGGGGAATTTCATTAGTCATGAATTATCTGTGTTCCCTATCAAAGATAGTATTAGAAAAGTTAGCCTAGAGGCAGGATGGATAAACAAGAAAATTATCAGGAAGTCTTTTGAGTCTAACACACACACACACACAGAATCCCCTAAGGATACACATGCACACACAATAAAATCTTCAAAATCATTGCAGGTTTACAAAAGAGAGCGTACATACCCCGAAAGAGACTTCAACACATGCTCAGTTGTGTGTGTGTGTGTGTGTGTGTGTGTGTGTGTGTGTGTGTGTGTGTGTTTCTCCTTAAAGCAGAAAAAGCCAGAGCAGCTGGCCTTACAATAATGAGAAAAAGGTATTGATAACTAGCCTTTAAAAGAAGTGTATCAAATGCTCATTCAAGGCTGTATTCATTCTTCACTCAGAGCCCGGCTGTCAGGCTTGAAAGGGGCAGCAATTACTTGCATTCTACAGTCCGGTCATGGAGAACATAAATAAATGTGTTCTTCATACAGCAATGAATAAATGGGGGTGCATTATATGTATTACAAGGGCCTATGCATTCCGCTTGGCTTCAGTAATCAACTGCCTTTAATCAACTACAATTATTTATACCCAACTAAGAAATTCCCTAATTTGCATTTTATTAGTTCAACACAGAAACACTATCTTTCAATCCTGATTTGCACAATGAGTATCTTTTTTTTAAGCTGGTATATATGCAGCTCTTATCAAGTGAATTTAACAGAGATGATGGACTAAAAAAAAAAAAAAAAAACGAATTTCTTAAACTATTTAGAAGCTTGAAGTAATTGATCTTATAGTTACTTCACTTTAGGAAGGTTTTTAAAACAGCTGGTATCAAGAGAAAAATGAGGGGGGGGGTGTTGGAGAAATGGCTTAGTAGTTTTAGTTGGAGAGATGGCATCTGAAGCTCTTGCAGAAGATCCAGGTTCAGTTTCCCAGCACCCACAGACCAGCTCACAACTGTAACTCTAGTTCTAGGGGATCCAACGACCTTTTCTGACCTCTGTGGGCACCATGCACACACGTGGTATACATACAGAACTATAGGCCAAACACCCATAGACATAAAAAAATAAATCTTCAAAAAAAAAAGAAAAATGAGTGGACTGAAAATTTTAAAAAAGCACCAGTGCCATGTTTACTGAGGGCAAAGTTAAAAGTTCTACTTTGAAAGTAACTCATGAGGATTCCCATTAAAACACAATTTTTGCTTTCTACACTAAGGAAAAAAAAGACTTCAGAAATATTAATGGTTGTCAGCTTTTGGCTAGAAGCCATTCCTATACTTTCCATTTACTGGAGTACACACAGAGACACACACAGAAATTGATGATATCAAGACTAGTTTCCCATCAACTCTTACTGAGATTAACAGAGAAAGAAATTTTCACAGGAGGGGGTACTTTAAGAGTCCTAGGAGACAGAACAAAAAAGAAGGCATTTCTGAAATTGCTTCTAACAATACTTTTGGAGTTGCCCATTAGTGCCCAGCAGTCTTGTGAGTGATCTATTTGGCAAGTTCAAAAAGGCAGTAACTGTGATGCCAAGTGGGACGAGTATTTGTTGAGGAAAGCCTGCAACGAAAGAACCAGAGACATTAGAAGAGGGATATAGTTTCAGTTGTGGTGTCCAGAGAGACCTCATGAAAGTATGATGTGAGATGGATGTGCAAGCAAGTGTAGGACTTTCCAAAAATAAGACCACAGGAGGCACTTCCTTATTCATGCAGCACAACCCAAATTAACAGTTTTGTCTCTGGGATTCAGCTCATCTGCTCACGTTATTAGGAGCTCATGGTGGCAGCTAAACATGCCTTTTAAGCTTGAAGCTAGGAACATCTAGAGAGAAACACCCCTTCCCTCTTCAGGCAACGGCTGCACTTCATCCCAGCACTACTGCTGCAAGGGAGCCTTTCTTCCCTCCTGACTCACCATGCCTGGGAAGAAGAGCTCACAGATGCCAAAGGGGAACGGAAAGTTTCAAGCAGGTTAAGCAAAGACTGCTGGCTGGATCTGGTGGAGAATGGGTGCCCACAACGTACACTTATCTATGTTTGTGTATAGCTCTGCTGGATATGGAGAACAGTTCAGCCATAAGAAGGTGGCCATCCCCAGCAGCTTTCATTCTTCCTATGGAAATAGAGCTGGCCTCAGATAACCTGCTTAAAAGAACTTTCTAGCAAAGTGAGCTGAATACCCTATACTAAAAGAGTATTTTGACTCTACAATGGAAGCTATATCTGGCTTCTTCAGTCACGGTGTGTCCCAGAAATATTTAAAAAACAAAAAGAGGCTCTATAAACTATAATAGTATATACCCCTAGGCTTTGCTGATAAGCACATCTACTTTATTACTATTTAAAAAAAAATCAATGTTCTTTTGTATTTCCCTTAACTGTTCAAACCCCACACAGTTATGCTTTGGTTATGGGCGATAGTTAATCTCACAGGCTGCGAACCTGGTCCATGTAAGGGCAGGCAGCAAGAGCCCATCTCCTAACAAGGTGAAGGATGATGATTGACATCCCAAGTCACTTTTGGCCTCCACATGTATAGACCATCATGTGTGCCCCACTCCATGTGCACACATACACATGTGCAAACACATACACAGATTTTTAAAAAAACTGCAAGTTGTAACTTTTTACTATGATCACACCTAAGACAGGCTCTAAACTGTCATATTCTAAGTTTTAATTTGATACTGTATTTTCCTAAGGCTGGAAAGGAGCTTGAATGGCTTAAACTTGTTTTAAACTGTGGGTCACAACCCCTTTAAGGGGAGTTGTCAAACAACCCTCTCATAAGGGTCACATATCAGATAGTAAAATTTTAAATTATGATTCATAACAGTAGCAGTGAAAATATTTTACGGTTGGGGGTCACCACAACATGAGGAATTGTATTAAAGGGTCTCAGCACTAGGAAGGTTGAGAACCACTGTTCTAAACTAAGCTATTTAAAAGACTGAATCAAGGGGTTGGGGATTTAGCTCAGCGGTAGAGTGCTTGCCTAGCAAGCGCAAGGCCCTGGGTTCAGTCCTCAGCTCAAAAAAAGACTGAATCAATTCTTTTATTTAAACTATTGGGAATTTTTTTACTCACAAATCAAATTGCTACAGCTGAACTTAGCTCATCATTCTATTTTACAAAAATCATAGGTCACTGGTTATTTGTTTAAATACCTCCCATATTATCATGATAGCAAGTGACTATGAATCAACCACCTATTTTCCTAATAATGCTTCATGAGATAACTCACCTCAAAACTTAGATGCAGAACAATAAGCACTCACCTTGTGTTCATAAGCTCATGTGTCTGTTCAGGTTTGTCTGCCTGTTTACAATGTGCCCGGGAGCAAGTGAACCTGGGCTGGGCTGCTGTAGCATCGTCTTTCCTCAGCACCATTCTCTACAAGGCTCTCATCCGGCGGCAGCCAGGAGGCCAGGGAGGGGGAGGGGACAGGCATCAGGGAGGAGGCCTAGGTGCAGAACTGCTGTACTCCACATCGTCCACATGCACCTTGTCTGCAAGTCTTGGAGACCCAGAGTCAAGGAATACAAAGGCACCTCTTGATGAAGAACTGGGAAGTGGACTGACTGCAAGATGTGGACACAAGCCAGGCTCGAGAGTGAGGCCACCCAAAGCAAACAACAACGGAGCTGCCCTGCCCTAACTCCATTCAGTTTAGCTTGTTGGCTACCTCAGACTCTCACCCTTGTCGGCCTTCCAAGTGCTGGACCGCACCACAGGCAAGCAGTCACAGATGCTTCTCTTAGCATCCTTAACACAAGTATAGATGTTAACGTGCCTGCCTATCACCTCGAACTGACGCAATACGAACAACTCATCCCTACACAACCTGTTCACTTGGTGATAAATTGACAATAAGGCATGCAGAGGGCAAGGAGCAAGGAGGAACGTTAGGTAACAAGGAGATGAAATGTAACTGTGCAACTTCAGAAAAGCGTGGCATAAACATTCCCTTACACAAGAGACAATTTGTATTTTAAACAACTCAGAGGACTTCCATGGCTGAAGCTGTTCCTCCTTCGCACACTACCTACACATTCAGGAGCTACCTCATCCACAAATACATTCAAGAGCGACACCGGGAACCTTTCAAATGAACCATTTATTACATCAGATTGTTATTCTCACATTATGTAGTTACACATATGCTTATTCTGAGTATTTCACATGGAAAAAATTTAAACTTCTATAGGCAAGCAAAACTGTACCACACAATATATAAGTGGGAAAGGGGTTCTGCTAAACGTTCAAATAAGGCAAGTATTTAAAACAATAAAAGGATAACAAAAAAATTAACCATTCCTTAAGAGAATTCAACACTACGAGCTAAATGTTCTTTCTGAGTGTTTTCATATAACTGAGGCAGTGTTTCTTCATTTAAAACATCAAAAAATGGAATAAGGCTCATTAACAGACACAGCTGCCTTCAAGATTTCATTCTTAGTTGCTTTCTTTAAAATTTAAAAAAAAAAAAAAAATCACAAAGTGCACAATTAAGGTATACCAAAAACTGAAGCTGCTACTCTAACAACAGCTGTCCATGCTTAATACTTAGTGGTTTATTGGACCAAATTAGATTTTTCCAGGGGGAAAAAGATAAGCCACTGTAAAATATTTAGTTTGAAATATATGCTAATACTTTTCATAGAAATCAAAAATTATGGAGGAAAAGGGTTATTCATTATGAGGAATAGGAAGCAAAACACTAGAATGACCAAACATTTTCAAAGAACAAGCGCCACAAAGGACATGTGCATCCAGTCTTGCAATACAGAGCAATGCACCTTCCTTACTCCAGCCAGTCTACTTCATCGAACTCCGAGTCATCTTCCGAATCCAATACAGAGCAATGCACCTTCCTACTCCAGCCAGTCTACTTCATCGAACTCCGAGTCATCTTCCGAATCACTATATTCCACAGCGATGCGGCGCGACAGGATGGTGGCAACATCGTTTTCAATCCGCTCATGCTTAGCTTCCTGTTCACGCTGCTCTTCTACCTTCCGTAGCTGAATTCCTGATACAGCGAAGCCAAACCAGCCATTTAAAATCAGAGTGCAAAAACCAGACACAATCCTTATGGATTAAAACTAAAGGCATATGAGAAATACCAATGGGAAAATAAAAAGCAAGCTCCACTAAAAAAGAACTGGAAGGAAGTGTATTTGAGTTTTAAGTCTTTTGCTACATAATCACCTGTAACTTAGATCCTGAACCCCAGCTATGCCTGGGGGTATCTGTATTTACCCATCATGCTCTGCTGCACCTTATGCTCATCTATAACCAGATGACAAACTTCTACCACCTCTAGGACAAATAAACTGATGAATATACCTTCTATGCCTTATTGTCCCTGTCCTTGAAGGAAAGGTACTATCATTCTTTATATTCTTACATCGGCTTAGGAAATGTTGAAATAAGAAATGAATAAACATATCTTTCTTTTTTCTAAGCAAAGAACTTTAATCCGTTAGAGGCACCTGGAGAAACAAATGTCAATTACACCCCAAATAAATAGCTTCTGCACTGAAAATACTATTTTAAGGAGGTTAAAAATATACAGAGGGAGACTTTTTATTAAATTTTCTATATCACAGAAGTCTAATGCTTTAAGCTTCTGCTTTTCTTTTTCCGACAGTCTTATGTAGCCCAGGCTGGCATGAGACTAACCACAGCCAAGAATCACCTAGAACTTCTGATGCCCCTCATGCCTCTAGCTCCCCAGTGCTGGGATTACAAGTGTAGGCCATTATGTTCAGGCTTATGTGGCACCAGGAATCAAGCCCAGGGCTCTGTGAATGCTAGGCAAGCACTCTATCAACTGAACTCCATTCCCAACTCCAATGCTTTCGATTTCTCATTCACTTTAAGAAACCCCACTAAGTATGAAAATAGAATGGTAAAATGTTATCTTTTTTCTGAAAGTCATTTAAAATAGATGTCCTACATAGCTCTGTTCCTTAAATAACATTTGTTAAAAAAAAAAACAAAACAAAAAACCAGTCACCTAGGTTTATAAATGAGGAACACAGCATTGTCCTAAGTATTTAGAAGATTTCCAATGCTTTTCACGGCTCTGAGACAATTACCTTTTCGTATTGCTTCCAGTAGTACACTCCTTGCGTCACTGATGACAGGTAGGGTGGATGGATGACGCTTTGGCTCAGAAGCAGGTATAACTTGTGATGGAGGAGATGGGGGCATTAATGGAACATGGGGACCTGGGGCAGTAGATGGAGCTGGATGGAGCCCAGAGGGAGGGTGAGCAAGAGCTGCAACTGTGACAGGTGATGATGGCCGGATGCCAGGTGGAGGCAGAGGAGGTGGTGGAGGGGGCGGAGGCAGCCCCTGCACTTCCCCTTGTGGGAGTGGATGAACTGGTACAGTCTCACATACTGGGGCAGCTCTAGCTACTGGTGGAGAAGGCTGGACCAGAGGAGGAGCAATTGGAGGAGGAGCTGGGTGAAGAACGCCAGGGGCAATCTGAAGAGGAGCTGGAGGTGGTGGAACTGCAGGAGCCTGCAAGGCAGTGGCTGGAGGTGGAGGTGGGGGAGGTACTGGCGGGGGAGGGGTTGAAGTCATTGAGGCTCTTAATGAAGAAGTTGACAAGGCAGGTGGAAGAGGTGGTGGAGGAGGTGGGGGGGGGGGGCTCACAAACACAGGTGTTCTGCCTGCAGCTGGTGACTGGGGGCGATTTTCTACCAAACCTGTAGCAGAGCTGAAATGGTAAAGAGAATCTAAAAGTTACTGAACAGGAAACCAAGAAAGTGACTGTAGAAACTATAAATGACTACCGGGAGCTACATCAATACGTCCACTAACATGTTCCTATCGAGATTTCATTTAACAGTACTTCAAAAGAATAAGAACTCAAAGTGTACAAGAAAATTAACGAGTGGTGCTTTGGTCTGTAATAATCTCTGGAACACCAGTCAGTAATCTTAACCACGGAGCCATCTCTCTCCTCGGTTTGTAATAATCTAACTTTCGGGGCAGTCTCGACTTTGTATGCAGCTTTCACATCCACTGGGAATTTCATGCCTACTTTAGTCGATAGTGTTCAATCCTGCATTATGGCAGGAGTCTGCAATGAGGCAACACTTACACACTGCGGTCGCTGCACTCACACTCACGGCAATATTTGGCTAACATGATGATGGTGCATTCATACTGAAGCTGTTAAGGCTCATTGCATGTCATTTCAGTGAAGCCAATGCCAGCTCATTAAAAACCACAAAAGGAAATTTACAGCCCTTTTTTTCTTCCTAAGTTAGTGATCCGAGGTTTTTGTGGTTTGTTCTATTTTAAACTAAAAATGGTAAAGCTGGGCTGTATTTCTCTGTTAGAAAACTTCTTTAATATGCCTATGTTAAAAATGTCTAAGTTGGATAACTGACCACATTAATGTTCAAAATAGCTTCACTGAAATATTGCTACAATAAACTTTCTATTCTCTTTGAAGTTACTAAAATATTTTCCTTAACATCAAACTAATATATTTAACCTCCATATTTCAGACCCTTACCACACTGCAAAAATTCATTTTTTCTTAATAAACTGTGTAAGATAATGCTAGTTAACAAAGCTGTAATTGCATGAAAACACGAATCTTTAAAGCAATTATCTAAATGTCCCCAGGAGAATGTGCCTGCTCCAATCAGAGGAAAGCAAACACATTTTATAGGCCAAAGGCTCCTTGGTTTGTGAACCAAGTTTTGTTTCAAACAGTCACTTATGGACATTCTCCGGCTGCTTCCACACAATGAAGGTAGACTAAAGCCCTAGTGATAAAAACTTTGTCTAGAAAGCCCCAAATGTTTACTATTGATCCTTTAAAGAAAAAGGATTATGAGGTTGTCCCCGCATACCTGATACAGGTGGGTATGGGCTTTGCATCTCCTGCTCCATGCATTGGTGGAGGTGGAGGTGGCTCATGAGGTCTGACCAAGACCCTTTCCTCAGCTCTGGTCAGAAGTTCACTCATCTGACTGAATGGCAAGGCAGAAAGTGAGTAAGAACCATCCATATGATCCACGTATGTCTGTGGCCTTCAAGAAATAGACAAAGAATAATGCATCTATTAGCGAAACCAAATGTTACACGAATGGTTATTCGTTTGAGTGCCAGAAGTTTATTTCTGTGTGACATATTTTTAACCAATGATTGACAAGTAAAATGTAAAAACTGGAATTTATTACCACTTGGACATTTGTTTTCTTAAACCAATGGCTTCTAAAAGTTTTCTAACAAGAGGAAACTTTCTCTGGTTCTAGGGCCACAGAAAAGACAAGAAAACTGAGAACAGAGCTAAGTGACATAGCAACATGAGAGCTAGATAAAATTTTAGATGAGCACAGGGAGATTAGTATTTACCAGCTGCTGGATTAACAGATGTGCAGAGCATGTCACAAATTACTCTGCTTAGACTGGTAAACAGGCCAGACAAATACCTATGTTTAACCGTAGCAGAAGCGCACAGCTACAGATTTTTGTTTGTTTAATTTCCATTCTTTCAGTAATATAGCTATGTAGAATCTTGTTTCCAATAACATGAGTATGATAATACATACATGAATTTTCACACAGAAACTTGAAAACATGTGTCTGTTATAATAGCATGTTACTCAGCCAGGACCTCTGGCCACTGAGAAAGGAACAGGACCTAGCACATGTCTGTAAAAGAAGGTAGGTAATTCTGTCTGAAATCCATGATATTTCTGAATTTTGGGACAGGGAAAGAACACAACTGAACCTCTTCTTAGCTCCAGGTTCACGAGATGAATCAATACTTCAAAAATATTCCAGACACTCTACTGTGGCAGTCATCACAGTCTCCCTGAAATACTGGAGGCAGTTAAATCTTCAGATAAAAGCTGAAACAAATCATAAACATTTCTTTCTACAAACGGCAACACAAAGTCTAAGTATGGAAATGGCCTGCCGGAAGAGGTTGCATTTTGCAGGTTCAGTGGTCAGGGCTGAAATCTTTCCTATTAAAACAGAGCCTTCCAACTCCAGTTTGGGAGCCAAGACTTAGAAGGATAGAGACAGTATAAGTAAATTCAGTGTTCAGCATTCATTCAAAAATAAAACAAAAGAAACCTTGTTTCAAAATGAGAGGCTGGGCCATTAGCAACTTCAATATGCTTATGTAAGAGATCAGCATCATCTTCCGCCAGCTCTGGACCCTGGGCCAGCTTCTGCCATTCTCGCCGCCTGTCATGAGGTGCTCTTGGCACTTTTTCGGGTTCATGAGGACGATCTAGATTTTTCTGCTATAACAGAAGCAATGACACAAAGCCAAGTGGTGAAATGCTAAACACTTAAAAAGAGGTTACAATAATCAAAATACAATTCTAAGGTCAATGTTTAAAAAGACAATGTCATCATGATATAGCAAAACACAGAACCATTTTACAGGTGCACTCAGTTAAAACTGACCAGTTGCTGTAATCTCAGTTTCTCATCACGGTTTTGTAACTCCATTTCAAACCAAGGGATTAGATGCAAAATGGTGTGCCTAGATTTTAGGCAGAAACCCTTTGAATATAGAAAGTCACTAATCTTTACTCCCATACCTACTATTAGTAAGTCTCAAAGTTTTGCCATGGACGGAACTATCTACCCCTAGTCAATAACCAAGACACTACTAAACTGTCTGTATGGGACATGGCCAGAAAGTACAGTCAGGGGAGAGCACAGAAAGGCCTGGAGAAGATACAACAAACGTGCAAAGAGACAAGGCAGGTCACAAATATGAACGAAGTCTGTCAGGTGTAAGACGGGGCATGCTGTGAATTAGACAGGCATGGCCAGCAAAGGAATTATTCAAACAAAGTTTAAAACCCTTGTGCTTAGCGAACAAAACGTGTGTTCAGGAGCACTCTGGCTTGCCAGTCACCAGTCTGCAAACTCCAGCTAGAACACAAGGGCACTGTCCAGCACATAAGAATGTAACAAGAGGGTATTACAGGGCTGAGGAAAGTAGAGATAAACAAAGGAATGATGAAGATAGCCTGTGCCTCTCCTGTGCCAAAAAATGTGTTCCTTCCTTCTATGTACTTTAAAATAAAGCAGATTCAGGAAAATTTTAGCAGAAAGTGGAAAATGGCAGCACAACAGACTGGTAACGGGAACTTCACGAGACTACGACAACCTGTTGACAACAGCCAGGACACATGGTGTGGCTTCATTTACGACCTTCACTCACATCTACACAATATTCCTTTGTGATCTGTGCAGTTAAGGACTTCAATGCATGGACTCAATGTGCAACAACACATGAATACAGAACTCCAGGCTCTTGGGCTTCTTTAATACCTTCTGCTTTCTCTTTTCCTTCCGCTTATCCTCTGTATCTTGCAACATCTTTTCTTTCCACAGATCAAAGAAATACGAAGGATTGGTATAAAACTTCAGCCCTTCCTTCCCATCGTCCCTGAAATACAGTATGCCAACGCCATGTATTAGGTAAGACAGAGGAACAATCAAGACAAACTTGTCACCCAAATGTGCTTCCCTCATATCACAGTCCATCATACAGCACTGTGACACAGTGTGTGTTACAATACTGTCTCCCAGCCATGGTGCATGTCAGTGGTCCTGGCACTCAAGGCAAGAGAGTCACAAGGCCATTCTGGACTGAATAAGGAGATCATGTCTCAAAATGAATAAACATTGCCAAAATAGAGCATTGCAGCAACACCTTTTTTAAAAAATATAAATCAGAAATGAAACCATGGAAAATGAAAAAGCAGAGCTTTTCAGAGTCGATACTAATAGTTTAAAGTATCACTGTTCAACATTAATGCCCACTTTTGTTGAATACGGAATTTTCTAAGTCCTTTGAGAAAAGTCAATAATTAGAAATAAGTCTGCCAGAAACCTAAGTCTGGAAAGCAGGAGCATCACTTAGAAGAGGGAACCCCTACCATTTCTACCAGTGTTCTAACCAAGCTAGTATCCTACTAAATCCAAAAGGGGTTTCTTAATTTCCAGTTCAATATCAGCATTTACTCACATCTGTCAAACTGCCTACTGAATTATAGCTTCAAATAACAATTCCAATATCACTTTTTTCAGGATATGTGTTGTACATCTCAAATTGCCTATTTAACAAATCCTGTGAAAGAATTCCCAAGAAACAGTAATTCCAGACTTGACTGGAATAAGTGGTGCAAAGTATTAAAAAAAACCCTACATTTTCATTATTCAGAAAGTGAAGATACACATATCAAGATCAGATAGAATGCAACAATGATGTTTGTCAGTATTGTGGAATTTTTAAGCTTCATTTCCCTATGACTAAAAATTAAATTAGAAAGACAATGACAACTTTATTGACCCAATTCCATAGTAATCAATCACTTTGCTAGTGGCTCTTTATAATAATTACTTGAACAGGTCCTGTCTTTTGTATGTCAGAGCCTGTGAAGCTCATTTACTGAATAAATAAAAGTTTTCTGAAAGCAACAGATAGAGAAGCCATTCTGTGGGCTAGAACCAAGTGAGATTCAAACTGTGTGTGAATCAAGCATCTCAATCTCAAGCATGAGAGAGACACCAGGGTTTTTAATGTACTACTACTCTACTGACCTGTAAGGAGTGAGTATATTGAGTGGTGGAGGTTGCTCACACACATCATATGTCTCCTGCAATGGGATAGGCAAAGTCTTGCGGTCGAAAAGCTGCTGATCTTGAATTGTAGAACTTCGGAAAGCTTTTCTCATTGTTATATCTTGCAAAGATACTAAAACAAAAATCACAACTTCATTTTATTTTCCTAAGTCAACTCAGCTGAATGACATATCAATACTGAATATTTATTTCAAAGTTAGTATGCCACAAAAGGTTGTGTGCCTTTAGTGACTTCAGTAACCAGGAATCATTCTAAATAGTCTCATTATATTAACCTGATCATTCTCTGCCTGATCTTCTAGGTGAGTTCTGAACACAAATTTCGGTTTCTCAAGCCCAGAGGGTCCTAATAACACATTTCCATTATTTCTTTTCCTTTGCTGGCTATTCTTGCCCACCCCCACCCACCTTAAACTCTTTTCCTTTTTTCTGTCATCTCTTCCCATCTACTTTTTACTCCTCGTCAGCTGAAGGAACTACTCTCTGCGGCACTCTAGGTCAAACAGCGTCGACTTCTCACTAAGACACTACAAACATCACCGTGGGTGATCTGTCTTGGTTGGACGTTACTCCTTTTATTTGTACTACAGTGATTTCTACCTAACCGTAAATCTTTAAAGACTCAGACTTTCTTGTACATTAGTAAACCCTGTTACTGGCACAGCACAATGGCATACATGATGAAAGCTAAAATTTCATTTTGTAGTGTCCAGCATATTAAAATAAGAAATGCATCAAAACTGTAGTTTTGACATTTAGAGTGATTTCTTCACATTAAAAAGCCGGGTAAAGCCGGTGTGATGGCTCCCAGCACTTGGGAGGTAATGGCAGGAGATTTGCCACAAGTTCCAAGCCAGTCTAGTTTATAGAGGGAGGTTCTATCACAAAACAAAACTAGAAACAAAAGAAGAAGCTATCTTATATACTAAGTATGCACAACCTTAAGCATACAAATGCTGTATATCACAGCAATGCCAGTAAGCAATCACAATTTTCCACCATTTCCCCTAAAATACATATCTTCCAAGTAAAGTTTGTGAACAACTGGATCTGTATGGCACAGGCAGAGCAATGGGCCTGGTCTACACCATAGTCACAGTGTAACTGCATCTTCCACAAGTCCACACCCCCAACTTGTGACGTATTTGTAAACATGAGAATCCAACTCAGGGGTAGGAATAGAAAAGGCTTTCCTGCTGTCATCGGAGAGTGGGCCAGCAGGTACTTAATGAGTAGACACTGTGTGTGATGCAGGCCTTCACTAAACCAGTTTCATTTACCCTTTCCATTTTTCAGTGAGACCAGAACTGCTTTTCCATCTTTAAATACAAACATCTAGAAAACATACAACAGGCTCAGCAAACGAGGCCAAGCAGCCCAGCAGAACAGACCCGGTCTGGAGGCTAAGTCTTCCCACAATGCATACTGTTTCCAGGCGGGGCAATGAACATGGTCAACTCTTGCTGCTCCTTCACTCAACTCAGCAACTTAACCAGCAACCACGACAGAGTTGCTGACAGATGCCCAAAGCCATCGGGTAAAGGACATCCAAAGCACACAAACTAGTCAGTCCTTCTCTGTCTTCAGCTCTTCTCTGTCACAGCTTACTGAGAAACACCCCACTACGACAATGACAATGTCCCCTCCACTTGACAAGATCTTGTATTACCTCAATAGTATCAGACACACAGTAAGTATGTCAGCTCTATATGCTCATAAACACAATTGAATTAAATATAATTGTATACTTTCTTATAACATTTTTACACACTTTCTTAATTACTTGGCAGTTTCATGGCTGCTACCACTTAAAGATAATTGAAAATACTTTTATCATACTCTGTAGTTTAATTATATGTTCACAATGTTATTTTCTTTGAATTCTCACTGAATTTCAAAGCCCAGATTGAATCACAAATCTCCACAAACAATCCCTATTATTCACATTCAAAACAGTTAAGTGTTCAGCTTTTAGATTGAGAATTCTTCTCCATGCTTCATGTATTTTGAAGGAACTACTGAGAAAAGAATTCTGACATACTCACACCTTTAGTCATTTACTGGTATCAGCACTTTTACTTAATGATGGTATTAAGACATTTATTAGCATTTAACAGTATGAGAGTAACCAGAATGCAGTATATACATGCATCAAACTGTCAAGGAAGAAAATCAATAAATACTATATTTAAAAAGTAATAAATAATTTTGAAATTAAATGTTAATTTTTGTTATACATGAAAATGGAATTTATATAAGAATTATTACATGGCATACATTTGTAACTACATATTTAAAAATAAAATGTTGATATAAATTATATTTGAAAGTATGTATGGTTATAAGTTATTTCTCAACAATAACAATTAGATAGATATATTTCAAGAATTTCATGAAATGTGGTTAATGTACACAACTATATTTCAAAGGAAAGCTCTAAGAAAGACAACCTACATGTAAAACATACATGTGACAGAGGATTTGGATCTAGAATCCAGAAACACTCTTACAACTTAACAATAAAAAGATAATTCAATTTTAAAATGAGGTATAGAAGGAAAAACATATAGGCCAAAGAAATGAATGAATATTTCTCCAAGAAAATAAACACAGGGCACTAAGCTCAATATTATTAGTCACCAGAGAAACACAAACAGACTTTAAGAACAAAGGGGAAGACACTGGTCCCAAGACCACTATGTCGAGCACTCATAGGACACGTCCAGAATAGGAAAACCCACTGATACAGTAGATCAGACACAGCAGGGTGGAGAAGAAATGTAGAATGGGGCCTTTTTATGGAGTGCTAAAAATATTCTAAAATTGACTGCAGTTATAAAACTTCGTTAAATACATTAAAAAGACCTTGCTGAACTATATCTCAATTTTAATGAATAATGTACATTAAGAGTAATAAATACTTGCTACATTATGCCAAAAGGAATTGTTCAATCAATATATTCATCCTAACACTCTATTCTTTGTTTTAAAAATATTCTTTGATGTTTTCATTGTTTAAATTTGGATCTATAACTTTAATTTATACTAAAAGTGTTACTCAGCAAAAAATCTGATGAATACATTATTATGAGAAATTCACATGAAACAATTTTCTATAGTATATAAATGAAATTTATATTCTCAGTTGCATTTTTGTTTTGTTTTGTTTTGTTTTTCGAGACAGGGTTTCTCTGTGTAGCTTTGTGCCTTTTCTAGAACTCACTTGGTAGCCCAGGCTGGCCTCAGACTCACAGAGATCCGCCTGGCTCTGCCTCCCAAGTGCTGGGATTAAAGGCGTGCACCAGCACCGCCAGGCAAAATGCTTTTTTTTTGAGCTGAGGATTAAACCCAGGGCCCTGTACTTGCTAGGAAAGCGCTCTACCACTGAGCTAAATCCCCCAGCATTTCTTTTTATGAATTAAAAAAGCAAACAATCCAGGCAGTGATGGCACACGCCTTCAATCCCAGCACTCAAGAGGCAGTGACAGGTGCAGCTCTGAGTTCAAGGCCAGCCTTATCTACAGAGTAAGTTCCAGATAGCCAGGTCTACACAGAGAAACCTCTTCTCTTCTCAAAAAAAGACCCAAAAAACAAACAACAACAAAAAACCCAACATCAAAACTCGAAAGAATAATCAGCGTTTCAAGGCATTTAAAAAGTTAATATGCAAGATAACTATAGCAGCTGGGTGGTTCTACCATTAATAAATAGCAATGTGGTTTTTTAATAAAACCTTATATCCCAGTTTTATTCTTGGCATAGAACAATTTGTTTGGGGAATGTTCATTTAGAGCAGACAGTAGCAGCAGTCAATTAAATATCAAAGTCATAGTTTAGCAATACATACACAAGGGCACAGTAAAAGAAGTGACATCGGAACCTTAAGATTTCAGACACTTTTCAAATAATTTCAGTTTCTCAGACACAAAGCACATAAAAAGTAAGGGAGAAAGAACTGAAGAAAGTCTGAAATCAAGAAATAAATAGTATTCCCCAAAAGGCTTTTTTTAAAAAGCAGCACTGGAAGCCAAGCTGACAAAATCTTAGATAATACTGATTTATTTCTGCACGGACACAAAAGGTCAAGGGGCGACTGTAATAAATCCACACTTAAAATTACTCACAAACACACTCATCTCCTGTCTTAATACAATGTAAACAAAAAACACACAGAGTAACTTACGTTCTTCTTCTTTAGGGTCAAGCTGTGTGACGCTAACAGACAAACGATCCACACGTTCTTGTAACGAGTTAACTCTGAAGGAAAAACTATGCGCTTCATTGAATAATTCTCCAAATATGTCTTCAGCATACTTACCTAAGCAAAAATGAAACACAGCACAGTGTAATGCAGCTGTGATCACTCATTCACAAGAAGCAGGTTAACCCCTGTCACTTAGGGCATTCATCTGGAACTGCATTCATAAGAAGCAGGTCAATTCTTGTTACACAGGGCATTCATCTGGAACCGCCTTACACTGGAAACCCCATCCTAATGTTACCCAGCAATACGAGGTCAGTGGAGGCAGGGGTGTAGGGGTGTGTGTGTGTGTGTGTGTGTGTGTGTGTGTCTAGGAAAACTTGACTCTAAACCCTGCCCTACTACATTCTGCTTGGTGATGTGTCTAAAATGGAAAGACTTTAAATGTTTTATACTTAACTTCCAGATGAGGGTTAGGGAAGACTATTATGTAAAAATACATACAAAAAAATTTTCACTCCATAATCAGTGTTTGTACAGACTCTGCTAGAGCTGGATTTCAAGCCAGAGATACAAGACTAGTTACTGTCTCAGCAAACACAGAACCAATACTTAGGAGATACATTTGACCTCTTATTATAATTGCTTTTAAAAATTATTAAAAAGCTCTATTATTCAACTTATCTAGTCATGTATATCCTTATCACCAAAAACTAAAAGCCAAAATGACCAGAATTCCTCCAAAGTTCGCAGATTTTAAACAGAGGATGATATTTAAACAAGTATGAAAAGCAATTTAAAAGTAGAGTAGGCTCAAATCTTTCCTTCATTCACAGTGAGGCACTGGTATCAATTCCTTCAGCTGTCAAATAAGAATAATATATAATAAATACATAAAATATATTGTATATAATTATTGATAGTTATATTTATACATAAGTAAATATAAGTAATAACTATCTATCTCAAAAAGAAGTTTGAAGGAAAGAAGACACAGACAACAAGATGTCTGGCACAAACGTGACTCAGCAACAGTAGAGTAAGAGCCTGGAGCAGAGGAAGCGTCTGACTGTGGCTGTGGGGACAGTGTTCAAGGTATTTCCAGACAGTTTCCTGGCAGGTAAGAGAAGCATTACAAATGGGCTATCAATTCAAATGTCAGGGACACAGATGAAAATTACTACTTCATCTCTAAAAGAGATCAGTTTAAAACAAGGACCTTTTCATAGTTCAAGCATGCCTAAAATTATAAGCAGGTTTTTAGATGCTGTGCTGGCTAGTTTTACGTTAGCTTGACACAAGCTAGTCATTTGGAAAGAGCCTCAATTACGGAAATGTCTCCACCAGACTGGCCTATTGGGCGTTTTCTTGATTGATGATTAATATGGGAGTGCCACACAATGGGTGGTGTCACCCCTGGGCTTGGTGGTCCTGGGTGCTAAAAGAAAGCAGGCTCAGCAAGCAAAGGGGATCAATTCTTCTATGACCTCTGCATCAATTCCTGCCTCCAGGTTCCTTCCTTGAGTGATGAATGGAGTGTGGTATCAGAGTTGCAAGTTGAAATATATTTTTTCATCCCCAAAGCTGTTTATGACCATGGTGTTTTATCACAGAAACAGAAAACCTAACTACAACAGATACATTTGGATTTTTCTGGAGAAACGGTCCATAGCTTTTCAACAGTTTTAAAGAGTCTATGACACTCTCCCCCAGAAGTTTAAATGCTCAACACTTTAGCTGCCAGCATCCCATCCATTCTCTTTATATTCCTTACATTTCCTATCTACCCCCTTTCTCTCCCAAAAGAGGTAAGTTTCAATGTGAAACCTATATGAAGTTCAACTATGCTGAGATTAGACCACACCAGCATTTTGTGCTCTCCCATGCTATCATCTATGAAACTGAGCATGAAGCCTCTCATCTAATATTCTGTCCTCCAGGCAGACTTCACCACGGTTGCCAACGTCAAGTCATTTTACTTCTCCCTGTGAACACGTGATTTTTGCCTCCAGTCTTCTCCTTTTCAAAATATTGCACTCTTTAAAGATCCAATTCAATCCAAACTTCAAATAGCAGGCTACCTTAAATCATAACTCACCTATGATAAGCTTTTAAAAATAATTCCTGCATCTACAGTTCATTCGAATGTAAATTATATATGCCTGTGCATTCTATTCAGAATGGTTTCTATACTTACAATATTTGAGATTCTTCAACTAAAGAATGAGATGTTATTTTGGGACAACAGCCACAAACCTTTAACATTAAACAGACTGTTCAACTTGATCTGTCCAATGTTTGTCTAATCCACTCCACCTATCCCCTCTCCTACTTTCTAGCCTATTACCTGCCTAGACTCTATGGTTTAGATAGATTGTTGTTCCCTAGAGGATCACGTGCAGGAGGTCTGGCCTTTGGTGTAGTAGCACTGAGACGGTGGAGCATTACAAACTGGGGACTAGCACAAGATGATAAAGTCATGGAGACATCTATCAGAAGGCTCTAATACTGTTCTCCTAGACTGGACTAGTTCTGAAGAGAGCAGGTTAAGATAAAGGCTCCCCATGTTAGTGACCAGCCAGCGGGTACCCTCTGTTTCTCCATCATACTGTGACATATAATCAAGCGGACCCTCACCAGAGGCTGAGCAGAGAAGGCTGCTCAAACTTAACTGTCAACTTCAAAAGGTGTGACCTAAGTATCTTTTCTTTATAGGTATCCAGAATAAAACACTATCTGTCAAATTATTTACATGCGAGAGCAAAAACTAGACTTCATTAGTTCAACTCGGCAATGTAAACTAACTGTCCAACAAGGGAAAACCTCAGGAAGGCCACAGTAAAAGATGCCTGAGGTAATTAGAACGCAACGGTTCAGAGACAACAAAACAGAAGACATTTATAGAGTGAATTTTAGATTTTCCCTAATTCTCTATTACAAAGATAGTCATTATTATTTTCCAATAGGGAAACATAAAATGTTAAGGGGGATGTATTTGTACTGAGAAGCGGGGGCGGGGGCGGACACAGGTCCCGAGACCACACCAAGCACTGTAGTTTTTTTCGCTGCTGGGTTCACAAGCAGTTTCTGCGCCATCAGGGGGTAAGACGGAAAACTCAGAATTGCCAGGAACTGTCTTACTTCGCTTTTGTTTGTCTGTTTGCCGGGAGCCAAGGTCTCTTGCTGCTTCACAACACAGTGTGTTTTAGACTCTTGGTCACGTCTTCTGGTGTCCCTGACACAAGTCACATTCCCAGCCTATTGCTGTCGCTGGCCTTGCTCTCTATACTTTTCATCATATGGAAATATTTCCTTATGTTAATACAATATATTTAAAGAGATCCTAAAGTCCCAAAATATGAACAGTCGAACTCTCCAGAAATAGTAAACAGAAGTAACAACCAAGCAAAGTCCGATCCTGGTTCTATCTTCTGAGATCAAATCACATTTTCCCATTAATCTCAGTAATTCTAATCTCCATGTGATACTGATTTGAGAGATTCTGTTAACAGGAAGAAGAAATTACCATTCAAACTCACTGATTTTACATAAAGTGACTAAAATTCTCATGGTTAACATTAAAATCTTTCTATGAAGCATCCCTCCTAAATCACAAGTACATTTTCTTAACACTCTAAGTCTAAAGCAAATTCTGGTTTGCAATGTTTAAACTGGTATAAATGCTTACTTAGGCTACTCAGTTGTCTAATTATATTTGCCAGGGAAATGTTGGTTACACATTCCAGTTCATTCTTAATGCCCCTGGGCAGCGCTGTGTGGCACAAGTGCCTAGGGTCAATGTTTCTTTTCACTAATGGCATCTTGAGATCAGCCGCTTGCTGTACCAGCTCACCTGTGAGAGACAAAGAGAGAAACCTGTATTACAGCTGTGACACACAGTGACATATTTAAGACTGGAGCTATACACTGTATGAAGACAAAATAGAGCCACCTCATCCACAGCCAAGTTTGTTTGTTAACTATTTCTTTGCAATTACACACACACACACACACACACACACACACACACACACACACACAACCATTCTTGTAAATTTTCAGTATCAACTGCCCTTGGGGAATTCATACCATTGTTATTCAGCGCGGGTAGAGATTTGTATTATGTGACTGGTGTAAGAGATCCTCACTAAGGAACTCTAAAAAAGCTGAGAAAGTAGCACCAAGTTTATATTTCTACATGTACCAGCTGTGCTCAACAGCTCACCACCTGAAATCTCATCAAATCTACCAAATCTTTAATTATCAAAAAGTTCTGCTTCTTTGAATTGCAGTCTGTCCTCACTTGGGGGAATCCCCATGTGCACAAATTCAACAAGCAAGGGTTAAACTTCACTGACCAGAAAATATCAACTATGAATGTACAAACTCAAGCGTCAGGGTGGGCTACACACCAGTCACCATGAGATGCCTCATGATCAGTGTGACCCACCAAAGTCAGTCTGCTGCACTGTGTATGTTACTCGCTCTCAGAGAGCAAAGCTTTTCACTGTGATGCCTTCTTGCCTGTCATCCTAAACCCCCCACACTCTTACACAACACATGGCTGGAAAGGGGAGTCGACAGAAACGAAAGAGCAGCCAACCCCCACCCAAGAAGATAATGCTGAGAAAGAAATTCAAATATAATCCAAGTGCAAAAAAAGACCAGACTAGAAATGTCAGTGCTGGAAAGACTTAGCAAAGGTCAACTTAGGGTCACAAATGAGAAATGTGTTTGCGACAAAGGGAGTGTGTGCTGCAGACAGTGAACGCTCGAAGAATTTCGCACGCCAGGAAGCCTCGGCGCTGCAGCAGTTCACAGAGGGACAGGAGAATACATCGGAGGCTGATTCAGATGCAGCAGAGAGAGGCTGAGAGTTTGCCAAGGCACAGGCAAAGACCTCACTCTGCTAACTGCGCTTTTGTACGCTGCACAAGGCAAATATTGTTCAAAACGCTCTTGGCAAGTTCTTTAGTAAGAAATTCTTAATGAATTCTAATGGTTTAAGTTACATTTTACTTATATCCAGTCAATTTTACTTCTTAGAAAAAGTCCTTGTACTTTTTTAATAGCAAAAGAGTTTTTAAGGTTTTCTGGTTGTGTGTATGATGTGTATGGGTGCAGACATGCACTTGTGGACAGCAGAGAACTTCTCGGCATCTGTTCTCTCCTTCGAGCAAGGCAATGGGGATCAAACCCCTGTCTTCAGACATGTGGTAAAGCACTTCTACCTGCTGAGTCATCTGGCCTTCAAGACACTGTTTTGGAGAATAAAACAAAAACAGGGAACATGAAAACATCATAAAGAAAGAGTATCATTTCTCCCACGGATTAAGATCATTTCCTGTAGTCTCCACTGTGTGAGAGTGTGTGTGTGTGTGTGTGTGTGTGTGTGTGTGTCGACCTTGTTTTTTGAGGCAGGGTCTCTCCTGTGTGTGGCTCCCAGCACTGGAATTGCTGGTGGGCACGGCTACACTAATGTTTTACACAGGTGACAGGATGTTGGACATGGGTCCTTATGTTCATCCACTAAGAACTTTACTGACTGAAACATCTCTCCAGCCCCATGGTTTATTTTTTAAGGTGTGTGTGTGTGTGTGTGTGTGTGTGTGTGTGTGTGTGTGTGTGCGCGCGCGCCCCCAACTCTCCTTCTAGATCCCTCCTCAGTAGATTCCCACCTGACTCTTACAGTCCTGTCTTCACGTGCTGCTCTGCCCAGAACGCCTCCCCTTTTCTTCTCCTCCCAGGGCATACTAACTGTTGAGACTATACTAAGCACCTCTCCTTTGAAACCTCACTGAACTCCCCAGGAAGATCTAACGACAACTTTTGGTGTCCTCAACTTTGACCCATATTTACATTAACAGAATTCTATCAAGTATATGCTACCGTATTGCACTGGGTTACATATTCAGACTTGGAGAGAAACAAAATCTTGCCTTATTCAACTTATATTTCTAATATCTAAATAGGTGATGATGAAGAGTTGATCAATATATAAGTGGAAGAAAAAGCAGTCATGGCATAGAAGTGCAGGAACAGTAAGACTCTTCAGGTCACTGAGATGGCAGACAAGCACACATACCCTCTAAAGCAACTACTTAGTTATCATTTAAAGAGGTGAGGGCTTTTTTATTTGCACAGAAAAGGATATATTGAAAACAACAACAACAACAACATCCTACAGTTGCACCACAGAATCAACGTTTGCCCATTTTGTGCAGGGATAAAGCAGGGATATGACTTATTTTTGGGCACCTGTAGACTCCAGCTCAGAGGCTAAGGGACAGCAAACACATACCTTCTGGTGGACAAATGTAGACAGGCCTATGAAGTTGTTTCAAACCCTGCTGTGATGCCGAAAGGAAAATGGCTTTCGGTGTGTTACAACAGTGTCTTTCCACACAACGCAAAGGTCCCTGAAATAGTTTGCCTTTCACCCTTCCCTTCCCTTCAGTTCACTCCAGACTCACTTCTCATTTCCCCGTCTAAACTGCAATGGCCATCTACCTAATTCAGCTACCAAAATCTTAGTGGTAAAAACGTAAACGAAAGCGATGAAAATGTCAGATTCCTTGTTTGAGAGATCCCTTCACCACTTTTAACACAGCACCTTCTGCCAGATTAAAGAGAATAAAAACCAAAATATACAATAAAACAAATTAATTACCAAGTGAAAATGAAATCAAATTTATTTCATTGTTTTTAATATACTGAAAATGACATTTTATTTAAAAGTAATACAAAATTGTAATGAGCCAATTACATATAACTTAACATCTTTTAAACTATCCATGTTTAACTTGATTCTGAAGGGAAACTTTAATCTAACAAGAAAGCCAAAATATATTTGGCTATAACATAAAACAATTTGTTTCTGAAATTGTTGCTCTGTTCCTCTAGGTCACAGCTAAAGACACAACCATAGCAACCCCTCACTTCCTATTATATAACCCACATGGTTCAAAAATAATCAGCTGTAGAAGATATAAAAACCTAAAGCAATTCTCAGGTTTTTCATATATATATTTCCAAAGTTCTTAGCAAATAAATTATCAATTACTGATACAAACTTAATTATGTGTCACCTAAACAAATTCTTAAATTCCTAAGATTCTTAAAAATCTTAAATTCTTGTTTGTTTGTTTTTGTTTGTTTTTGGGAGCTGAGGAACAAACCCAGGGCCTTGCGCTCTACCACTGAGCTAAATCCCCAACCCCTTAAATTCTTAAAATAATTTTTAAGATAAAAATTTTAGCAAAAATCTAAGTAATGTTTTTAATTAGGAAAACACACCTTTTTTATGGGCATAGTTCTAAATCCTGATGCACGCTGTGATTTAAAATTTTAAATTAGCTGCAATAATGCTGAAGATGACAGGTTTACTAAAGTAATAGACTGAATGCTCCCTTTGAGAGCAAAGAAAACACAACTGAAGAAATTCAACCTCAGCAAAATATCTGACAGTATATGAAATCAAAGCTGTACTTTGGTGACCATATTAATCATTTTCTAAGTTCTTCTCAGCCTGTTTTCTGCTGATTTTTAATGAGGCACGCCTATGTATAAAAGCATGAAGCAATATGTAAGAGTCAAGATGTCCTAAGGTCGGATACCATAATGATGTTGAAACTTTAGAGAGCACAAAAACAAGCTATACAAATCCTCATTTTCAGAACTCAGAAAACTAGCCTATGGGGAAGCCAGCCACAGGCCTGCTCCACACAGGGCTGGGCACCACTACGGTGAACAGGTATGTGGTGGCAAAATGGGAGAGGGGCGAAGCAGGGTGGTTCATGCGCTGTGGAGAGCGGAACTGAAGACACAAGGGTTGTGAGGAACAGGCTGCTATGGGTGGTCTATGCTGCAGTCAAAGGCCAGTCTGGGTCTGTGGCCCTAATGAAACCCGGGTCTGTGTTGATGTTCATGACCCATGATACCACTGGGAGCTATGAGGATGCCCACGGTCTGGATGCCACCTGAGGCCATGTTTATGTCTGAGGGCCATACTGATCTGAATGGCCTGAGCCACTACTGAGGTCATGTTGACATCCAAGCCTAAGCTGCAGCCGAGGGCCATGTGTGGATCCATGTCCCTACTGCAGCCCGGGTCTGTGTTGCGGTCTGTGGTCCATGTTATTACCAGGGGACATTGAAAAGCTGGCCCAGGTCGTCTGGGCACCAGAGAACTGGTTCTGCCCCTTGTCAGCTATCTCAGCTGGAGAGCTGTCCCCACTCCCGGGGAAGAAATGGCCCCAGTGACATCAGCATGGGAAAGCTGGCCCTGACCCTTGCCTGAGACCATCTCAGCAGAGGCCTAGACTGACCAACTCAGCTACCACCCAGGCCCACATCTAGGGCTTTGAGCTGGCCCACCCCAACATCTATCTACCCCATCTATGAGCTGCTACAGTGTGTGAAGGTACTAGTCCTGTGGAACCATAGCTACAGGATGACTTAGGGCATGTGTGCCAGAGGTCAGAGGACTTGAACCAGACCAATAACTCATTGCAAAAGGGTGTACTGCAAAGGCCACTATGACAAATGATTATGTGATGGAGAGCTGGGAAGGATGGTGGAGCTAAGTGTTTTTATTTTGTTTTGCTAATTTTCTTTTTTAGAGAGAGGCTCCAAAGTGGAGGGCGGACATGGAAGGACTGGGAAATGAGTGGGCCTGGGGTGCAAGATATGAAATTCACAAAGAATCAATTAAAAAATTATGAAAAAAGGTGGAAAACTAGCCTATAAAATTACTTAAACTGTTTAAAGGGGTACATGTAAACAATGCATAAAAATCACTGCTTGAAAACGATAATAATTATAACCAATAACTACTTTTTAGTCTAAATGCAAAATGTTCTTCGCACACTCATATATTTAAAGGGTCCCCCGCTGGTGACAGCTGGAGCCTACAGAAATTCGAGAAGGCCCTGCTGGCAGAAGTGGGACTTAGAGAGCTAGCCTGCCTTATCCCGGCCCTCTCTGCTTCTTAGTCTAGCTGCCATGTGGAGATCTCTACCACTTGGTCCTGTAGCCACAGAACTCCCCAGCAGCCAAAACCAAAACCAAATACAAATACAAAATAGCCTCTGTACGTTACTTCTGTCAATGCTTTGTTAGCGCAACAAGAAAAATAACTAATGCAACCTGCTAAAGCAATTACATACGAAGTATGAGAACTTCTAGTGTTTCCCTATGAGGTCAGCAGTGAACCCTAAGTCTTAGGACTCATGCCCGTCTAACAGCCAATGGCCATTTCAAGCACTTTCTTAGTTAAAAAAATAAAATAACATTAGTCTTAACTTTTTAAAAAACAGACTTAATTCACTTTATTTTTCCTGTGTAAAAACCCTTATGGGTGGCCACAGCTGGAGCCTGAGTGCCCTGAACAGAGACTCTGGTGAGGGTTTTCACAAGATGGTCAGTGTACAGTCTCCTTCCAGAGGCTGGGATCAGGTAGCTGCTGTCAGTCTTGGAGATGGCACCAAAAGTGGCCTTGACAACGTTGCCCTGGTGGCAGTGCAGCCCCTGGCTGATGAGTAGCAGTCATCAATAGCAGACACTAGCCATCAGCAGCAGCTTTGTAGGCACAGGGGCAGAGATGATGCCAGTGCCTCTGGGGGCACGGATGAGATGCACCAACACAGAGCCACAGCGGCCTGCATGACAGTGTGGGGCTTGCCAATCTTGTTGCCCCAGTAGCCTCTGCACAGGGACAGTGGACAGCTTGGCCAAGATGATGGCCCCTCGGATGGCAGTGGCTACCTCCTTGGAGCACTTAACGCCAAGACCAACATGATTATTGTAGTCCCTGATAGCGACAAAAGCCTTGAACCTGGTCTGCTGGTCAGCCCCGTTTCTGCAGTGGCATGATCTTTAGAACCTCATCCTTCAGGGATGCACCCAGGAAAAAGTCAATAATCTTGGGTTCCTTAATGGGCAGAGAGAACAGGTAGATCTGCTCCAGGGACTTGATCTTTGTGTCCTTGACCAGCTTGGTAATGGGGATCCACTCACTCCTTATCTTCAGCTTTACCTCCAGGAGCCTGTTGGCCTCAACTACAGGCCTTGACCTTGACTATGATCTAAAGACTAAGACGATGCCAAATCCTCCAAGGAAGCTGCTGCAGCCTCCTAATCCTGGACCCTCAGTTTCTCCGGACCCCCCTGCTGTACAGCATCATCCATCAAGTGATGTTTTCTCAAAGAAGGAGCACTAAAAATTTTACATCACAGAAATAATTTTCAATTTCCCTAAGACTACTGGATATTTAGTTACTGAATATAAAGATCTATTATATGATCAATGGAGACAGACCAGCATGAAATAATTATTCAAATAAAAAGTTCCCGTATTTTAAATATTTTAAGAAATTTTGACAGAGAAATTTTTTTTTGTGTAGTGTATATGTTTCTGTACAGGTGAACTGGCCCATGTGTGTGCATGCAGAGGTCAACTTTGGGTATATCTCTACATGCTCTTCACCTTATTATTACTATTAGTGATGTTATTTTCTTGTGATAGGGTGGCACACTGAACCTGGAGCTTACCATTGCAGCTAGAATGTGGCTCATGATCCCCAGTATCTGCCTGTCTCTGCTCTCAGTGTCTCAGGGCTGAGGTCCCAGGTGAGCGACATCACAGCCAGCTTTCTGTGTCTGCATCTGAACTCACATCCTCATGCCTATGTTGCCATCATGTTATCCCGAGCTATCTTCCCACCTAAGGAACACTGTTAACAGAAATGTCCTAGTCCCTTGAGATTAGAATTGATGTCATTACATGTAATAAACTAATTAAATAATTTCAGCATGGAAATGTTTAGAGAAATTCTTCTTGGAAAATTTTTTCTTAAAATACTATACAAGTAACAAGATGCTTCACAGTTTTGAAAGGCAAAACTGATTAAGGTAATATAAAAGTTTTGAAAAAGAATTAATAAGAATTACACTGAAACAAAATATATAAATCTAATTTTGAAACACAAATTCAATCATATAGCATCACAGACCTCTAAACAACCAATTATTATAAACATACTGTTTAAAAAAGTACCAGTACAGGGCTTCCTAACTTGCTTCTCTTTAGACCTCCAGTGTTCAGACCCAAGACTTTCATTACTGTAAATGTTCATTATTGTAAGTGAAAATCTGAAGGAAACAGTTTAACAGTGTAATAAAAGAAGCTTGTGCGAAACTACCTCAGGATTATATTCCACGTGACAACACTAATATGTTAATTTTGGTAGTCTGAGACCGAAAAGAATAAATTGTTAGATGAAATAAAGAAAAAGCAAATGAAATACGCTACACAGCAATCATAACCCTGACAGCATCGGCCATTTCAAGAGTCGAAAGAGACAGTGCACACAAGCAGTAATTAGATCACCAGACCCAAGTTTATTATGTGATTCCATGTTACTCTTCAAGAAAACACGTATTTCTTGGGTTAATAAACCAGTACCGAAACTTTACAAATCTGTATTATTACAGCAATGTTCTTTTCAATAGTTTAAGAGATATTACTTGGAAATCTGAGATGTCTGTGTCACAAATTCAGATTAAGTCACCTGAAAAATAAGATCAAGCGAGCACTCTATATTAAAAAGTGCATCTTTAGGCATGTGAGGCACCTCACACTGTAACCCCTGCACTAAAAAGGGTAAAGCAGGCAGACTATTTCGAGTTCAAGGCCAGCCTGAGTGACACAGGGAGTTCCTTGAGGTTCACCTGGACCACAGAGTAATGAGGCCTGTCTGAAAAGCAGTATTTTCCTATGGAGTAGTTATGACACATGGCTATCCAACAATTCACAGTTTACTAAACACCAGTGATCTACTACCGTACGACATGCTGAAGGGGCAAGAAAAACACAGGTTGTCTTTGGATCTAGTGTCTAACTATGTAAGGTCTATTTTTTTAAAAAACAAAGATTTATTTATTTATAATGTATACAGTGTTCTGCCTGCATGTATACCTGCACGCCAGAAGAGGGCGCCAGATCTCACTACAGATGGCAGTGAGCCACCATGTGGTTGCTGGGAATTGAACTCAGGACCTCTGGAAGAGCAGCCAGTGCTCTTAACCTCTGAGCCATCTCTCCCCAGCCAAAGATCGAATTTCTTTAAAAGGGATTATCAAGAGTTAGCAAGCTGAGGGCTAAACTCTGTTTAGATTTTCACTTGAACTCAGATACCTCATATGCAAACACCGCCCAGAACGGGAAAGACCAGAATGTAAATAAAGAAGACGGGCAACAAGTAGAAGACCGGCTCAAACAGGACCCTGAACACCGTCTGGAGATGTTCGACGCTACCCTAACCGAAGCCTCTGAACAAACTGCAAACCAAGATGGGGCTGACTGTTCTAATCTTGGTCCATCACCTTTCTTTCTATAAAGACGTGAGCAGCAGGAAACAGCAAAGTGGAGGTGAGCCAGTTGGAAGATGGATGAAGTAGTCTAGGAGATACAATTGGTAGTCACCAGCACTTGGGGACATACTGGCATCAATTTTGGGTATATCCTAGAGGTAGAATAAATGAAGAATGATGATTAGGAGTAAGATCCGAATTCTGGGTGTAAGAAAATTTCTAGAGTCAGTTCATATTATTTCTGTAGCGTAGCAATTATATCAATCTATTATTCTGATCCATAAAATCTATGTACCATGAAGGGATTTATCAACTGGGAAAAACCTTATGCAGAAAGTAATTAAATGTTTGGAGAAGGAACCAATGTAAAGGTCCGATGAGATATTTAGTGGTTTCATTCATCTCCCTTAGTATTTTTCCTGTGTTTTGTAATTCTCCTGTATGACATACACATTTTACCTATTCTAGGCCAAAGGGGAAAGCTTAGATCCATACAGCCACTCTGTTCTCCTACATCATTCCCATACTCTCTACACCTGCAACCTGTATCTTCCGGACTTGTGGACCACCCGGCCAAGGCAAACAACATTCCTAGCACTTCAACCTGCACTGCTGGCCAACCTACGCACACATGCAATGATGTCTTCTTTTGCAGATAGAGTATCTGCATGATCAATGCTTCATTTACCTGACTGTCCTGACTCTACTCTTCATGTCTCAGCAAACTGAATGAATGGTGAACATGTCAATGGCATCAGTCTGTGCTACAGTCTGTGAAACTAAACATCCATAATGAGATAAATTTATTTTCCTTTTTAAATGGACTATTCAAAATGGACAGTTTATAGGACTTCAACGATTCTAAGGCTAATAGTACAGTGACATGCAGGACTGGGCATTTTTAAAAACTTAAAAAGCATTTACTGTTTTGTGTAGGCTTTGCAGTGCATGCCACAGGGCATTTGTAGAGGTCAGAGGACAACCCTCACCTTTATGTGGGTTCTGGGGATCAAACTCTGGTCACCAAGCTTGTGCCCAGGACACAGCATTATTTTTTCCATTTATTATTTAGTGTCACAGATGGAGGTCAGAGGACAACTTGGGGACTTACTTCTCTCCTCCTACAATATGAGCTCTGAAACTGAACTCAGGTTGTCAGGCTTGGCAGCAAGTTTCTTTATCCACTGAGCATCTCATCAGCCCCAGGAGAGAAAAGATTTTATGTTTACATAACTGTAAAAAAAATTGAGTGATGTATTATCACCTTTTGAAGAGGAAAAACATCTTTCAGACTTCTAATATTAACATTTTATGTTACTTAGATATATACAAATATCAAATCCTTATAACTCTTATACAACCATGCAAACAACAGATGAAACTACAAAGCCAACAAATTCTAATTAATATTTAGTATGAGGAGATTCTTGAGCTCTCGCGGCACTGCCTGCTGTAGGAAGTGTGTACTAACTGCTTCAGAGTTATGCTTTACTTTGTTGATGTTGTATGCTCACAGCCATTTCTCTGAAGAAATTTGATTTTTACAATACCCAGTTGATACTAGTTAGTCTTACAGTGTGAAAATATTATATAGAAAGCTTGCCTCTATACGAGCATCATTAAAGTGAAAGGTTCAAGTTAGACCATTGACCACCAAACAATGTTAACATAACCAGAAAGAAAGACACTGAAGTCAGCTGACATGCAGCCGTCTAAAAAATCCAGAGTAAGCTTTCATTACTCCTTTCCAAGTAAACACTAAAACAAAACAACAAATAAGATAGAGACTCTTGAGCATCTACAAAGATGTCCTGGGTAAGAACCACTGAAGGCCAAGTTGAGCTCAAAGCGGGGCGCTGTGCACTGAGGGGCTGGGAGCACAATCTGCTTCTCTGTGCTCTTCTGACCATACTCCAGTTCCTCTTTAATAGTAAGGTGACTCACAGTGTGCACTTTACAAAACGTTTGTATAAACCTTCATTCAGAGAATAAGTAAAATTTCACCAAGGAGAAGAATTATTCTTTTTCCCAACCCAAATGGAAGGTCTAATTTTAAAAAGTAGCAAAGTACATCCTTGATATCACAGAACACTGCCCTGCCCGAGGACTCTTGGCTCATGACTCCGCCAACATATAAAAGTTTACGCCAGATCCAAATGGCTTGTCATCTTCTGGCCAGATCTCGTCCTCTTGATATGTATTTCCAGATACTGGCTGGCTGGCCTTTCCTCCATGTCTCTATGAAGAAAACTCAAAACCGTGGGCCCTATTTTTCTCCAGGAAAAGTAAAAAAAATAAAAATCTATCTCTTTACTGTCAATAGCTCTATCAAATAACCAAGTCAGAAATCCTGGGGTCCTTTCACCTCCAACCGCATCATGTTCAGTTTGTACAAAAATCTCCATTGGCTACATTTCTAGAACTGGTGTGGCATTAAATGCTGACACATCTCTTACAACTTCTACAGCTCGGGCTGGAAAGACGGCTCAGTGGGTAAAAAGCACTTGCTGTGCAAGTGTGAGGACCTGAGTCCCAGTCTCCAGCATCCACATAAAGCTGGGTGCCTCTAATGCACAGGACACGGAGACAGAGGAATCCCCAGAAAGCTGCTGGCTAGCTACCAGCATACACGCTAAGGCCCTGTGGGAGGTGAGACTCGACACCTGAGGTCCTCTGAACTACACACACACACACACACACACACACACACACACACACACACACACACACACGGTACACACACCAAAACATTTTTTAACTGTCAATCTTCCATTTTCTTTGAATTTACATTCCTATTTCCCTCACAAATACTGGGAACACATTTTGATTCCTACTTAAAAGTCTGTAAGATAGACTGTAATTTAACTTTCCTCTAGTGTTGGACAGTTTTATGACTTTTTCTTTTTCTTTTTTTTTTTTTTGGAGCTGAGTGAGGGTTGAACCCAGGGCCTACCACTGAGCTAAATCCCCAACCCCGACTTTTTTTTTTTTTAATAATTAACAGTGGGGGAAGCTTTCACCATGGCTCAAGTTTCTATTGACTTAAATATAAAAGACTCAAGCCTCTGAAATATTCATTTTCAAAGTAGGTCTTACAGGAAAACAAAAATTTTCAGCTCTCACATGAGGGCATTTTACTATTTTCTCAGCTCTCTAAGAACCAAGACAGGTTAACTTCTTTGTGCCCCAATTTCTTATCTTTAAACTGAGGAAAACATTTTCTACCTCAAGGGATTGACATGACAGCAAAAATGGGTATCACACACACAGACACAGAAGTCCTTATCGCACAGTAAGCACTGCCTCCTAGCTCACTACTAAGAATCACACTGAATGCTAGGAGACAGAACTGGCTCTCTCTCGGACTTCTGTTTTTAAAGTGAGAAAACGTGTGGATATAGTATTACAGGGTACAGATGGCTTCCAAGTACACATGTGAGCTGTATATGGGGCATACTTAGCACTCTCACATAAGAGGGCATAGATAAAATGAATTTCCACTAAGGCAAGAAGATGGAAGGTTAAAATTTAGAGAAAAGGTTGAAAATACATGTTAGGGATGTTTGCTGGTCACAGAGGCAGAAAATTCTCAAGAATATAGTAAAGGGGTTTAGGAAGGCTGGAGACATCAGTCAAACAAGGAGTGCTCAAAGGAGTGAGCATTCATGAGTGCAGAAGATAAAAAACAAAGGCTTGTTCTGCTGGCTGACTCATAAACAGTAAGATGAGTCACAAAAGAATTATTTCTGGATCTTTTCAAAGCAAAGGGATACTCATGTTTATGTTAGGGTCTAAGGGTACAAGTTATAGCATACAGAAATAAACAGCCTTTCTTTCTAACTTTACTGCATAAAAATAACGTATTAAATGATTGGCATAACAGGGATAGTGCTCTCTGTCCCAAATTCCAATTCATTGTTTATTCATTTCATTATAATCATGTGGACTTTCTCCTAATTCTTATTCCTGGACTTGCTAATTACTAGGAATACACACTTACTTAATATGGCTTTATTATTCCTTAGTTTTATTCAGTGCTACAAAGAAACTCCTTTGCTATTTTCCAGCCTATTATATGTTCCTGACATAATTTTTCATCTTGGCATTTCACTATACAGAACAGTATTTTCTCATACCACACCTGGGCATTACAACGTGTACTTTTTCTTCCTGGCACTTCCAAAATACAGAAGAAAAGTACTACTAAGTATCATCCTCATTGTTAATAGTTTCAGTTCAGAAAAGCCTGTCTCTGTCAAGACAGGAAGAAACATTAAAAGCTAGGCTAGATTATTAAGTCTCATTTCTGTAGATACCTAGACTTACCTGGAAAAGTTAAGAAAACTGTCGAGGTTCATAAAAGGCACAGCCAAGCTAAGATCAGATCTTAGGTTTGCACACTTTGCATATCATCCTGCTTATTCTGCTCTTAACTGTTACTGTTTCAGATCCACTCTGGATTTCTGAAAAGGCAGACTCACAACTCTCACAAAATCCTAAAAGATTCCAGTGGGATTTTGAGGTTGCAAATAATGCTTCCCAATTCCCAGATGACTACTACTTTCAAGAAACAGCTGCAGATTATACAGAAGGATTAAAACATAGTGAAGATGCAAAATAATTAAGATGACTTCCCCACTCAGAAGCTTGCACAGGAACAAAGATATAAAGACTTCAAGGACAGTCACAACTAACATTTGCTAATGTCTAAAGCAGGCCAGACAAAAGCAGTAAAGAAAATGATATCACAGTAAGTGAGAGTTAAGGAAAATATTTATACAGACTACTGCTATTCAAAATACTAACTTTTAGCCTCATGTGACTAAATTAAGATTTAAAATAAGTTAAAAATCTACTCCACAATCATACTAATCATGCCAAAAGTGCTTCTGTGGCCACATGTGGCTTTGGCTGACACTCATACTGGGTACTTACAGAACTGTACAAAGCTCCATGAGACAGCACTGATGTTTCATGATATAGATAAAATGGCAGAGGTGAGGATACTTTAAATCAAGTATAAGAAATGTAAAACACAGAAACTTGTTTGAAAGGAACATAGAAGCAAAAAAAAAAAAAAAAAAAGAAAGAAAAAGAAAAGAAAAGACAAAAATGTACTGAAACTATACACTGTCAACTTTGGTTTTCAATGAAGAACTAATTAGAAGAGTAAGGTGGCAGACATTTGATTTAAAGAGTGTGCCTTGGGGAATGAACACAGAATGAGGAGTGACGAATCACAGGGTCTGTACACACATGCATATGCACAGCTTTAGTAAAAACTGCCAGTTTCCTAACACGCTGGAGCCAGTTTATATCCTACCAGCACCCCACCAAGAGTCCACGGACACCCCTGCTACCACCTGATGGACATTAACAGTCTGGCCAGCCAAGCAAGGCCAGCTACACTTTATTACCAAGTTTTATTTACCTAGTCTGTCAAAACCTTTCATTTCAGGCTGGGGTGACTAATCAGGTGAGGGAACTGGAACCACCCAAGCATGAGAACTAGTGTTTGGATCCCCAGAACACAAGTAAATACTGAGTGAGCACGACTACCCACTTGTAATTCCAGCTTCAGAAGGAAGAGACGGGATCTGCTTAGCAAGCACTAGCCATGAGTGAGGTCTGAGTTTGGTTGCTAACATAGAAATCAAGGTGGCCTGCCTGGGGTGGGGTGGGGCACGCAGCATGACAGCCAGACGACAGCCACATACACACAGAGGGAGGGAGGGGGTTGGGGCAGAGTATGAATGAGTAAGAATGATAGATTAAGCTCCATGTAATCCTGTCACAGTACTTGGCAGAGCTGCACAATGAAGATGAGAATCACTGATACTGGGACAGCCACAGGCACTGCCAGATCCCAAGGAAAGACTGCATCAGTGAAGTGCAGTCACGTGACAAGATTCTTTCCACCTCTTCAGTTCCTTTAGGACTTGATAAGGGTCTTCAAACACTGATTCCTACTGACACCAGATGGTACTTAGTAGAGCCTAGTATTGGGCTGTGGCCAGCAAAGTGAATAAATATCACGAACAAATAAGAAATAAAAGGCACAGGGTATGGCAGGGAGGAAAAACGGTCTTAAATGGGAGTACACAGAGATTGGAGGGGAAGAGTTAACTCGTCCTATCTTAAACCTTTCCATCTCCAATATTTATTTCCATCTTCCCTATACCGAATGTGTTCCATTACCTCCCCCACTGAAGACCGTTTTTTCTCCCTGCCATACCCTGTGCCTTTTATTTCTTATTTATAGCTTTTGTTCATGATATACTAACACAGCTAAACAGTATATTACAGTTTCTACCAACTAACCTCATTTTACTTACTAATGCCATCTTATAAAAAGCAAAACAAAACAATGAAATAAGAAAATCCTAAAAGAAAGGCAGTGGTTAAAGTTTCAGTTAACTAGTAGCCAAGCAAACCCAGAAATCCTACCTATGGTTAGACTGACTTGACAGCCTGTCTTCCCTTAATTAGATTTTTTTCTTGTCCAGATATTTTTCATAATCAAAATATGTGAGACCATATTCATCTAGGCCTATTTTCCTAAAGAGACTTGACAGTATATTATTGACTTTTTAAAATCTTCTTTAGCTTTCCATTTTGTCAAGGAAGATTAAGGGGGAAAAAAAAGAGGAACAAAGTGTGCGAAGTGCTTGTTGAAAGACATAAGGCCCCCAGCTTGTGTCCCTAGCATCCACATAAAAAGACAGGCATAATGGCATGTGCCTGTAGCCCAAACAGTGGGGCAAGGGGAACAGACAAAGATGGATGGCTCACTAGTTAACCACTCTAGCCAAAAAAGCAAGTTTTAGATTCAGTGAGAGACCCTGTCTCAAAAAATAAGGTAGAAAAACTACTAAGGAAGATACCCTGATGTCAACTTCCGGCATCCACATAGATCTGCACTCGTAAGTGCACACACACACACACACACACACACACACACACACACACACACACACACGGGTGGGAAGGGGGACAGAGAAAAAGGGAGAAATGTATCTCCTTATTCAGCCATACTTTCCGAATGCATTCTTATGATGTCTATATCCCATACTTCCCACTTCCTATGATGAAAAATGTAATTCTGTCTTCTAAGAACAGGCTCCATGAAAGAAAAAACCACAGGTTAGCTCTGCCTGACCTCTATGACAGGACTATATTGTAGCAGACCGTAACAGCTGGGCATCCTCAGCTAATACACATTAAACACATACATTAAAAAATGGTCTGAAATTAAACACAATGGAAGAAGTTTGCTATTTCCAACTGACATATGAAATAATCTTGAAACACTGTAAGAGCAATGAAATTCAGAATTCTGTCTTGACATACGTAATTCAGCACATATGTAATTCAGCACATATACTTAAGAAAATAAATTTGGGGTTGGGGATTTAGCTCAGTGGTAGAGCGCTTGCCTGGCCCTGGGTTCGATCATCAGCTCAAAAAAAAAAGAAAAGAAATTCACCGTGTTTAAGGAGTAAAGCAGGACGGCATGCGACAGCATTACCGATATCACTCTTTTTCTGCTTCCTAGGAAGGGCCTTACAACAGAGGGTCCGGATTCTGGTTGGTTTGTTCTGGGGAGACTCTTCTGAGAGAATCTACTCCTACCTACTCACAATTTAACTTCTCCATTCTTCAATATTTTCAAAACAAGTAAGATGCAAACTGAAACTTTGTTAAGAAAACAGCAAATTTCCTGGTTTGTACCAAAAAGCTGGGGAGAGTCTCAGCTGATTTCCTTACATGAGAGCCACATTAGGTCCTCAGAACCCGCTTACAAAGAAAAACAAAAAAGTGAACCAACCAACCAACCAACCAACCAACCAACCAACCTAGGTGTGGTGGCATGAACTTGGAATCCCAGTGCTGGGGAGGTTGAGGCATGTACTGCCAAGCCCTGGGATTGCTACGGCCCAGGCCATAAGGAACTATGTTTAAGAAAAAAACAGAGTCCAAGAAACAATGCCCAAGGCCTGTTCTCTAGGCTCCACCCACACCTACCCACCTCTTCTCTCTCATAATCATTCATATCACCCCCTACCCCCTCAATTCCACAAATTACATTTATTCACCATACGCACCGTCTTTACAGAGAAATGTCAGATTACCAGTTGTTGTGTGACAAAACTTTTCCCGGGGACACACGGACACACACGGACACACACACACACACACACACACACACACACACCTCTATGCAGCCAGATAGAGAACCCATGACACACACACACACACACACACACACACACACACACACACACACACCTATTCACCCAGATAGAGATCCCATGACAAACACACACACACACACACACACACACACACACACACCCCTATTCACCCAGATAGAGATCCTATGACAAATCAAAGTATGGATACCAACTGCATTATGCGCGGTTCTCTCCAGCAACAGTTCTCAACCTGTGGGTTGGACTCCTTTGGAGGTCAAATGACCCTTTCACATGGGTTGCCTAAGACCATCAGAAAACACAGATATTTACAATACAATAGGAGTAACAAAATTATACTTATGAAGTAGCAACAGAAATAATTTTAAAATTAAAAATGTTGCATTTGTTTAATCTGTGAAGCTGTGTTTGTCTGTCTAAAACATCTGATGGTCTAATAAAGAGCTGAATGGCCAACAGTGAGGCATGAGAGAGAAATAAGTGTGGAACTGGCAGGCAGAGGGTAAATAGAAAGAGAAATCTGGGAGGAGGAAGAAGTAGCCAGAGGAGGAGGAGGACTAAAAGCCCAGAGGCTAAAGGCAGATGGAATAATTTAAAGTTAAGGAAAGCTGGCAAGAAACAAGCCAAGCTAAGGCCGGGCATTCGTAAGTAAGAATATGCCTCCGTGTTGTGATTTATTTGAGAACTGGATGTCAGGCCACCCAAAAGAGTAAAAGAGCAAAAACAGCAAACCACTGCTCTAGAGGAGCATGGTGCATATGCACACATACAGGCTCATACACGTCAGATAAAAATAAACCACTGCTCTAGAGGAGCATGGTGCATATGCATACATACAGGCTCATACACATCAGATAAAAATAAAGCAGTCTTCAAACACCAAAAATGAAGAGATCCACTTCTCAGAGGTCTAGAATTCAACTTGCATTCACTCTGTCCTCTGAAAAATATGCAACTATGAAATTGCTTGTCTTGGTTAGGTTTCTATTGCTGTGATGGAACATCAAGACCAAACAGCAAGTTGGGGAGGGAAGGGCTTATTTGGCGTACACTTCCACACCACTGTTCATCACCCGAGGAAGCAGGACAGGAACTCAAACACGGCAGGAGCTGGTGCAGAGGCCTTAGAGAGGAGCTGCTTCTCGGCTTGCTCCCCAGGGCTTGCTCAGCCTGCTTTCTTACAGAACCCAGGACCACAGTGGGCTGGGCCCACCCCATCAGTCACTAATTAAGGAAATGTCCCACAGCTGGATTACAGGGGCATTTTCTTAACTGAGCTTCCCTCCTTCCAGTTACTCTAGCTGGCGTTGGGTCGACACAAAATTCGCCAGAACATTGCTCCTTTTTGAGGATCCACTCCCAGCAAATGGCATTTCTGTGGCTATTCAGGTCTCAGCCCCAACCCTCTTTATCGCATTCTCCCAGAATTAAACTCAAGTTCAATTCTTGTGATAATTGGTAAGTAATTGTGCATCATTACTCGCATGGCTTGCATGAGTTAAGTATATCCTCCCTCCCCCAGGCTCATGTGAGCCTCAAGGAAGACAGAAAAAAATACAACCACGAGATTTAGAACTGGAGGCTTTAAGAGAGGTGATGCTAGATAAGGTCTCATCTGTGGCTACTTGTCTCTTGCCCTGTAGATGGCCTATGATGTCTTAGGACTCCACCAGCAAGAAGGCTGCTATCAGATGCAGACTCTCAACAATGGAGCAAAGCCATGAGCCAAAATAAACTTCATTCTTTACAAGCTTTCAGCCTCACATATTTGTTTATGTAACAATAAAAGACCAATCAAATTATCCATAAAAATCATGCAACCTAGAAAAAATTTAAATGCCTTAGAAAATCTCATAAAGTAAAAAGTTACAAATTCTTAGCAAACCTTAAATAAAATTAAGTTCTCATGTGTATTTGTTGTACATTAAGCGTATTCTGCCCCTAACCCTCTCTCTCAGTCAGTGTTCTATTGCTGTGAAGGGACACCATGATCACAGCAACTCTTCTGAAAGAAAGCATTTAATTGGGGCTGGCTTACAGTTCAGAGGTTATTCCATTATCATCATGGTGGGAAGCATGGCAGCATGCAAGCAGGCATGGTGCTGGAGGAGTCAAGAGTTCTGCATCCAGATCTGCAGATAGCAGAAAAGACACTGGGCCTGGCTTGGACTCTGAAAACCTCCAAGTCCACCCTCAGTGACACACTTCCATCAAGATCACACCTCTTAACCTGTCTGAAGTAGTTCCACTCCCCAGTGTTGACCCATCCAAATGGATAAGCCTGTAGGGCCGTTCTTACTGAAACCACAGTAGACTCCCACCTCTTTTTACCACCCGTCTCCTCCCAGCAGACTTACTCTTTGTTCCCTCCAGACAGTTTTGTATCTATGTTCATGTTATATTTGCATACATGGCTTTGTGTATCTTTATAAAATCTAAGAACCATAAATGAGAGAAAATATACAATATTTGTTTTTCTAAGACTAGCTTAATCCATTTATCATTGTCTACAAGTGTGCATATTTCCCTACAAATAACATGACTTCATTCTTTATGAATAAAAAAAGCCCAGGCCAATTTGGGCTATATGTGGTTTCCTTTTAACAAAATATTATGGCAAGTAACAAATACAGCATTCTAAAACTTCTATTCTTCTAATACTTAATAGTATCCAGTATGGCCCCTGACTTTACCAGTTCTTACTGTTTGCTAAAAAACAGTACCAAAATTAATAGTATAGAATCACAACTGATTTTATGGGTCAACAATTTAGGCAGAGATCATTTGCATTTATGGCCAGCTGCCAAGTAGTTGGTAACTGGCTAATCTACAATGGCTCAGGCAGGATGATCTCCATCCATTCTCCATGACTGCACATCATTTACTTGGCTGAAACCTGAAACACGTAGAAACATGTAAGGCCCAATCTCAGAGTCAGAAAACAAAGTTCCACTGAATCTGCCGGCCAAAGCCGGCAAGAAGGACCAAAACTTAAAAGAATGGAGAAGCTGCTTACTGTGGTTTATAATCTGTCATATCAAGTATTGTGTTAATATACTAGGAAAAAAATTCTTATAATCCCAGCCAGTATTGCTAAGTATTGTACTATTATATACACACAGTTGTGTAACCTTATGAATTTAATTATCATATCGCATTTAATTGTTATACAAAGCCCTCAGGAAAGAAAGACTATTCCTACTTTACATGTAGGGCAATGGAAGTTTTTTTTTTTTTTTTTTTTTTGGTTGTTGTTTTTGAGACAGAGTTTCTCTGTGCAACAGCTCTGGCTGTCCTGGAACTAACAGAGATCTGCCTGTCTTTCTCCTGACTGCTAGGTTTAAAGATGTGACCCAACCCACAGGCTAGAAATGGAAGTTTCTAAAGCTAGTAACTAACCCCAAAATAACATTATACACATCAGAGTCAAAATTGAAAATTGTATTTGCTGGGTCTTAGGTCAGTATTTTTCCATGATACCAATTTATTACTGCAAGATCCTGGCAGTCATATACCTTAGCTCTGAAATTCAATTCTTTGTAGTAATTCCCTAAAGTAGCTTCTCAATGTCAATTTGGGATGTAAGTTTAAATCAAATTTGCTTGATTATTTTGGTGTAGCCTACTTGTCTTATAAACCACCCATGGTCAACCTAAATGAGAAGCTGTTTATATGCCACAAGAATCATCTTGCCTAAGTTTGATTATGGAAAATGTACTTTTCTTTCAGTACATACAATTCATTCAACAAATCTTCACCGAACGTCTCATATTAGTCACTGTGCTAAAGGCTAAGGATGCAACAAGATAATATTGTCTCATGAAAATTTTTTTCACACAAGATCTCCTCCTTAAATCATAAGGAAATATTAATAAGATAATTACTTCCAGAACAATGTCTGGAGTCTAATATTTGAGTTGAAGTATTTTACTTGTGTATTTAAAAATTTGTAAATGTTAATAACAATAGCAATTTTAAAATTGATTATTTACTTTTATTTATAAATGTCTTATCTTCATGTATGTTTATGCACCACATTATGTGGTGCCTGTGGAGGCCAGAGAGGGTGCCAGATCCCTGGATACAGAGTATTAATGTGAGCCACCAGGTAGGAGCTGTAAACCAAACCCAGGACCTCTGCAAGAACAAGAACAGTAAGTGCTCTTAACACTGAGTCATAAGAACAGCAATTTTAAAGAATTCAATCATCTGTACATATTAACATACATTCACAAATGTCGGGACATACTAGTTATTCTCGACCCTTCCTTCTGCTCATTATGTATATTTTTTTGGACCATTAGGTTGACTGTATCTTCAAAATAAGTATCAAATTCATCTAGTACTTTCACATCCCCACAACTACCCTAGATCAAGGCACGATAGTTTCTTGCTCAGGCTAGAACTGGTGCCCATTTGGTCTATATGAGTCCATTCTTGCCTTCCTAGAGTGGCTAATGGTAGTCTTAACATGCTAGTTTGATCATGCTGTTTTCTATGTTGTCCTGGATGGTTTTATGTCAATGTGGAACAAGCCAAAGTCATCTGTGAGAAGGGAAACCTAAGTGGAAAAAAAAAAGCCTCCATGAGATCAGGTGTAAGCAAGCCGGCAGGCATTTTCTTAATTAGTGATTGAAGGGGGAACGCCCAGCTCATTGTGGGTAAAGACCACAGTATTGGAGCCCACTAGGTTTCCTAGTGCCTGTACGCAGCAGGACTGCATAAGAGGTTAACAGTACCACGGGCTTGGGTACCGGGTGACTGTAACTAGCAAGGGGGAGGTCTTTTGCTCCACCCCTTGGCATTGTTATAAACAGACCTTTGGAATAAAGTTCTGGGCCCGTTAGGATAAGGATCCAGGCCCACCCAAGTCTATCCTGTGTTTTCTCTCTGTTTCCCTGCCCCAAGTCTCTTATCTCTTATTGTTCCTCAAAAGTCCTGGGGTAAAGAAGTGTGGGGGCTGGTCCCTACAACATCTCTCAGCTGGTGGTTCTGGGCACTGTAAGAAAGCAAGTTGCTCAAGCGATGATCAGCAAGCCGGTAGGCAGCACCTGGCCATGGCCTTTGCATCAGCTCCTGGCCTCCTTCAACAGACTGTGATTCAGGGTATGTGAGCCACAAATACACCCTTTCCTCCCCAAGCTGCTTTCGGTCATGTTTTGTCACAGCACCAGCAACCCTGAGTCATGTGTTTAAGATTATAGCAGCTTTTGGCTGCACTGAAATGCGGATGTAATCCTTCGTTGTTGCTAGTCTTTGCTATTCTAGCTTCCTCATTACTATCCCAACAGTTCAGCACCGTTTGACTGTATGTGTGTCTCTCTGGTGTACAACGGACAGTTGTAAAGATAATTCACATTTATTTTTTTTTTTTTGTGAAGCATCACATAGTTTGTTCTCTAAGAACAGCACACAGCAAAAGAAGAGAACACTAAATTTACCGCAGGAAGTGTCAAGGAAAGATTCCGGGTCAAATTCCAATCATGAAAATATTCATTACCTAAAAACAAGTGCCTGTGATTGTCAGTCTGGGCAGCGGTTTGTTCCCGAGAAACAAAGCTCCCCCCCCCCCCCCCACCGCCACTCAGTGACTTTTCTCACTCTGCTCTTCTCCACAAGACATCAGTGTGTCCCAATACACAAAAATGAGGTTGATGCGTTCACTTCAAGACACAGAAAGTGACGGTGCAGAGACGGAATTACAGCCTATTTCTAGCACAAAAGCAGTAACTCTGCAAAAACAAAAATTTTAGTAATGGTTGTTTCCAGGCAGTGAAAAGAGAGAATTTCTAAGGTCTATGAAAGAATAGCAAGTCTTTACGACACGAAACTAGTATAATACATTAAAATAGCTAATTTAAAAAATTTAACAAATAGTAGTCAGCACAAAATAGGGTATTTTCCTAACTTCATTCAGAAATATGCATCTTTTAATCTTTTGATATATTGATTGCTGATTATATATGTATTTTGTTATAAAATAAGGCATTTTCCTAACTTCATTCAGAAATGTATCTCTTTTAATCTTATGAAATATTGATTGCTGCTGATTATATATATATATTTTTTCTTTTTGGAAAAATACATATTTACATGTAAGGAAAGTAAAAATTATCTTATTTTAAGCAACTCAGAGATTAACAGTTTACATTTTATCAAACAAGTAAATGTTCTAGGTTGGCTATATTACTATTTAGATATACGTATTTCATAGAAATCTTGGGATTGTTTTGGAATCTTTTTAAACTTCAGTAATTTCATACTGGTATATAATAAATATATCTTGATCATAGCCACTCCAAACTTCAACCTCCCACAATCTCCCACCTCCTCAACACATCCTATAGATATTTCTTTTGTTTTTGTTTTCTTTTGAAGGTGTGGTCTCATGTTGCCTGAAATGGCCTAGAGCTCCCCAATTAGATCAGGTTGGGCTTGAACTGCTCCAGGCTAGACAGAGTGTTAAGAGTCCAACTCTCTGAACCCACTCTACACCTACAGCCAAACCCAGTATCTTAGCCTGGCTAGTCACCCTTCATAGAATGAATCCGACCCCTCCTGCTTACCCTTGACTGCGGGTTATTAGAACTGCTAGTCAGCTGCTTCACTGTCAGATCTCTGTATGAGTTTTCAAAGCCTAGCGTGTCCAGAGATACATAAAATGGAGTCAAGTCATCGGTTTCTGTTTGCTTCAGTGTTAGCAGGAGGAGACATGAAAGCATGTACCCAAAAATGACTGTACAGGAATGCCAAAAGCAAGACATTTTTAAAGTCAAAACCTGCAAATAATCCCTGCAAGTAAATGAGTAACAGTGGTGTTATTCGTTATTATATAATGGAAGAGTATTCAGCAATATAAAGAACTAATGATAGATGTAAGAACATAACTCTTCCAGTCATTACGTTAACTGAAAGAAGTCGAATACAAAATGCATATATACTATGTATTCCTTTTACATAGAGCTTTTAAAAATGCAAACTAACCGGCAGCAGCAGCAGCAGCAGCAGCAGCAGCAGCAGCAGCAGCAAACAGATGACTACTGCTTAGGGAAGAGCGGGACTGGTGTGAAGAGTAGAGAGAACACAAAGACTGCAAAATTCAGACGGTGCCTTAGCCTGCTTGGCAGGGTGGATTCCTGTATGAATCTCTAAGTTAAAATGCAGCCAACTGTACAGTTTATTACGTCAATTACATTTTGGTAGAGTGCTCAGAAATCCATTTAATCAAATGCAATCATCCCAACTAAAGAAAACATTCATGTTATGAAACACTACTTTCTATGACCTACAAACAAACAAAAATAAGTGATCTAAGTTTAGTACTACTAAATGTCAAGTTGACAGCGTGTAAGTAGGCACAAAAGTTTTTAAAAAAACTTTCTAGAAATATGCAAGCAGAACATCTTGGGACACAGACACACAAAAGCAGACTCTGACAGGCACAAGCCAACCGAAGAGCTCTGCTCTCTACTTTCTGTTAACATATTACAATCATATGCCTGACTTGAGAACAAATGTGGCTGTACAATGGAAAACCGGTATAGTTATATTATTAAAGTCTATCATTACTAAAGATAATCGACACAGAAATAGTAGATGAACTGTTGGTCTTTTCATAATACACTTATTTCCGATGTGGTGCTACGTTTCAGGACAGTTCCCCAAAGTACCTAAGCAGTAGGGATTAATTACTTTTCCTCCGAACCGTTTTCCCTTTAGTCAATCACTGACATCAGCAGCACGCGAAGTGACGATTTCATCCATCTCAAAAAAGAAAAGGAAAGTTCTTTTGGTCTCACACTTGTCCCTCTAACCACACCTCCCCTCTGTTCTCCTTTCTGGCAAATTCCTTAACAAGTCACTTGACTTCTCCAGTTCTGCCATTCACACCACGATTCCGAGTACTGTACCGAATCATGTCACCAGGGTCCATTATGACTGAGCTGATTCAGGATATGTAACCTGACTTTCAGGACAGTCCAAGTTCAGGCTTCCCTCCCACCCCAAGCTCAAGGCTCCACCCCTCACACAGGATCTAGGTAGTTTAGCTTCAAATCAGGTACCAATAGACACAGAAAAGTCAAAGCTAGTGTCGTAATTTTCAATACTATTACCACCTTTCTTTAAAGTTTTACAAGACTTTAGTGCCACACGAACTTAAAATCCTACAGCTAAGCTAATGAGAAGTAAAACAGATACTCTTTATTGGGGATTTCATAAAAAAATATAAATCACAGTCTTGTCTTTGGTCCTAACCCATGGGCTTAAAATACAGCAATAATACCTACTATGTAATATATTATTTCAAAAGCCTTTCTAGAATTCTTTCTTTACCTCCCAAGAATTCTAAGGACAGTAAAGTAAACACTTTTTAAACCAAGTGTCTGGACCTAACAGTCTCTCACAGGCTTCTTATTGCTTTTGTTATTTCAAACAGCGCCCTCTCACACTGTAGCCAAACAGGCATGGGACTTCAGGTGGGATGCCTGACTGAGCCTCCTCAGGGCTGGGATGACATGCAATTACAGGTATGAGACAACATGCCCAGCCTATAGCAGGCTTTCAGGGAGTGAAATTAATGAGTGGGCACAGCGGCACACACTCTTACACCTACTCAGGAGGTTGAGGGAAGAGGAATAGAGTCTAGTTCAGTGCTAGTCTGGCAATACAGCAAGGCTGTCAACAGTAAAACAAGAGGACTGGGGAGATGGCTCTGTGGGTAAAGTGCTTGGATTGACAGGTCCCCAGGTCCATGGAAAAGCCATGTATGGTGGTGTGTCTGGAACCTAGAACTTCAGGAGGTAATGGTACTATCTAGCCAGCTAGTCTTGCCAAAATGGCTGGTTCCGGGTTCAATGAGAGACTCTACGCCCCCCACAAGGTTGGGAATGAGGGAGGAAAATACCCAATGGCAACATCTGATCTCCACAAGAGCACACAAAGGCAAGCAACACCTTTGCGCGCGCGCATGTGCACACACACACAACTAGAGAATTCATAAATCGATCTCTACTCTATGAAATAGACACTAAATTTCATGTTAAATTTATGAAAGATCATTAATAACATTTTTCTGTACTTAACAACAAAAACTTTTTAAAAATATGTGATGTGTAGGAATATGCACATGAGTACAGGTGCCCACAGAGGCTAAAGGCATTGGATCCCACTGGATCTATGGATGCTGGGAACTGAACGCATGAACTCAGGTCCTGTGCAAGACCTGTACTGAGTCATCTTTCCAGCTTGTACATTTTCTTTTTAATGCCAAGAATGAAACTAAAGTCTTTATGTAGAAATCTATTAAGAGACATACTCTGGTTCATTTCCTTCTGTGACAATAAAATGGTGACTTTTATGATATTTGATTACTGTATATGAAGCACAAGATGGTTAACTATCATAATCAAAGTCGTACTTTTACAAGCAAAGAGAATGTATTTCTAACAGGGCACTCAGTAGTGAGGCATGATGCATGGTGCTTTTCACCCACCATGGCTCTCATACTTCAATATGGCTTGTATTATTTGCTGAGCAGAGCACATGCTGGAAGCATGCAGACCAGAACAGGTTTTTAGATGTGTAACCCTTCTCTCTAGGGCTCTATTACCATTCCTTTAGGTTCTAAAGACAGAAGAGTACCTTTCCTTCTACTAAGCACGCCAAGTGCCTGTGTACACTTCGAACAATTTTACTCTCAAGATTTCCATGTTAGAACTGGCCCTTTCTTACCTAAAATTTCTACTGTGGTGATACATTGTGTACCCTAATAAGATCAGAGGACAGAACAGCCACAAGATTAAACACAGAGGCCAGGCACTGGTGGCACACACCTTTAATCCTAGCACTTGGGAGGCAGGGATATGTCTGGATCTCTGTGAGTTCAAAGCCAACCTGGACTACATGAGATTGACTCAGTAGGAAAGAAACAGAGCCAGGCAATTCTGGTATATACCTTCAATGGCTGAGTGGAGAAAGGTATATAAGGTGTGAGGAGACAGGAACTAGAAGCCTTTTAGGCTGAGGAAGCTCTTTCAGGTTTTTTGAGGTTTTTTTTCAGGCTGAGGAGTTGGTGAGGTAAGAGGTGGTGCTCTGCTTCTCTGATCTTTCAGCTTTCACCTCAATATCAGGCTCCAGGGGTTTTTTATTATTATTATTAGAAGACCATTTCAGAATTCATGTTGCATTCTACACTATCCCTTTGTTTCCTCATCACTAACCATCTGGCTTTCCTGTTCTCTGTTTTCAAAAACAACAGCACAGAGCTCACTTTGCCTCTCTTCCTATACACTACTTTTGGGTTTCTCTTCAAAGACAGACTTTATGGCCTTCTATAGTGATATTTTATTTGTACTGAAATGTGATTTTATTTGTATGTTAATAAAGTTGCCTTGAGGTCAGAGCAAGCCAGAGCAGAAGCTGGGCAGTAGTGGTGCACACCTTTAATCCCAGCTCTTGGGAGGCAGAGCTAGGTAGATCTCTGTGTGTTCAAGGACACAGCCAGCAAGGCGACACATGCCTTTAATCTCAATACCAACCATAGAAGACCTGGAGGTCTGTACAGACAGGCAGTGAGGAGGAGGTCATGTGGCTGGGTTTACAACCAATGAGAGAGGAGAACAGAAAGTCTATAAATAGACAGGACACACAGAAGTAGGTCTCTTGCGGAGAGGAAGGACAGCAGAAGCAGAGAAGGGTAAGGTTTTCCGCTCTTGCTCTGACCTCGTGGCTTTCAACTCTGCAACTGGCTCTGTGTTTCTCATTTAACAAGCCGGTTCCAGCTACAGCCTTCGCCTGCAGTTATGTAAGAGTGCAGCCAGACCACAATGTGACACATTATAGCCTCTCCAGTCTCTTCAAGATCTTCTTCCCCTCCCACATTCTAAACAAACATCAAGAGGTAAATTTTATTACATGCCAGGTCTTTATACTCATCCCTTCTCTTCGTGAACCCATCTACTACCAGATCTTGAACTATCAACCCTACATTTGTAGAAACTCAAACAGCTTGAAAAAAGATATGTCACTAATCCAAATCGAACAGACTCCAAATCAAATTCACCATGCATGACTTTCCACTCTCTCCCCAAAGGAAACTTACTCACTGTTTGGAATTAACTATTTCTAGTAACAATACCATATCATTTAGGCTACGATTATCTTTAAACTAAAGCAACTTCAAATTAAAGCAAGTATTAGATTCTCCTATTAATCAATACACTCAAGCTTTCTGTATACGAGGTGTATGTGAGAGAGACAGTGCTAAGGTGTGTGTACAACACATGTGAAGAGCAGAAAACAACTTTTGGGAGTGGGTTCTCTCCTTCCAGTGTAGATTCCATGGATCAAACCCAGGTTGTCAGGCTCATGAGGCAAGTACTTTTCCCTACTGAACTACCACACAGGCTGTCAGTCAACTCCCAACTGTGTACAAACCTCTGGTAAAATGGCTGCCGACTGTTACTGTAAAGATATTTCCTCTAACTGTGTGACAGGATTACTGCCATCACGAATCAGAGTTGCTGATGATCTACAGAACACCTGGGCCCACAGTCAGGTCAACAAAATAAGGAGAACAATAGAGTAATGGCCCATGTGTGCTAGGCTACAGTAAAGAGGCTGTTGACATCACCGTGGGTGGGGAGTGGGGGTGGGGGAGTTCAGGAGACCCTCACCAGTCACCACTTCTTCCTGCCCTAGCTGCAACTGGTCTTGGGTGTGCTAGAGCGTATAGGAAGTGGAAGGCCGACTGGGGGCTGGGACAGTGGTTCAAGCTTTTATGGTTTGTCATCCATTCTCCAGTAAGTAACCCCAACAGTAAAAGAGGAAGAATTTAAGAGGAATCCTTCCTTTGGTCTGTTAGGGCTCTCCCTGGGATGAACAAATGTTTACATTTCTCCAGGAGATGCCGTGTGTCAGTCTCGTTCAAATCTTTAATGGTAAACTGATCTGGTACGCTACATATAACCTGAGCTCCAGAACTAATTCCTAACAACCATCTCCACTATTGCAACTGAGTAAGGGAATTAAAATAATTCTGTTTTCTTCTCTACGCTGACAGAAAGCCTGAGTCAGAAATAGATAGAAGGCATTGATATTTGGCTATAATTATGAAACTTCTGTCATGGTCTATACTTAAAATTTAGTTCTTGCTTTTTTTTTTTTTTTTTTTTTTTGGTTTTTCGAGACAGGGTTTCCCTGTGTAGCTTTGCACCTTTGCTGGAACTCACTTGGTAGCCCCAGGCTGGCCTCAAACTCACAGAGATCCACCTGGCTCTGCCTCCCGAGTGCTGGGATTAAAGGCATGCGACACCACTGCCCGGCTTAGTTCTTGCTTTGAAAGGTAAGAATTGTATCTTCTCACGAAGTTGTTTCGAGGAGTACATCAACTGTGTAAGATATGCAGCACATATCAAATCAGAAATTTTCTAAAGTCAGCGACAGAAACCAAATGTTCCCCATGAAGAACAGCAGGTAAGCAGAAAATCCACACCTTAGCAGGTGGTACTCAACGGCAGAAGACAACAGTAGACCAGGGTACATACAACTCAGTGCTAGAGAACTGACCTATCATGGACCCCTAGCATTAGTTAATTAAATCAAAGTCTGCAAGGCATGGAAAAAATCCTGAAGAGGAAAAACTATCTGACTTATAGATGGGCAGGTAACATTTACACTGGACTAGTCTCATTATAAGCCATTAAAGCAAGAGGTAGCCTGACATACTTCAAGTTTTGAAAGGACAAAGCTACCAACTTAAAACTGTCTTCAGTCATTCCATAGTGAATCAGACAAATAAAAACCATGGGAATTTGTCACCAGTGAATATGCCTGTCAAGAAATGACAAAGTGGCTGGGAGGCGGTGGCGCATGCCTTAATCCCAGCACTTGAGAGGCAGAGCCAGGTAGATCTCTGTGAGTTCGAGGCCAGCCTGGACTACAGAGTGAGATCCAGGACAGGTACCAAAAAAACTACACAGAGAAACCCTGTCTCAAAAAACCAAAAGAAAAAAAGAAAAAAAGAAGGAAATGACAAAGAACTTCTGCAGAGGGAAAGAAAATATTAAAACATAGGCCAGATCTACATAAAGATATGAAGAGTGTAAGAGAATAAATAAAGGAAGGTAAAACAAAATCTTGATAGTTATTCATTCAAAATAATACATCAAGGTATTGTGTGATATAATTAGGGAAAATGAATGGCACCTATAAAAGTTAGAGAGAAATTGGGAACACTGTTAAAAGGTCTCTAAACTATCTGTTAAGTAGCATAAGTGTATTCATATGGAGACTTAGATTAACTATAAATGGATCAAAAAACCTGGGCAAACATTAAAAGAAAGTTTAAAAAGATCTAGCAGGTTTATTAAGAATGGAGAGAAAAATGGCTCTTCTAGTATGCAAGCATACACGCAGCAGAACACTGTATATATAATAAATAAATCTTTTTAAAAAATGTTCAATTAATGTCTAGGAAGATAAAATAACGAGGAAGATTTTTAAAAAGCAAAGTATAAGAGCAATGAGTATACATTAAAAATATGATAGCCACTAATCCAACTGTCATTAATAACTTTAAGTTAATGTCAATGGTTCATATACACCAATTAAGAGAGAGATTCGCTGGGCGGTGGTGTCGCATGCCTTTAATCCCAGCACTTGAGAGGCAGAGGCAGGCGAATCTTTGTGAGTTTGAGCCCAGCCTGGTGGTCTACGGAGCGAGATCCAGGAAAGGCACAAAGCTACACAGAGAAACCCTTTCTTGAAAAAAAAAAAAAAAAAAAAAAAGGAGAGAGAGAAATCCACTGAATAAAAAGATCCAACTACAAACTCTCTACAAGAAATGTATTTTAGATAGAAAGACACAGATTAAGAATAAAAGGATGGAGAAAGTCTTGGAAGAAAAACAAACTTACCAACCTAAAATACTGTCTTCAGTTATTCAAAAGTAAACAAGACTTTTCAGACAAACAGAACCCAGTGGACTCTGTCACCAGTGAACAATGTCAAGAAGGGACAAAACAGGTTCTTCAGAGGAAAACACCAAAGCACGGCCTGGAGCCACATGCGGAAACGCTAACTATGGCAAAAGCAAGCTTGACGTGGCTGGATTTGACAGAGGAAACCTTGGAGTGAGGGGAAGTATCTGGAATTTAAAAATACGCTATAGTAAGATAAAGGGGTACCTTTACTAAAACAATACGCCAATCTTTTTAACATGCATGTTCTTCAGAACAGAACACCAAAATACATGCAGCAAAACTGACAGAATGGCTAGGAAAAATGGCTGGATGTACTAGCACAGCTGGAGGCTTCAGCACTCCTCTATTAGTAACTCACAGATGCAACAGGCAGGCCTTTTTATCAGCCACGATATAGTTAAACCAAATAACAGCATCAATCAAGCGGATCTAATGTCGTGTATAAAGTACTTTGATTCCCCAAACAGAATATTCGTTCTTCTCTAGCTCACATGGGCCATTCACTGAGACAGATGTTTTAGGTCATAAATACACTTTCGAAAACTTAAAATAGATACTATACAATGTGTGCTCTCACAGGACAATCAGATTAAATTAGAGAGCATAAAGATAAATAGAAAATACCAAAATATTTGGAGATTGAATACCATGGTTCAAGTCTCAGATAAACTCTTTAAATATTCAGAACTAAAGGAAAATATGTTCTCAAAATCTTTGAGAAATCACCAACAGAGGTAACCAGGAAATGAAAGAGTCTGCCCTGGGGGCCTATATCTGTAATCCTAACACCTTGGAAGTGGAGACAAGGGGCTTGGGAGTTCAGGGTCACCCTTGGCTACAAAAGTAAAGACTGAGGCCACCCTGAAGTAGGAGAGTCTATCTCAAAAACCGGGAGACGGAGAGTTGGGAAGGGAGGATCTCAAACTTCCAACCAGGAAACTAAGAGTAAACAGGCCTGGAGTACGGGAAAAAGACACCAGTAAAAGAACAGACGTCAGTACAATTCAAAACTGGAAACAAGGGAGAAAGAAATTGGTGAGGGCACAGAAGCAGTCTCTACAAATATCAACAGACCTGGTAGATCTCTAAGTCTCTCAGAAAGACTTTATTTTGGTTTCAGGAAACAGTTAGTCTTTTTCTCTACCGGGATGCAAGTGCTTCACTTCTTGACTTTCTCTGCTTAGATTTTCTATAATTTTCTGGCATGACCTCTAGTATAAGTATATTATAAATATTACTTCAAATGGAGAAATATAATAAATGGAAGGGAGACATTTCTATTAAGGATTAGAAAACAAAACTCCTTACTTTTGTAGGAAAATCTGAAAACTAACAAACGAGTAAAAAACCCAAGAGCCTTCCTAATCTTTGACAGAGGAACCAAACAAGGAAATCCACATTCTGACACAAAAGCTTTTTCTTTTAGGTTGATTTAATCAACGCAGAAGCATTAGCCACTCAAGAAAAAGAACAGCAAGAAGCCAGGTGACTTTTTGATACAGACAAAGAGCTCTGCTGTCTTCCTTATTCAAAATTCAAGAGATAGAAGCCTCTAGTTTTACTCTGCAGAGTGCCTCTAAGATCCTCAGCCTTAAGAACCAATACTCCTGACAGTCCAGAGTAGCAGGAAAAGAGGAACTGGCAATCACACAGTGGTGAAATCCACCTCCATTTTTATTAATCATGTGACCTCAAACAATCTACCTCATCTAAGTCAGAATGCTCTTGGGTAGCTGGAAACTGTCTAAAATACATGTCCAACCAATTTATGCAACAATAAAGACCTATTACAAAGATATGGAACAGAAATGGCGTCTTTGGTGAACTCAATCTCAGGACCATGGACAAAGACACTTCATCCTACAGTCAGGAAACTAGCTGCTCCCTGTAAGGCCCTTCTGAGCAGCAATTTATTTACCTAGTCTACATGGAAAGGAAATAGTCATCAGGGGTCTCAGAGTTTGTATTTTATAGCCTAGACAACTAGAGAGAAAATACAGTTGCTCACCCTTTGGGCATTTGGGACCCAGGAAAAAAGTTCTAACTTGGTTAATTTAAGTATCTGGAACTTAACAAACTCAACAGAATTGACTGGTCTTCTTGGGGCCTCCTTCCCAACAGTCATTAAACCTTTCATGGGCTTCCCCACCAGACTCAAAGTCCATTACTTTGTAGAACCAGGCTCTTGTAGACTAGCTCCTATCAAGCAACAATCCTGCCTACTAAGCCTTGGGCTTAGCACTCTGTTGGCCCTTATTTTATATAAAGAATGAATAACTGGGTTGGCAGATGGTTGACAGCCACAGCTGGGCTAACCAAATGCAAATGAGCAGAGGCTAGGCAGAATGGTCAGGGTCTAACTGACGGAAACATGGGGAGAAGGCAGTTCCCAGACAACCTGGGATTCAGCTTACTTCATTCTTCCCTAAAATCCAGTACCCATTTGGTAAAATAAATTTAAGAGACTCGATAAAATGGCCTGCATATAAAGCAAGCATGCAATAGGACTTCCTTTCCTCTTTGAAGAAGATGCTATACATTATCTTTGGATATCACTAATCTCCAAATAGGTTAATTAAAAACCTACAAAATACTTCAACTAAAGTGACAAACAGCTGTTTCAAGATTTCGTTTCTCATGACACTCAGATCTTTCCACTCTCAAAAGAGGATGACTTGCCTGCTAATCTGGATCAATGGCATTCACTCAAAATCCACTTAGCTTAAACTAAAAAACAGGCACTAGGAACATAAAAATGAAGGGGGGGGGGTGCTGGGATCGGACAAACAAAAATGCCTCTCCCCTTGACGCATTTATAACTCACTGTTTTTCAGTCTGCCTCCAATCCTGCCATACTGCTATTATATATGCCATGCCATTATAATTCCATTTAATTGTACTGAGACCTTATTTTAAAAACTGTCAAAATTACTAACAACATAAGAACTATACCTTGCTTCCAGAAGGAGGCATATGAAGAAAAGTGTGGAACTATGTTCTTTTCAGAAGTAGGTCTAGAAGGAACAAGTCCCTGACAAGGGTATAGGCAGAAATATTAGAAAGGAAAAAAACGTCTCACAAGAAAAAGGGGTTCCACAGACTCTTTTTTAAGCACCTTAGACTCCTGTTCTAAGGAAGAGACCAGCAGGGGCCCTCAAGAAGTAAAATCACAATAAGACCCTTCACCCCTCCAATTTCTCACACACCCTAACTTCTTGCCCCATATAAGGTGCAGCAATAGGAAAATCAAGAAATATCTTCCTCTTCCAGTTCAATGGATGAAAGAATTGTCATTTAGTATTATAAATATTTTAAATATATTTTTATATATTTATATTAGTTAGCATAATTTTATAATTTTCTAGAAATTTATTAACTACTAGCATAATCCTCTAAGTCCACTATATTATGTGTTAAGTAGGCTTTTAGTGGGTTGTGTCTAATCACTAAGCATACTACTTCTGAAAAACCTAAGTTCTCAGTCTGTGGTGACTAATCCTCCTTGGAAACTTCACTGGATGAAGAATCACTCAGGACACAAACCTCAGGAGGGTTCCAGAGATGGATAACTGAGACCCACCCTCAATGTTGGGGACTCCACTCCAAGCACTCAGATCCCGGCTGAACCAAGCAGAAGCACTAAGTGGAGACCAGCACTCCTCTCCCATGGTCAGCTGCCTCAGCCTGGCCTCCATGCCACCATGCCGCCACACCCCCACCCCACCACCTTGAGGGACAGACAGTACCCCTTCAAACTCTCTGTTCATTTTTATTTTTTTATTTTACCACAGTAATGAGAAGAGGGACTACTACGAAGTCCTACAGCATGGTATGATTTTAAAATGTAATGAAAAGTCAAGACTACCAACTCATAAAAATTCAAGATTCAAAATTAAGAGCAGGAAGTCATAGCTCAGTAACGGGGTGCCTGGCACACATGAAGCCCTGGATTTTATGCCTTGCACTGAGAAAAAAAGAAAATAAAAAAGGGGAGAAGAGAGAAAATTTTAAAATTAAAATCTGCACGGAATAAATAAAAACATATAACCCTTAATTTTATGAAGTTCCATCTTGTGGCCATTTATTTTTAAAACATGTTACATAAACAAGCACTAGACATCATTTATATGTATCTTTTTTTATTGAGATTTCACTGGAAAACTGACATCACAAAGAGAGAATTTCAGAAAAGTGTTAATGTCCATTTTCAGGAAGCGCACTGCGAGAAGAGCATTAATATCTTTTCATGTAGGATGCCAACATCTACATCATTCACTCCAGTGCTAGCTCAACAGTATGCGGCAAAAGACTATAAACGGGGTTACAAAAAACCTCCAAACGTATCTTTCTCTTCAGAGATAAAACTGCTTTATTAAATAAAATACTGGCTAAATCTTGCATTTGGTGGCTCCTCCTTTTGCTTGTTGAACACAGATGAACCCGTGGCTAGTTGTTAAACACAATGGCAGCACCTCTGGATTTGTGACAGTAAGCCCCAGGTTAGTTTTTACCTTCATAAAGGCTTAAGAAAAACCACTTTAAAAAAAAAAAAAAGCTAAATTTTAGCTCTTTATAGTTAAGGAAACATGATAAAATATAATCACACTTGTAGAGACTTTTCATCTATATGACTTCCTCCCACAAAGTAACCAAAAGTCTAAATTTGAGTAAAGGCTATAAGGCTTTTTCAACAGTAGTTGCTGTTAAAATGAAGGATTTAATCTCTCAGTAAGGAAACCATACATACTCTCTGTTAAAATGAAGACCAAGCCTTTGGAAAAGATAAAAAATTCTTAAAATTAAGCAAAAACTAGAGTATTTTACCATAGGAATGCACTGTCTCTCCATATGTGGACATTTATGAACCCTAGTGATAAAGCCGACCTACAGTGTACCTTTTAAAATTAAGAGACCTCTGACATGTTCTAGACTCTTCACAAATTTAATTCAATATTCTACCAGTTACCAATCATTTTCATCAGTTTATCTATAATTATTATACGTATGCATGAAGTCTAAAATTAAAAACCACTGAGAAATAAGGAATTCTTCAAGTTACAGCCACCCTGCCAAAGCAAAATCAAATGTAAACCAGCCATTGTCAGGTGCCCTGGAAAAACACACTGATGCATTTTCATGATTCAGCAATTAAAATACTTACAATTAGTGTAAAAAAAAGTACTATGAAACTATCTGCTCTGAATTAATGCATAATAATATCCTGTGAAATAAGAGTATTGTTTCCATTTACACGTAAGGAAACCAAGGCAAAAAGATGTCCGTTTTGTAAACTGCAAGCAAGGTCTTTCACCGCCAAGTAAATGACTCTCGACTATCAACTCATGCATGTCACTCACAGGTGCCATTAAGCGATCACTGCACCTTCCAACTCTTGCCTTGTCTGTGTGTAAGCCTGTTTTTGTCGAAAGGGTTAACTACACAAGCTTAAACACAGAAAGATGGGAAGGAGGACAAAAGGAAAAAAACAGATGTTTCTGGGAGCTAAGAATTTGTTTTTAAATAATACCATTTAAATGTAAGTAACTAATGTTTGACTCTTACATTTTCAAAGACATATTTCATCCTTAAGGTAGACTATGCAAAACGATCTACTCATCCATGACAGAAGTTAGAAAAAAAAAATAAGGAAAAAATGTAACTAGGAATAAAATATACTGTAAAAATAGCTAAATGGAAAGTAAATACAAGTAATTAGGGAGTTAAGACCCCCCCCTTTAAATATTAAATCCTTCCTTTCATTCAAATGAAGGCTATGATTAGTAATCAAATATTCTACAAATACTAAATACAAAAACTTTATTACTCAAAACAGAAATTTTTGCAGTAAATACTTTATTAAAAATATTCAAAATAAATAAAAATGCTTTCTAACAGAAACTTGGATCATCAGAAATCAACTGTTCTTCCGAGTTCCAACTGGGATTGCATTTGCAATTGTGTTACGACGCTATCAGCAATTAGAAAAATGAAAGTTTGCCAAATTAAATTTACAAACATCACTGGACTGAACAACTAATAAAAATTAATCACACCGATTACTGAACAGAAACAATACTTCGCTAACATGTGAACATCAAGAAAAAATGTAAATAGACTCAGGTACACTTTGTATAGTAAAGGATAAGGTTAGATATTCAAGTACTTATTCTAGCTAAGTATTAATCAATTAGTCGGTCACCGGGCAGGTCGTGAACGTTCGGATCGGATGAGCTTTCTTTTCACCATTATTCTAGTTCATCATCCGCAAGTGCAGGAGAAGGTGTCAGCGTACGGAAGCTAGGGGGCATGCTGTAGCTAGGGGAAAAGAAAAACGGGAAAGGTGCAATGGATGCTGCATAGTTGAATAATTATCTGGGTGGCACAATGGGCGAGTCCTGCCGACATCAGAGCCCAGCGAGCGTCTCCCTAACTCTGCCCGAGGAACCTCCGGATTCCCAGGCATCACAAGAGCCGGCAGCCGCTTTGCCTCCTCTTCCAAACGGGAAAATAAAGGGATGCCCGCACTCGCTTCACCGGGGTCGTGCACAGGGAGCCGAGGCGCAGAGACGCGCAGCCAGAGCTGGCTTTTCAGAGCGGCTGGCACGCAGGGCGAGCCGGGGCTCCGCGGTGGGCTGCAGCCGGCGCCGAGGCACGAGGGCGGAGCGGCGGGGTCGGAGCCGCGAGCCCCGCACGGCTGGTGAGAGCCGCCGCCGCTGCCCCCGGGGCAGCCTCGGGCTGGTCCCCGCGCCCGAGACCCCGCGCCTCGTCCGTCCTCCACGCGCAGCCCGGGCAGCAAGGCGGCGGGCGCGGGGGAGCCCGGGATGGGGGCGGGGGCGGCGCGCCCATCATCGCCGCCGCAGACCCGGGCTCCTCCGCGCGCCCCGCTCGGCACCGGCCGGTGGAGAACAGTTCCCTTGCCAGGACCCGGGGAAGGAAAAAAAAAAAAGGACAAAATCCTGCCAGACTCGTGCTCACCGTGAAACCGTGGGGGGCTCGCGCCTTACCCCTTCCTCATGCTTCGGCGGCGGCCGCCGGTCCCGCTCCGCGCCGGGACTCCACCGAGAGCCCCTCGGGGGCGTCGGGCTGCGGGGTGGAAGCGGCGCCGGGCAGTGGCTGGGGCGCCGGGCCGCCGGGAATGCCACCGGGGGCGCCCACTGCTCGCCCGAGCCGCGGTGCGCGCGACGCGCGAGCGAACAACACCGCGAGCCGCCGCGGCCCCGCGCCGCCCCCTCCCCGCGCGACGCTCCACAACCGGGCGCGGGGACCCGCGCCTGCAGCGGGGGGAGCCGCGGGGCGCTCTCCGCCTCGCCTCACAGCCTCTCCCCGGAGCTGCGACAGATGGGTCCCGGGTCTCTGAACTTGAGATTGACACTTGCCCCCGCTGAGCACGGCAGGGCGTGGGGCGGCGTGGCGCGAGATCCAGCCGCCGCTCACTTACTCGTCCGTGGGCAAGAGGACGGCGCTTCCCCCTGTCCTGAGGCTCTGTGGTATTGCCCAATCCGCACTTTGGGGGAGGGGGCCGGAGAGAACGGCGCTGGGCTAGGGAATGAGGGAAGATGAGATCCAATTGAATGAACCATCCTTTGGGGGGCGGGGTCGAAGGCCGACCCCCCCCACCCCTCAGCCCGGCTCCGCCTCCTCCCTCCAAACTACATTTCCCACGGTGCGTCGCGCTTCCCCGCCGCGCTGCACGCCGGGAGTGGAGGACCTCGAGGCTTCAAAGGTATCTCAGAATTGGGTCCTTTAATCAGCGAGGTCCTGAAAGTTATAAGCAGTTGTAAATTCCTTGTGCTTTTCTAGAGAAATGTTTGCGAATCTCAGGTTCTGGTACAGTCATAGCAATAATCATTAAGTCTTTTTTCAATAAGTTTACAAATGATTTTTTATCAGAAAAGGTAAATAACGTGTTCTACGGGCAATCTGTCAGGACCTGGGAGTCGCTGCTTCTTCCGCCCTGGCCTGAGCATAGCAGAGGGGATCTGTTGCAGTCATGTCCGCTGCGATTGCAGCTCTCGCTGCTTCGTATGGTTCGGGTTCAGGGTCCGAATCGGACTCGGACAGTGAGGGCAGTCGGTGTCCGCTGCCAGCCGCCGACTCTCTCATGCACTTGACCAAATCGCCTTCAGCCAAGCCCTCTCTGACAGTGGCGGTGGACTCGGCTCCGGAGGTGGCAGTTAAGGTAAGTGTTTGGACCACTGATGGGTGCGAGAAATTGGTTTCAGCTCCCAATCCGCCCGTCTCCGGTGAGGTGCTGGTTTAGCTTGGTGCTGAGAAGTAAGTTCCTAGTGTTTACACGTCTTCCCACATCTTCCTCCACTACCCACTGCCTCTTGTGCCTCCGTCACATAAAAGTGGTCCAAGAGGGGAAGAAAGTTTGAATTTTAGGCTAGGACGTAGCCTTGTTAGAGCAGATGTAAGTTCACAACATGGCTAAAAGTGGTTCAGGACTTCCTAGCTAGGATGTGTGCCCTCCACTAGAAGTGAGATGTGACGAGGCACTGTTTTGCTTTTGAGAAACTAGTTTCTAATCCTGGTTTCACCACTTGCAAATTACACAACTTCTTTTCTTGTATAATGGAGATAGTTATTTAAAAACTTACCTATATTGGGAGGTTATTGTAAAGATTAAGTGAAATTATATGGGCACAGAGCCCAGTAATCTAGTGAAAGGGCAATGCATGCTAGGCTAGCTATTGTGATTATATATGTTAAAACAATGAGTGGGAAATGTGATATTTTGTTGTACCCTAATAAAATTTGCCTGAAGATAAGAGAACAGAACAAGCCACTAGATTAAACATAGAGGCCAGGCAGTGGTGGCACACACCTTTAATCCTAGCACTAGGGAGGCATGGATCTCTGCGAATTCAAAGCCACCCTGGATTACATGAGATTCAGTCTAAGAGAGAAAACAGAGCCAGGCAGTGGTGGCACACACCTTTAATCCCAGTACTTGGGTGTAGCATAAATATCAAAGGAGTCTTATTAATAAAATCAAACCCGAGGCCAGTTATTGGGGTGACTGCTGGAAGATCAGAAAGACAGAACAAGCCACAGCTACCTCACCTCGCCAGTCCCTCAGCTGGTCTTGTTTCCTCATTCTGCAAGCTTCTGAGCCCTCATCCAGAATGAATCTCAACTGAACTGTGTTACTCCAAAACCTAAAAGCTTAACCAGCCAAATCCTTCTAGTTTCTGGTCTTCACGCCTTATATATCTTTCTACTTTCTGCTGTCACTCCCTGGGATTAAAGGCATGTGTCACCTTGCCTGGCTGCTTCTAATGTGGCCTTGAACTCAGAGATCCATAGGTATTTCTGTCTCTGGAATGCTAGGATTAAAGGCGTGTGCTACCACTGCCTATCCTCATGTTTAATATTGTGGCTGTCCTGTTCTCTGACTCCAGATAAGTTTATTTCGGGGAACACACAATATTTCAGGGAACACAATACCACCACACTTGGGAATCATATGCATTTAATCCCAGCACTTGAAAGGAAGTAATATGCCTGGACAGAGAAAGGAGACGGTATGTAAGGCGAGAGGAGACAGGAACTAAGCCCTTGCTTTTTCGTCTGAAGCCTTGTGGGCTGGACCCCTCTCTGCTGAGGATTCAGAGACATTCAGTCAGAGGAATGGTGGAATTGGTGGTGTGGCTTGTTCCCTTGTATCTGATCTTTCAGCATTTACCCCCAATATCTGGCTCTGGGTTTTTTTGTTTTTGTTTTTGTTTTTTATCAGGGAAAAGGACACACTTGAGGATGTAGCATACATGAACCCAATGAAGGAAGGTGATAAAGAGAAAAACCCAGTTATGTTGCTCTTTATTGAGCATGTATTATTTTCCAGAAACAGCAGGCTTGAAAGCCACAAAGGCCAACAAACCAGTACATCCTGGGATCATGAGTGCATACTGGAATCGTTCTAGTGGGTGAAGCAGCCAATTAAATGTGGCCAAATAAAGTAGTTATAGATTGGATTGAAAACACCAGGAGGGGAAAAAACATAATAAAGAATAAGGCAGAAGTATGATTTTTGTGGAATGCTCAGGCAAGTCCTCTCTGGGGGAGGGGGTAGCCAAGAAGCTAAAGCAAGAGCTTCCAAGCTTAGGTGACTTGCAAACCTGGGAAGGCAGAGACTTGGTGTAGATGAGGCTGTGTGGCTTAAACCCAGTGAGAGTATCCTTCCATCAGTAGTAAGCTCCATGTGGATGCTCAAAGTGTGGAGGGAAACTACAAAAATTCCTTCATCAGATGCCCCTGGGCCTTGTTTGTGCCTTAAGTCTTTGACAAGTTTTGATGAGCCGTTTATGAAACTTCATTTATTTATGTTTTTAATAAGGACATTTGGCATGAAAGAATGCTGGGAATTCTATCTTTGTAGAACAAAACAAAGCTCTCCCAACTGAGAACTTTTCCTCAGCCTCCTCAGTCTGTTCCTTAGAAAACTCAACTTTTGGTACTGTGCATTCTTCCCATCTTTATCATAGTTTTGCGACACCCCCCACCCCAGCTCACTGCAGTCTAGCCTTAGCTTCTTGATTAACTACTTGATGGGAATGATGTCCCAGGCCTTCCATTCATCAGGTCTTGTTATCTGCCTTGAATCTCTGCATTAGATAATTCCTGTTATAATTCCTCTGTCTTGATTCATTTCCCCCTGTGGCTTCCACTGAGCTTTCCTCTGCCTTTAGATCCCCTGTTCTTCTGACAACCCCTTCAGCTTCAGTTACATAAGTCTATGCCCTTATGTCAAGTTTCATTCCACGTATTCTCTCACATTTTTTTCTTAACGGCAATATGTGCTCCCAGTGGCTCATAGGTGACCGTTGTGAGGAGGTTAACATAGGCATGAAATGAATCAAGGTTCCCGTATTCATATCTTCCTCTAGCACTTACCCACATGGCGACTTGGATACATTACTTAAGATCTCTGAGCAAGCCGGTGGTGGTGATGGTGGTGGTGGTGGTGGCGGCGGCGGCGGCGGCGGCGCACGCCTGTAATCCCAGCACTCAGGAGACAGAGGCAGGCGGATCTCTGTGAGTTCAAAGCCAGCCTGGTGTACGGAGCGAGATCCAGGGTAGGCACCAAAACAACACAGAGAAACCCTGTCTTGGAGGGGAAAAAAAAGAACTCTGAGCCATTTCTTACTCACTCATCTGTCAAGTAAATTTAGCTACCAATTTTCAAAAATGTGAAGCAATTTTAACTGTACCAAATACATGCTGATTAAATGCCAATTATCCTGGTAAACAGACCTAAACTCCCTGTCAGCTTAAGCCCTAATTTAAAAAAAAAAAAAAAAAAAAAAAAATCCTATCCAAGATGGTTCTCAGGCCCCGTTTGTGTGGTATGCTAAAAACTCCGGTTTCTTTCTCTCAAAGTCCACCTTTGTATTCCCATTTTGTTTGATCCACAGCTCACTCAGTGGCCTGACCATCACACAGAAGCTCATCATTTTCCTTTCCTCAGCCGCAGAAGCAAGTTAGTTGTTCATCGTTCAGCTGGTACTTCTTCTGTTCGTTAGGTTTTTGTCTTGTCTTGTTTTGTTTTTCAAATCACTTTTTCCCTCTCTATTTTCCTTAGCACAGCCTTCATAGCACCCTGTTTCTCCTAGGAATTATTCTTGACTTTTTCAGCCTTTGCTTTTCCCACCATAACTGAGTGATGTTTATCAACTTTCTCTTTCTGTTGCTGCTGCCACTGTTTAGATCCTTATTTCTTCTAAAACAAGGATAACTTTCTGTATACTTCTTTCTTTTCGTCCTCTAGTGCCATATCCCCTTCTTTCTTCTAAGGTTCATTTAGAATGTTCATTCTAAATTCAGATTTCATCATGTCACATCTCTGTCCAAAAGTATCATGTTGTCTATTAGATAAATACTGGACTCTTTATACACCTTGTGAAGTCTGTCATCCTCCCATTCTGCCCATTCTGAATTCTCTATGAAGCCCTGCAAGTCTAATTTTCTTTTCCAAATCCCCTGACCTCTCTCTTATATCCAAAATTGTGGTTCCCCCAACCTCGGTGTACATGTTTCTTCATCCACCCATCCACCCACCCACCCACCCATCCATCCATCCATCTATCCATCTATCCATCTATCTATCTATCTATCTATCTATCTATCTATCTATCTATCTAACTGTGCATATCAATATATCTTCCTATATACTTTGCCATATCCCAGTGACATCACTTACCACATTTCTAAGTTTATTTCTGGAGCCCAGGGAGTGCTGTATCTCCAATGCCTTTTTCACAAGATTAAGGGAAATTTGATAAGAGACTGGAAAAACTAAAGGAAAAAGTCTTGAGGAAGTATAGACATTAAGAATCAGATTTGGAGTTGAGCAGGCGGTGGCAGGGAGGAAGTCGTCTTGAGAGCTTGCTTAGTTCAGTCTCTAAGGAATTGGTTCAGTAAATAAAAACCAGGTGGAATCAACCTCAGAGGCACCAGAGGTTCAGTCCGAGCTGAGCTGGATCCCCGGCTCTCTGGGTTCCGTCATAAGAGATGAGCTTTGCGTACCAGTGTTCATTTGTATGCAAGGGAAAAGGAAGGATCACATGTAGTAAATGTAATCCCAAATGATTAAAAGATGATCAAGGAAGGAATTGGGAAGCATGCAAATATACATGTGTCTGTATTTGACTCATTTTCTGGTGACTGAGAGTATTTGGCCAAAAATAAATGGATGCCCTATTGTTTTCTCTATTTGCCTGCCACCCAGCTCCCAAATAAATTACACGCGGAGGCTTATTTGTAATTATGAATGCCCAGCCTTAGCCAGCTTTTCTTTTTCTTTTTTTTTCTTTATTATTATGTGTTTTAAATTGTATACATCAGCCATGGGTTCCCCTGTCCTCCCCCCAGCCAGCTTTTCTTAAATTATCCCGTCTACTTTTTGCCTCTGGGCTTTTCCTCTTCTATTCCTGTATACCTTTCTTTGTTTCTTACTCTATGGCTTGCTGCATAGCTGGGTGGCTGGCCCGAGTCCTCCTCCTCTGGCTACTTCTTTCTCTCACAGATTTCTCCTCTCAGTTCTCTCTGTCTGCTTGTCCTTTCTCCTGCCTCACTATTGACCGTTCAGCTCTTTATTGGACCATCAGGTGTTTTAGACAGGCGCTGTAACATAACTTCACAGAGTTAAACAGATGTAACATAAACAGAAATAACACACATTAAAATAATATTCTACAACACCTGTTGTGTTACTTTTGGGGGGAAGGTGGAGAGGGGTAGTGCATATCACAGAACCCATACAGAGGTCAGAGGACAGTTTGTTCCCTGGCTCCCTAACTCGCCAGTCTAGCTGAATGGGTAAGCTCCGGGTTCAGTGAGAAACCTGTCTCAGAAAATCAAGTGAAGCATGATGGAGGAAGACACTTGACATCAACCTTCGGTTTCCACAGGCACACATGTTCACCTGCAGTGTGTACAGATGTGTACATATGTACCACACAAAGAAATTAAAGGTCAAAAACCAATGGAGATTCACAAACTTCAAAAAAGGGCCAAATGAGAAGTCGTCTTCACTGTTGACCAGTCTCTGACAACCCTTTCTTTCTCCTCATTAATTTGTAATCAACACTTTAAGACTGTAAATACCATTCTTATTTTGTTAGTACAAAATATAATCGGTAGTCTGTATACTGGAGTTTGCCAGCCCATGTGCTAGACCACACAACAGTGCTCAATAACATAGGTCACGTGACAAACAGTCCCTACCCTTAAAGCATCTACATTAAAAACTAGGCACAAAGATAAATTTTCTATGTAACTGTGAACTTGCCCATGAACCAAAGAAAAAACAGTTATAACAAGATATTTGGGATTGTTTATTTGCAGACAGGACTTCTGGTATCCCAGGCTGACCTTAGGCTCACTGTGAAGCCAAGGATGACCTTGAACTTCTGATCCCAAGTGCTGAGGTTTTAGACTTAGGCCCCATTCTGTCCACACTACCACTTTGTGTGTGCTGAGGAAGCACTCTTATCATCTGAGCTATATCCTCAGCCCATCATAAAAATATATACATTAAAATATATATACATACACACACACATTAAACTAAAATATAAAGGTGATATAAAACCAGTGTGGTGCAGCCATCTCACTTTTTAAAAAGTGTACCTAGACATAGAAGACTGTAAATGCACTGTTTAGATAGGGTAGAAGAAAGGCAGAAAGCATGCCAGGCATCCTTCTGGATGTTTTTTTAGTCATCGTGTTCTTTATGAAGTGGTTTCCCTAGAAACTACATGTCTGAGTTACTCAGAACCTTCACCTTCTAAGCAGTACAGCACCTTCAGTTTTACTCACATCCCCTTTTTAAGATACTGTGGTTTGGCATGTGTGCGCACACGCACCACAAGACAGCCTGAAAGACAGTGATTCGTGCATCCTATCAGCAAAGATACCTGCTTTCTGTCTTCTTTAGACTGTCTTCTACTATAATGGCTGGTGGTGGCAAGTGAGTTCATTCTAGTTTGTCTTTATGGTGTTTGTAATGCTCTTTCTTGGAGGATATTTTACTAGGTTTACTTTACTTAGCTGAGAATTTCTCTCAGTTCACTCACTTAAGATATTTTATCTTACTCCGTTGTTATTGATAACAGACCAAACTGTCTTTTTCTAATGAACCTAGTTTTCTTTAAAAATGGTTTTCATACTGATTTTTTTTCTTTTCTTTTGACAGCATATAGAACCCACCCACGCCCTTTTATTTTATTTAATGTAGGGTTTCATTGTTTTACCTATGGAATAAATTTGTGAATTTCTTTTCATTCTTTTTCCACTTATAATTCTGTTGAGTCTCTTTAGCAGAAGATAGATTCCTTTGGACTGTGGATCTTTTAGTATTTCTGGGAAGTTCATGTTATGCCCAGATCGTGGGACCCCACCAAAAGACCACCACGTTGGCCAAATCCTGGTGTAAAAGCAAAGAGCCTTTATTTCAAGCTGTTTTTTTTTATTAAGCCTGTCATGGCAGCAGTGTGGCCAAGCTGTTCTGGGCCCTACATGTCATGGCAACAGTGTAGCCAAGCTGTTCTGCTCCCACCTGACCCCCAACTTCCCAGTTCTTTTGGCTACATATTACTTTAGCCCCATTTACCCCCCACTTCCAGAACTCCATCTACGCAATTTGTGTTCTCTGTTGTGTTCTCTGTTGTGTTCTCTGTTGTGTTCTCTGATATAGCATAATGATTGAGTTGTTTGTTTCAGTTAGACTTTTCTTTTAATACAACATTGTCTTATTTGCATGTTTAAAATCACTACTTTCTACATGTGCTACACTGGGATACATATGGTATTACACATCTGTAATTCCCATACCTGATGCCGAGGTAGGAGAATCATGAGTTAGGGTCATCCTAGACTTTATAGACAGACAAAAAACAAACAAACAAAAAAAATGTGATAAGCCTCATTGTATTGCAAGAATTATTATGCTGGCACACTCGGGAGGCAGAGGCAGGTCTCAAAAAGCAACAACAAAATTATTAATTTACTATATAGTTAAAAAATTAAAAACCGTCATTTCAGACAATTACTGTTACTTTCTCCAAATGAATTCCCTGTTTAGCATAGCCAACTTGAGTAAAATGCAAATTCTGCCTCTTAAATTTGTGGCACAGCTTTAATTTCTTTTGGGGTGGGATTTCTTATATTTGTGAACTTCAATTAAATTACTTTTCCTTCTATATCAGTTAAAGGCCAAGCTCAGAAAATCTGTATATCCAAATTTGTGTTGTTTTGTTTTTTGTTTTTTCAAGACAGGGTTTCTCTGTGTAGTTTTGGTGCCTGTCCTGTATCTTGCTCTGTAGAGCAGGCTGGCCTCAAACTCACAGAGATCCGCCTGCCTCTGCCTCCCAAGTGCTGGGATTAAAGGCATGTCCCACCACCGCCCAGCTTAAATTTGTATTCTTTTACTTCATCCATCCAAACTCTTCATTTTGGGAAATTTAGTCATTTCTAATTCCTGATAGAAAAATACGTCATAAATTGGTAAGAGCTCCATAATAATGACTAAAATTTCTGATCTGTTTTCAGTTTATATAGTATTTTCATGTCTGATTTCTTATGTATACACTGGAAGAAATGTGGAAAGAACCTATCAATGGTAACTTTTTCTTAATCTGAAATTTAAGTCAACAATGATAAACTGTTTAAATTTATTTGACCCATAGTGTGCCCTTCACTTACTGACTTTAAATTTTTGTGGCTAATTAAAACTGGGTAGAAATCCTTTGTAATTCTATGGTAATTATAATTGCATGCCTAACTGATGTTGGACTCCTTCTGAGATTTAAATTGGGTTGAGGTGCTGTCCATATTTTCTCATTAAATTTAAAGAAACCACCCTTTTCCTGGAGGTTCATCCTGTAATTTTAGCCATAATGAAAGCTTCTGATCTTTCTTGTGATGTTTATTGGTTACCATTGTTGTTATTATAAAGGGCTAATTTTTTGTGTTTTGTTTGTTTGTTTTTCGAGACAGGGTTTCTCTGTGTAGCTTTGGAGCCTTTCCTGGAACTCACTCTGTAGACCAGGCTGGCCTCAAACTCACAGAGATCCACCTGCCTCTGCCTTCCCATTGCTGGGATTAAAGGCATGCGCCACCACTGCCTGGCATAAAGGGCTAATTTTTAAAATTGCACTTTGTATTTAAAAGTTGATGTCTCACCATACTGTGTTCAAACTAATTCAAGTTTAGACTCTTCTATTAACTAGGAAATCTGGCAATCCATATATTATAAGTGGTCCTAACAATTATACCATATAAAGTTCAGGAAAGAGACAGGAATGTGGCTGAAGTCCTTGCTTGTTCTTTTAGGTAGTTCTGGGAGTCTGCCAGAGTCCAGCTTGGGCCTGCTCCCACGAGCCAGAGTTACAGGAGAGGAGGGAGCCTCAGTTGAGAAAATGCCTCTGATCACTCTAGCATGCGTCAGGTTGACATGGAACTGGCCAGCACAGTATTAAATATTAGATCTTTAATTTTCCAACCCTCAGCTCCTCCCATAAGAGTCTTGCTGTAAAGAACATCCCCACTCACACCCACCTTCAGAAAGAGAAACTCAAGTTTCCCATGTTCCCAGCTCCCTTTCTGCTCAGCACTGGAATTTTGGCTTAGCCAGAGGTACCCACCTACCTTCTGATTATTTAATGTTTTTTTCTTTTTCTTTTTTTTAAAATGTGAGGGCAATCTGGCTGCAACATTGTTGCTCTGTGGATTGCCAGGGTTGACTCTGCTGATCTGGCTTGCTAGGCGGTTGGCCCTCTCAAAACTGCACATTGGGAGGGATCTTTCCCAAATACAATAGAGGAGGCCTGGTCAGGGCTATACAAGTAGCTGGGCTCCCTTCTAGAACCTCCAAACAAGCTCTCAAGGTCCACCTGAACTTTCCAGCTGGAGACTCATCCACAACAGAGTGAGGAATGAGGCTGTGGAGTGGCCGTGGTAGCCAGCGCTTAGTTTCTTGGGCCAGCTTCCCATGGCAGCAACAGCAGTTTCGTGGTGGTGTTCAGTCACAGGAAGTTGTTGTGCGCACTGGATTGGTCCTGTGGTATGATTGGCTTTGGATTGTGATTCCATCTGCCCACTTCTCAAAGCTGAACCCCTAACTTTCTAGAAACTCCAAAAGAAACTCTAAGGATTCAGTACTGTTTCTCCAGTCTGCGAAGATTTCTGTTACTTGCAGCTAACAACCCAGTTAGTATGCCAGCAATCCCTCCCACCCTGGGTTGATTAATGTTAGTTTGGTCTGGTTTTTTTCAATGGTTACTTTACATTCCCCCTAACATTTGTATTTATTATGCATGCCTGTTGGGGTAATGCATATGTAGAAGTTATAGAACAACTTGGGGAATTGGTTCTCTCCTACTTACAGGTTCAGGATCAAACTCAGGTCATCAGGCTCACCTCTACCCTGAGGCATCTCACTGCTCCCTCCTATGGTTACTGCAAACCCACCCTCAACCCCATTATCATTAATGTAGTGATATACTGTGTGCCATAATAAAATTTGCTTGAAGATCAGAGGTCAGAACAAGCCACTAGATTCCAGGCAATAGTAGCACACACCTTTAATCCTATCACTCCGGAGGCAGAGATCCATGTGGATCTCTATGAGTTCAAAGCCACCCTGAACTACATGAGATTGACTCAGTCTAGGAGAGACTCAGTCTTTAACAGAGCCAGGCAGTGGTGGCATATACCTTTAATCCCAGTACTTGGAAGTCACATGCCCTTAATCCCTAGGAAGGAAGTGATATGGCTGGGCAGAAAAAGGTATATAAGGCGTGAAGAGACAGGAACTAGCCCTTTCCAGCAGAGGAAGCCTTTTCGGCTGAGGACTCAGAGGCTTTCATTCAGAGGATTTGTGGAGTTGATGAGGTGAGACGTAGCAGTGGTTTGTTCCTTTGTCTCTCTCATCTTTCAGTATCTACCTCAATATCTGGCTCTGGGTTTCTAATTAAAAGACCACTTAGGAATTTGTACAAGACGTTAATTCTATCGATACATTGGAAGGAGTGACTTAATCTTGCTTATAACTTAACTCACAGGAAGGATGTGAAGATCGTATGAAATGGGCTGGGGAGACAGCTCAGTTAGGAAGGTGCTTGCCTTACAATCTCAGACCTGAGCTAGGGCCAGAACTCACATAAAAAGAAGCCCTAGACTGTGGTGGTTTTCTCATCAAGGGCTGGGGAAGGGAAGACAGGAAGGCCCTGGTGCTCACTACCTGGCCAGCCTAGCCTGCTGGCAAGTTTCCAGCCAATGAGAGACCCTTTCTCAAAACAACAAAAAGATGAGCAGTGCCTAAAAAATGAAACTGGGGGTTACATTCTGCCCCCACCCCAAAAGACTATATAAATAATTTATCGACCCCATTAGTAACACCTTCGTATTGTTAAATTCCATTTTTCATGGTATTTATTTTCTTATAGCAAACTATGTATTTGTTTATTGTTTGGGTTATTGTCTTTCTTACTCACTAGACCAAAACTCCATAAAGTCAGGCAGCTTTGTAAAACTGTAAAGACAGGCAACTTTGTCTATTTAGGCTTAGACAGTGTCTGATGTATACAGGCACACGGTCAATGTCTGCTGAATGTACATCTGAAGTTGCTGTACATCTTACCACCTTAACTACACAGAGAAATTAAAAAGACCATCTTTGATTGCCAGCATCTCCCGTGTCTCCCCCATTACCTGATCTTTGTTATCTCCCAGGTAACAAAGACACTAATGCTTCCAGCTCTATCCTGGATTCCATCGCCTCTTACCTCTTCTCAGATAACAATACAATTGATTATCCCCTCATTCTTTTTTCTTTTTGTTTTTTTGTGTAGCAAGGTTGGCCTGAACTCCTAACCCTACCACCCTAACTCCCTGGTGGTGGATTCCAGGAATGCCACACCACCTCCTACCCCTTTGCTGTCTGTCCTGCTTATCTCCTGGCCTCCTCCCCCCACCATCCCTTGCTGTCCTGTGGATCTCCCCGCCACCTCCTTCCCTCTAGCTCTGTGACTGTCTTTGACTTAGTTATCATTAAAGGAGGGGAAAAGAATTGTATCTCTTCCGGTATTTATGGTTGTTTGCTTGTCTGGGCTTTTGTCTTTTTTAAACTGAAGAGTGAGCAGCATTGCTGTGTTGCTCTGCACATCCTCATCCTCAGCAGTGCTCCCTGCATCTGGCTTCTGCTGTCTGTCTCAGTACCAGAATCACTATGGCTGAGATTGGGCCAAATCCAGTGACAGTTACTTAGCCTTATCCTACATAATTCCTCTGTGGATTTACATTTTCTTTCATCATTTTAATTTAACAAATATTTAGTGACGTGTGCTGCCTGCCTTGCATTTTGCAAGACAGTAAGGGTATAAAATGTAAGTAAAAGCCAATTGCAATAAATAATGCATTACAAATACTGTGAAAAAATAAAGCATTCCATAAGACTACAAGCAGAAAAAAGACAGTTTTCCTTCCTGCAGCAGGAGGAGGGACCGGGTCTAGGGAAACGAGAAGGTGACTTATTAGCACACGACAGAGGCAATGCCTGTGATACCAGGTGGTAACAGTGCAGGTGTCAGAGGAAACATCAAAGTACTTGCTGTGTTTTAAAACACCATCCATAAATGAAGTACAGCAGAAGAGGGGTGTGTGTGTATAGTAGGAGGTGTTAGAATAGGCAAGGTAAGGATGAGGACAGTGGGCTGTGGGGAGGGTCGGCTGGAGAAGTGTCTGCTGGTGGGATGAGTAACTCTAGGTGCCTGATTTGTTAGTGAAGATGGAGTCCTAGGGAAACATCTTTAGCATAGCATTTAATGTACTGACTCTGTACTTAATGAAAAGCTCTAGGCACTTAGATAGGATGTGAAGGCCAGGAATGGGGGCTGGACTGGAGGAACAATGGACAGGAGGTAACTGTAAGTCATGAGAATGGTTAGGTAAGGAAGTGGACTTTGAAACTAAAGAAGAGGGAGATTTAAGAAAGCCATCCCTATCTCTACCTTTAAGAAGTAGGAAGAGTAGCCTGTTTGATAAGGTGGGGAGGGCGTGGACAGACATGAGTAAGACACTTTTGGTGGTAGGATTTTAGAACAATGGCTGTATGGCTGTGGCATTTTTTAAAAATTAATTTTCTCATCCTCAGTCACCTGCCTTCCTACCTAGGTCTTCACTTATAGTGTTGTTTCTTCTACAATATCACTGTTAGCTTCAAGTAACCCCACCTGTTTGCAGAATTTATGCTATGACTTTGTGCTGCCCGTGTATCTTGTGAATGAACATATTCTACCCTCATTAAGAGGTCAGTGGAACAAAAATGATGATATTGACATGGTCTTAGGGTTGGTTGTACAATTGTTTGTACAAAGTCACCTTTGTAGCTTATGTTTCAGTGGGGGGGGTGGTGGCAATAACGTTTATAACAGGTGCTGGTAAATGTAATGGTGGGGGATAAAGCAATGGAAGGAAAAAAGAAAAGATTGAGCAAAGACGTAAAAGTAGAGAACAACCTTGTGGGTATCTAGGGTTGGAACACTCTGAGGAGAAATTGAGATCCTCACACATGCTAGGCAAGGCTCTACTATTACTCCCAGATCGCGGGGACCCCCAGTAGACCACCAGAGACCAAATCTCTTATGTAAAAGCAAAGAGCCTTTATACTGTGCTCGAGCTTGGTCTCTGTCTATCTGACACAACAGCAAGAGCAGAGAACCTGATCCCAGGCGGGGTAGGGTTTTTATCATAGCAGAGGTTGGGATGACAGGATTTCCAGGGCTCAGGACCCTGATTGGCTGACATTTGTCTAGGGGTATCTGTAAAAGGGAAACAGATGTGTGCTAGGCTCAGGGACATCTGGCAATCTTATCTAATCTTACCTCATGGTTGGAATGTTTGGGATGTCAGGTTCTTACCCTTAGCTGATGACCCATCTCTGGGTGGTGTAAGCTTATGGCTTTCACTGGATCCGGAAAAGCCTGTCATGGCAGCTGTGTGGTCAAGCTGTTTTGGGCCCCCGACATCTACCACTGAGTCATATCCCCAACCTCCCTCCTAAGCTTTTACTAGACTTTCACTAAGAGCAGAGGCTGCTGGAGTGTAGGCTAACATAATCTCACCGTATTTTGAAGGAATTGCTCATGACTCCTGTATGGAGGCTGTACTTGGCAAGAGCAGAAAACAGGCTTTTAAACCATTCAGGTCCTTAGATTAAGGGTGCTGTGTGGACTGAGGGGGTAAAGATGTTAATTGTGGATGTATGTGAAAGGAAGTTTATTGATGGGCTGGACAGAATGTGAAGAAAAGTTAGTGAGGGTAACTGGAGAATTTCACATGAGCAGCTGAAGGAGAGGCCTGGAAGGATTTACTGAAAGAGGAGAACCAGGAGTTACAGGAGATGTCTGTTAAGACACCTGAGGAGAAGAGATGCCAAATCCAACGTTGGTATATGAGTCTCTAGAACTCAAGGGAGAGGGCCAAGCTAGAGGTAGCAATTAGAGAACTGATGTATTTGTAAGTGGAGGAGTTACAAAAGAGAGACTGCCAATGAGTTCTCGATAACCTGGAAATTTACTTAAGAAGGTGGAAACACCGACGTGGATTATAAAACTTTACATTAGGAAGATCCAAGCACAGCCACATTGTTTCCTCTGTTTACACATCTAATAGGGTTGCTGAATTCCACAGGTGTGTCTCTTTTGAATTTGGAACTAGACAGTCAAGAAGAGTTAGAATTTTTTTTTCTATTTTTGGCAAATATTTTTTCATACAATATATTGATTACAGTTTCTCCTCCTGCCTTGCACTTCTTCCCAGATGCTCCCCACCCCCTCAAATCCACACCCTTTTTTCTCTCTCTCATTAGGAAACAAACAGGCATCTATGCTGTGGAATAATCTTTTTGTACACCGTGAATATGTGTCACTCTGATTGTTTTAATAAAAAGCTGAACAGCCAATAGCTAGACAGGATTTGGGGGGCAGAGAAGATGCTAGGAAGAAGAAAGGAGTTGCCAGCAGGATGCAGAGGAAGCAAGACATGCTGGATGAGAGGTAAAAGCCACAAGCTGTGTCGCACATGTAGATGAATAGAAATGGGTTAATTTAAGTTACAAGAGCTAATTAGAAACAAGCCTAAACTTTTGGCCAAGCTTTCATAATTAATAAGTCTCCGTGTTGTGATTTGGGAGCTGGCTGGTGGGACAGAGAAAGACTTATTACACATCTAAAATAATAATAATAAGATTAGCTAAAATAAAAGCAAACCAGAATAGAATAAAACAAGGGGGCAATAAATAAATAAAAGCACACGAAACATACAGACCCAGAGACACACATTCACACACACATGGATCCCATAAAAACAAAATCAGAAACTATAATATATAAGCAAAAGACCTGTAAGGTGTTTTTTCTTTTTTCTTTTTTCTTTCTTTTTTTTTTTTTAAGCCAAGACAAAGAGCCCTTAAAAATGCCATTGAATTAATTTTGTGTTGCTCAACTACTGCTGGGCATGGGCCTGCCCTTAAGAGTGGCATGTATACCTAGTGAGACTCCATTGGAGAAAACTACTTTTTGTGAGTGTTTATCAACTGGAGCTAGCTTCTGAGTTAGGGGTGGGGCTTATCTCATCCTTGTCATGATATCCAAGACATGGCTTATGTTCGTGTCTCTTCTCAGCACAGAGACCCCTCTGGCTTAGACCTGTGTAGGCCCTGTACATACTGCCACTCTGTATATGAGTTCATAGTGCATCAGTCTATTGTGTCTGAATGACCTTAATTCCTTGATGTCTTCCATCCCCATTGGCTCTTACTAGCTATCCACCTCCTCTTCCTCAAAATTCTGAGTCCTGAAGGGAGAGATTTGATGGAGACATCCCATTAAGACTGAGTATTTCTCACTCTCTGTACATTGTCCAGCTGTGAGTCTCCATATTTGTTCCCATTTACTCCAAAAGGAAACTTCTCTAATGACTGAGCAAGACACTGATCTATGAGTATAGCAGAATGTCATTACATTCCTTTAGCAGAATAATAGTATTTAGGTTTCCCTTAGGTCCATGGCCTGTCAAGTCTCAGGTTCTTGAACACCAAGAACATGGGTACCATCTCATAGAGTGAGCCTTAATACCAAAGAGATAATGGTTGGTTACTCCCACAGTGTAGATGTAACCGTCTTGTTAAATAAGAAACACAGAGCCAATTGCAGAGTTAAAAGCCAAGAGGTCAGAGCAATAGCTGAGAGTTGAAAACCTTACCCTTCACTGCTGCTCTGTCTTTCCTCTCCACAAGAGAGCTACTTCCTGTGTCCTGTCTTTTTTATAGACTTTCTGTTCTGCCTTCTCATTGGTTATAAATCCATCCACATGACCTCCTCATCACTGCCTGTCTGTACAGACCTCCAGGTCTTCTATGGTTGGTATTGAGATTAAAGGTGTGTGTCTCCATGCTGGCTGTATCCTTGAACATAGAGATCCACCTAGCTCTGCCTCCCAAGTGCTGGGATTAAAGGCATGCACCACCACTGCCCAGCTTCTGACCCCAAGGCAACTTTATTAATATACAAATAAAGTCACATTTCTGTACAAATAAAATATCACTATACCACAACTTTTGTGCTACTATTACACAAGTGTATGCTATAGGCAGGTCACCATTGTAGATTGAAGGATTTATAGCTAGGTTGGTATGTACCTTTCTCCTCTGGTAGCATACAGAGTACCTATTAGTACCGTGAACACTACTCAGTAAAGGTAAAGGCTCTAGGTAGGCACCAGCTCAACTTCTCCCTGTCCAGTGAGTTATGTAATAGGCTGACCTTACCATCAGTTTGTGGAGAGCAACCAATAGTATTGGCAATAACCTGCATTGTTTGGGGTTTCCATGAAGTTCCTTTCACCAATAACTTGATTAGATGTAACCCATTTCTGGCACTGGAGGTTTCTTTTGGTAGCTAGAGATGTCCAATTTTTTTTCTAGCTGCATCCATATACCTATGAATTTCATGATCTTGTTCTCTTTTTAATAGTGGAGTGGTGTTCCGTTGTGTAAATGTACTGTATTTCCTTTATCCATTTACCTATTGTCAATCATCTAGTCTGTCTCCAGTTTCCGGCTATTATGAATAGAGCAGCAGTGAACACAGTTCAGCTAGGCACTCTGTTATGGGATGTAGAGTCCTTTGAATATATGTCTGAGAGAGGGACAGCTGGATCTTGAGGGAGATAAGATTCCCAGCTTCCTTGAGGAACCACCACACCAATTTCTATAGTGTCTGTACAAGTTTGCACCCTCACCAGCAATGTGTTCCCCTTCACATCCTCACCAGCCAGAGCTGTGTAGCAGGAATCTTAAATGGTCTTATTACTAAAAACAAATCCAGAGCCAGGTATTGGGGTGAACGCTGGAAGATCAGAGAAGCAGAACAAGCCACAGCTTCCTCACCTCACCAATTCCTCAGCTGATTTTGTTTCCTCAGACTGGATGCCTCTCAGCTGAACTGCTGCTCAAAAGCCTAAAAGCTTAGCCAGCTCTTGTTCCTGGTTTTTCACGCTTTATATACCTTTCTGCTTTCTGCCATCACTTCCTGGGATTAAAGGCGTGAGTCACCATGCCTGGCTGTTTCCAGTGTGGCCTTGAACTCAGAGATCCAGGCGGATTTCTGCCTCTGGAATGCTAGGATTAAAGGCATGTGTGCCACTATTTTCTGGCCTCTATATCTAGTGGCTGTTCTGTTCTCTGACTCCAGATAAGTTTATTAGGATGCACAATATTTTGGGGAACGCAATACCACCACAGAGTCATTTGTTTTATTAATCTTGGCCATTCTGACTGGTATAAGATGAAATATCAAAGTAATTTTAATTTGCATTTCCCTGGTGACTAAGCGTGCTGAACATTTCCGTAAGTACTTCTCAGCCATTTGTGTTTCCTGTTTTAAGAATACTCTCTTGAGGTCTATACCCCATTTTTTAAAAATTGGGTTGTTTTGTTTGTTTGTTTGTTTGTTTGTTTTTGTTTTGTTTTGTTGTTGTTTGGTTTTTTGTTTTGTTTTGTTTTTCAAGACAGGGTTTCTCTGTGTAGCTTTGCGCCTTTCCTGGAACTTGCTTTGGAGACCAGGCTGGCCTCGAACTCACAGAGATCCGCCTGGCTCTGCCTCCCGAGTGCTGGGATTAAAGGCATGTGCCACCACTGCCCGGCAGATTGTTTTCTTAATGTTCAATTTTTTGAGTTCTTTATATATTTTAAGTATTAGCCCTCTATCAGATGTGTAGTTGGTAAGAATGTTTTCCCATTTTGTAAACTGTTGCTCTGTTCTAATGATGGTGCCCATTGTCATGCAGAAGCTTTTCAGTTTTATGAGGTCCCATTTATTAATTGTTGCTCTTAGTGCCTGGGCTACTGGTGTTTTATTCAGAAAGTCTTTTCCTGCACCAATGAGCTTAAAACTATTCCCCACTTTCTCTTCTATCAGATTCAGTGTATCTGGCCTTTCATTGAGGTCTTTGATCCATTTGTAGTTGAGTTTGTGCAGGATGGTAAATATGGATGTTTGCATTCTTGAACGTGCAGCTCTGTACTTTGAACAGCACCAATTGTTGAAGAATCTCTTTTTCCTCTAGTGTATATTTATGGCTTCTTTATCAAAAATCAGGTACAACTCACTCTGTAGACCAGACTGGCCTTGAACTCACAGAGATCCACCTGCCTCTGCCTCCTGAGGGCTGGGATTAGAGGTGTGTGCCACCGACACTGGGCAAGGTGGCCTTTCTTACTATGTTAATCCTACCACCCGATGAGCATGGGAGATCTTTTCATCCTCTGATATCTTCTTCAATTTCTTGCTTTGATGTCTTAAGGTTTTTATCACATAAGTCTTTCACTAGTTTGGTTGGAGTTACCCCCAAGATATTTTTATTGAGGCTATTGTGAAAACTATTGTTTCCCTAATTTCTTTCTCAGTCCATTTGTCATTGGTATATAGAAAGGCCAACTGATTTTTGTGTATTAATTTTGTGTGCTGCTACCTGGCTGAAAGTGTCTATCAGCTGTAGAAGTCTCCTGCTGCAGCTTCTAGAGTCACTTAGGTATACAGTCACATTATGTGCAGATAGATACTTTGACTTCTTCCCGCCCTCTTTGTGTCCCCTTTATCTCCATCAGCTGGAACGTCAAGTGCTGTATTGAGCAGATGTGGAGAGAGCGGACAGCCTTGTCTTGTTCCTGATTTTAGTGGAGTCGCTTTGAGTTTCTCTCCATTTAGGTTGATGCTGACTGTTGCTTTCTGTAAATTGCTTATTATGTTGAGACGTGTCCCTTGTATCCCTAGTCTCTCCAGGACTTTTATCATGAAGGGGTGTTGGATCTGGTCAAAGATCTTTGCTGCATCTAATAAGATGATTATGTGATTTTTGTCTGTTTGTGTTGTGGATTACATTTATTGATTTATGTATGTTAAACCATCTCTGCATCTCTGGTATGAAGCCTACTTGATCATGGTAGATGATCTTTTTAATGTGTTCTTATATTTGGTTTACAAGTATTTTATTGAGAATTTTCACATCCGTGTTCATAAGGGAAATTCGTTTGTAATTCTCTTTGTTGGGTCTTTATGTGGTTTGGGTATCAGGGTAATTATGACCTCTTAAAAAGAATATGTTTGGTGTTTTGATTATTGTAGTAAGGAGTTTCTTTTCTGGTCCAGTCTACTTGGTGTTCTGCATGCTTTGTGTACCTCCTTCTGTATGCTAAGGAAATTTTCTTCTATGGTTTTTCTGAAAATATTGTCTTTGACCTGGGTTTCTTCTCCTTCCTCAGTTCCTGTTATTCATAGACTTGGTCTTTTCCTTGTGTCCCGTATGTCCTAGATGTTTTATGCTTGCATTTTTGATTTAACATTTTCTTTGACTGAGGTGTTCCTTTCTTTTACCTTGTCTTCAACGTCTGGGAGTCTCTCTGCCATCTCTTGTATTCTGATGGTGAGGCTTACCCTGAGGTTTTGTTTGACTTCCTAAATTTTTCATTGCCAGTTTTGCCTCAGTTTGGGTTTTCTTTGGAGACTCGGCCTCTACCTTCCTATCTTGAACGTTTCTTCATTTCATTCACTGTTTGTTTGTATGTTTTATTAATGGATTTATTTACACCCTCTTTCATGACCTCCAACACATTCATAACAGCTGTTTTGAAGTTCTTGTCCTGTGCTTCAGCTATATTGCATTTCATAGGGCCTACTGGTGTAGGGTTGCTGGGGTTTAGTGGAGACATAGTGTCCTGGCTGGCTTTTATTGTGTTTTTACTCTGAGATGATTGTGATTCTAGGTGTTGATGTCGGCACATAATCAAAATACCAAATGTACAGACCAAAGAAAGAATATTGAAAGCTGAAAGGGGGAAAAGACCATGTGCCATAAAAGCAGACCTATTAGAATTACACCTGACTGCTCAGTGGAGCCTAGGTGGGTGTTCCATTCCTGGTTTTCTGAATTTTAGGAGAGTGTGCTGGCTGTGGGTTGCTTGCTAGGGAGTGCTTCTGAGTCCTTTCTAGTGGCCACTGGAAGTCCTGGGTAGAAGGTGTTTCTAGATATTTTTTCTTTTTTTGAGCTGAGGATCGAACCCAGGGCCTTGCGCTTGCTAGGCAAGCACTCTACCACTGAGCTAAATCCCCAACCCCGTTTCTAGATATTTATTGGGGACTAACAAGAAGGAATGAGACTGGGCTAGAAGTGGGGGCTGAAAGGGTCCGCTGTGAGGAAAGCTGGGTCTGCTGCTAAGGTTAGCAGAGTCCCCAGGGAGTAGAGGCAAAGTGGAGGACAGGCTATGCTGCAGGTGGTCTGCTGTAAGACTAGGGATTGGAAACGGAGGACAGGAAAGAGTGGGAATACAGTCTACCTGATATCCAGGGTGCAGATACCAGTGAGTTCCTACATGGAGAGTGCCTTGGCTTCTTAATGTAAGTGTTCGAGCAGTGTTAACTGACTTAGTTAATAAAGTTAGAATATTGGGGAAAATTTGTATTTTTATGTCTAAAATTGTATTACATATATGTTTCATTACTCTTTGATTGTTATAATTATTGATGCTGTGGTACTAAAGTAATAGCCATGAAATCAGTGTTCAGGTCTTTACAGTACTGATGTGACTTTGCTGTAGTCCCTAAAATATACACTCACCCAGCGAGTTTGTAACGTTCGTCTGACTTTCTTATAGGAAGATTTGGAGACTGGAGTTCACCTTGACCCTGCTGTCAAAGAAGTTCAGTATAATCCTACCTACGAGACCATGTTTGCTCCTGAGGTAAGAAAGCAAACCAGGGCTTTCCCTTATGGTGAGCATTTAAATTAATACAGAGGTAGATAAATGGGTGTTGAATTTTTAAAAAAATTTTCTCATTCAACCCTGCTACTATAAGTTTTGGAAAATATATCCTTCTAGTATTCAAAAACCAAATTCTTTTAAAAATCCACTGACTGCATGCAAAAGGCTGGTCATATGGAACTGCCTTTTGAAAAAGGGAATCTGAAAATATGTAATTCTTCACTGTGCACTGGATACCCTTCTCTCAGCATTGATAAGGGACTATTCTAATGAACTACAAAGAAAAACGGGTTTATTAGGGATAGTCCATAGTGCACTGTGGAAGTGCACATGCCTCTCCAGTGTCACACTCGCAGCTTACTTCTGGGAACAGTAAGCACTGAGCTCTATGGAGTTCTTCCTCCTTCCCTTGGTAATAAATAGTCACAGAAACGTTCTTGGGGAAGAACAAACGGAAGAATGTCATGTCCATTTAAAGTCTTTGAACACTTAACAAAAGCTTATTTAAAAAAATTAACATCCTTAGACATTAAAATGGAAAAGGCACTTGATTGACAAAAAGAAAACAGGAAATAGTCATCCCCTCCACCCCTGCTAAAAAAGAGACTTGAATAGTAGGATCTTTAACAAGCATCTTAAAGGTAGGCATGGGGATCTGTAGCTCGTCGTCCTTGGTAGATAATAAGGTGCTTTTCATAGTTTTCTTGTATAGCTACAGACACAGCAGCATGCCAGAGCTCTGTCATACTTCACCTGCCTAGGTTCCCATGGCATCTGAACAATTGCCATAGAGATGTGCCACACAGCCAGTGCCGTGTTGTTTTGGTGAAGCACGTACACAGCCGCTGAGATTTATGCATTCCACACCTTATGCTGTCCCCCTAGTCCTGCCTCCTGGGCTCTGTGAGCCGCCTCCTCTTCTTGAGTGACACCTCAGCTGGCCCATGAAAGCGCCGTGCATGTATGCTTCATGGTTTTACAAAGGAAAATAGCGCGTATTTGCAAGTCAATCATCCACTTATTATTTCCATCCATCCTTCCTTCCTCGTGTTAAGGAAACTCATTCATGTTAAGAATACCACATATGTTAAAGTTTAAAAAGGAGTAATACTTGGAAGCAAATTTAGAATCTTTAATAATTACCAAGGAAGCAGTCATCTGTGATATAACAGATTGTGAACTTTGTGTTTTATGACTAGAATCCGAATCACTTGGCCAAGTCTGGAAAGGTGTCAGCAGGGACTTCGTTAGATTCAGTTCAAGTCCTACATGTTGAGGATCCTCAGTTAGAAACAGTGCATAATCCCTCCCCTCCACCTAGTGCTTGACAGGTGGTGTACTGTGTTTCCTTAACCAGACAAATAGTAGGATGTTCCCTGGACCTCTGAAGTGGCTCTCCTCACAAGTTAGAGGAGGGAGAGAGATTTCCCTATGAAAGTCCTGTTGGAAGTGGACAACAAACAATACAGTCTAGGTTCGAAATTTGGAATGAGACTTAGCTGTGTCTTAGCTTTTGTAAGACCCTGGAGGTTCTTAGTTTTCTCATAGTTAAAATAAATGTGATCTCTGCTTTACTGCGTTATAAGAATACATGAGTTAATGCATGGTGTGGAAATTGAATTTTTAGGACGAGATGTCTGATTAGGGCTTGAATGATAACAGAACAGAAGGAGACCAATGGGTTTGATAAAACTAGCATTTATTTTTACCATATACAGATAGACAGGTGGTGAGATATTTTTGTACTTACCAAACCTATGAAGGAAGCGTTCTTCTCCCTTTTTTGTAGACCAAAACCAAGTCTGATTATACTGCCATCAGGTGATGATTGTAGGACTCATGTCCAGATCTCTACTATATATATATCTGTCAGTATAGCAGTATAGCAGCATTTGAAGGCCACTGTGTAATCTGCATGATACATCCTATGACTCTGCTAATTCTGAAAATTAACCAAATTGTTTATTTTGTAAATATCATTCCTCCATTGCAACCAACCACTTTCCTAGATGGTCTGCCTGTTAATACAGAATCGTTTGCTCGAATCTGTGAATGAATGTGAATCATTGCAGACTGAGGGAAAATGTAATAGGCAGTGTTTTATACCAGCAGCCTTCTCCCTTGAACTAGATCCTTTTTAGCTTCTTAGAGATATATTATTTATTAGTTTCTCTAAAATCGTATTAAATTCACCGGACTCAGGAAGAATTCCAGACCCCTTAAACTAGCAATGCTTTTAGGGGAAAATATGTACATCTAAATTCAGAGACCAAATGCTAATCGCTATTAAAAATATAACGGTAAGAGCTGCTTAAATATTAATGCTTTAGAAATGCTGTAGCTCCCCACTCATAGGAGGAGACTGAGCCCAAGGTTGTCAGCAGCAACACCAGTGAAGAGTTGTCTGTTAGTAATAGTCAGGCTTCGCTTACATCTTCCAAAATTACTCTGCCAACAGAACTGTCATGACCTTTTCCTGATTTGTAGAAAGTAATTCAGTTAATAATTCTTACTTTAAAATGTGTTTATAAATTTTATACATTAATGATACCATGAATATTAATGAAAAATTTAGCAATAGATATATTAGTTCAGTAATGTAGGTATTCCTTCTATGTAAACTTATATAGTTGTTATTTCATGTAATCTGTTTTTACCAGTATGCATTTTCCAATGATTGAGTCTCCCGAAGACTTCTGAGAACCTTTTCTTTTCCTGTCCTGGAACCCACTCTGTAGACCCGTCTGCCTCTGCCTCCCGAGTGCTGGGATTAAAGGCATGCACCACCACTCAGCTGGAGAACCTCTTGTAATAGGCAGATGTCTGAGGCTTATTACCAGCATCTTCACATATTAAAAATATTTCTTCCCGCTCTATGTAAATCACGACTCACACAGTTGAAGATGCTTCTCTTAGAAGCCATTGTCATTCAGAAAGCTCCACAGGGCTCTTGAGTTCAAACCTTACCTCTGACCGAGTCACCCACACATACCCCTGCCCCCTTTGGTCTTCCTGTCCTGCTTCCTGCTCTCATGGTGTGGTGGCTGTTCTTGGCTGTCAACTTGACTACATCGGAATTAACTACAACCCCTCAGCTGCCAGGGAATTTTTTCCTTAATTTAATTATTGGAAGTGGGAAGGTCCACCTTTAATCCTGCCCACACCTTCTAGTGGCGGCCTGTATAAAGGACATGGAAGAGGGAAGCTTTAGCTCCTTGCTGTTTGCTCTCACTCTTGCTGACAGGTCCACTCCTCCACTGGCGTTAGAGCTTACTTCTTTGGGGTTCTGATGAACACTGATGACCAGCCAAGCCACCCAGCCTCGTGGACAAAACTGTTTCATTCTTGGACCTTCCATTGGCACACAGCCACTGATGGTCTAGCTGCACCATGGCCTGTGAGCCGTACTAATAAATATATGTATGTCCATTCATTCTATAAGTTCTGTTCCTCTAGAGAACCCTGAGTAATATAATGTGCAACTCTTTTCAGTTCCACAAACTAGTGAGATCATACAGCTTATCTTATTTAACATAGTATTCTCCAAGTTCATCTGTGTTGTCACGGGGACATTCTTTTTTTAAGGTTGGATTGTCTTCTGCTCTTTATCTGTGCATTTTCTTCTTTTGTTTTGTTTGGGATGGTTAGATGGGGGTTCCACTGGGTAGCTCTGACTGGCCTGGAACACACTACAGAGATAAGAGTGGCCCCAGTCTTATAATTCTTCTGCCTCTGCCTCCTGAGTGCCTGGCTTACAACCTTTTCTTTTCCCACTGCCTAGTTGATAGACACTTAAGTTGATTCCATGTTTTGGCTGTTGTACATGACCCTGTAGTGAACATGGGAGTACATATTTCATTGGTTTCATTTGAATACATACCCAATAGCAGTTCTGCTAGATCGCACAACAGTTAGTTTTCCAGTTTGGAGGACCCTCCATGTTGTGTTGCATAGGATCGGTGCTAATGTGCACTCCCTTCAACAGTGTGCATGAATTCCTTTCTCCCATCTGTGCCAACACACATTGACTTTTGCCTTTGATAAGCAAATAGCTGTTCTAACAGAGGTGATGTGTTCTTCATTGAGATTTTAATTTATGTGTCTCTGATTACTGATGATGAACATTTTTTAATCTAACTATTGACCATGTCTTTTCTAAAATGGCTATTATGGTCCTTTGTTTTTGGTTGGTTGGGTTGGGTTGGGTTGGGTTTGGTTTGGTTTTTTTCAAGACAGGGTTTCTCTGTGTAGCTTTGGAGCCTGTCCTGGAACTTGCTCTGGGATTAAGTGCCACCCAGCATGGACCTTTGTTTTAATCAGTTGTTTTCTTGCTCTGGACCTGTTTGAAATCTCTATATATTTGGGATATTAACCCCTTATCAGTATATGGTTTGGAGTTATGAATAGTTTCTTGCTTACACTTATAAATAAATGGTATATAGGGAGGTTACAATTGTAGCTAACTATAGTGCGCTCTAATAATTTTAACTGAAAACTTAACCCTCATAGTTAATTAACTTGATACGTGAGTATATTATATTTTCATGTACAGATACTTGTTATACATTCACTATGATATATTTGCAGGCAGAGCTCTGTAAGTTTGAGGCTAACCTGCTCTACAGAGTGAGTTCCAGGATAGCCAGGGCTACACAGTGAAACCCTGTCTCGAAAAACTGGGAAAAAAAAAAAAAAGAAGTGGCACATGATTATCATTCACTTAACAGCTAGTATCCACTTATGACTGAGTACATACCATGTTTGTCTTTCTGGTCTGGGTTACCTCACTCAGAATGATTTTTTTCTAGTTCCATCCATTTGCCTGCAAATTCATGATGTCATGGGAGTTTTGTTGTTTGTTCTGATGTTTTAACTGCTCAGTAATACTTCAGGTACATGTACCACATTTTCTTTATCCATTCTTTGGTTGAGGGGCATCTAGGTTGTTTTCAGTTTCTGGCTATTATGAACAAAGCTACTGTGAACATAGTTGAGCAATGTCCTTATGGTAGGATAGAGCGTCCTTTGGGTATATGCCCAGTTTTCTAAGGAACCACCACATTGACTTCCATGGTGGCTGTACAAGTTTGCACTCCCACCAGCAGTGGAGGAGTGTTAGTTATTCTTTCTCCAAATCCTTGCCAACATGAGCTGTTACTTGGAACATAATAACTCTTAAACACAGTATATTAGTTTGTTTTTTGTCCCTGTGACCGAAATTTCTGATACAAACAGCTTAAGGGAAGGAGGGATTTATTTTCTATTTTTAACTTATGGGTGTTGTGCCAGCCTGTATGGCAGTGCAGCACTTACGTGTCTGGTACCAGTGGAGGTCAGAAGAAGGCATTGGATTCCCTAGAACTGGAGCTACAGATGTTTTTGAGCCACCATGTGAGTGCTGGGAATCGAACCCAGATCCTCTGAAAGAATACACGGTGCTCTTAACCACTGAGCCACCTCTCCAGCCCTCTTTTTTTTTTTTTTTTTTTTTTTTTTTTTACTCATGGTTTCACCTTGTTCCTTGGTTGCTTGGCCATGTGAACTTGGACAAGAACATTTGGCCTCAGGTCATGACCTCAGGTCGTGTAGCCGAGAAGCTTCTCCATCTCATTCAGGAGGAAAGAGGTGGGGGACCGAGCAGGGTGCCACAGGCAAAACGTCCTCTAGAACAGTGGTCCTCAGCCTGTGGTCGAGTCCCCTTTGGGGATCCAATAACCCTTTCACAGGGGTCTCATATCATATTTATGATTCATAACAGTAGCAAAATTACAGTTATGAAGTAGCAATGAAATAATTTTATGGTTGGGGGTCACCACAGCATGAGGAACTGTGTTAAAGGGCTGCAGCATTAGGAAAGTTGAGAGCCTTCCTAGAACCTAGAATCTACCTGTGCCCAGGGACATTCTGCAGCTAGGTCTCACCAGATAAAAGTTTCCAGAGCCTCCCCTTAGAGAGCTGCTGGGTACTGAGTCCCCACACATAAGTTTGTTTTTTTTGGTTTTTTGGGGAGCGGGGATGGCACCTCATATCCCAGCCTTAACACTTGGCTACTAAAACTTGAAAAGAAATACTTGAAATTGCTTTCTACACACACACACACACACACACACACACACACACACACACACACACACTTTTAAAATGGCTACTCAAGAACTAAAGGAGTTGCATACTCATGCAGACCAGACATCTGGGAAGCATTTTGGTAATGGTTAGAACACAGCCCTGCGGAGCAGCATTCTCTGCCCCTGTTAGTTTGTGTCTTTAAGGCAAGTGTCAGTAGTTGCTGGTAACCTGGCAGTTAGGGAAATCTAAAGTGGAGGGCCCTCCTCCACCACAGCTTCCTATTATTACTAGAGGATTCTTTGTTGTTGTCCCACCTCAGATATCGATCAGATATTTAGGTTTTTAAGGTTGCTGTGGACACAGCACCATACATGAAATACGCTTAGCTTTAGTACATGTGTCTCTGGATAGAAATCCCTGTTCCTCAGTACTGAGGATGGATGGTCTGTAAGCAGGGGAGTGAGTTTGATGTGTGCAGTCTACTGCACTGTCTTCTAGAATAGTGTTCTTTTCTAGTCGGGACACCTGTAAGCGTGGTACTTATCACACATGCTCAGAGGACCCAGGCAGTGGGGATTTGGGAGTTTTAGATTCCCTCTTCCCTCTAGACGCTGCTGTGAGGTGTGTCTGGATGCACAGGTAGTGCATCATAGGAGTGCGTAAACATTTTATTATCTCTAGTTTGTGGCTGTTCTGTTCATTGTAATAATTTCATGAGTAAATGGCATTGTCAGCGACTTCCAGCAGTCTGCATTGTCTTCACTGTATATCTTCCTGTGGTGATGTACTGTGTACCCTAATAAAATTTACCTGAAGATCAGAGGACAGAACAGCCACTAGATTAAACATAGAGGCCAGGCAGTGGTGGCACACACCTTTAATCCTAGCACTCGGGAGGCAGAGATCTGTCTGGATCTCTGTGAGTTCAAAGCCACCCTGGATTACATGAGATTGACTCAGTCTAGGAGAGAAACAGAGCCAGGCAGTGGTAGCACACACTGTTAGTCCCAGTACTAGGAAGGAAGTGAAATAGCCAGGCAGAGAAAGGTATATAAGGCGTGAGGAGACAGGAACTAATGTCCTTTTTCAGCTGGAGCCCTTTTGGTTAGAGAGCTTTTGTGGCTGAGGACTCGGGCTTTCAAACAGAGGATTCATGGAGTTGGTGAGATGAGGCGTGGCAGTGGTCTGTTCCTTTGTCTCTCTCATCTTTTAGCATTTACCCCAATATCTGGCCCCAGGTTTTTTATTATAAGACCTTTAAAGATTTGTGCAACACCACCCATCAGCAGATATGGGCTGCAAAGTCCTATGCTGTCCTTATAATTGTCCTTTATAGTTTGGAATGAGTACAATTAAAAACTTGGTAGAAAACTAGGCATTTTAAGCAGAAATGCAAGTTTTCAGTCAACAGCAATCTTGTAGTGGTTTACTTTCCTCTACTGCAAAATGTGTGTGTGTGTGTGTGTGTGTAAAATATGACAGCTAAATTCATTGTTTTTCATGCACAGTATAATGATATCTAGATAAGAAACAGTGCTGGTTAAGAAGGAGCAGGAATTTACATTTGTAGCTTTGAAAATGTATCATAGAAAATATTATTCCAAAGACAGTAAGTTGAGATGTTCTAATGTCAAAATATTTCATCAGGAACAGTGAGTGTTCCAGTGATCAAATAAAATACCTTTATGTGCCAGGAGTGATGGTATATGCTGGTAGTGCCATCACTCAGGAGGTGAAGGCAGGAAGATAGGTAATGTAAGACCAGTGTGGGCTCCATGCAAGTTCTAAGCCAGCCTGGGCTGTATTGTGAAACAGAACAAAACAATAATAAAGTCAGAGAAATATGAAATTCATTCTTCCCTAGGTGTGAATACTCATTTGACCCCACAAAGACAGTCAAAAATCAAGAATTTTAGAAAGATTGGCAGGAGTTCAAGGGCAGTTTGGGCTACAGAGTGAAACCCTGTATGGATTAAAGGCGTGCACCACCACCACCCAGGTCATTATAGACTTCTTTATGTATGTTGGATTTTCCTGAGATTTTTTTTTTTTTTTTTTTTTTTTTTTTGGAGCTGAGGACCAAACCCAGGGCCTTGTGCTTGCTAGGCAAGCACTCTACCACTGAGCTAAATCCCCAACCCCTAATAGGATTATTTAATAAGGGTTAATACAGAATATCATGGTCCTTCGTCACTGTGGTGATATTTGATTGTGCTCTAACAATTAAAGCTTGCCTGGAGATCAGAGTGTGGAGCAGACACTACAGGCCAGGCAGTGGTGGATCACACCTTTAATACCAGCACTTGGGGTCTCATGCCTTTCTTTGATCCTAGGTACTTGGGAGGCAGAGGCAGGAGGATCTCTGTGAGTTTGAGGCCAGCCTGGGTTACAGAGCAAGTTCCAGAACAGGCTCCAAAGCTACATGGAGAAACCCTGCCTCAAAAAAAAAAAAAAAGAAAAGAAAAGAAAAGAAAAGAAGTCATCTAGATTTTGTGGTTGTGCATTTAAGGAATGTTTTCAGGTAGTAAGACGTTTGCCTCAGGTTTGTTCTCGCCTTGTTTCTTACAGGTTGTAAAACCTGGCCCTAGGATGGTGAAGCACCCCATCGTAGACTGTTGTTGTTGTTGTTGTTTCGAGACAGGGTTTCTCTGTGTAGCTTTGTGCCTTTCCTGGAACTCACTCTGTAGACCAGGCTGGCCTCGAACTCACAGAGATCCACCTGCCTCTGCCTCCCAAGTGCTGGGATTAAAGGGGTGCACCACCACCGCTCAGCTCATTATAGACTTCTTTATGTATGTATGGCTGAGGAGAGTGCCTGACTTTTCAGAAACAAATTAACATTTGGAAAATAATTCTGGAAAGTCCCCAGCATTGTAAACCAATAGGTAACGGTGCCACTGTTTTGTTTTAGAATATGAATATATGAATTCTCTGAGTGGAGAAGTTCTATTTACATTTGTGATGTATCTTCTCAGGGAATTGTTCCAGATACTTCATTTTTAGTTTGTTTCCTGATTGATTCCTATTTGATGAATGATATCTGTATTTTCTGTTTGTTAGGCACTGTGGTGAATATAGAGGATTCCGAGTCTCTGCCCTTGAAGAACTCATAATTAGTAGAGGAAAAAAATGTGGCTTTTAGAGCAAAAGCTGTATTTCAGTGCTGTCATGACAAAAGATCACCCCAAACCCCCAGTTACAGTTTAGAAAATCTACAGAATTCTCAGTTCCCCAGAGAAGTGCCTTCAGATTAGACTCCCTGCAGTGCCAACATGTAGCTCTTGAGATAAACATCCACACATGGACCTCCGTGAGCTGCGCTCATCTCCTGTTCCAGGGGCTGACAGACAGTGCTAATCAACCATTGCCTGGTCACACTGAACTGTATGCGGCTGGCATGATCCCAGATAGATAGATCAGTCAGCCCCTGATGGTTTGGATTGAAAATACATTATGCAGTAATTTCAGTAACCTTCTTTTCCCTCTTAAAACACTGCAGTTTGGACCAGAAAATCCCTTTCGAACACAGCAAATGGCTGCTCCCAGAAATATGCTCTCTGGCTATGCAGAGCCAGCGCATATCAATGACTTCATGTTCGAACAGCAAAGAAGAACATTTGCCACGTACGGTAAGGTGATAAGTCTTCCACAGCTGTAAGTTTGGCCTGACCAAAAGCGTGAGTAATGTGTATCATCACTCATTTTGTTTCTGGCTTTTTCAGTTTATTCATCTAGATTGCACCAGAGAGGCAGTGTACCTTCTTACACACACCTCTACATACTGAATGGGAAGTGGCATTGAATATTGAGCTTTTATTTAAATCCTCTAATTTTTTCAGTCCTGAAAATAGTCTGTGGTCCTAAAACCAGGATGTTCCTTGTTATTGTTCTTAGTAATGAACATTTGTTATTAAATGTATCACATAGAGATTATTATTAAGTTAGCAAATGAAAATATAGTATGAAAAAATTCATTATATTATATATTTATTAACTTTATTCTATTTCTCAGATCTTATTTCTTAATTATTTTCTCTTCGTTAATAAGGGAGGTTAGCCAATAGACTAGTAACAAATCCATAGTATAAAATAACTATATTCTCTCAGTGATGGAATTTTTTTAAGTTAACTAGTATTAAAAATGGTTGTGAAAAGGATTTGTCCTATAGTATTAGGTCATGCATGTATCACCATGTCAAGGATACTGCATAGTGAATCCTGCACACCAGCTGGGAATGTAGCTCAGTGATAGGCCACTAGCTGAGTATATAGGCACTGGGTTCAGTCACCTGCAGCATAACTCAGGCAGTGTTGTTTGGTTTTTACTCTTTTTAGGAGCCCATCACCCAGCTGCCAAATAAATTCACACGCAGAGGCTTACTATTACTTACGAATGCCCAGCGTTAGCTTGGCTTAGTTTCTAGCCAGCTTTCCTTATTTTAAATTATCCTGTCTACCTTTTGCCCCTGGGCATTTCCCGTTCTCTTACTTCTGCAAATTTTACTCTTACTCTGTGGCTAGCTGGTTGTGTAGCTGGGTGGCTGGACCCTGGAGTCCTCCTCCTTCTCTTGCTCCTTCTAGATCTCCCCTCCCAGATTTCTCCCTTTATATACCCTCTCTGCCTGCCAGCCCTGCCTATCCTTTCTCCTGCCTTGCTATTGTTCAGCCCTTTATTAGACCATCAGGTGTTTTAGACAGGCGCAGTAACACAGCTTCATAGAGTTAAACAAATGCCACATAAACAAAAGTAACACACCTTAAAGTATTCTACTACAAAGCAGTGTGGTGATGTATGCCTCTAATCTTAGTATTTCAAGAAGTACAGGGCCTGAGGATCTGCAGTTCAAGATCATCCTCACGAACATACTGAGTTTAGGCCAACCTGGGCCACATGAGATCCTGTCTCAAAAACGAACAACAAAAAAAGACTACATACTATTATAGTCACCCTAAAAGATTTCATTGATACTTCCAGTCCAATAAAAGGGTCACAAATTCACTTGGTACCCTTTGTTTGTCTCTATGAAGAGTACATTGTAAGTTGACAGTAATGGGAGACAAATTGAAAATGAAGTCAGGAGAGGTGGGAATGTGGCTGTTCTTCTAGAGGACGTGGGTTCAGTTCCCAGCGCCCACATGGTGGTTCACAGTTGTCTGTAACTCTAGTTCCAGGAGATCCAAAGCCACCTTCTGCCTCTGTAGCACCAGGCACTCACATGGTACATACATGCATATATACATACATGCAGACAAAACACCCACACACATAAAAACAAAAACTTAATTTATGAGTTTATATAGTCTAGAGTATAGTAAGTCAGACTTAAAGTTTTTGTTTTCATAGATTTTTAGAAGGGGGCTATTTTAATAATTTAGATAGCTTAAGTCTCCTTAAAACAAAGCAGGATTAAAAAATAACAATAAATTATGTTTTTATTGACATCTGCTTTTCAAGGTACTTTATAGGGAGAATAAGCATGTACAGCCATTAAGTTTGCTTAGGTTGGAAGTGGACTGGTTTGAAAAGAAAGTCTTTGTGGTGTGTGCGCACCTTTAATCCCAGCACTTGAGAGGCAGAGGCGGGTGGATCTCTGTGAGTTCAAGGACAACCTGGTCTAGAGAGAGTTCCAGGATAACCACAGCTATAGAAAGGGACCCTGTCTCGAAGGAGTGGGGGTGGGGTGTTAAGTTTTGCTTCTCCCTGGAGAAGGCAGTGGGTTAGGTCAAAGGCTGTGCTAGCTAGTTGGAGTGTTTAAGACATAAAAAGTAACTGTGCAGCTATAACAAATGAAGCAGCCTGGAAAGTAGGAGAACTGGTAGGTCTGAACCTGACTCTAGGTAGTATCTCCTAGGCTCTGTGCTTAGCCACTTGATTTCCACTCCTATACAGAGAATAAGTATAAGGTTTTACATTGCTGCCCCTCATTTGGAAAGCCCTAGAGAAGGGCTTTGCTTACACCCTGTGCTGCTGTTACCTGTGTGAGAACTAAGGAGATGGCATATAAATCCAGGTTTACCTGAGTATCCTGTCCTAGCTCTGAGAGGCCACTGCTGGGAGATAGAACAATACCACTCCTACCATCTCAGTAATGACTTGGGTCGATTTATACTCCATAGTGCGTTTAGTTTATGCTTAGCTGCCTGTGAGAGCCCTTATCAGCGAAACTAGTCATTCACTATAGCGACCCATTTCCTTACTTGTAGTTCAGCTTCTAGCTCCTATTGTTGCTGTTTCTCCTGGGGCTCTAGTCCCTAGTGTGTGTGTGTGAGAATCCTTTTTCCTGTTCCTCCCTTTCTTCTGAGTTCCCGGCCTATTTTATTGATGCTCTTAGGTGGGCGTTCTCCGTGAGGGCTCCTCCCATTGTTTGACTTCCACCCAGAATTTTCTCTTCATCCGTCTTTAGAATGGGAAAGTAGAATTTTAAGTAAATGCCATTAGTTTCATCATAGTCATTATTATCATGCATTTCACTTCAATATTAGTGGCAATTAACATTTTTAAAATTTGAGGTCTGCTAGACTAACTTCTGTAAGAAATCCTTGAAGTATTAGATTTCATGTTAGTTCCAGTTTTCAATATTAAAGATGCCTTTTATAATGCAGTAGTGAATATTCTTATGCATAAACCTTATACTTCTTTATTATTGTTTTCTTAAATATATTTCCAAAGTAGGTCAAAGACTATGTTTTTAAACACATTATCAAATTGCTTTCTGAAAGAATTTCCCCAGTTTATTCTACCATGTAATACATGGAAGGCCATGTATGAAAGCTTTGCTTTTACCCAGGACCCATGTGATTGATCTTTTCTTTGTTATATGATAATCAAAATAGTATGTCTATATTTCAGTTTGATTTTTCTGGACTACTAATGAGATTGAAGGTTTTCCTATATATTTGCAAGTAATCTTTTGTAAATTGCTTAAATATTTTTTATTAACTTACAATATTTTATAACCATGAAAGTGTAATAATAAACTTAGTGTTACAACCATTTCAAGTATGACTATCAAAAGGAAAAAAAGTAAATGTTAATTCCATTGAAAAGGCAAAATCGAATATAAGCTTCAGAAAGATACATGAACATATTTTAAAAATCTGCAATGAAGGTCTATTACTTTTTGAGATGGATAATAGAAAACTAGTTGAACTGAGATCCTATAGTGTTAGATTTAGATCTTGTCTTGTCACTGGAGACTTCTAGAAGTATGTGTCCCTACGTGTTTTAATCTCTCATTTGTGAAAGGGAGATAATACGACATACTCATCACCTGGGGTGAAAGGAGACAGTGGGGATGGTAGAAGTGCTGATGAATGATTTTAACAGCACCTAAGTTCCTTTCCTTGGGTCTGGTGAGATGAGCTGGGGACTGGTGCTTACACAGAACAAAGATGACCAGGAACACCCACCTTCTCCCCTGAGCAACCCCTGTAACACCATGCAATGCCATTCATATGAACATAAATCTCATTTCAATTACACTTTTGATAAATGTTTACGCTTGAAGTGGACATTTTTAAACTTAGACTGTTGGTCTAGATTCTGTATAAGACGTATAAAAGTCTCATTAAAAAATTCAGGTACAGGGCTGGAGAACTGGCTCAGTTAAAGGTGAAGGCACAATATTCTGTATTTCAAAGGTTACCAAATGCAAGATGTGCTTCGTGTAACTGTGGTCTTCAATGGTCCAACAGAACCCAGGGAAAGAAAGTCTACCCAAATACACTCGCGTTAGGTTTTCCCAAGTCCACTACTACAATAAATGCTTGGTATAATCAGTCTTCACAGGACTTATTCACAGGAGAGAACCAGATCATCAGTTAGCCTATGGTTCACAATCTTTTTGTGTATCAAAGATTACAAAAAAAAGTCTTCTATTATTCCATAATTCAAATAAATTAATATACAAACATTGTAGGTAAGTATTCCCATGGATCTTGAAGCTTCTTTTCCATTGTAAGTTTTCAGTGGAGTTTACTTTCTTCCTATTGGTAGTCATTCTTGAAATGGTTGTAACACTAATTTTATCATTATACTCTTAAACCTGAATGAAGTAACTCATGGCATTTGAGCCTATGGTTTCCAAGATTCTACTCCAAGCCTCTCTTCTGACATCAAGCGCTCTCCTGGCTGAGAACATGCTCTAATGGTGGGAAAGGAAAACGCAGTGCAATTGAGCTAATAGCCAGATGGTTGGTTCTATTCTGGTATACTGTAAGGATGATTTGAACTCCTACATCCTTGGCCTGCTTTAAAGTTATACTTCATAACACATCTTTTTTACGTTTCCCCCAAAGAAATTCAGTCTTCAGCTGCAAAAATAAAAATAAATGTTAAATCCCTCCACTGGTGTGTGCCCTTTAAAAAGTGCACTGCTGCTTTTCATGGCTGTCGACATGGTTGTAGGCCATAGCCTGATCTGGCTCGGCTTTATGAATATGCTAGATTATTATGAAGACTAACTTTATCAAACATTTATTGTAATAGCATACCCACTCAAGAAAAATCTAATTTGATTATGCATATTATTTGTTTTCCTTGGTTCCCTTTGACCAATGAAGACCACAAATACATGCAGCTGTGTGCCATGTGTGCAGCTGTGTACCGTGTGTGCACCTGTGTGCCACGTGTGCAGCTGGGTGCCACATGTGCAGCTGGGTGCCGTGTGTGCAGCTGGGTGCTGTGCGTGCACCTATGTGCTGTGTGTGCACCTGTGTGCTGTGTGTGCACCTGTGTGCCATGTGTGCTGTATGTGTACTTGTGTGCCATGTGTGCACCTGTGTGCTGTGTGTGCAGCTGTGTGCCATGTGTACATCTGTGTACTGTGTGCACCTATGTGCTGTGTGTGCACCTGTATACTGTGTGCAGCTGGGTGCTGTGTGTGCACCTGTGTGCTGTGTAACTGGTTGAAGGATCATTTCATACACCGGCAGATCGCCTTACCTCTCTTACCACAGAAACATCAGGAACTGCTTTTAAGAATCATATTTTAAGATTGGAGACTGCCCTTACTTAAGAAGGATATTTTCTAAATAATAGCTGTATTTTCTATATAACTTTTGTCCTGTTTCTTTTCAGTTTAATAATTAATATTCTAACTATAATGTCCATTATCAAGAAGGAAAAGAAAATACCTTCTAACTTTCTGAACACAGAATGTGCCTCTATTTGAAGCTCTGGGAGAATTTGAAACTGCACTTTGAATTCACAGCTAGAAAGGCTCTTGGTACTGCAATGTTTATTAGAATCATCCTCTGAAATACTGCTTCCTCCGGTCTTCCATGGTCCAGCCTGACATGGGGGTTAAGTGTTGTAAATGGAAATGGAGCGCACGAAGGAAGGCCTAATCCTTGGGGACACTCTTTTGTTATCTGGAAAGAAAAATATGAAATAGGTGTTTGCAGACAGTAATAAAACCAGTTTTAAAAGGGGAGTTGGTCATTTATACCCTTTTGCTTTCAGGCTATGCACTGGACCCTTCATTAGATAATCATCAGGTATCTGCTAAATATATCGGTTCTGTGGAAGAAGCTGAAAAGAATCAAGGTAATGCACTTGGAGCAGGTGATTAAATGAGTGTCTTGCAGTCATCACAGTAGTGAGAACTAGTATTTTAAAGTGCAGTTCCTGACAGCATGCCCACTGCTACAAATCATGCTGTTACAGTTAATGCATAGGTAAATTTGGCAATTGGCCTCTGACTATCAGCTACATTTTAACAAAAAAATTCCATACTAGGTATCTGTTGAAATAATTCTTGACAAAATTACTTGATAGCAGATTTTTAATGTTTTTAAAATATATTTATGTTCCTACTCACTTAGTAGATATGACAAATATCAAAACCTAAACGCCACCTTACTACAACAGGCATCAGAATATTGGAATCTTATTTATAAAATGTATCCCTGTATTATGAAGCTGCCTTCTCTTTGTTCTTTTGTTTTTTAGTTTTTTTCAAGACAGGGTTTCTCTGTGTAGTTTTGGTGCCTGTCCTGGATCTCACTCTAGCCTCGAACTCATAGATCCGACTGGCTCTGCCTCCCGAGTGCTGGGATTAAAGGTGTGTGCCACCGCCGCCCGGCTATGAAACTACCTTCTTAGTATGGGCTAATTAGCATTGAAGTAGAATTTTAATTTGCTTTGGTATAACACAGAGCCCAATAGAAACTGCTTTGAGTTCATATAGATGGGCTTTTTTTCCCTAGTTACACCTCTACACACACACACACACACACACACACACACACACACACACACACACACACATTAGATTCTTAGCTTGTGACCATCACACTCCAACATTTCAGATTAGAGGGTGCAAACAGTATGCAGCCTTCATCTACTGATGAAATCAAAAACATCATCCTTTGTCAGTCTTTTTAAGGTTGACATTAGAGACCAAGTTGACATCATATGGAATAAATACCAGATTCTGTAAAGCACGTTCAATTTGTATTGTTGTATATACATGAAATAAATTATTAAGCATTTACTGTAGTTAATTCCAGTTTTAAATGATAAATTACAGTTTATTTTGGTTTTCAGAATTGCTGGTATCTTGCTGAGCATGATAGTATACACCTATAATCCCAGTTAAGGCTGTCCTGGGCTACATGAGACCTTGTCTCTGAAAACAAAACAAAAGGTCCATCAATACTGGTTTTTCCTCCACACCTTAACCCAGATCTGTCATAAGTCTTTAAAAGTCAAAGACCAGCAACCTGGTGGTCCCCGACTGCCTGGGACCTCTCCTGCCAACAGGAGCTGTCCTCCATGCTTCTGAAGCTAGTGGTAATAAACCTCTCTCTAAAACTAAAAACACAAAACGAAAAGAGGCTGTATACCATTAGAAGGTTACATGTCTTTTAAAAAACTGTTCCAAATATCTCAACATCTTTTCCTAGAATGCCGAATTTCTTCTTGCCAGCAAGAGTGGGTCTGTATGGCAGATTCAGGCAGATTTTGGTTTTGGTTGCTTATAATTACATTAGCCAAATAAAATCATGATGTTGATATTTCTAAAGAATATAGGCTTGCTTACTTACTGTTTATGTTTCTTAATGTAGGTTTAACTGTATTTGAAACTGGTCAGAAGAAAACAGAAAAGAGGAAAAAGTTCAAAGAAAATGATGCATCTAATATTGATGGTTTCTTGGGACCGTGGGCAAAATATGTGGATGAAAAAGATGTAGCCAAACCTTCAGAAGTAAGCCTTGATGTTTTTCAGCGCCAGTTCCAGGGTGTGCTGTCGTGTCTCTGTTGATAAATGTGAGATTTCCCTAGAGGACCCATGACTCATCAAACTTGCTCAGCTGAGCTGGCTGAGAAAATATACAATTTCTTTGCTTTTCTTTGCCATGTTTGTATTTGCCTTTTTTCTGCTGTATTTTCTCCTGTGCTCTTTTGACTAACATAGAAGATGGAACCATCTTTTAATAAAATTCTCTTTAATAATGCTTCTAGGCTGCCTGCTTGCTGCCTTCCCATACCTGACAGATTGTTACTAGAGAGTTGGCCTTGCTTCATTCTGGAAGTGGTGGTGGCTGTACTTGCTAATTTATTTTTCAAATCTTAAGTTTTATCTATATTATTTCTTAAAAGACTCCTGTGAATTTATGAAGTAAAACTACGGAGTTCTTCCCCACCTCTCACCTCTACCCCACTGTCTCTGAGAGCTGGGCTCTGTTCTAGGTTCTGGAGCACAGTGATGGACAGAATCAAGACACTCTTGTCCTTAGGAAGCTTGAACTCCGGCTGGCTGCTTACATCCGTGTGACTTAGTGTGTGTGTATGCTAGCCTCTTTCTTTGGATGTCATGACTTGTTTATTATAGACATAGATTGGCTATTTCCCTCTCGTTCCCTTCCCAGCCCTCCCCAAAAAGGCTGATCTTCAATCCGCCGTTGTCGCGAACGTGAAAGCAGTTCTCTGAAAGCAATGCCGTCTTCCAAACTCCGCATCCACTTGATGCCGGATCTTCTGATGGCTTCTCGTTTGCATCATTAGTGTGCCGCATGAGATGTATTTCCAGGTGTTCCAGAAGTGTGAACTACACATGCACACACACGCACACACACACACACACACACACACACACACACACACACACACACACACATACACACGCACACACATACACACGCACACACATACACATGCACACACACACACATACGCACGCACACACACACATACACACACGCACACCCACACATACACACGCACACACATACGCACATGCACACACATACGCACATGCACATGCACATATACACACACATACGCACGCACGCACACATACACACGCACATATATACACACATACACACGCACGCACACACACACATACACACGCACATATATACACACATACACACGCACACGCACACACACATACACACGCACATATATACACACATACACACGCACGCACACACACACATACACACGCACGCACGCACATATACATACATACATGAACATAATCAGTTTAAAAATATTGCCAGGCATGTGTTTAATGTCATCCTGTGATCTGTGTAGGAGATAATCCACCTCTGGTTGTGAAAGAGTTGCCATTGCTATCCTAGGAGACGAATTTGTCAACCTCATTATAGAGAGTATATGACCCAGCGGTGGGCATGATGAGATTTTCAGACATTCATTCTAAAGTTCACGTCTTTGTTTCCTTAGGAAGAGCAAAAGGAGTTGGATGAAATCACAGCAAAGAGGCAGAAAAAAGGCAAACAGGAAGAGGAGAGACCTGGAGAGGAGAAGACAATCTTACATGGTACCAGTTTTCACATCTTTACTGTTATGAAAATCTATGGTGTTCATTTCCATTCCATATAATACCAGTTCATACTGTCAGCTGCTATTATGTAACCATTATATTAAGGACAATTTGCATCCTACAGAAATCACCATAGACTTTTTATGCTAGTAAAAGGGGAAATGCAGTATGATTAAAGGTAAGCACAGATAATTTCTGTGTAAGTATCAGTGGATATTTTTAAAAAGGGTAAAGAAGAAGCTTGAATGGTCCATAAGTTCTTCCCTAAAATAATGTTGATACCTTACGTGTATCAATTAATTTCATTTTTAACCCAAGCCACATAAGTGTTCATGGATCATCATATATTACATTTCGCTCTCACAGAATTAACTGTTTTCCACAGGAGTAAATTTGAGATTACTAGCCTTTTAAATGTACTGTAATGTACCTGTTCGTTAAGAATTAGTTCCAGTTAGGGAATTCCTCGTGGTGACCAGCTCAGAGAATGATTCAGTACTGGCCCTGCTGCTTTGTCACGGCGAGTACTTAGGTTTCAGGAGGCCACACTTAGCCTCTGTCTAAGGGGTCTGGCAGTGCTGTGGGCTTATACTGTGAGCACCATAAGCAGTAACCGGCAGTGTTACCGAACTCCTAACCTGTACCAGCATGCTGCCAGGTTCTGTAGGTACACTCTGTTATTTCAGTCAGCTGCTTAAATTTTTTCTACCTGAGAAATACCTCTGTGACCATCGCTGTACCTAATAGGTATGTAAAACTGGCATACAAATTAGACATTTACCTGATAATGAATTAAAGAAATTTTTAAATTTTGGTATATAAATTGTACTATTCTTTCAAGATGAAAACAAGTTTTCATACTAATGAAATCAATGTTCTCATTTATTTTTACATAAGAAATAAATCTTGGTTGAGTATTTGATACTGCAGGAGGTAGAGGGCATTTTCATTTTAATTTTTAATTTTTCAGACTTGGTCAATATTTTGATTTTATAGTCATCAATGCTGAGAATACCACTTCACATGAATACATAGTATAAAATGGCAGATGAATATTTAGGGCCATTTCAGAAATTGTTGGAAATTCTGTCCTAATTCTAAGCCAGAAGTCATTTAGTCATTTTCAGTGAAGCTCAAACCAACCACTCAAATAGCAGCTTTTTAAACCAAACAAACATGGTCCAAAGGTGTACTAGTTGGATGCATACATGCTAAGGATGATGATAGGAAAATTGAACGTCTTTGTTTTCCAAATTGAAGAATTATATGTCTAGAATAGCACAGAGCTTTGTACAGTAAAAACACTGCCGTTTATAGCATACAGTAGTCTTAAATCTGAGCTGAGAGTTCTTTAAGCAGCGCTGACATTACAGGAGTTACAGCATGCACAGTGCAGAGTACACATGTTGAATGTTCAAAACTCTGAGGAAGCTGCTGGACTTGCACAGTGCAGCTCCCGGAAGCTCTGCTGGAAACACCCTAGATTCCTTATGCATTTGATTGTAACTTCACGTTGGTTGCAGCCATATGAGCTGTGGTCTAAGCCGCCCATGCACCTTTTCTTGTAAAGTTGGCAGTGAAAATGGAGAGAGGCAGATGTAATGGAAGCAGACAGGTAAAGTGGGAAGACGGGAGAAGGAGAGCTAATACTTGTTTGTTGACTTCTGTCTCGGCCTGTTCTACCTCCAGTTCTTTACCAGTGACGTGAAAGACTTAACTATTATCTTTTCATCCCTCATAGTACTGTATTGTCATGGAGCCTTTATTACTGACGTGTAGCTGAGTGAGAGAGCTAGTTGTAGATCCTCTTAGAGGGCTCATACCTCTTGGGTGTTTCAAAATTCTAAAATATTACCTTTCACTGTACTGACAGCAAGGTCCCACCCTATGATCTTAGCATTTAGCATCATCAGCGTGTTGTTATTACCTCAGTCTCAGGATGGACACTAGACCTGTGCATTTGCTACTGCTTTAAGAGTGTGATTTCAGCGACTCTGGCTTATGTTTATGGCTTTCTTTTGACTTTTTGTTTTTTAGTTAAGGAAATGTATGACTATCAAGGCAGGTCCTATCTGCACATACCTCAGGATGTTGGTGTTAATCTACGGTCGTCTGTGCCGCCTGAAAAGTGTTACCTTCCCAAAAAACAAATTCATGTGTGGTCTGGACACACAAAGGTAAGGCAGCTGAGTGGGGAAGCGGGTGTGAGACTTCAGCTGTGAATACAGGCATGTCAGGACAGAGTAGGAGCATGAAAATCTGGGTAAGTGTGAGATAGGCTTTGGAGCATCCTACATGGAGCGGTCACTTAGCGGTCTTCAGGGCTGTCCAGGTTGCTCATGATTTCAGCTTTGTGGGTCAGCGTCCATCCTCCATACTGTTGCTTGTTCCTCCCCCACAAGTACCTGCTGCCATCTGCTTCCCCTTGGCACCACACGGGAAGAACTGGGCAGATGGCACCGACTCTGCCGCTCAGCCTCAGGAATGCGGCTTTGCTCCGGGCCCGCTGCAGACCGGAGGGGAGTGCTCCGGGGTGCTCTTTGCTCTCTACTCCAAGGCAGAGCTTTGTATTTTCATTGATCTTATTTAAATGATTTTGAAATAATGCAAAGGGAGCTATTTGCAGACTTTGGAGGCTGGTATTCTCTGTCTTCTGCAGTGTCCAGCTGTGGGTTTCCAGATCTTTGCCAAAACAGGGAAGCACAGAGAAGAAGGGAAAGAAGTGGGGCATGTAGCAGCTTGACTGGCTCAGCATAAGGAAGTGAAAATTACATTTAAATAAAAAGCCTCTGATAGCTTAGTGTCGCGGTGCCGCCTTTTGGAGCACTGATCAAGGCTATTCCAGAACATGATGCGTGGAATAAAGAAAAATAGCAAACTGGGTTACTTGCAACATATTGTCTTTTTTAATGCTTGGGGCAATAACGAGGTGCCTTTTTCCAGGGTGTCAGTGCGGTCAGGCTGTTCCCTCTTTCTGGACATTTGTTGCTGTCTTGTTCCATGGACTGTAAAATTAAGGTGAGTTCAGGAACCCAGGGAGAGTGCTGCAGAGCCAGGGTTGGGTTAAGGCTGCTGGAATAATCATAAATAAATTCGGGCTTGTTAGGCAATTAGAGACTAATTGTTTTCTGTTAAGCCCTGTGTATGTAGCTGTTTATGGACTGGGTCCAAACTTGTAGATTCAGATATGGCTCTGTGGTCCAATTGGCTGGACTCTTTTTAAAGCTCAGACGACTGATTAGGATGTAATCCAATCACTTTGGCATTGGGCACATAAATATTGAATCAGGAATAATGCATTTTTTATCGAGGTTATAGATATGTAACTGAGTTTGTGTGTTGCTCAGACTGACTGAGGAAGGAAAGATGTGATAAAAAACCCCATGTCTAGAGAGTAGACAGTGTACTTTATCCTTTCTGTTGAACACTTGGACAACTAGCAGCAAGGCCCTCAGCCCTCTCACTCAGTGTTCTCAGGAAGTCCCATCTCAACCCTCTTCCCAGCTGTAGAGTGTAGCAGGAAGAGCGAGCTGTCAACTCTTACCTACACAAATATGAAGAAAACTTGTTTGAAACCCAAAGTTTTAAACAATAGTTGATATCTTTGTGTCTTCTGTGTCCAGATCATTATGGTGGTTCAGTAAATACAACTGTTTAGTGGTCCTGTGGCTTAGAGAGTCAAATTGTTAAGAATTTGTCCTTTTCAAATAGTGATAAGTATTCCCAGTATATAAAGCCGCTGTGTTTGATGGGAGCAACCCTGTAGGCATTTGTCTGTAATAGAAACACTTTGTCTCTGATTAAAACAGTTTCTCAGAATACCCCTAATTTTCTTTCACTTCCGTTGAGATTACACTCTTCCCTTGGATCAAGAAACAAAACATAAAGTTGAATTGCTCCTGCCTATAGACTTATAGTAGGCACAGCCATGAGCCAGGCAGGCACAAGGAACGTGTTCCAGCTTCGGTAGAAGCATACCTGAGCAGGAAGGCCAAGGAAGGGGAGGGAGAGACAGTGGAGTGTGCTTAGGAAAAATGAACAGAACAAAGCAGCGTGGTGAATGCTGGAACCCACAGCGGTGTTGTGGTTGCCGGAGCATGAAATATACGAGGAAAAAGAAATAATTGCAGTCCCAGGCAAGGGAGCAGGCCCCGGAAGTCCTTGTCTGGCATGTACAGGACCTGAGGCTTCCATCCGGTTGGCATTAGGTGACCAGAAAACTCTATCTTAGAGCACCAGCAACATTGATGAATTTGGGGTAGACAAGAGCAATGCTAGTTTTGAAGTGTTTATCTGCTTTGCATATGATGAGAATTAGGAGGCACAGATGATAATTTCATATAGCTTCTATATGTGTTACTCCAGAAAGTTATTTTTAAAATGCTTTTCCATGCTAAATGCTACATAACATCAGTCCTAAAAGCACTTAATTCCTTTAAAATTAGTTTATAATGTTACAAAAATAAAAACTATTTCTCATAGAAAAATACATAAAATATTGAAAAAACAGTAAGAAAATAAAAATACCCAGATAAACTCCATATCTAGCTAAATCCGCTTGATACTTTGATATAAAAACCTCTTCAAGTATAAAGAATATGTGTGTATATCTGTGTCCCAAAAGTGTAACATAAAGTGGCAAACTAATCAATGTTTAGTAATTAAATCCATGGTGCCAACAAAGATATGTAGATACACATAGCCAGCGAAGACTGTTGCTGTTGATAAAGACTTGCATTAAGGCTGATATCCCCAGGGCTAGGGGCAGAGCACAGGATTAGTGTACATGAGGTCCTGGGTTCAGTTTCTAACACCATAAAGAAAAAAAATTAATATTTTCATGTGTCTTTATTTTCTCCAGCTATGGGAAGTTTATGGAGACCGACGCTGTCTGAGAACATTTATTGGTAATATTTCTTTTCCTCCCTGACTATAAATCTGCTTAGGGAAGCTTTTGCAAGAATGATAAAGTCAGCAGCAGTGATTTGACTACCCCATGTGAAGGAGGAAAGTACTCGGGTCTACTGAGCTGAGTCATGAAGGGTGCATCTCTGTAAAAGCAAAGGGGTCTGGGGATGAGAGTGCCCAAGGCAAAGCTGGTCTGAGAAAGTGTGCCGCACTGGGGACCACATGGAATAGCCACGCTAGGGAGTGGGTAAAAGTAGAGGGGCAGGGAATGGAGAACCAGGCGTGCCGCTGTGACAGAGACTGTACCCTAATGGTGGGGAAGAGCCGCTTAACAGCCCTTTCTAGAAAAGCAATGTGATTGGAAGTCTACAAAGATTACATGGCAATCTGGCGCATACCTTGATAGGCAAGCCTAGAAGTAAGGAAATAAAGTATACAGTTATTTGATTAGTCTCTATTCAGAATGGTGAGTGCTTGAACTAAAGCACAGAGACAGAAGAAAGACTTGGATGAGATTCAGTAACAGGATCTGAGGGACACACAGCAGGGACCTTAGATGACTCCCAGGTCACCAGCTGAATGGTCGTGCTGTTCAGCAAGGGAGGGAGCAGAAGGTTCTGGACTGTGGGGTCTGAGCAGCTGTGAGGATGTCCAGTGAGCTGTAGGTGAAGCTTTAAAGGAGGCTGGGAGCGAGCAGCTGCAGCATAGGAACAGTGGGGTCGAGAAAACTCCGTGAAGATAAGAAGTGGACCGCAGGAAGGACAGGCTGTGCCAGTACAGCCTGACAAACGTCTCTGTCCTTGTCCTGTTACTCTTTCCAGATTTAACTGTACCACACTGAAATGTTGCGGATCACGGTGGCTCTGTTTTTAGATTCAAGTGGGAGTCTCTTCTCCCATGCTATGCTAACGGTGTGGGTACTCCATGCAAGTGGGTACTAAAATTCCACACCAGCACACAAGACCTCTAGGGAAACCGTTACCTGTGTCCAGGGGAATAAAATGTCCCTCGGGTACAAAGGGTTTGATCTCTGCCTCACTGATACTGCCAGAATTCTCAGGGGAAAACTGAATTCTCTACAGACAGCCTCTCTGCGGGGGTTGGGGGGGCTGCTTGTCACCATGCTCACACTCCCTTGTTGCTATGGCGCTTCTGCACCCGCCTGACTGGAGTTCTGTGGTGGGGGGTGGTTCCAGGATGCAGCCCATGGTTGACAATTTGAGCCATGGACATTCTGTGAAATTATTTGTGTCTTGGTCATAGTGAAAAATGGGCATGTTTCTGCTTTTGTTTAACTATATTTTATTTGTCTCAAAAACTTTGAAAAGATTCATTGGTCTGGCAAGGTTGACATCCAGGTAAAGCATAATTGGGGCCCTGAAATTAATTTAGTGTCAGAATAACATCTTTTAAAAAATGGAACTAACATCATGGTTTTGAGTCAGTTTTTATCGAATGAAATAATGTGATCCCAGAAATATACAATTACTGAATAACGGCTACAATTTCCTGCACTTGAGGTTTGGAACACTTTGTTTTCATTTCTAACGTGGTGAGCAGTCTGGAAGTGAACCTCAAAAAAATCTCAGCTTCATTTCTTTCACTGACAGTAATTAGAACTTTAGATCTCAATCAATTCTTGGCTGGTTAGTCATCATTAGGCCTTTTTCCTTGGTTCTTACCAAAACGGAATGTGTCAGAGCCACCTGCAGAGCATCTTGAAGGAAGACAACTGTCACCCCGAGAGCCTGTGCCCACAGATGGTTGGTAAAGCAGGAGATGGGTGGTGGGGAGAGTACAGACTGGCAGCTTCCTTGAGACCACAGCTTAGGACTTCTCTTGTTCAGGGCGCTTGTGCAGGGCAGCGCCCAATCTCACCATAGCCTCTGGTGGCTCTGCTTCTAGGTCACAGTAAAGCCGTGAGAGATATCTGCTTCAACACTGCAGGCACACAGTTCCTCAGTGCAGCCTATGACAGGTACCTGAAACTCTGGGACACTGAGACAGGTAAGTGCGGCTTACTCTCCAGAGTTAACCCTTTGTGGCCTCTGGTGAAATGATGATTATTGAAAATCAGCTGATAGCATAAGTGTGTGCGTGGACTGAAGCTCATCTGTATAACTGGTGCTTTCCCTGGGAAGCGTTATCCTCCCCCGTGTAGTTTATACAGCACACGTATTGATGGACAAACCAGCACAAACTGGTCTGTCCACTGTCTAATTGATCTCCTTATCTCCCCACACCTCCTAGTGTAGTCATTGCACAGACCAAAAGCAAATTTAATCTAATTGCCCAAATTGATAACGTAGATCTGAACTCACATGGGCCAGTCAGTTTTACTTATTATGGCCATATTAATTGCATCAGTATTTTGTAATGGTATATTGTGTATTATCAGAAAACAGAATCAGGAGTGAAGGTACATAGCTACAGTCCCAGCATTCAGGAGGCTGAGAGTTAGGAAGTCATGAAGACCATGAGTTAGAGGCCAGCCTGGGCTACAGAGTAAGACCCAGTCTGAAAATAAAAGAAAACAACAACAAAAAAACCCTTTGATTTTTGCCAAGTTAATGATACTAAATAATGTGTACTGGACATTGTCTATGCTGAGCATTTATGCTGGTATATATGATTTGATTTTAACACATCCCTACGAGGTGTGCTAGTCTCTCATTACAGGTGAGGAAACTGGCCCGAAGGTAGGTTTCTCGGAAGGGAGCCCACGTCTACTAAGTGTCAGAGTTGGTTCAATCCAAGGTTGTCCTGACTCCAACTCTTGCTTGGAGCGGTTCTCAGTTCTGACTACACATTGCCATCATCTGGAGAGCAGCAAGTTACCCCTGCCTGGACTCCACCCTCCTGCCAGTGTGTGGACTGGGCTAGTGTCCCCAAGGCTAAAAGGCAACCGTCCTACAGCTCTTAAAAACTAAGACTTAAACTTAAAAACAAAAAGTATAACAGGCACAGGTGTTCAGTGATTGTTGCTCTTAATAGTAAACCTCTACAGATTTGTTTTAAACACTGCCAAGATCAAGACATAGAGCATTCCAGCATGCGTAGACTTCTTGTGTTCTCCCCTAGTCTGCACCCACTCCCGACAACCCCAGATCCTTCCCCCTTCTTAAACTTGTAGATAGAATCACACCATAACTTCTCTTCATTTCTGATTCATCACTCAGCTTGACATCTGATATTCACTCTCCTGGCTCATACCGGCTATGTTTTCTGTTGTTCAAAATATTCCGTGCATTGATGTAATTAGAATTTGTCTCTATAACTGGTGGTATGTTACTTTTGGGAAAATTGTGTATGTGAGAGTGTGTGTGTGTGTGTGTGTGTGTGTGTGTGTGTGTGTGTCCACCCTATTGCCTTGAGGAAGGGTGTCTCAATTGAACTGGAAGCTTACCAGCTTTGCTGGACTGGCTGGCCAGCAAGCTCCCAGGATCCATGTGTCTTTGCCCCCCAGTGCTGGGTTCACAGACATGCACAGCCATGCCTGGCTGTTGACCTGATGCTTACACTTGCACAGAAAGTGTTCTTACCAATTGGTCCATCTCCCCAACTCCTGAAAAAAAATGTATCATTCAAAATCTGAAAAGTAGCAGTGTGGTGGCTGTTAGAGCAAGCAAGCTGCCCTTCCTCAGCGTTCATCACCTAATGACTACTAGGCAGATCTTTGTGGAGTGAAACTTTGGGAGTGAAACTTATTTTTCTGGTTTAATTTGACTCTTTGGTTTAGGACAGTGTATATCAAGATTTACAAACCGAAAAGTACCCTACTGTGTCAAGTTCAATCCCGATGAAGACAAGCAAAATCTCTTTGTGGCTGGGATGTCTGACAAAAAGATCGTGCAGGTATGTCTTTTTTCAGTGTCTATCTTCGTTAGGACTGGTGAAGAGAACAGAAAGGACATCCCCTTCATTGACGTGTGCTGCTTTGAGCAGGCCCTCGCGTGTTCTCAGAAGGGAGCGGTCCGTTCATGAGCATGGGTACTAGGAGTCTCTTCAGGTTCCCAGTAGAGCCTGCTGGTTGTTGTGTGTCCTCACCTCTGTCTGTCCTTCTCTCCTGTGGCTGCACAGTGGGACATCCGCAGTGGAGAGATTGTTCAGGAGTATGATCGGCATTTGGGAGCTGTCAACACCATTGTTTTTGTTGATGAGAATCGGAGATTTGTGAGCACATCGGACGATAAGAGCCTAAGAGTTTGGGAATGGTGAGTGTTCATCGCTAAAACATCTGACTTTATAAAGCGCATAAATGAATACATAAAAAGTGAAATTATAGCCAAAGTCAAAGCCTGACAATATGCAGCCGTTTGTATTTTTCCCCCCGCCAAAGTGTTTTAATTAAGTACTAACAATTTGGAAATTGAAAACTAAACATACTAACCTTCACAGCCTTTGGAGAATCCTCCAAAGTTCGTGGATTTGAACCGCTGCTTTTGTGGTCATGGTAACTGTCATATTGTGGTATCACAATTCTTGTTTTATTTTTATTATTTTTGTACATGTGTGTGTGTGCGAGTGTTGGCTTGTGTCTCACTGCAGACATGTGGAGGTCGAGGACAGCGCTGAGGAGTCCGAACTCCTTCATTGGAGGGTCTGAGATCAAACCTGGTTTGCACAGCAGCAGTTGCATCCACTGAGCGTCTCACCAGCCCTGTCCTGGCCTTTCTTAGCTGTCTGTCCTATTCATCTTTGCAGAATGACAGGCAAGGTGTAGCACGTTGGGCTGCATTTTGTTATGTGGGGGTTACACATAAAGATCCTGGCCTCGCCGGGCGGTGGTGGCGCACGCCTTTAATCCTAGCACTCGGGAGGCAGAGCCAGACGGATCTCTGTGAGTTCAAGGCCAGCCTGGGCTACAGAGTGAGATCCAGGAAAAGGTGCAAAGCTACACAGAGAAAAAAAATCAAATAAACAAATAAGTAAGTAAGTAAGTAAAATAAAGATCCTGGCCTCAGAACAAATCCAAAGAAAATACCAGTGTAGTTAGCTTTTAGTTTTCCTAATGCCTGCTTTGTAATCATTCACTCTGTAAGTTGCCCAATATCATCAGCTTTAAACAAGCATTTTGCTAGAATATATTGAATACTTTTTCCTTTTATCAAAAAACATATTTTTCTAAAATCAAAAACACTTAAGCTGGTTTCATTAAGTGGCATGATTGTTTTATGATTCAGTTGCAAATAAATAAGTGGTAATCCTTCTTATCAAAATCAGTTCTTGGGTAAAACCCAGCTTGTTTTTATAGTCACAAAGTACAGCTCAGTGGAGGCCACAGCCTTGCAAGGACTCAAAAGAACACCTTCCCACTCACCCCTAGAAGTTGCAATTCAAGAGAAAGCAAGCAGCCTTGAACCTCAGCCAGGGTTTCCTCCTCAGACTGACTGCCATGGAGAGCTGAGTGGGCTGAGTAGGTATTGTTAAGACAATTGAGGGAATTTCAGATTTAATGCAACTTGTACACCAACACTGTATCCTTCATGATCATCCGCAAGGACATTGGCTGTACTTTGTTTCTAATTTTAACATTTAGCTTCATCCTTATGGGTCTGTCCTCAGAAATGGTGCTTCTTAAGACATTTAGCTCTCAGTGGAGAGTGCTGGCCTAGCAAGGCCCACAGTGAAAGAAAGGAGGGGGGAGGGAGGGGGGAGGGAGGCTGTTTCCTACAGAAAATCTGATGTGAACACTGGTGTTTTGGTTTGGATGGTTTAGCTTGGTTTGGGCTGTATGCACATGGTGTGTGCACACTTGTGAGGATGTACACATCCCGTCTGCATGTGTGCAGAAGCCAGACAAGGACGTCAGCTGTCTTCCTCTATCTCACAGTCATGTCTTGCCATTATATAGGTGCTGGGGATTTGAACTCAGGTCCTCACACTTGTACAGCAAGCACTCTTAGCCACCGAACCAGCTCCCCAGCCTGACACCGTGTGTGTGTGTGTGTGTGTGTGTGTGTGTGTGTGTGTGTGTGTGATGTCAGTGGTATGATTTTACTTAAACATTCAGATGTTTGTATCTTGAGCTGCTGTTCCATTGAAGGAGAGTGGTGTAAGAAGGTTGTTAATATTGAGATGCTGTACCAGTTAGAGGGCTTTGGACATTTGTGTTTTCTCAGGATGCTTTGGTTAACTTAAGGTGGCAATGTTAGCATCCTTGTTTCCCTCTCGGATCCTAAGAAACATTCCTAAAAGGCACGCTGCTCTTTTGTTACAAATGATGACACAATGCAGATTTCTGTTTGGCTGTCACCGGTTATCAGCTGGTCTATCATAAATGACAATACAGGTGTGGAGCTAGCACTTTCTGTATGTCAGTCACTAGGATAAGCATTTTATATAAATTTTTTTTATTTCATGTGCAAAGCAGTCTCATGAGATAAGTATGTTTATGTGGGTAGGGGTCTTTGTTTCTCTGTCTTTTCTGCATAAGGAAACTAAGATAGTGTAAGTGATCTGCCTAAGGGTATACCAGACATGAAAAGATCAAAGTTCATGTCAGACTGATTCCAGAACTTGGGTTTGTGGCTCTGTGGCTGTGTGAATGATGGGGAGACCTATAGGGAGAGAAGGTAACTTGCATCTACTTAGTGGAGAACAGACAGCTCAGGACCCCTCGGGATCTCTTGACATCTCTGCTGAGAGTAATGGCTGGTGATTCTGATCCTAGCACAGGAGAAGGGGCCCTAAACTCACAGAAAGACTGAGCCCAGGTGCAGGAAGTTCCCAGCACTAGGGCTTTTGTACAAGAGGTGTTTTCCCAAACTCCTATGTCCTCTACCTCATTGTAGCATAGCACCATGATAGAGGAAAGAACCAGATGGTTCGGTGGTTAAGAGCACCGGCTGTTCTTCTAGAGAAGCCAGCTGCAGTTCCCAGCTCCCACATGGTAGCTCAGAACTGTCTCTATAACTCCAGTTCAAGGGGACTGGATGCTCTCGTCTGTCTTCCACAGGCAGCCAAGTACACATGTGGTGCACAGACATACATGTAGAAAAGATACCCATACACATAAAAATAAATACTTAAAACAACCAAAGGAAGCTGGGCTTTCTTTAACAGTGCTGTACTAACAAAGACGGTATGTAACGTAACTGAGAAGGAGAACTAGAGGTTATAGTAGATACCAGTAGGCATGGCGGTTTTGTTTTTGTCTTTTAACCAAAGGGATTTATTTTGGTAAAATGTTTTTTAAAGGAAATTTTACAGAATTTAATAAACATTGCTGTTTATCTTTTATTTTTAAAATGCCACAGATCTGCTAGCTTTTTGATAAGTTCATTTCCAAACCAGGTGATCTGAAATCAGTTCCACCCTTGTTATAATTGAATCACAGTGTCTAAGTAGAAAAATGGTGCTGTGCTTATGACATTTAACCATGCCTAGCAGGCATTTTTGCCAGAAATAATGAAGTTCCAAGGGTAGTCCAGAATCAGTTCTTCTAGAGCATGATTCTCACCCTTTCTAATACTATGACCCTTTAATACAGTTCCTCATGTTGTGTTGACCCCAGCCATAAAATTCTTTCATTGCTACTTCATAACTGTAATTTTGCTACTGTTATGAATTCTAATGTAAATATCTGATGTGCAGGATATCTGCTATGCAACCCTGGAAAAGGTCTTTCAAACACTCAAACCCACAGATTGAGTACCACTTTTGTAGAGTTTATTGTACCAAGGCTTTGAAATAGGGCACTGGAACTTTTCTGTGTTAACTTAAGATGTGAACCTAAAATGTGGTTGATTAATTTAGAAAGTGCTCTTCAATCCATGTTATAAAATTCACTACCTACTAGTGATGAATACAAAGAGAGGCACATGAATCTTTTTTAACAATTTGGATCATTCTGAAAGGCCCTTCTCACAGCACTTAGAAACATGAGCTCTGGGAGCTGACAAACGTCACTTCCCTGGTTACAGAAGTCTTTTCCTCTAGTCATCTGTTCCTTCTGGGTGTTGGGTAAATGACAGAGAAATCCGCACATGAAGTGAAGTATAATTATTTTCCAATTAAGCAAATCGTACCTTAAGATTGAAATCTCTCTTCACCCCATTGTTGTCACCAGATTACATTTCCCACACGTTACACCACACAACCAGTGTTAGTCCCAGAGAAAGCAGCAATACCAACCCCCCTTTCAGAATTCCAAGTAATTTTTATAATAAAAAATAATGAAAATGGAAAGTTACTTAGTACATTTCATTCTCAATTTAAGTGTTCTGTATTAGGCATTTTTATCAGATGAGGGTTTTGCTGCTCTGTATTTTGCTTTTGTCCTGCTCTGTACACTTAGGAAATGCTTTTCATGTAAACTGAAAGAGGCTTGGTAGCAAGCACCTCCTCTCCATGGCCTGAGTCACTGTTTCTGGGCAGATGAAACTAGCACATGGGTCCCTACAGCTCAGCCTGTCATCCACACTCACCCCACTGCTCATGAGGTAATGAGCTGAGGTTGGCTGCAGGTAAACAACGTTCTTCAAGCCTTGCTCAGACACCCTCTCTGCCTCCCATGTACCTTTGAAGATGAGTTCATCATTAAAGGATATTTAGGAATATAAAGGCCAAAGTTTAAGTCTCATAACTAGAAACTAGAACTACTGACACCATTATAATTTTCATGGAAAGTCATTCGCAAAATAAAAGCTTTTTAATAATAAACTCCATCCTGAAAGTTTAATGAAAAGCAAGTTGCTTTTATTTGGGTACATTTGGGTAATTCTTCTAAATGTGCTTTTATGAATTACTCATTCTAATATGTATGCTATTTTCAATTTTTAGGGATATCCCTGTGGATTTTAAGTACATAGCAGAGCCCAGTATGCACTCAATGCCTGCAGTGACTTTGTCTCCAAATGGTGAGTTGGAACATAGACTGTGTTCTAAACTGAGCTTTCGAAGGCCCAGAGTAACTCCTGGAGTCATGAGAACTGGAGCCCTGGGTGTGGGGAGCCAGGGTGTTGCCATACTTGTGTAAGGAAACCTTTTCAGTTGTAGGAGTAATTACTGGAGTTCATATGTGAATCACCTCACCCACTCTCTTGAAAAAATAAAAGAATCAATGATTGACAGTTAATGTTAAGGATTTCTGACAGTTGCTTTTTTTTTGTTTCTTAGTTTTTAATAATTATCCTTCCAACACAAATCAGGTTCAATAAATCATTTAATAAGCACTTTTCTTTCAAGGGAATAGGAAATTTTGGTCTGATTCTTCAAAATAGGAACATTTTAGCAATTTACTTATAAAAGGTTTTTTAAAGCAGTTTTATAGCCCTATTTGACACATTTTGACTTTTTAAAAATAAGGAAACAAATTCCAAGCTTAGTGACAAAAGAACTAAGTTATTAATAAAACATGCTAAGTGGAATTAATTTAACTTAAACATCTAGTTCCCAGGCACATTTTCTTTAGTGTTTGACTGTGGTAGCAGGAATAGGTCCCCACAGTGGAGAGCTTGTCTGATTACACTTGGTAGACAAACATGCCCAGATATGATGGGGAACTTCATTCCTCTGGCCTAGATGGCTTTGTTGAGCTGGTGTGGGTGCTCACATCTGGAGCCCTTCTTGTCAAGTTTCTGTCTTTCTCTGACTATCCAAGGGTTACACTTCATGCAGCCCACTCATTGCATGGATGCACTTGGGAGTGTTAATGGTGTGTTCTTTTTTTTTTATGTGCATTAGTGCTTTGCCTGCATGTATGTCTGTGTGTAGGTGTCAGATCCCCTGGAACTGTAATTACAGAAAGTTGTGAGCTGCCATGTGGGTGCTGGAAATGAACCCAGGTTCTTAGCATCCAGTGCTCTTAACCACTGAATCATCTCTTAAGTCCTAGTGGTGTGTTCTTGTTGATGGCAGAGGCCCTTCTCTCCACCCCTCTCTGTGGGGGCCATTTTCAGGGCCCAAGTTAAAAAGAAAGGGTACAGGGGATTGTAGGAGGGAGAGCTGCATCTCCAAAAGATTTTCTTCAGCAAAACAAAACAAAAAATCGATAGTTTCCTATTCCATAATCCATTGTCTTTTAAGTAACAGATAATTGTGCTACAGGCATACTGATACCATCAAGTTCTCGGGGGGGGGGGGGGGGGGGGTAACGTGAGTGTGTTTTCAGAGCTATTCTGGAGGTAGACAGAGGACAGGGAGAATATGCCCCTCCATCTGCCTTTCTGTGGCAGCTCAGTGACAGTTGGCAAGAACCCTGTCATTCTTAGAAAAACAGCCATGTCCATACCATTTTGACAGTCCCCATATAAACCCTTTGTTGTCAGGATTTAAAATTCCATGTACTGGTGTTTAAGTTAAATTAATTCCACTTAGCATGTTTTATTAATAACTTAGTTCTTTTGACACGAAGCTTGGAATTTGTTTCCTTATTTTTAAAAAGTCAAAAGCTTTGATGTGAAGAGTACTAAATGACAATGGGATTCCAGGAGTTCCTTTGATAAAAACAGCTCTTCCCGTGGCTGATTTATACACTTCACAGGTGCCATAGGAACTTGCTTTTCTAGTATTAGAAAGTAGTTGAGCACAAAAGTAATGAAAACTAATATATGTAAAATAAAACTTGAAAAAATGTTAACTCTTGGGGTTGGGGATTTAGCTCAGTGGTAGAGCGCTTGCCCACTTGCCCTGGGTTCAATCCTTAGCTCAAAAAGAAAAAAATGTTAACTCTTCCACTAAAATATGCCCCTTACTGCATTTTACAGGGAAATGGCTAGCATGCCAGTCGATGGATAACCAAATCTTGATTTTTGGAGCACAGAACAGATTCAGATTAAACAAGAAGAAAATCTTTAAGGGTCATATGGTAGCAGGCTATGCTTGTCAGGTGGACTTCTCCCCAGATATGAGGTGAGTTAAGTCTTCATACTCACCTATGACGGATGGTATAGTGTTGTAAATGACAGTACAAACCGCTGTGACATGTGCAATTGCGTGAGAACTGACTCATCTTTCCAAAGGACAGATAGGACAGTTATAAAGGCAAGAACAGGTTGTAAAAATCAAGTTTGGCTTTTCTGTAGGGTCTGTTTTCTGATCCACTTAGGCCTTTTAACCTGCTAATGCATTCCTGTCTGCATGGCCATGACTCTCTGGTTTTCCATGTGCTATGGTTGAATGGGTACAAGGAGAATTCCTCATCACAGTGTTGGACACTCTACAAATCTTGTGTACAGATTTGTCCACACTGAAAACAGAAATGCAGCTTTTGGCTATTTCTAGGTCACAAAAGTGAAATTTCTGCATTCATTTCCTCCTCTTAGTTAAGAATATATAGGTAGAAGGAATTGAGCTATCTGCTGGCTTTGTATGTTTAGAGAGAATTAGGCCTCAGCTTCCTGTCTCTGATTCAGTCTTTGACATGTTCAAAGGGTATTGAAGCTGAAAATGTTTAAAAGTTCCCTGGTGGTGTGAGAAACAGGTCCCTCTGTGCAGTCTTCTGTCTAGAGGCTGTAACTTTCTAACTCTTAGATCAGCAGCTTACCAGAGGGGAGGGCTGGGGCGTCGACTACAGACTGCTTCCTAGGCTTAGTCTCCTGAGAGCAGTGCTTCACATAAGCTCTGTTTCTTCATTTGTCTCGCCAGTTCAAGGTGTGTGAGTAATTGGGATTTGTTTTCATTCCATTGCAGCTATGTGATTTCAGGAGATGGAAATGGAAAATTAAACATTTGGGACTGGAAGACCACCAAACTCTACAGTCGGTTTAAAGCCCATGATAAAGTGTGCATAGGTGCAGTGTGGCACCCACATGAGACGTCCAAGGTCATCACGTGTGGTTGGGATGGCCTCATTAAATTGTGGGATTAATGGGATTAGTCCTTTCACAGTCTGGGATCATTTTTGATCCAGTGTCATATTTAACTATTTAATTATTAAAATGTGTTGGATGACAATTTGATTTATAGGTAATCTTTTCATCTATGGCCTTATGAAGTTGACCCATGGTTTTTGTTAAGAGCGTTGTAAATGTGCCTCATGTAAGTTCATTGGCAACTTCATTTTGCTCTATATAGATGTTATTTATATGAAGAACGACAACTAACTATATTTGACAAAGAGTTATTGTTGTCAGGCAGTTTCCATTTATCCCCGAGATGTCACTGGAAGGATCATTTTTGGGGTTCAAGAAAAAATGCCTATTGGCTATGGGATCCTAGAGGAAATGATGTAACTAGTGCCTCAGAAAGGTACCAGATGCTTACCAATCCAACCAGAGTGGAAGGGAAGGAATGACAGTTGGTACTAAAGGAGGGCTGAAGACACTCGGGATTGCTGCTCCTACCATGTTCACCAAATCAAGCTCTAGTCTTGTGGCTTCACGAGCCCCATTATTTTGGTGGCCTGTGATGTATGTTTTTACTTGTAAATGAGTGACCTTTCTTGGCTACAGCATTTCTCCAATTATTAAGCAATTTAAAATTCAAAGCAACCCTCAGTTCCTCCCTTGACTCTCTTCCTGATCAGGATGGACAGGACTGTACAGCTCAAAGCAGAAGTGAGGTCCCTCTGAAGACGAACTCCAGGGAGTGAGCCAAGGCTTTGAATTTTACTTGTAATCACTGTCAGCAAGGACCTGGCTGCACCCTCAGAAATCAGGGCTTCTAGGGCTCTGCTTCACCACTGCTACTAATGAATTCCCTCTGGCCAGAGTACGAAGGCAGAGTCCAAAATACTACCTTGTAATTTCTTTGAAGTCACATTTTGTTTTTTAAATTACTCTGGTTTTGCTTGTGAGTACAAACAGTAAAACTTTTGAACGTTAGGAAAGATTAAACTTCCTTTCAGATCTTTGAAAAAACATTGAGACTATAAGAAAATACCAAGAGTCCCCAGTTTGAGAGGCAGTAACCATGTTTTTAAAAAATATCACATACTGAACTTTCACTGCCACACCATCGCCACGTGTGTCTTCAGGAGGGTGGCATACAGGAGGAAAGAATTCATACAAAACGTTTCTGTCGTCCCAACCACTACCTTAACAAATGTGAATTCCTGAAGTGTGGTAAGAGAAAGACTTCAGCAGCAAGGTTGCATGTTATGAATCATAATTTCAGAATATCAATTTCTCTTATTGTGTTTTTGACTGTTTCTAAACTGAGTAACTGTACATAAAAGTTTTCTCTTTTTTGAAAAGATCCTATTTTTGAATAAAGCTTCCTTTTTGTAGAAAGTGGCACTGTGTCCTTTTTAGTCTTAAGTCTGTGGAGACACCAGATCAAATCATCTTCTGACTTCAGAGGAACATTAGAGGTGGGCGTGGTGTGTTTAGTGTGTTAATGGCTTACTCTGATCACATGATCAAACACAACTCAGCACCCTTGAAGCATTTAGGGCATGTAGACATGCAGGACTAGGGTATTCAGACAGGTGGGTTCTTTCCCAGCATAGAAAACTTAAAAGCATACTCTTACACATTGTGAAACCTTCTGCCTCATTGCTGCAAGATTTGTGTCAACCCAGGACAGTTCTTCTTTGAAAGTCAGAACTGTTGACTGCTGTAAAAGATTCAACTGAATTAATATTTAAACACTGAAGCAGAACCTGACTATTTTGCATAAGTAAACAACCAGATTTAAGATAAGGAATAGGAAGTTCAGTCAAACAAACTCTTTCTGAATAGAAACACTTTGTGTGTGTGTGTGTGTGTGTGTGTGTGTGTGTGTGTGTGTGTGTTTTGAGACAGAGTCTCATGGACCTCAGCCTGGCCTCAAACTCACTATGTAGCCAAGGATGTCTTTGAATTAATTCTCCTGCCTCTGTCTCCCAAATGCTGGGATCACAGGCATGTGACTCTTGAGAAACGCATTACGGGGCTGGCCACTAACCTTAAAATGTTATAACGCGCTAAGAGAATTTACTGGCAGTAAAATGTCAACCCTGCAGTGACAGCCACGGAGACTCTAATAACAGCAACAGTTGCAGATGCTCATTGAAGATCAGCTGACTGGACTGACCTTTGATTGTGGTGTTTGCCATGATAGAAAAGAGTGGACAGTTGAGGGGGCCATGGTAAGTTCACGTGCTAGAAAGGAATGTAAAATGCCACCCAGACCCGCCAGCGCTCTTAAATGTGGATCTCAGTGTGAGAGCTGGGGAATACAGCTGCCATGTTTCATCAGATCCATAATGTCATGTCTGAGGCTAAGGCTGTAGTTTAAAAGCAATGATGCACCATTGGTTTACTGGCAGCACCTGTGAGCACTGAGTCATAAATAAGTTGATATAGAGTAGGGTAGACAAGGCAAGGAGAGAGGAGCCAGTAGGAGGAAGGTGTCTGTCACACACACTGGAACAAAATTAGTGTCATGAAACTCATGATCAGTGGGTAAATAAACAGAATGAACCAACGGAAGATTCAGTTGAAGTGAAAAATACAGACACATAAAATCCCTGGAACCTTTCCTTAAAATGGAGAATTCTTGTTTCTAACTCAGACTAAAACTTTTGGTAAGCTCTCCAAACGATCTTCCAGCGAGATTGTACTAATGAAGTTAGGATCACAATTGTATCTTGGACATTTAAAAACCTGGGCTGTTTGGATAAAGAAATTGGATAGCCAGAAGAAGTACATGTGGCTGCCTGAATGCATGTATGCACATAGATCACATGCTTGTGTCACATCTTCCATGTGCACAACTACTTCAGTAATGCAGAAGGAAGCAACTTTCTGTTTTACCCAGAACTTAAGGAAAAGGGAATTACAGGCTTGAACCAAAAGTCTTTGAAATGGCTTTGTTTTCCGCCACAGTACATGAGAGAACATTGATTCCACCGCATCACCGGCCTCATGTACTTTCTGTTGCTCTGATAAACAGCACAGCCAAAGGCAACTGGGGAGCAGAAGGCCTTTTCATCTTCCAGGTTACAGCCTGTGGCCAACGGAAGCCGAGGCACAAGCCTGCAGCAGGAACTACGGCTGCTTACTGGCTTGCTCCCTGTGCCTTGCTCAGCTATTTCCCTTTATTCTTACACCGCCCAGGCCCACCTGTCCCCGGGATGGCACTGCCCACAGTGGGCTTGGCCCTCCAGCCTGGAATAGCAATCAAGAAAGTACTCCTCAGACACGCCTACAGACCAGTCTGATGGAGGCGATTCTTCAGTGAAGAATCCCCCATTCCGGGTATGTCTAGGTTTGTGTCAGTCTCATGAAATCTAACCAGCACACTAAATGAATGTTTTAGCTCCCTGCTCTCTAACTTCCAGCATTTTAGATCTCAGGGGGTTAACTCAAATCTCATTTTTCTGTTTCTGTTGTAGACCAGGCTGGCCTTGAACTCACAAGAGAACTGCCTGCCTCTGCCTCCCGAGTGCTGGGGTTATAAAGGTGTGTGCCACCATGCCCAGAATAAACACTTTAGAATTTATGCTTTTTTAAAAAATGTTTTTCACTTTTGAGATAATTATATCACTTATCCCTTCCCTCCAGGCCCTGCCATGTACCCCCTCCTTGCTCTCTTTCAAATTCACTGCCTCCTTTTTCATTAATTTGTGTGTGTGTGTGTGTGTGTGTGTGTGTGTGTGTGTGTGTGTGTGTGTGTGTGTGTATTCCTAAATGCAGAAGTACAACCTGTTCGGTCTGTGTAGTGTTACCTGTATGTATGTTCTCAGGGCTGACCATTTGGAACTGGACAACCAGCTGCTCTGCTCTTCCCTGGGGAAGGCTGTCTCCGCTCTCGGCCTTCCTTTGTGACCTGTAGCTCTTTGTCTAGGGTTGAGGTCTCCTGGGCTTCCTCGCTTCCACATTAGCATGTCTGTTGGTAGCATCCTTGTTCAGCTAGTGTTGAGGCAGTCACGCTGATGAAATTCTGACATTCCTAGGAGACACATTCTCACAGCAAATTCTGTCCCCTCTTCCACATAGATCCCTGAGTCTTAGGTGCACTTGTACAGAGCACTGTACAAAGAGATTCTATTATAATATTTATATATATGTGTGTGTGTGTGTGTGTGTGTGTATTATATTCCAATAGAAATATATGAGTCTTACATTAGTTTTAACTTTTTTAATCACCAGGTTAAAGTGGGCAATTAATCTTATATTTTATTTAACATGTCAAAATCTTTATTTCAGCATGTATTCAATTTTGAAAATTAGTATTTCATTTTGTATCCCAAGACCTTGAAACATTGCATTTTACACTGACAACATATTTCAATTCAAACAACTAAATTTTCATTTAAAAAAATCTTTCAAACGAAGTATATTTACCTACCAAGTTGTTGCAAGCACTCTTTAAATTTTTCCAATTACTGAATCAAATGAATTTTATGGTTTTTAATTATGAAAATAAGTATGACTTAAAAGTCACTTCTTGGACTAAAAGTGAGCTCAGTGGAAGAGCATGTACTTAGCGTACACGAGGCATTGAGTTGACCCCAGCACCTTGCACAAAAACACTTTTTAAAATGTTTATTTGTGTGTGTGTGTGTGCACACATGCGTGTGTGTATCTGTGTCTGGAAGAGGGTAGCAGACCTCCTAGAACTGAAGTTATAGTCAGTTGAAAACAACCCAACGTGAATACTGAGACCCAAACTCTGGTCCTTGCTAAGAGCAGTATGTTCTTACTCTTAAGCACTGAGCCAGGGTCTAAACATGGTTTTTAGTAAAAAGAAATTCAGTTGTTTTGAATTCCTCAGCCATTTTCAATATATTTGTATTCTTTGAGGATTTCAAATAGTTTTAATCCTGTTCTTTCCCCACTCCTTCCCCTAACTCCTTCCAGATCCACCCCTTACTTCCCCTTCCCAGATTCATGTCATTTTGTTTAAAAAGCTCTGAGTCAAATTTGTGCAGCCATATACTCCATGAGTATAGGACCACCCACTAGAGTGTTGTTGACCTACTAGGAGTCATACCCTTTTTGAAACCGGACTTTCCTTCACCCAGAAGCCATAACTGTCAATAGCTTCCCAGGGATGGGAGCTCCATGCTGGAGTGTTGATTGGCTTGACTTTGTGCGGGTCTTATGCAGGCAACTACAGGCGCTATGAACTCATGATTACAGTGATCTTGGTCCTCCTAACCTCTAGTGTAGATCTTCCCACATTTTCTTCCACAGCAGTCTGGAGCCTTCCAGGGTGGGTGGGATGCAGATGCCCTGTTTGCGGCTGAGTGCTCCACCGACTCTGCGCTTTGACTGTGAGTTTCTGTGTTAATCACCCTTTATTGCACAAAAAACTCCTCTGATGAGGTCTGAGAGCTACGATGTACAGTGCAGCGATACAAATTTAGATGGCAACTTAATATTGTCAATTTAGCAAAATAATAGCAGTAGGCTCACTCCTGGGACCTATGAATTCTCCAACCATGAGTTCTTGGCAAGATTTAGAGTACCACACATTTCTTCTTCTCCTGTGGAGCAGGCCTTAAATCCAGTCAGGAATTGGGTGGTTACCTCTATAACATTAATGCCAATATTGTACCCACGGGTGTATCTTTCCACATTGGTCACTATTGTTAGTTCACAGAGGCTACAACTAAGGCTGTTAGTGACTTCCCAACCCCCAAAAGCCTACATAGCACTTTCCAGTAGTATGAAATGATCAGCAGGGTGAAGTTTCCCTGTCAGTACCATCTCCATGTGACCCAAATGTGTGCTGTTTTCAGCAATACGGTCTTACTACCAAGCTCTGTTGGGCAAGCAAGAGCAATGACTGACGGTAACCTGTATTGGTTTTGGAGGCTCCAGAACACCCCAGCCAACAAATCAAGGAAAGGTGTATTAGCCAGGTTTCTCTAGAGCACTGGTTCTCAACCTTCCTAAAATGCTGTGACCCTTTAATACAGTCCTCATGTTGTGACGACCCCAAGCATAAAATTATTTCCATTGCTACTTCATAACTATAATTTTGCTACTGTTATGAATCATAATGTAAATATCTATATTTCCTGATGGTCTTAGGAGACCCCTGTGAAATGGTCATTCGACCCCCAGAGGGGTCACAACCCACAGGTTGAGAACCACTGCTCTAGAGGCCCAGAAACAAACCAATGAGTATAAATATTAAGCGATTTTATTAAGTCACTTACTTTGAAATCATCATAACAACTGAATCACACCCGGGAGACTGAGAACTCTGTAGCTGCTTGGTTTTTGAGGCTGGGCAGCTCAGCAGTCCAAATCTCACCAAAGCCTGAAGGTTTTCTGAAGTGCGATTGGTCCTCAGTCACCCACAGAAGCCTAGCAACAATGGTTTTGAGCTCAGCGAAGGAGTCGTCATAGCACAGGATAAACTCACTCAGCAGTAAGAGGCAAGACTAAACGACCAGCAGATGGGCCGCCTTCCCTCTGCCAGCCCCCTCTGTGTCTGGGCTGCTACTAGAAGGTGCTGCCTGCATTTGTGGAGGGCCTTCCCATGTCCATTAAGACAAATTCTCGACTTCTCAGGTTCCCTTTACAGGTGATTCTCATCTTTCAAGCATCCTCCCTGTTAGGTATCCCTTCATCCATCCCCTCCTCTGCCCTACCCACTCATCTGCCTCCACACTTAGACCTCCCTCTGCATTATTTCCTCGTCACATCGCCCGTGTTCTACATCTCTCCACCTCTAAGGTCTCTTCTTCTAACCAATAGTTCCTTTCTAGTTGCCTGGATTCTACAGGTATCCCAAGTTCCTAAACACACAAATTTAAAGATGACCCATGTGATACTTATTCTTCTGGGTCTGGGTTATTTCATTCAGCATGGTTTCCAATTCCATCTATTTACCTGCAAATTTTGTGGTTTTGTTTTTCTTTAAAGCTGAATAAAATTCTATTGTATATAGGAAGCACATTTTCATTTATCATTTGGGCTGGGCATTTAGGCTGTTTGCATGTCCTAGCATTTGTGACCAGAACAGCAATGAACATGGATAAGCGTGTGTCTCAATCAACCACCTTGTAAATGCTCAATGGCACCATGTGCCCGTGGGCCACCATCCTGCACAAGTATGGCCCTAGAATCATTTCTTCACATAAAGAGTTCAGATATTCATAGTTACTACCTCATCTTCTAAAAGATGTTCTAAGGCCCAAATTGCTCATGATAGAATTCATATAAGGACTTTTGATGTTCATACTGTCCTGTGTTACATTTTGGGTATTTCCCCCCAATCTGCGGGTAACTTTAAATTCTCTTTGGTTATGCCTGATTTTTTGAATCCACTAAATTTCTCGCTTCAGCCACCGTTTTCCTTTTCTGAGAGGTCTGTTTGCACTTGTTGGTATGCCTGCACTTTTTTTCCTCCATAGTCTCTTGTTTTCTTAAGGTTTATATTGTCTTCTATGTCTTCAGTCATGACCGGTTTATAGTATAGTCTTTTTTGTTGTTGTTGTTGTTGTTTGGGTTTTTTGTTGTTGTTGTTGTTGTTTGTTGTTTTTTGTTTTTTTGTTTTTGTTTTTGTTTTGTTTTGTTTTTGAGACAGGGTTTCTCTGTGTAGCTTTGCGCCTTTCCTGGAACTCACTTGGTAGCCCAGGCTGGCCTTGAACTCACAGAGATCCTCCTGGCTCTGCCTCCTGAGTGCTGGGATTAAAGACGTGCACCACCACCACCACCACCACCACCCAGCTATCGTCTTTTTTTATGATTTGTTTTTATTTATGTATCTGTGTGCATATGTGTGTGCGCACAGGCCACATGTGTACAGGTAGCTGTGATCTACCCTATGTGAGTGCTCTGAGCTGAACTCAGGTGCCTGGAAGAGCAGCATAAACTCTTAACTGCTGTGCCATCTCTCCAGCTGGTATTCTACATTTTTAAAAATGTTACAGAAGGATCAGAACTCATGGTCATCCTCAGCTACAGTCTAAGGCCAGCCTGGGACAGATGAGACCTTGTACTGTCCCTCTGTACTGCCCCCTCCAAAAAGGAGTGCCATTCATTTATCTCAGTGTTTCATCGTCTGTTCTCTGCTTCATAGCACACCATTCATTTCCTTACTGGATGTAACTTTTTAATTATGAATGGTCTCATTCACTGAGGAAATTCTTAGTAGCCTGGGTTGATGAAGAATCCCTTCAAAGCATTTTGCATCTGCCTTTACCATGTCCCCCTGGGGGTGTCACCGCTAAAACCAAGTGGTCATTGTAATCCCTCAGCTTATAGTTTTGCTCACCTGTGATTAACATAAATTCCACTATTGCACTCCTTGCACAAGCTTGGTGTCTAGTTCTCGTGGGGAGCTTCTGTTTGCACTCAGCCACAGCACAAGGTGCTTTTCCTGGTGCTTGTGGGGGTGAAGTTGTACCCTCCAAGAATCTGGTCCTTCTGGAACTTCACAGATAACTAAATCCTCAGATAAGACTAGTGTGGTATTCTAACTCTACCTCTCATTCCAGGTTCTCTCTGGGCTTCATATATCTGAAGATTTTGTTCTTGGGCATCCAGCCATACCTGCCTCATACTCACACCTCCTAAAAAAACACACACACACACATACATGCGTGTGTGCATATGAAAGAGTCATTGGGGCTATTCATAGTTCTGTTTAGCATACTGTCATGTTATTGAGATAGTCTGAAAACAGAAGTAATAAACTAGTAGCACCTATAAAAGCCTGAGTTCCAGTCTAAGAACCCTGAGTTCATGTAATCCCAAAAGGCATTTCCCTCGGGGCACTTCTGCTTCCTGAAGAGCCATCAGAATTGGTTCCCTCTTATCTGGGTTTCTTTTTTTTTTTAATGCATAAGTGTATTATATTCTATAACTTCCTTTCCTGGCAAATGCTTCAGTCCACTCGGTCCAGTCAAGCTTCTGGAACAAAATACATTAGGCTGAATAATTCATAAACAACAGGTTTATTGCTCACCATGTTGGGAGCTAAGATGCTCAAGAACAAGCATGAGTGCCCGATGTGAGATTACTCTTGGCCACAGACACAGCACCTTCTTGCTGCATCCTCATAGTGGAAAGGGGAAGCATCCCCCAACCCACCCCCCATGCCAAGCCTCTTTTGCAAGTACCCTAATTCCAATAAGCTCTAACCTCACAACCTGCTCACCTCCCAAATGGTTTGCCTTCACTGCCAAAGCACTGGGTATTAGCTTTCAGGGTAAGTTTGGAAGGACATTCAGATGCAGCAGGCACACACAGTCAAGGTGAGATGCAATCATTGCCAACACTTGGCATAACCACGGGATTCAAAATAATGAGATGTTCCAGCAAGAAGAAACTTTTAGAAATGCAACAGTCTAACCTAAAAGAAGGAAACAGACCGAGAAAGGTGCTGATTTGTTAGACAAGATGAAGCTAGCTAGCAGCAATGTCCGGGTCTTCTTGTTCTGTGGCCCTACGGTCCTGCCTCCACACAACCATTTAAGTGCACATCTTAAAGCTGAGCTTTATGTCAGAATCTTTGTGCTTCACCGGGACATTTCTGCTCAGTGGGTCAGGGCACCTAGAGCCAAGCCTGAGGACCAGTATTTGATCCTGGGTTGAACCCAACGTATGGTGGGAGGAGAGAACTGACTCCTGAAAGTTGTCCTCTGACCTCCATATGCACCCTGTGGCACATGTCTGCACACACGGGCTAAATAAATAAACAATGTATGTTTGTTTTCTTCCTTTAGCAAGACAGAACCTGTTCCTAAAGACTTTCTCAGAGCCCCTTACATTAGAGAAGGCCTCCCTCACTTCCTTCGCCCACAGAGAAATTTTCTTGGCTCATACTTCAGTCTTGAAAATATATAGCACCTTTTCCTACCTCAATTTTTACTCTACCTGCTGCCTTTATTATTTATTTTATCTTATAAAAGCAGCATATCTTGACTCATTAAAGCTATATCCATATGGAATGACTAAGAGTAGATTTTTATATGCTCACCTGAAACGACGCTGAGGTAAGCATGTGAGGCGACGGCAGCAGTTCATTTTAGTCATTCACAACGCTTACATATACTGAAGCATCTTGTACACAGTAAATGCGCACGATTTGTTTATTAATCTTAAAGTGTCCCAGGAAATGTTTGGATATATTTATACAAAACAGAACAATTAAGCAAAATATGCTTTCCTAAAGAGCTAGCATGGCTAGTAATGTGGTTCTTAGTTCCAAGGGATTTTCTTCCAGTGTAGAATACCTCAACTTCCTCATTATGGAGCAGTGACAGGTTTGATGCATAAATTGAATTAACCCTATCAATAAAAACCAAAAGTGAGATATCAGGGTAAAAACTGGAAAGATCAGGGAAGCAGAGGAGCAGCTGCCAGTTGCTCCCTACCTCTTCCATTCCTCCATCCAAAAAGACCCTAGATCTTCTCTCTGCCCTGCCTTATCACTTCCTGTGTCCTCTCCGTATAGACCTCCAGACCTCTGTGGTTACTAGTGGCTAGCTCCGCCCTCTGACTCCAAGCAGGCTTTATTTGTCAGAACACAAACAAAATATCACATGACATTTCTCCCTTTTTGTCTAAATAAAAAGTAAAGGTTTTAACTAACATAGAAAACTATATACAATAAGTACAATAACTATATACAATATATATAAACAATAATTATATTAACAGTGTGTAGTTCATAACATTTGACAAATTCAGAGAAAATACTCTTACTTATCCTATCTTGATGAGTCCAAAGTGCTGTACCTAATTCAATTTCTATCCTAACTTGTATTACTAACCCAAAACCATCCTTTCATGTCTCTCAACCTTATACATGTTACAACTCTTTTGTGAGTTTCTATAGCTATCTAGTCTTCAACACCATCAGAGACCTGAGAAGGATGTAGTATTACCTGAGTAAACAGGAAGTGCAGAGCAAACAACTTCCAAAATTAAGAAATGACAGAAGCAGCTGTCTTCCTGGATAGTTACCCAAGGTTCCTCTGTAATGTTGGGGCATCTGTCTTCAGCCTGCAGGTCTAGAATATTTGATAGACTTTTCTATAAAGCAAGATTTTTGAAGGACTGTCCAACCTTGTCCTGGCAAAGTTCTGCAGTCACTTTCTTGTCCTGCTTGTCCAATTTGGATGGTATACTGTCAGTAGTTGAGGCAAGGGCAATCTCTTGCCCAATGACTAACTTTTGCCACAAAGAAAGTAAACTCCATATGGAGTTTCTTGGATGCCCATAATCTTCTCTGAAGTAGATTGGTGCTGCCAGAAGCAGACATGTCTTATTGTTATAAAAAAAAAAAAGAACCTTATGTTATTAAAGCATCTTAAATGCCATATTCTGTAAATCTCTGCAGTATTTGAAGACCACCTATCTACGTAAAATATGTCTCTATTTGATCTTGAAAGCATACCTAACATGACTCTAAGTTTGATTGTAATAGGTGACTAACTACTAACCTGCATTTATTTATTATCCTAAGTAATAATAACTTTCAAGGATTAGGAATTTACATTACATTGTTAAATGAGCTGTATAGGTACAGTACCTTGAACAAGAATAGAAACATATGTACAGAATGTTCTAACAAAAATAACCTTAAATTTGTATCAATATATAAAAATATCTTAAACAAGAGTAGAAACATATATACAGTATAACAAAAACAACCTCAAATTTGTATCAATATACAAAAAAACATATGAATGTAAAATATTTAAGGCTAGTAGTTACTTTTTTGGTTAAAAAGCAGATTCAATAATCTACCCTTTTGTCCTATTTCTACATCCCCCCTTTTTCTTTTTAGAATGAGATCCCTGAATATAATCTCCTTTGTCCAGCTTTTTTTCTTGACCATTACCATAATGACTTATAACCAATCCCCCTAAAAGATGACAACCCACTGAACAACCAAAAACTGCCCACCCTACCTCTAGGAAATATGAGTGTTGTGTTCTTAAAATTACTTCCTGCTGTCCTGGGGTGATGGCATTTTTAGGGGACCCTGAAAAAATAGGGACAATGGTCGAGTCCTGGGAGAGCTAGAGGTATTATTTGTTGTCCAGTTTCTGTGTGATGGGAAAGTGCAGGACTTATGTCAAGTCCTGGCTAGAGTAGTCTGTGAGGTTGGGCCATCTGAGCCAGCCATCTTGAAATTGTCCTGAGCAGTTTGTAGTCCAAAGCCAATCTTTGGGTTGTGTTTGTTAGCTTTGTGGCATTACCACAATCTGGGTGGAATCATCATTGTGCGGCCCCATCATCTTTTTGAAGACTTCAAAGGTTGCTGTTAGGCATGGCCATGGTTCACTGCAGAAAACTTAAAACATTTTAAATGTCATATGCAGCAGATCTCAAAGAGGTTAAAGGACCATAATTTGTTATGTACATCCACAGTTACCTGATTCCTAGTTACCTGATAGACACTCAAACCCAAAATCATGTACAGAAAGCTAGATGAAGCCTTTTACTAGAATTAATAATCTATATGATCATTAATATCATGACAAAAAGTTTAATATATATTAATTTTATAAATTTTGAGATAGTATTTATACCTTAAGAAAAGCTTTAAAGAGTCAAAATAAAACCAAAGGATCATGAGATTAATAACAATAGAATAGTCCCTTAATTTTGGTTTTTCTTCTGTCTCATATTAGATGGCTCTTCTGACATGAGACAGAGATTTTGAATTTTCCTTTTAATAAGGATGCTTGAATTTAGAGGAGAGAGCCATGCTCCAACTTCAAATCCAGACTGAATTTTTAATTGAACTGGGACTACAAAAAGACTATTTGCATTATGTGGCTGTAGAAAACAGCAGAAACAAACATTTGGGAAGATTTATGAAATTTTATTCTGTTGGAAATGTGATATACCAGGGTTTTGGGGGGGACATTTTCTCTAGATGATTCATCCTTTTTCTCTAAAAGTCTCATTTGTCCAGTGCTCTTCAAGTTCTTTAGCTGGATGCCTTCATTCTCCTGGAAAGACAAAAACAAAACCCTGCCCCAACTCTAACTTTGGGGAGTTCCCCTTTTGACAAGTTATACCTGATCAAATGAAAAGCATTTGTTATTCTAAGTTAGTTTAGATTGAATGGCCACACTGGTTGATGAACTATCATTTCTTCTGATCAAGAAGTCTCTCTTTTTCAAATCTAATCCATATCAGTTTTGATGGTATCCATAGCTTTTCTTCTCTTGTAGAAACAAAAGCAAAACCTTTCCCCCAGTGTATCACATATCCTGGTTTCCATTCTGAGGTTAGCACATCCTTAAAGTATACAGGCTGATATAATTCAGTAGTTTTTTTCTATTATTCAGTGTCTCTCTGCAGCTGTTGTTCCTTTCTCATTAGCATTGAGAAAATTCAAAGTTAATAAAGCATTATTCAATCTATCTTGGGGGGGTTGTTATCACTTTCCATTTATTAAGCATATCTTTTAGAGTTTGATTAGATATTTCTATAACTGCTTGCCCTGTGGGATTGTGTGTTATATCTGTAATATGGTTTATGTTGTAATGTGCAAAAAAAACTTTTATTTTACTAGAGATATGTACTGAAACATTGTCAGTCTTAATTTGTACAGGTATCCCCATGATGGCCATAACTTCTAACAGATGTGTGATTACAGAATCAGCCTTTTCAGAATTCAAAGCAGTTGCCCATTGAAATCCTGAATATGTATCTGTGGTGTGGTGTACATATTTTAATTTTCTAACCTTTATAAAGTTAAACGCATCCATTTGCCAAATTTCATTCCTTTGAGTATCCTTTGGGTTACTTCCTGAAGGTAGTGGAATTTAGTTATACAAGAAACAAATAGGTCCATCCATTTGCCTGCAAACCTCATGATGTCATTGTTTTTCTCTGTTGAGTAGTACTCCATTGTGTATATGTACCATATTTTCTTTATCCATTCTTCAGTTGAAGGGCATCTAGGTTGTTTCCAGGTTCTGGCTATTACAAACAATGCTGATATGAACATAGCTGAGCAAATGCCCTTGTAGTATGATTGAGCATTCCTTGGGTATATGCCCAAGAGTGCTACAGCTGGGTCTTGGGGGAGATGGATTCCCAATTTTCTAAGGAAGCGCCATATTGATTTCCAAAGTGGCTGTACAAGCTTGCATTCCCACCAGCAATGGAGGAGAGTTCAAACAATGACATCATGAGGTTTGCAGGCAAATGGATGGATCTAGAAAAAATCATCCTGAGTGAGGTAACCCAGGCTCAGAAGGACAAACATGGTATGTACTCACTCATAGGAGGATATTAGATGTAAAACAAAGATGACTAGACTGCTACACAACTCCAGGGAGGCTACCTAGAAAACGGGACCTTAGGAAAGACCCAGGGATCACCCAATGACAGAGAAATGGATGAGATCTACATGAACAACCTGGACAACAGTAGGAGTAATGAAGGGCAAGATTTGAGGGAAAGAAGGCTTAGGGGAGCAGGAGATCCCAGCTGGATCAAGAACAGAAAGGGAGAACGAGGAATAACAGACCATGATAAATGAAGACCACATGAGAACAGGAATAGGCAGAGTGCTCGAGAGGTCCCCAGAAACCCACAATGATATATCCTCTGTAGTCTGCTGACAATGGTCGAGAGAAAGCCTGATCTGACCTAGTCTGGCGATCAGATGACTAAACACCCTAACAGTCGTCTTGGAACTCTCATCTAATAACTGATGGAAGTGGATGCAGAGATCCTCACCCAGGCCCCAGGTGGAGCTCCAGGTGTCCAACTGTCGAGAAAGAGGAGGGACTACAAGAGCGTGAATTGTTGAATCCAAGATTGCAAAAAGCACAGGGACAAATAGACAATCAAAAGAAAGCACATGAATTATGAACCAACGGCTGTGGAGCCCCCAGCTAGATCAGGCCCTCTGGATAAGTGAGACAATTGACTAGTTTGATCTGTTTGGGAGGCACCCAGGCTGTGGGACCAGGACCTGTCCTTAATGTATGAGCTGGCTGTTTGGAACCTTGGGCTTACACAGGGACACTTTGATCAGCCTGGAAGGAGGGGACAGGACCTGCCTGAACTGAATCCACCAGGTTTAAATGAATCCCCAGGGGTGTCTTGGTCCTGGAGGACATGGGAATGGAGGGGAGGGGCTGGGGGGAAGGTGGGGGTGGGGGCACGAGGGGGGAGGACATGGGAACCCATGGCTGATATATAAAATTAAAACACATAATAATAAAAATATAAAACAAAATAAAAAATAGTAAATCTTTTTTAAAAAGAAACAAATACAACATTTTCTTATCATTTTCTTGTTTGTTGCCATATGATGGAAAAATCTTTGTTCAAACCTTTGATATCGACATAGTGTTTTTTTATGAAATCCTGAGGCTTCTAGCACATTTCTTACCAATAGCTGATCAATGTCATCATTACCTTGTGCTAGAGGGCCTGATAGAACCATATGGGATCTAATATGTTTTATATATAAGGGATGATTTCTATTTCTGATTATTTCTTGTAACTGAATAAATAACAAAGTCAATTCTGTATCATATGTAATAAATTCAGCAGTTTCACTATGTAAAACAACTGTTTCTGCATACCGAGAGTCCATAACCATATTAAGAGATCCATATGCTGGGGCATTGTCTGTCTTAATTTGTACAGGTATTCCCATGATGGCCATAACTTCTAATAGGTGTGTAATCACAGAATCAGCCTTTTCAGAACTCATAGGAGTTGCCCACTGAAATCCTGAATAGGTGTCAATGGTATGGTGTACATACTTTAATCTTCCAAATTCTGCAAAATGAAACACATCCATCTGCCAAATTTCATTTCTTTGTATACTCTTTGGATTGCTTCCTGCAGGTAATGGAGTTTGGTTATAGAAGGAACAAGTAGGACATTTTTTCACAATATCCTTAGCTTGTTGCCAAGTAATGGAGAAATCCTTCTTCAAACCTTTGCTATTTACATGGTGTTTCTTATGAAATTCTGAGGCTTCTAGCACATTACCTATTAGTAACTGATCAATCTCATCATTACCTTGTGCTAGAGGTCCTGGCAGACCTGTATGGGATCTGATATGTGTTATATATATATATATATATATATATATATATATATATATATATATAGGATGTTCCCTTTTTCTGATGATTTACTGCAATTGTATGAATAATGAAGTTAATTCTGTATTATCAGGAATAAATTCAGCAGTTTCAATGTGTAAAACAACTCTCTCTGCATATTGAGAGTCAGTGACTATATTGAGGGGTTCTGTGAAGTCCATCAGTACCATAAGAACGGCATACAGTTCTGCCTTTTGTACACAGCTGTATGGACTTTGTACCACTTTACTTAAGTCTCCTGATTTGTATCCTGCTTTCCCTGATTTATTTGCATCAGTATAGAATGTGAAGACTCCAGAAATTGGCTTGTGTCGTACAATGTGAGGAAGGACCCATTCAGTCTTCTTTATGAATTCTATCCTCTTGCTTTTGGGATAATGGTTGTTAATCTCTCCCAAAAAGTTACTGCAGGCTCTCTGCCAGTATTCATTATCTTTCCATAGTGATGAAATTTCCTCATTAGTTAAAGGTACTACAATTTCTGCTGGGTCCATTCCTGTCAACTGACGAAGTCTTAATTTACCTTTTTGAATCAAATCAGAGATCTTTTCTATATAAGTCTTTAATTTCTTATTTGGTTTACGTGGTAGGAATATCCATTCCAATATAATATCTTCCCTCTGCATCAAAATACCTGTGGGGGAATGTCTGGGGGGGAATATGACAAGAATACATTTAAGTTCTGGATCCACACGATCCACATGTGCTTCTCGAATTGTCTTTTCTACTAGGGCCAATTCCTTCTCAGCTTCGGCTGATAATTCTCTTGGACTATTTAATTCTTTGTCCCCTTCTAGAGTATTAGCCAAATTTTGTAGTCCATCTTTGGGTATTCCCATGATACCCAATAAGTTGGAAATGCTTCCTAACAACTTTTGAAAATCATTAAGAGTCTTTAATCGATCTCTCCTCAGTTGTACCTTTTGGGGTCTAATTTTTTGTAACTCTATCTTATATCCTAAGTAATTGATAGAATCTCCTCTTTGTATTTTTTCAGGAGCAATTTGCAGTCCCCAGCGAGGCAAAACTTTTTTTTACTTCTTCAAACATGCTTTCTAATGTGTCTAACTGTGGATCAGTTAATAGGATATCATCCATATAGTGATACATTATGGATTGTGGAAACTTTACACGAATTAACTCCAATGGTTTTTGCACAAAGTATTGGCATAAGGTAGGGCTGTTTAACATTCCCTGTGGGAGGACCTTCCATTGATATCTCTTGACTGGCTGAGAATTGTTATAATTAGGAACTGTGAAGGCAAATTTTTCTCTATCATTTTCTTGTAAGGGTATGGGAAAGAAACAGTCTTTTAAGTCAATAACTATTATAGGCCATTCTTTGGGTAGCAGAGAGGGCAAGGGCATCCCAGTCTGTAGGGAGCCCATTGGCTGAATTACTTTATTAATAGCTCTCAGATCTGTCAGCATTCTCCAATTACCAGACTTTTTTTTAATAACAAATACAGGAGAATTCCAAGGGCTGGTAGATTCTTCAATGTGTTGAGCATTTAACTGCTCTTGAACCAGCTGTTCTAAAGCTTGTAGCTTCTCTTTTGTCAAAGGCCATTGTCCAACCCAGACAGGTTTATTAGTTAGCCATTTTAAAGGTAAGGCAGTTGGTACTTCTGAGAGTTCAACAGCAGTTGTGCTCTGTTTGTGTATAGCCTGAATGGTTGGTGACTGTTTTTTATAGCATTTTATGATATTATTCCTAGAAACATGCATTGGCCTGTATTCCTTTTCTGAGAGTGTAGGAATTTTAATCTGGGTATTCCACTGTTGTAACAGATCTCGGCCCCATAGATTTACTGCTACATTTGCTACATATGGCTTCAGCCTTCCTCTCTGTCCTTTTGGCCCTATGCATTCAACCCATCTCGAACTCTGTTTTATCTGAGATAGGGTGCCAATTCCTAAAAGTTGGACATCTACCTCTTGAAGAGGCCAATTTGGATGCCATGATTTTGGTGTAATTACAGTAACATCCGCACCTGTGTCTACCAGGCCCTCCAGAACCAAGCCATTAATTCGAATTCTAAGCTTTGGCCTTTGTTCATTTATGGAAGTCTGCCAAAATATTTGTTTTATTGTGTTCTTTGTAAACTGTGATTCATGTATCAGAGCTGTTTTATCATCCATTGCAGTATCAGTTTTTACATTAGACATTGGTTTATTCAGTTGTCCTGGAGAGGAATGTCTTCCACAGTGGCTGGGAATGTTCTTACCACATTTGATTTGGGGGCCTACAAGAGGCCCCCTGAGGCGTTTCCCGATACTAAAGGGTTGCCTCGTATATCTATTTTTGATCTGCACTCACTGGTCCAATGTCGGCCTTTGCCACATCTTCTACATAATCCAGGAGGTGGTTGGGGTCTTCTGTTTAGGCTATTCCTAGAAGGAGTATTACTTCTAGGATTACCCCATGTACAGTTTTTACTTATATGACCTGGTGTACCACATTTAAAACATTTGGTACCATGGGGCCTTCTTACACCTCTGGGATTTGTCTCTCCTATCCAAGCCTCATTACTGTAGTTAAGAGATTCAACACTATTAGTATACTGAATCCATTCTTCCAAAGGAGCTGATCTGATCTTTAATGGTGTAAGTATTCTTTTGCATTCTGCATTAGCATTGTCGAATGCCAAGGACTCAGTTAATACTTTTCTTAATTCTTTATCTGATATAGCTTTTGTTATAGCTGTGTTCAGCCTTTGTAAAAAATCAGTGAAGGGTTCATGTGGTCCCTGAAATATTTTTGTGTATACCTCAGTTGCTTTTCCAGGTTCTGGAATTTTTTCCCAAGCATTTAGAGCTGCTGTACGGCATAGGGATATTGTATGCTCATCATAAATGGCTTGTACATTCCTGTAAGCGAAACATCCCTCACCAAGTATTTGATCTTGGGAGATCTCAAAACCTCTGAGTTTACCTTGTTGTTCTAAATTTCTTGCCTCTTCTCTCAACCAGCTTTTCCACTGTAACTGCTGGCTATATTCTAGAACAGCTGAAATTAACTGATGCCAGTCATCTCGAATGATTCTATGTGAGGTAGACCACGAATTTAACATCTGTTTTACATATGTGGAATGTATCCCATATGTAACTACTGCTTCCTTTATATTTTTAAAGTCCCTTGTTGAAATTGGTTGTAATGTATATGTTGTATATGGCTCAGGGCGTGTGTCATCTGCTGGCTTCTCATGGATGATAACAGGATAAGCCATTGTATGAGAGCCATTTGGAGATGTTACAACCTGTATGGTCTTGCCCTTCTGCTTATTAGGTCCCTTGTCATGTTTATTTAGAGTTTCCTCCAGGGCTTGTAAACGAGCACCTAGGGTCTGTTCCAGGGAGTAAACCTCCTCTCTTGTAAGGGATTCCAGATTTTTCATGGAATCATGGAAGTTTTTATGTTCTTCTGAAACACATGATTCCATGGACCTTATCTTATCAAGTAATGATAATTTTTCTTCCTTATATAGTGTCTGAGTAGCTACAACTGCACTCTGGAGAGTTAGTGTTCTATCCATTAAATACTCATATTTATTATCAATAAAAGCAATCTTGGGTACAAGCTTGTTTTGTAAATTTTGGTTAGCAGATTCCAGAGAGAGAATCTTTTTATGTAAGTCCTGGCCAGCAGATTCCAGAGAGAGAATCTTTTTCTGTAAGCCTTCATTGCTATCTTTTAAAACCTGTAATTCCTGGTTAGCAGATTCCAGAAAGAGAATCTTTTTCTGTAAGCCTTCATTGCTATCTTTTAAAACCTGTAATTCCTGGTTACCAGATTCCAGAAAGAGAATCTTTTTATGTAAGTCCTGGTCAGCAGATTCCATAGACAGAATCTTTTTCTGTAAGCCTTCATTGTTATCTTTTAAAGCCTGTATCAGTCCCAATAATGACTCATCTTTGTTCTTATTATTAAACCAGTGTTTGAACACTGTGTGAATTATTACAATGAATGTCAAAATGGTACAGGCCAGATATGTCTTAGGGAGGTCGTACATTTCCAGGAAAATGTCATTCATCATACAGGCAAAAAGGTTATTAAATTCTTGTGAGGTAATGTTGTCAGCCATATTACAAGAATTACTCAAAATTTGTTAGTCAGTTTTAAGGTGTAAAATTATCAAGTACTTTTACTTGAAAGAAGCTTACCTTTCCGTGGTTTTCGGGGGTGCAGTAGCACTTTTCAGCTAGCAGGAGGCGTTGGTATAGCTCCAAAGCAGGGCCTGCTGGCAACCTTGGCTGGCGGCAGCTGAATGCAGGAGCCAAGATGGCGGGGAAATGGCACTTGGAGGAGTGGGAAGATCTCACTCACAGCGGTTTTCGCTGGTCTGGGGGATAAGCTAGGGAACTGAGACTGGAGTAGCTGCTCCCTTTTTTGGGAATGGAACCGTGTAGGTGTCCCCTGGTTAAATGGAACTTTTAGGTACCCGCCAGCCGGGGAGGAGGCTGAGGGAGGGAGCCACCTAGGCCTTTGGAATTTGCCCCACGTGAGCGCCAGATATTGGTGAAATTATTAAGGCCACTCCACGTAGTTAAAAGGGAGGTTTATTTTGTGGGGTACTTACAAATGAAGGGGTAGGTTACAGGGTCTGGCAAGGGTATAGCGCAGTCCGGCGGTGTTCTCTGGAGAACTCTGCTCGGTCTACCTCTCGCGTCTGGAGTCCGGGAACCAAGAGAGCGACCTCTTCCCGATCCTTGGTCTTCCACTTCCTCCTCCGCCCCGCCTTGTGGGCGTGACCATTACCAAAGCCTCAGTGGGGGTTGGAACTTCCAGGCCAATGCTGGGATGCCTATCCACTACAAAATCTCCTCTTTGTATTTTTTCAGAAACAATTTGTAATCCCCAACAAGGCAACATTTTCTTTACTTCTTCAAACATTTTCTCTAAAGTATCTACATTTGAATCAGCTAGTAAGATATCATCCATATAATGGGAAGTTATATATTGAGGAAACTGTACATGAATTATTCCCAACAGCTGTCTTACAAAATATCGGCATAGGGTATGGATGTTTAACATCCCTTGTGGAAGAATTTTCCATTGATATCTCTTAACAGGCTGAGAATTATTGTAAGTCGGCACTGTGAAGGCAAATTTTTCCTTATCCTGTTCTTGCAAAGGTAAGTAAAAAAAAAAAAAAAAAAAAAGTCTTTTAAATCAATCACTATAAGAGACCATCCTTTAGGTAATAGAGAAGGCAAGGGAATTCCAGGCTGTAAAGAGCCCATTGGCTGAATCATCTTATTAACAGCTCTTAGATCTGTTACCATTCTTCATTTTCCAGATTTCTTTTTAATAACAATACAGGAGAATCCTAAAGACTGATTGATTCTACAATATGCTGAGCATTTAGTGGCTCCTGTACTAACTGCTCTAAGGCCTGTAATTTCTCTGATGTCAAAGGCCATTGTTCTACCCAGACAGGCTTGTCAGTTAACCATTTTAAAGGTTGGGCTGTTGGTACCTTTGAAAGATCAGCAGCTGTTGTGCCCTGTTTGTGTTGGGCACCAGATGATGCGTAAATCAAATCAATCTTATCAATAAAAAATTAGGAGTCAAATATTGGGGTAAGAACCTGAAAGATCAGAGAACTGGGAGCAGCCACCAGGTGCTTCCTACCTCTTCCATTCCTCCGTCCAAAAAGGCAGAGATTCTCTCTGTCCACCTTATCACTTCCTGTCTCCTCTCTGTACAGACCTCCAGACCTCTGTGGTTAACTAGTGGCTGGCTCCACCCTCTGACTCCAAGCAAGCTTTATGTGTCAGAACACAAACAGAATATCACACAACACACAGATTTCTGCACAGCTATGACAGGCAGCCTCCAGGAACCACCTCAACTAGGCTAGCTTCCTTTCCATTTGTCTTCTGTCTTACTTGTGACTGGGTACCAGGCATATTGAGAGCCAGTCCTGGGCAGGCATATGTAAGAAATGAAAGGCCAAGTGCATTCTGCAGCCCCAGTGAGAAACCACAGTTCCATAGCAATTGAAATGTAGTAAGTGTATAAGAAACTATTTCTAAAGGATTGAGGTGAAATCAAGGGGACACACACACACCCCAGGTAAGGCCTCTGGCTTTGTACCTGCCCCCATTGTTCTGCTGCCTTTACTCTGTGTCTTATTACTTGCTGTTAATGTCTGTCTCTCCCAGAAGACTATGCCCATGAGAGTAAGGGCCACATCCGCAGCCTGGAGCCCCAGTGCCCACCTTGGAGCCTGCTAGGAACCTGCTCAATAGGGATTCATTGGGTGTAAGTTTCAAATGTTCTTAACAAACAGAATTTTCCAGTAAAAATACTTCATCATTTCTTATTGAAGTTTTCTGTCATTAGAAATATTTTCAATACTTTTGGAAGTTAGATGAGTTAGTATTTTTTTTTGTCTTGTTAATTTGTATTTAGACACAGTCGTCCTTTTATTGATTATTATACTGAATTTGTAGTTTTCATTCCTGATTAAAAGATCCTAGCCTGGAGACCTTCTTAACCTTGACCTTGGGGAGCTGAGAGCTAGTTGATGCATTGGATAAATATGGCAATAATGGAGGTTCAGTTATTAGAAGATGGATCTAAGTTGGGATAGTCAATACAGTCTTCCCCCTACTCTCACTGTCCTTTATACTAGCTTTGATACCAATCATTTCTGAGTCATCATGTAAACTACAGTATACTACACACAATCCATAGTTGTGCAGGGAGAGTTTTTATCTCATGAGAGAAGAAAAGTTAGATGATGTAAAGTCATGTCTATCGAGGATAGGAACTGGTGTGTGTGTGTGTGTGTGTGTGTGTGTGTGTGTGTGTGTGTGTGTACATGTGTACATTCTTTTTATCAAGGATAGGGACATACATATGTACATATATATGTACACATGTGTATAGCAGATCTCTTCTACTGGCTCACAGTGATGGGATATCCTCCTGTGAACACTTCTGTATAACCTATCTGAATTTAAATTTAGCCAAGTATAATCCCTTAATCTTACAAACCAGCCACCAAGAAACTTTACATGAGATGAATATGAAGCATCATGCTTTAAAAACAAAAACAAAAACAAAAATTAAAAAAAACATTTTTTTTTAAGATTTGACTTGTTTGTTTGTTTGCTTTTTGAGACAGTGTTTCTCTGTGTGTAGCCCTGGCTATTCTAGAATTTACTCTATAGACCAGGCTGGTTTTAAACTCACAGAGATCTGCCTGCCTCTACCTCCCAAGTGCTGGGGTTAACGGCATGCACCACCACTACCCGGCTAAGATTTATTTTTATCTTTTTATTTATGTGTTGTATGTGGCTATGTGTGTGAGAGTGCAGGGCCAATGCAAGCATGTGCTTTTAACATCACGCCAGCTCCAGATATATTTTTAATACATTGATAATGATATTGCTCTAAATATAAAATATGGCATTAGGCCTGCTTGGTTTATTTTTCTTAAGAACACAAATACAATAAAAGTATTCCAATGTTTAAACTAACCTCTAAATCTAGACAGTTTTAAGGATTTCCCGACTCTTTGGGTGATAGCTTCATGAAGTGCAGACACCTCTCCTAGTGGAAATGAATGGAAGTTTTTTAACATAAAGGAAGGGCCAGCAGTCGGCTAGTAAAAAGTAATTCTTGCCTATCTCAAAAACAGCTTGGGGAGAAAAAGGTTTTATCTCAGTTTACAGCTCTTAGGTCACACTCTGTCGCTGAGAAAAGTCAGGGCAGGAACCTGGAGGCAGGAACTGAGGCAGAGTCCATGAGGGAGTGACAATTGCTGCTTGCTCCTCGTGGCTTGCTCAACCTGTTTTCTTATAGAACCAAAAACTAGGGATTGCACCATGCACCATGCACGATGCTGGCCCTTCCCCATCAATCATCTGCCAAGAAAATGCACTACAGACTTGCCCATGGGCTGATCTGGTAGGCCATTTTCTCAGCTGAGGTTCTCTCTTCCCAAATGTGTCAAGTGGACAAAGTGCCAGGCAGCACACTGCCTAAAAGCAAACACGAGTTTATCAGCAGAGGACAGCTGAGTGCGGAGGTGCCCTTGTTGCCTAAACTGGAAAGCTGGTTTAATCCAGCTTTGCAAAAACCCAAGCATTTAACATTGAGGAAAGTCACATCTTTACCACATTTACCAAAAGATTGTGTATCCAAGGCAGAAATGCTGGTGTGAATAACAGGCTTGGACACCCTGTAAATCTATGAAATTCCTTTTCTTTTACCCCATGTAACTATTACTGGAGTGCCAGTCAATTCTCGTGTAGTGTTATCCCCTTTTCCCTGGCTCCGTTCATCCAAACATGCCAAATAGTTGGCGACATTTCTACCATAGCCGATTATAACCACTTGTAACATTCAGGTAGAGGAGGATGTTTTTCTTCGGCTCTCACACAGCTCATGCTAAAAGGCAACTTCTGAGTCCCTTACACCCCCTAGTTCCTTACCTTGAGAAAGTGCAGGCTCTTTGAAGTAGTTTGATATTTATGGAGTTCGTATTTCCTGGATCGTTTATGCAACACTGTGCTGGTAAGTGTTGATGAAGGGGATGCACACCACAGACAGTCACATCTCAGCTCATTTGTGTGTAGGCTAAAGACGAGCCTTAAGGTCCAGGGGAACCTGCTGCAGTTACAGTCATCACAGCGGGCGTCGGGGGGTACCATCCATTGTGACAGGCAGGAGCAAGAGCACCACCCAGGCCTCGCAGCAGCCTTTCTGCCTAACTTACATGGACAGAGAAGTCACTGGGTCCCCACAGTCCCTCAGTAAGCCTCCACTTGCCAGGCTTATTTAAATGAAGTCCAAGTTAAGCAAATCCAAATGCTCAATCCAAATGCTCAACCCAACCGTCACCAATTTGCAGGTCTGTTTAGGTGCGTTTGCTGTTCTCCCTCCTTCAGCTGACCGGAGGGTAAAGCTATCTTCCGACGTAGCGTCTAAGGTTGCTGCCCTGTGCGGGAAATGGAGCATCCCCCCCCCCCCCCCCCCCCCCCCCCCCCCCCCCCCCCCCCGTAGGATCTGATGGGGACTGTAGAGTCACATTCCATCCACTCGGTGAGTTATCAGAATACAGGCTATGTAACCTCTCGGTTTCTTTACCCGTACACCGGGAAAATTAGACTTCCTCATTGTGTTGTTGAGTGAGAAGGGAATGCCTGATGCACACAGTGACTGGCCCATCTGAAGAGCTCCCACTCAACAACAGCTCTTGATTTGGTTGGTTTGCTTGTTGGATGTGTTTTGTCTGTGTCGTGTTGGTGGCAGTGGTGGCTCTTGTTTTGTCTGCTCCTTGGAAGCCATTTTTGTTACCCCTCCTCTGAAAGCAAACGCCAGGGCCACAGTAGTCTGACCTGCTTCTCAGAGCCAACATCAGTACTTCCCACACTGGAGGCGAGGGTGGAGGCAGTAGGTGGGTCGCGCCCGGGTGGACATTTGGCACTGCAGACACATTGGGATGTGACAACTTGGAGGGTGGGGTTGTTGTCCTGCCTTCTAGCGGGTAGAGTCCAGAGATGCTGCCAAGCATCCTATAGTGCATGGGACAGTCTTCCCACACTTGGAGATTTATCCAGTTCCAAATGGTAACACTGCTGAGACTCTGGCCCACATCGGCACAACCGATTCCAGAGACAGGGAAGTCACAGCAACCATCAAAATATCCATCGTAAAAATTAAACTATCCATGAAGAAAAATAAGAATAAATAGCAGAGCCATTACACAGGCTGCCTGCTAAGTGGGTCTGGGTGGGGGTTCTGTGTTGTTTGTAGCAGTACATCCACTCTTGATTTAGTCATATATGGCATGATGAAGCCAATGCTCTACATCATTTGTCCGGAACCTTCAGTGCCTTAAATCGCCCATTCGTGGACTAAAAATCTTGCTATAGGTGTGTATAAATGTAGGGGCTGGTCAGACTGGACACTTAAAATATAGTGCACTCTATACATTGGTGTATATAAAGGGTGTTTATTATGTATACACTTCAGTGCATAAAACTATTATTTAAAAAAAAAAATCTGTGACAAATCCAAACAAAGTCAGACTAAAGTTACCTTTCTTCAGAGACAACACCATACAAACTCCAGTACAAACCATTTTAGACTATCCTTGGACCCTTCTGTATTCATGGATGGCTGAAATACACTGATGAGACTGAGCTGACATTGCTGATTACATTTATTCCAGCTGTTCTTCCAAACCTGGGACTTTTTTTTTAGGTACTGTGATTTTAAAAATCAAAACCTCAGATTTTTAATAATAATTATTTTATGTGTATTGGTGTTTTGCTCACATGTATGTGTGAGGGTGCCAGATCCCCTGGAAGTGGAATTACAGACAGTTGTGAGCTGCCATGTGGGAGCTGGGCATTGAACCTGGGTCCTCTGGTACAGCAGCCAATGCTCTTAACCACTGAGCCATCTTTCCAACCCCTAAATCTCAGATTTTTAAAAATCATCACAACTAATTCAGAAATTCTGGTCTCCCTTTAGCTCATTAGGGAGATCATCCTATTCTAATATCTGTCAGGTTCTCAATTGAAAATAATATTTTCAAAAGCCAAAAGCCAGATCAGTGATATCTGAAGTGGAAGCAGGTCGGAAAGAGAAGCCTGGGGGAAGGGATGAGCTGTGAAAACAATCAGAGTTCCTCTGCCTCCTTCAATGTTTTGAATAATGAAAATAGAGTTTTCATACTCTGTATGTAAAAATATGCCTCCAAACCTTAACTTGGTTTATTTTTATATTGTTTAATTAGCATAAAACTTTTGAAAATCATCCACAGGACAGTCTATATCTATAAATAAGAATTATAGATAGCATTTGAACCATTGATAACATACCTGTTCTACTTAATTTTTTTTTTTTAAGTGAAACCAGGGGCTGAGGCAGGAGGATCAAAGGTCAAAACCAGCCTGAGACATCTAGTGAGTTCTGGACTACCCTGGGCTACACAGCAAGGTTGAGCAAGTGAGAGATTGAGACAGAGAGAGAGACAGAGAGACAGAGAGAGAGAGAGAAGGAGAGGGAGACAGAGAGACAGACAGAGGAGGAATCAGTTGATTGACACTGGGGTCTTCCTCTATCTTTGTATAACTTACCTTTTTTTTTTTTTTTTTTCAGACAGGATCTCACGATGTAGCTCAGGCTGTCCTGGAACTCACTGTGTAAACCAGGCTGGCCTTGAACTCACAGAGATCCACCTGCTTCTGCCTCCTGAGTGCTGGGATTAAAGGTATGCACCACCATGCCCATCTTACAATTTATCTTTTGAGACAGGGGCTCTCACTAAACAGGAAACTCATTGATTCAGCCACGCTAGCCTGGCCAGTCTGCCCCAGCCTGTCTCCAGCCCACCCTTGTCCTGCACTGGAGTTACAGAGGCATGCCTGGCACCTGGCTTTTAGGTACAGGGGATGCAAACTCAGGCCCTCAGGCTTGTGTAGCAGTCACTCTCCTAACGGGGCCATCTCCTCAGCCCTAAGAGAGTGTATTTCAGAGGATTTGACAGCATAGGCAAGTCTGTGGTACAGAAGTCATGTTTGAAGGCAGGCAAGGCAGTAGCAAAAACACTCAGCCTCTGCTTTGGTCTCTGTCTCATAGGAAATGAAAGTGTTTAAGGCTGAGTACAAAAAGAATTTTGAACTGAAGTTCTTGACATTCTCTGACAGAAGTTGTTGTCTCTAAGTTCCCAGGAACTGGAATCAGCAGTTCTGGGAAAGCCAGAGCATGTCCTCAGCAAAGGCTGAGAAGCACTGGGGGAAATCCACAGGCTGCAAAGCAGCTTTACCTGGCTGGGCAAGAGAACCCTTGAAGGAGGCAAGTGTCCCCATTTAAAATGAACAGTGAAATTTAAAATTCGATCAACTTAGTAAAAGTCGAAATTAATAAAATTTCATTTTCATGTAAATGCATGAGCTACAGACACATAATGAGTTTTAAGGACACAGGAAACCGGCACCGGCGGGGTATTTCTACCCTCTGAGTGTGAGTGAAGAGGGCACACCCCGATCTGTCAAAGGCAAAAACGCAAAAGTCTCAGTCTGGGAAAGTAGAGGTGTTCATCCGGGCTGCTGTCGCTTGTCCAGCTCAAGACTTCATGAACTGCAGACACGGTCCCTGCGCTCAGCAGTAACAGGCTGGTGGAGGCGGAGACCTAGCTCCTTGACCCGAAGCACCGACGACGCCTCTATCTGCAAACGTTTCTCGTATGTATGTTCCTATTTCCATCTTGTATTCACCCAACTCAGGGTGTAACAGCTGCTGGCATTGAAAATGTCTTTCTTCAGGAAAAGCTGAGGCTTCGACAGGTCTTTATAGGTGTGGAAGAGCCTGAAGTCCTTCCGCTCCAACTCTTTCAGGAGGCTGTACCAGAACCGCACCACGCTGCTCTCGCTGCCGCTGACCTCAAAGCCAGGCCAGTGGAGATGAATCTCAAAGATGAGCTGGCCGATCTGTTCAAGGACATCTTCCAGAATGAGATTTTCTAGAACTTTCCATTCTGCACTTTCCAGATCTGCCTTGAGAATATCAATCTGTAACAAAGCAACAAAATGGGATTCTCAGATTTGGTCACTCACGATGCCACCTCCATATCGTATCACATAATCATACCATACCATACCATATTATTGCTACCTGGGGGGCCAGCCTCCAGACAGCTCAGGGTTCAGTGGGAAATCCACAGAGTTAGTGTATACTATACTATGACTTTTTTATCTGAGAGAGTTAGGGGAAAAAGACACACTCTCTTGATGGTTTTCTTCTTTATTCTTTTCTGTTCTCCTGTCTTCTTCTATTGTATACTTTTTTCTACAGCTTATATACCCCAACAAAACCTTTCAGACAGTACAGGTGTCACAAAGCAGTCACATTTCATTCTTCAAGTGAGTGATTATAATGAATACAGGTAAAAAAAACATGTTTTTCATCTTCCTTACATGATTAAAAACAGAGTCATCTTGATAACCCACTACAGATTAACAGAACATAAGCAAGCAAGGACCATTTTTTTTTTTCTCAGCCAAATCTTTTGTTGGCAGGCTGCATATTGTAGTTACAAAGAAAGAATCAATCATTTTATTATTTATCTTGAAAAGGATTCTTATAAGGAATCTTAAAGGAAACACAAACCTAAACTTTTATACATAAAAACAGTCAGCTTTGGTCTTAGGAAATCAAGCACTGTTGGGAGATAGAATTTGGGCCAGTGAGGTGCTTAAATCAGTATCATTGAATTTTCAGAGTACTTTTGAAAAGGGTAATTTCACCCCGAGGAAATTTGATGGCATCAGACACAGTGAATACTGGAATGGAAGGAAACATTCAAAGGAACAAAGACTGGAGTCCCAGGCACTTCAGCCCCCCAGGAAGATGCTGTCCAGAGTCACTAAATCAGGCTCTGCAGAAGTGAGGCTGTCTTTGCGGGTTTATCAACATGGGTGGACAACACCAAGTCTAATCCTGCCCACTCTTTGCTGTCTGTGCTGTCTGTCTGTTAAGTTTTTTGGATAGTGTTAGCATATGAGAAGCCTTGGAGGCATCATTGAGTGATTTCAGCGTTGCATGCAGGAGAAGGTGCATAGACATCACGTATAATTACTCCAAGAAAGTAGGCTTTGCCTAATGTCCCGAGACCTGCAACACATGCTTGGCACTCTTGATTGGATGTCCTGGAACAGAGAGACCTCAGGAAAGTCAGTGTCTGCAAATTGGCTGGGAGTCAATGGTTTCAAAACAAATGGAATCGGTGAGAAACAACATTTTTCTTCATGAGAGTAACTGAGTGAAGACAGGTTTCATGGGAATATGGGCCAGGCTAAATTAATTCTTATGAAATGGACCCAAGGGAATTAACTCCCTCCATTCTACTTTCCAGCTGCTTTGGCACGCCTCTAGCTTTGTTTAATCTTGGCAGTTTTAGGCAAAATCCTCCTGGATTAAGGGTAATTAAGCTGTCAAAAGAAATATTTAATCAAAATTTCACAAAATGTCCTAATTGGTAGAGAATACACCCAAAATTCAAAGAGCAACATGTGCTGTATTGAGTCACACAGCCAAGAATTTCTTAGGTTCCTTACAGACTTATTTCCCCCACAGACTTAGGTTTTCTGTGAGTTTGGATATGATGAATAACATAAATAAACCAAAACGTGAAAAGGACAAGGTAGGGATGGGCTGTAGCTCAATAGAGTAGACTGCTTAGCAAACATGAGGAGGAAAACAAAACAAGACAAAAACAAACAGGGAAGTCAGGAGTGGGGCATGGGGAGGCAGCACAGAGTTCATTAGCTTAATAACGACCTAAACACTCTACACAAAGGAAGATACCATATTTTCCAGGCATATTATAGAGTTGTATTTATACGTATATGGGTGTTTTGTCTGCATGTATGTATGTGCACCACATGCATGCCTGGTGCCAACAGAGCTTGGCAGAGAGAATTAGAACCCCTGGAACTGGATGTACAGATGGTTGTGAACAGGAATGTTGGGAACCAAACCTGGGTCCTCTACAAGGGCAGCAAGTGCTTTTAACTGCTGAGTCATCACGCTATCCCTCACCTCAACATATTTTAAATAAATTATCAATCAGAATTTATAAGCAACCAGAACAGAACCAAATAAAGACACATTATAACAAATACATGCTTGTTTTAGAAATGCAGTTTTTATTCACGTGATGAAAATATCTTCTAAAAAGCAAACAGCATGCTAAATATGACAACACCCCCACCTTCTTCACCCCAGTGACTGAGAGACCCTGCTCTGATAAGATCCATACAGGCTGGTCTTTGCCACTCAGCCTTCCAGTGGTGTGGCATGGAGTCGCCTGCAAGCTCTTCCCTGCCTCCCGACCTGAGATCACAGACTGCCACAATGCAGTGAATAAAACAAAATTTTCTCTCCCATTATGCATTTCCTTTTGCTTGCATTTCAGAATGTCCCATTACCATGAACTATTTTGCAAATGTAATTTTCATTATTACTGCATAATGCAGACAATATTATTGTTATTATAAAGCACTAAAGATTTCTGGGTAAGATATGCCACATTTAAGATTCTAATACCAGCTTGTAACAATAACGGCACCTCAAATCATGCAAATGATTATATTGGGATAATCAAGTGCCAAGCCTAATATAGTTGGGTTAAATCATGTTTCTTGTGAAAAACAAGTAAGTGATGATGTCTAGTAAACTCTAGAATAAGTAAAGACATATTTTTGGTAGGAGGGTCTCAAAGATGATAGAAGAAGCAATCTGTCCAGTACAATTTCAAAGGTATTGAAGAGGTTCTAGCATTAGATATTATCCCCTTTCCTTACACCTCAAATATCCAACTTTTCACACAACTTTCAGAAGAAATGAGAATTTTAATTTTAACTGGATTGAGATGTGATACCTTCTGGCAGCATCCTCATTAAGGGTACAAGTCTATATCACTGGGCTGATCCACCCAGAGCTGCAGGATGATGTAAAGGAGAGGAAGGGAGGTAGGCGTGCGAGTGAGCTTTCTAGGCTGCCGTAGGGAAGAACAACAGACCGAGTGACCTAAAACCCGGAGTTTGCCATCTCATCGACACAGCATCTCCAAGTCCATGTTTCTCTCTAAAGGAGGAACCGTCCCTACCTCTAGGCTTGGCAATTGTGACATTCTTAGCATCTGCATCAACTGGTCTCTGCTGGCACCTTCTCATGTTATTCTCTGTGTGTCTCTGTGTCTGTGTCCAGAATTCCCCTTTTCATAGAGGTATCATTCATTTTGGATTAGAGCCAAGCAAGCTCTCTTATGACTTCATTTTAGGCAATACATCTGCAACAACCGTATTTCCAAACAACGCCACATTCTGAAGTGCTGAAGAAGCAGAATTTAACCCATAACATTGCTCAAGGCAGACATTGCAACAGGGTTTTTGCAAGACAGTATGTACCCAGGAGCCACTGCTTAGACAGCAGGTCCTGTTAAAGCCAGCCAAAGGTAGCAACTATCCAAGGCAATTATGACTATCACTCTGCCAGTCACTACATCAGCCAACGCTGGCAGCTTCATCCTTGCTAAATACCCAAGCCAGGCAAATCAACAAATCTTGAAAGCCAACCAAAATCACCATGGAAACATGCTCATATTTCATTCTTTGGTTCTTTCTGCCATGCAGGCAAGAACAACCTGTTTGGGACACTTTCCCACACCATATGTATAGCTCCCTGTCCCTCTGAAACCCTCTCTGGCTCATAGCACCTTTTCATCTATAGATTTCCATCTAAGCCTATTTTTTAACATGGCTCCCAGCAGGATGAGTGGATTTTGCTCATGCTGGCTACCTTTGAAGAGGGCAATAATGGGAGCTACACCTTTCAAGTAAGAACCTAGTCTGGATGTCAAATTTTCACTGCATTCAGTCGGTCAAAATAAACCACAAAGCCAACTCAGATTCTAGAAAAGACAATAGATTCCAGCCCCAGAGGGAAGAAAGGACAAGCACAGAGAGGGTGGAGGGACTGCTTCATGGCCATCTTTACAGATGATTGGCCCCAGTGATGAAAAGCTATTGTACTTTATGCAGATCCATAAATGAGCTACAATATTGTCATCGATGCGGATGTTTCGTAGACATGAGCAATACTCATGAGAATGAACAGGAAAGCTTTCGTTCATCAGAATACCATGATGACCAATCCTGGTGTTCACTTTGACACACCTGGAAAGGACTGTTGGCATGTCTGGGATATTTTCTGGATTGCTATTATGTGGGATGCTCACTCCATTGTAGGCAGTACCATCCCTGTGCATGTGGGCCTGAGCTATGTAAGAAATGTATATAAGTCTGAATATAAGCCTGGGAACAAGCCAGTAAGCAGTGTGTCTCCATGGTGTCTACTTGAGTTCCTGTCCCCAGTCCCTTCATTAGGTTATATACCCTCAATGATGGTATATAACCTGTGACCCAAACAAAACCTCTCCTTCCCAAAATTTCTCTTGGTCAGTATTTATCTCTTATCTTAACAGACAAGCAAACTAGGACAATTATTATTAAGGAAGTACCATTAATTATATGTGGCATTTGCTCATAGAATTAGCTTTCCTTGGGTGTTATCAGAGAACCTGGGCTGTCCAATGGGTTAGGATAACTAATAAAAACCATTGAGGCTAGACATGGTCACACACTGCTACATCCTCTCCTCCAGTACTCTAAAGGCTGAGGCATGAAGATTGAAGGCTTGACTTTATAGCCTATGCTACATTAGCAAGACCCTATTTCAATGTAAAAGAAAGAAGGAAACCTAAGAAGGTCAACCAAAGCATGTTTTTGTTTCTTAAGTGATTAATTTTTGTATTCCACAAGTGAAATGTTGGAAGGGCTATTTGGTGAACTGTAGTATGAACTGCCAATGCCACAGACATTTTTAATTAGAACAAAAGCATCCCCTGGTGGGCCTTTTAATGTAGGCCAAGTGTCCTATTGCATAACAAATGGTCACAGATTTGAGAACATCATACTTGAAGGAGTAAAATGTTATTTTAAATTACCATTTACTTTATAAACAACACCATACAAACATTTTAATGGCTATTGCAACCTTAAGTGATCTGCAGAATAAAACCTGCAGCTCTACCTCCAGGGAGACCAAAGCCAGTGAAGCAACATGCCAATCAGTGCTCTTCTCTGGGGCTTCTTAGATCTCAGTTTTACAGGGTACATTAGAGAACGGGGAAAGGACACAGGCGAGTGTGGCTGTGCATGCTGAGTTACCGTTGGGACAGTGGTCAAATGATCCCAATCAAGATGATTTTGTAGAAAAATTAAATTGTTCTAAATTGTGACACAAGGGAAAGAATATTAAACATGAATAATTTATTAGTCTAAACACTGTTTTGTAAGTACCAGCAGTGGGCTTTGGGCATACACAGGGGCTGGTGCAGGAAAATCAGATAAAATTAAAAAACAACTAAGTGTTAGGAATATATGTAAATGTTGGAGAATGTGCTGAGGCCATGAGAGGAAGGCCTTTCATAAACACTCAGAGATGTTCTACCACAGCTACCAGCTTCTGGCCACTAGGCACCAAATTGAAAGCACTTCTTGAGTAGATATTACATTTCTGCTTTGATAAGGCTTTGTTATATTTACATTAAGAACACAAATCTGATTTAGTAAAAATTTCAATAATTTTCAGAGACACTTCCATTAAATGAAGTTAAAAGTGCAATTCACGCTATGTGTTGAAGCAACAAGTAGAAGCCACACTGGCTTTGTCTTAAGTACTTTAGACATAACTTTAAGCCAGCAGCACGGGTCTCCCCAACTGTTTGGAGGCTGCAAACATGCTCATTCCAGGTCATCAAATAGTTTTACTCCAGCTTGCCAAAGAACTCTTGATAGCTAGATGTATCTTTCAAGAAGGAATGTTTCTCCTAATTGCATGGTTGCAAGTAGGATCTACTGAGCATGAGGCAGATAAATGTAGACTTTGGCCAATTTCATGTCCTAAATTGTGGCATATGGGGAAAGGATATTAAACATGAAGAATTCATCAATCTAAACATCATTTAGTAAGTCTGAGGTAGGTTGAATATTAGCATTTTGTTTTTACAAATTAAAACTCAAGCAATTGTCATATTGTTTGTCATAGCGACAGGAATCCTGTCATGGTCAGGAATGACATGGCCTCTGATCTTCCAAATTAATCCTCAGATACATAAATTATGCAACAGTTCACAAACACCCATGAAAAACAAATGACGCACTGTGCGGGCAGTTTTATGTCAACTAGACACAAGCTAGAGTCATCTGAGAGAAGGGAACCTCAATTAAGAAAATGCTTCTATAAGAAGGGGCTATAGGCATTTTCTTAATCAATGGTTGACAGGGAGGGCCCAGCCCATTGTGGGTGGTGCCATCCAAGGCTGTTGGTTCTAGGTCATGTAAGAAAGCAGACTGAGCAAGCCATGGGGAACAAGCTAGTAAGCAGCACCCCTCCATGATCTCTACATCAGCTCCTGCCTCCAGGTTCCTGCCCTGTTTGAGTTCCTGCCCTGACTTCCTTCACTAATGAACAGTGCTATGGAATTGGAAGCCAATTAAACTCTTCTCTCCTTAAGTTGCTTTGGTCATGGTGTTTCATCATGGTAATCATAACCCTAACTAAGACATACACTTTGCATTAATCTGCCAGGGCTTCTACAAAAATCCCACTGGCTAGGTGACTCTAACAGCAAAAACATGTCCTCACAGCCCTAGGATAATGGTGTCAGGAGGGCCAGTTTCTCCTAAGGCCCCTTTGGTTGACTTACAGATAGCTGTCCTACCACACTGCTTTTCTCCTGGGTGGGCTCCTAGCAGCTCTTGCTTTTCTTACAAAGAAGTCAGTCATATCAGATTGGCTTCTTGCCCCCTTAAGACTTCATTTAATCCTTTCACCCCCCTTTAAAGGCCTATGTTCAAATGCACTGGGAATTTAGGGCTTCAATCTATAAATGTAGAGAAAGACACAATTTTAGCCCTAATATATAAAGTACATATTCTTTGAAATGCTTATCACAAATATGTCAAATATACACTTGTTTCTGATTTAGTAACTGTTTCTCCTCCATTGTTAGTGGCCAACTTTGATTCTAGGTAGTACACATTCGAGCCACCAAATTGATTGAAGGTGAGTAGCAGAGACTGTGGGAGATATTAATTGTGGGTTATGATTTCTAGAATGAGGCCTTGACACTCCCTTCAACAAGAGATTAGTGTCGGCTCTGCCCCCTATGGTGAATTTCCCTCTATAGCCTGTGCAGTCATGGACCACCACACACACACCCCACACACACACACACACGTGTCCTAAACTTGCTCTATGCTCTGCAGTTGCTTCCTTGAAAGCCTGAACAAGAGACTCTTCACTTCATATTCTCTGAGCCCCACAAATCCCGCTGACCTTAAGACCAGATGGGCCACAGAAGGTAATGCAGCTTTTACCTCACTCATTCATACCTTCGTTCTTAGAAGTGACCACTGGGCACAGGGTCTGTCCTTCAGGTTGCCATGTTCTGAGAAAGTCCAAACGACTGACCCTAGCAGAGAAGCCATGTGAAGAGAGACCGCGTCAAATGAAGTCAGATACCTGACTTCCAGGCACAAGCGAGACCCTGAGCCAGAACCATCCAGCAGAGTCCTTCCCAAACTTTAGCCCACATGAATGATGAGTTAATAAGACAATCAGTTCTTAAAGTCTATAAGCTCCTTCATTTATGTAGTAATCAATAACTAGAACAGATCCAAATGGTATTGACAGACATCTTTTTGAATCTTGATGGTTATTGGCACCATCAAAATTCTATGTATTTCAAAGCTACAATTTCTAGAAATTATTATATATTTTACAAAATCATTAAATAATAAATTATAGTCACTTAAAAATGTAAACTCAAATAAGTAAAAGAAAAAGATTAAAAAAAAAAAACAACAAACTTTTCAAGAGCTTAAAAACTATCTCCTGAATGATTAGCACACACATTAAAGAGTACAACCTAAATGTGAGCATGACTGAAACACGATTTTATAGAGAGCTGGAGTTAACGCGTTACCTCTGTTCTGACTTCTGCTATGCTTGGATTGGACCCAGGGCTCCCATGTTAGGTGAGTGCTGTTCTCTTGCAGTCTATCTCCAGCCTCAAATGTGCTTCATAATGTGACAGCTCTTGAATGGATTTCCACATGAGTGAATTTCCGTCTAAAATGTTTTCTCCAGCTAAGCCTCTGAGTCTCCCTTAAGAATCAGACTGAAGTGATGGGGGTTATGATAGATGTCAGTAGGTGAGATACTCACACACCTCCTCACTGAGGGCCGTTCCCTTTCATTTCTTATCTAATATTTTGAATCTATAGGGAAGAGGAAAACCATATGGAAAGAGAACACTCCTGTTTGGCTTTAAGCTTGAAAGCCCCCATTCATACCTTTTTTAGGATGGTCTTTATAATGGCTTCACCATTATAAAGTTATTATAAAGTTATCCTTTAGATAGACATTCAAGTTTTTCCCAGAACTGGTAATATTACAAATGGATATGATCAATGAGCTAAGATTTCGAACACGTTCGACAATGTTCTTGACATAAATCTCCAGAAGCAGAAGGTTAACCTGTTGCTCCCACAGGTTCTGCACTTGTGACACTGAGGGACAGCCAGGTTGTGCTAAGACTTAAAGCAAATGGAACAGATCTAGAGGCTCTTCTCTGTCACCCGTCAACATATGGCTCGCTTTCTTACCTTGAAGCCATGGACACTCTTTCCCTCCAAATGTGGTACCAGTGATCTCAAGCACACTGTGCGTGCTCTATCACTGGCTTACACCCTCAACTCTGTTCTATAGCATGCCAAGCTCACCTGTGTCCTTATGCCACTGGGTCACACAGAAATTTGAATGTTTTTTAAAGAAAGAACAAACAGAATAGGTCAATTTAAGTTAAATATTTGGTGAGTTATCTATTTATAATTTGTGATTTGAATCATTCGAATAAATATGTTTCTGATATGCATTGTTCTATAGTAAATTTTAAGGGTATAGATTTTTTTCCAACCTGGAAAACATACATGCAATTTAAAATTGGCCACTCTCATAATGAAGATTATTCATTAATCAAAATCTGTGACTAACAGCTGAACTGACGAATCAATTGTCAGTACAAACCACCAGCCTACCAACCACCTAGCCAAGACAGTGGTGACCCACTGAGGCAAACACAATTCTTTCTTCATCAGCAGCTGCCTGGATTTGAGGCTTAGATCACACACAGTGAGATATTTACAGACATTCTTCATTTTGTAAAAGGTTCATGAACAGAAGTGTATAAATTGAGTTTTGTAATTGATCTCATATTTTAATTGTTATTTGACTCATTATCTACTTATGAATATTTTAAAAAATTAAATTATCATCAATTATTTACCATCCCAAGAACTCAAGGTATATTAATTCTCTATAATTATTAGTTTGGGTCAATATGCAGTCAGAATTTACAAGTATCAATTCTCCCTTCTTTTTAGTTTAATTAAGGAAAGTGACTATGTAATGATAAAATAATCCAAAGCTTCTATATGTCAAGTCTACTTAAAGGAAGACAGACAGACACCCAGAAAACTGATGCTCAACACACTAGACAGGGGTCGTGTTGTAGAAAAACAGAACAAACTATCCCTTTTTTCATGTGAGCGAGAGAATTAAAAGTCTCCTCTGGAGCTTTAAACACACTAAATCAAGTTCAATTAACACTGTGAGCTGGCAGAAATGTAACTTTGCAAATCTTCTGCTACCACTAGGGAAAGTGAGACAAGGTTGGCTCTGCACATAATGAGAAGCGCGGAGGGTCACTCTAAGCTAATCTGAGACCAATTCTGAACTAATAATAAAGGGAAATATTTCCACGGTGTAAGCAGCTCTCAGAAGCGACCCCTGCGGGGAGCAGCATGCTGTGAGTTTAAAAGAAAATGAGGATAGCATTTACAAAGGATGTTTTCCCAGGCATCCAGCTTGAAGAATCCAAAGGACCTGCTGGCTCAGTGAGAGGACTCGAAGACTGACCTCAGATGTCCAAGTTGGGACAAGTGATGCCTGAGCCCATGACAAGTTGGGAAGGATACTGGTGACCTACATTAGTAAGGGACCAAGCAGCACAATTTATTGTGACTGTACCAGGGACCTGGGGAAAAATAAGCCAAAGAGCTGGGGAAACAGCCAGTGGCTAAGTGCACTTGTCTCACAAATGTGAGGACCTGAGTTCAGATTCTGGAACCCATATAAAAAGCACTGAGGGGTAGAGGCAGGGTCCATGGGGCTCGTTGGTTGGCCAGTCTAGCCAGAGACAGTGAACTTCAGGTGCAGTGAGAAATCTTGTCTCAAGGGAGTAAGGTGGAAAGTGACAGACACTTGAAGTCCTCCTCCAGCCTATGCCTCTGCATGTGTGCACACGCATGAGTGCATACACACACACACTTCACGCCACACCAAGACAATATCAGGCAGAAAGGAAGCTGCAGAACCACAGACAGAGCCAGGCAGTCTCTTCCTTCCCATCTCCTTGGGCCCCTGAAAACAGCACATGGGTCTGTAAGGTTCAATGACTAAAAGTTACATCCCCTGGTTCATCTATTCTTCTGACATACTGCATTGATGCAAACATTCTAAATAATTTTTAAAATGAGGAGAAACTTAAAACACTCATCTATAGAACTAAATTCCTAGAATTTAAAAGAAAATAAGGTTAAACCCTTACAAGCCTTTATTTTTGGCCAGATAGCCAGCTTTACCAAAGAATTCAAGCTGAGTTTAAATGAATAAATGTTCAAACAAATAAATAATCAAGTGGGCACCTATAAAAACACACAATTGCTTGGAAAAATCACATAAAGATGATTTCCTCAGGGCTCAGTAGAAGAGACAAAGGATTCAAGAATGCTATTCATCTGTGTTGCCCTGCAAAGTAGCCATTCACCATATGTGCCCATCACATCACAATTGCTCCTTATATCTCCAAGTGCTCTGTAACTGCACCTGGCAAGTGAGTACTATGTTAGACATGCTCCCATCTCACAGATTCACTGTTGGTGCTGCATGGAGTACTACTTACATCCTAATCATCTGCAGGGCTTCTGTGAGCAGTTTCTGATTTGGCAGATATGGTAGGAGCTGGGTATTTGTATTTCTAACCGAAGCCAGCGGACAGTGGTGCTGACGGTCCAAGGACCACACTTGGAGAATCTTCGGGGATGATACCGGCCGAGCTGTTCATGTCCTGCATGAACAAGATTCACCCTCAGCTCGGGCTGACTTCTCCCTTCTCATCAGCAGATGTGGAAAGAGGTCTCCACACAAGCGAGACTCGGCTTTGGAAGATGGATGGTAGTTTTACAAACATCTGCCTTTTTAACTTATGATTCCATCAGGTCAAAGTCTCCTACACTCACAGCCTTTTGGTGAGAGTTGTATTCCCTGGAACTGGAGACAAAAACTCATTTACCTACATGAACCCTTTTCTGTGAACAGTGTAACGGCTGGGGACCTTGGATCTGGGGCAGAGTGTTGAATCCAAGGGTCTGGGACAGGCCAGCTTTTCAGGGACTGGCAGAAGAAGAACAGAGTCCACACCATGGTACCATTTTGAAGCTTAATAAGAAGTGCCCATGAACCTCCACACCATGTACCCATGAGCACCTGGAGCAGAGTCGGGTTTCTCAGTGACAGTGCTTGCTATTTTTACTAGTTCTTCATAAAATCTATAATTCAAAAACCACTAGGAATGTGATTCTTTAGGGAATGGGCAGATTTCTCAGTGGTTAGGGACACATACTGCCCTTGCACAGGGCCTGACTTTGGTTCCCAGCACCCACACCAAGCTGTTCACAGGGGATCTGATTCCCTCTTCTGGACTCCATTCTCAGACCCACACACAGACACAACCATATACACATAATTAAAAATTTAAGATAAAATTTTAAATGAGTGTCTAAGCCAACATCAAAACGTGTTTTCTATGCTTCTCAACTCCCATGTTTGGAGACATAGCTCAGAAGCAATATTAAAGTTTGCTACAGGAATTTTACAGAGGCATTTTAAACATGATAGCCAGGAGTCATGTGTACACGGCACACTGGCAGGCAATACTGAAGACAGTTTCTTCAGTTACATTTTCATCCATCAAGAGAGAAGAGCCCTGAACACTGTGAGCTTCAGCAGAGCTGATGGCTGGGTTGGAACCCCCAGCCTCTAGCACACTCCCAGGGATCTGGAAGGTGCTCCACGGTATCTGAGAGATGTGTGAGCAGGGTGGTGGATGAGTGGAGACAGAGCGGGGGTTCTTATGAATAGATGGGTGTGGGTGGGTATCGGGGTGACCAATGCTCCTCTTGTACTCGGTGTTACAGGTTAGAGTTGACTAGTTCAGGCTTTGTGAGCACTCGGCCAACTTCCTCACTTAAAAGATAAGGTCCAAATGACACATTTAAGATCACAAACTACTTATTTAGTGGTAAAGCCCTACACCTCAAACATGGCTTGGAGAGGAGAGGGGAAGGGAGATGAGGAGAGGGGAAGGGAGGGAGGAGGGGAGGGGAGGGGAAGGGAGAGGAGGCAGAGATAGAAGGAGGGGGGAGGGAAAGGGCCATGAAGAAAAAAGGGAGGAGGAAGCAGGGGAGACTGAAAGACTCGCCAGGTGCTCACCTTAAAGATTTTAGTAAGATGCACATCACCTTCTTTTGCTTCCCAGCATCCCTCTCTGCCAAGAACCTCTTTGAACCCAAAGTACAATCTGGTATTTTCTAAATCTATTTCTGATCAATACAAGTCCTTAGATTAATAAAATTTTCTGAGAAATGTGTTTACAAAATGGGTGCACTAGCAACTTTTTTGATATGATAGTTAGTTCATATGTAACATGTAAAAATACGGTATTTCAGAGGTTAACTATCCCAGGAGAGCTGTTGTTGCTTGCCCACACATCCATATTTGCTTTTCTTCCTCAGCAACAAACCCCTGATTTACAGATGACTCTAACTTGGTTCTCTGCAAGAGCATCACGTTCTCTTAACCACTGAGCAATCTCTGGCACATTTAAAAATTCCAACATTTAATTTTATTTTGTATTTATGTGTATATCTATGCCCTGGAAAAAGGCTCTGTTTTCAAATTTCTCCAGAGCTGTGCAATAAGGTAACAAAAATCTACCCAATAAGATAAAATTTCCCCGTGAAGTTTCCAGAGTTTCTTTAGTGTGTCTTCCACATCTTTACTTGGTGTGAGGTTGTCATGGACAGACCTTCACCAATATTTCTGGACCAAGAGAAGAAGGGTTATATTTTCAGGATGAAAGAGGGAAAGCTGGCTACAGAGTGTGCCCCCCATGACTTGGCATCTCCATATGAAACCTGTACTATCTAGACTTCTTTCCTGTAAGGGGAAGAAGAGTTTCTGTCATTTAAGCCACTGTTCTGTTTTGTTTTCTTTCCAAACACAACTCAACCTAATTTTATATATATGAATCACATACTACTATTCTTGGCTAGTTACAGAGTGGGGTTCATATTTTAAAAATTGTTCAGAGCTGAAAACTTCCATGAGGACATTACAGGCCCCTATCTTTTGCAGTTTGGATATAAAGGATTCTCTCAGAAGGAACATGTATCGGAAGTTTGCTCCCCAGTTAGTGGCTATTCCTGACCTAGTCACTGTTCTATTGCTGTGAAGAGACATCATGACCATGGCAGCTTATAACAGAAAGCGTTTAACTGGGGACTTGCTCATAGTTTCAGAGACCGAGTCCATTTCCATCATCATGGGGAGCATGGTGGCAGACAGGCAGGCATGTTGTTGGAGCATTTGCTGAAAGCTTACATCTATCCACAAGATGGAGTCAGAGTGGGGGTGAGACTAGTCCTGATGTGGGCTTTTGAAACCTCAAAGCCCACCTCCAGTGACACACCTCCTCCAACAAGACCACACCTCCTCCACTAAAGCCACACCTTGTAATCCTTTCCAAACAGTTCCACCAACTGGGGACCAGGTATTCAAATATATGAGCCAGTGAGGGGCACTCTTGTTCAAACCACCACACTGATCATGAGGTTCAGAGCCATCAGAGAGAATTTAAAGAAAGAATCAGAGATACTTGGAGAAGCAGACCACAGAGCTTAGTGGGTGGTTCTGGCAGGAGTGTAGAAGACCAGCATGCCAAGAGGAAGTGCAGTGAAGACTGAATTAGGAGGTTTCAATTGGAAATGAGGATGGTTTGGGGAACTAAACTTGAAGCCACTCTTGTGGCACTGTGGCATGGAGCTTGTCTCCTGTTTGACCAGGTCTTAGGACTTGGTAGAGGCTGAGTGATGGACTTCTAACCCAGGAAATTTCAGGGTAGCACTGCGTCCAGACATGACTGTTACTGGCTGCTTTGGCCCAGATTTATGGTGAAAATTGGAAGAAAACCCAGAAGAGAAGGAACATTGAAAGAGTGTATTTAAAATTGGAGTCAAGGAATGGTGACCAAAATGATTAACACCATGGAAAAAGCAAAGTACTTTACAGTGAGACAAAAGGACAGATGCCTGCTGATCCCAGCATCTGAGCCCCACTGATCATGGACTTAAGATCTTGATTTAAGCCAGGCAGTGGTGGTGCACGCCTTTAATCCCAGCACTCGGAAGGCAGAGCCAGGCAGATCTCTGTGAGTTCGAGGTCAGCCTGGTCTACAAAGCGAGTTCCAGGAAAGGCACAAATCTACACAGGGAAACCCTGTCTCGAAAAACCAAAACCAAAAAAAAAAAAAAAAAAAAATCTTGATTTAAGAAGGGCCACCTGAAGAAGTGTTCCCTATGTTGTTAATCTATCCAGGAACACAGAGGCTACTGCTGTGGTCTGAGTGTGCTTGGCCAAGGCAGAGCTGGCCTCAGGCTTTGTCAATGCCTATATGATGCTAATTTTGCAGGCATGGAGAAATGAGTTGTAGGTTCTAGCTTCCACCCAGGCTGCAAAGAAAGGTCTGGCAGATGACACGGTATATGTACAGGTCAGAATAGGAAGTAAATAGAGTCAGGCCCTGAGAAAGCCCACATAAGCTGCAACTGGCAAGGACTGAGAGCAGGACTTCCCAAGGCTTTTGGAACTTACACCCTGCCACCTAGATGCCAGAGTTTTAATGTTTGCTGAAGCGTGATTGTAATTAGTCTTAACAATAAAAACCCAGAGTCAGATATCAAGGGTGAAAGCCGAAAAATCAGAGAAGCAGAGCAGCAGCCACTAGAGACTTCTTACATCTATGAAATCTCAGACTGAGTGGGCATGAGATCCTGTCTCTATGAATCCTACAGTTCAAGGCTATCCTTGGCTACATGTCAGGTTTGAAATTGGTCTGAGCTACATGAAATCCTACCAAAAAACAAACAAACAAACAAACACCCAAAAAGCATATAACAAAAGCTCCCCAAATATAAAACAAGCAAAAAATTGCAAAATTATAACTATACCTGATATAGAATTAGGTATGGGTCTTCTCAAGGGGCCTGTGACCTATAGAAATGAGAAGCTCTAAAACTCAGGTTTCACCAACTTCATGGTAAAACTACTCCTGTTTATCATCAAGACATACACACCAAACTCTGCCCAAGAGAAGAGAAATTACTAGATGCATGGCTGAAAGTCAAACAAGAAAAAAATAGGTAAGAAAAAGTCAAGTACCAGGATTTGAACTTCCTGTTATATTTGCAGGAAGCTACAAAGGGGGTGGGTGGGGGAGGGAGTTTATACTACTAGGCTGAGTCAGGGTCACAAGGAATCTGACTTCAAAGCATTCTTACCTCATGTCCTTATAGATTTGGAATAGTAAAGGACACGAACACAAAGTAGGAATTGTTGAGGATTTCCGATTTTTCGTTCCGTTACACATGTGGTAGACGGGAGAAAATCACGTGCGGTCTATCCGTGATGAGTCTTGATGAGCTTCTCACATGCACAGTCCACTTGCCGCTCCACCCCCCCCACCCCCCACCCCCCCACCCCGGGATGGGGTGGTGGGGAGGGTAGCGGCCATCCATCCTGGCTTTAGACAAGGCACACACAGGAACACATACACTGAACCTAATTTTATTCTAGGAACTGGTGTCCCCTGACCCCCCTATTCTTGTACTTTCTTTAGAATAACAGTGCAGTTGTTCAGTATTATCTTGGTTTCCCTATCACCAAATGGAATAATTTGGGGACAGGACAATTTTTGCCATTTCATATTTTATAAAATTCCACATAAGTGTACTTGATTATCTAATAACAAGAAGGCCATCATTTTCATCAATAGAAGCTGAACTAAGTGTTACTAAGTCCCTTGTTCCTGCTACAGAAGGTTTTCTCCAAGTAATTTACCCCTTTGCAAATCAGAAAAAATAGGTTCTGTTACTCTTTTCAATGCCAAATTCAGGCCTGGGTCTAATTTGGAAGGAGCCCAGTCTACAACCACCATTATGTTAGGTATTAAACTGTCAAAAAAAATTACTTAAGACTCAACATACCAAAAAGCTACGTGGCATCCCAGCCCTGCCCAGGCCTCTCCATACCCCAGAAAGGGGTAACAGTGTGGGAAACTGTGAGTTTGTTTCCATTTTGAAAAAACACGACATGATATTTATTAACACTTAAGAAAATACACAAAGGTAAAAGGAAGAGAAGAAAAACTCATTCAACCTCCTGGTCCACAGACAAGCCCTTTGTTCCCTGCATCCTCTCCCCTCCCCCCCACCCCCATCCTCTTCTCCTCTCCTCCTCAGTACCAGGAAACGGAACCGAAATCTTCAGATCTGTGAGGGGCATGCTCTACCCTTGAGCTACTTTCCCAGCTCCCCAAAAGACGCAACTGTCTTCCTCACAGTACTTTGTGGGGTTTCTGGCAGCATTTCATGACTTTAGGAAAAAACTGACATCACATCGTGTGTATAATTCTGAGATCTGTTTCTTATGGACTTTAGGGTTGTTTTATTTTTAAAGGCCATCTGTTTAATATTCATAAACAACTCCCTTAGATTTCAGGCAAAAATCATTTCAGCATCTTAACTTGAACACTCTGGAGGCACGTGCAGGCAGCCTGTGCTTCTCATGAGTGGAATTCAGCAATGTGTCCTGGGATTTTTTTTTTTTTAAATATTGTAGTAGTGAAGATCTAGTCACACAATTTGACCCCCAAGGAGCCTCACAACAGCATGAGAGCCAACCTTCCTGAAAAACCTGATTGTAAGTGTAGTCTCAAGCTAATTGGAATTTAGTGAGACATTTTCTTTCTTAATGTTTCACCACATCCATCATTTCACACCTGGTGATCTCTGAACTGCACAAGCTGGGGAGACTGCAAATCCAGAAGCCAGAAAGGGAGGGGGCAGCACCCTGGAGACACAGAGGACTCGCCATAGGCGTTCGTGTGATGTAAACAGCCCTCCATTTGCTATGAGGGAGGTAGAAGAGGTAGAAGAGGTAGAAGAAGGAGGGCAGGAGGACGGCTCAGTTGGACTTCAGGCTGAGAGTCCTCCTCTCTGCTCTGAATAATTCTCCTTTCCCAACTGCAACTCAAGGAAACTTGCAGGATGGCTGCCAGCGTGCAAAGACACTTTGAGTACTATGTCTGACACGGGCATTTTGACAAATGGTTATCCTTTAAAAATGACCCCCAAATACTCTTCTAATAGAATCAAAGAGATCAATAGATATATAATAGATTTCTTTCTTTTTCTTTTTCTTTTTCTTTTTCTTTTTTTGTTTTTGTTTTTTCAAGACAGGGTTTCTCTGTGTAGCTTTGCGTCTGTCCTAGAACTCGCTTTGAAGACCAGGCTGGCCTCGAACTCACAGAGATCTGCCTGGCTCTGCCTCCCGAGTGCTGGGATTAAAGGCGTGTGCCACCACCACCCAGCTAGATTTTTTTTGCAAGTGTGTGTGTGTGTGTTGGCCCAGAGTAGAGTACAGACTGGAGGTACGAAGCAGTGTTCTGTGGGTTGTCAGCCAAGACCATCGTCACCCCATTTGATGTTGGTAGTTGAAGTTCCACAGTTTCTGAAACAGAAGCCCCAAGATTCTCTGTCCTCTTGCTTACGTTCCTTCATTTGAAGAGCCGCTGAGACCTTGAGGTTTCAGTCATGAGGCAATGCAGTAGTTCTGGAGCTGGAGGAGATTTTGTTGGCGTTTTATCAATGGAAACACAGTCAAGTACAGCTTGCCAGTGTGCAGACATCATTTATGGAAGTCAGAAGACTATTGTTGACCTATCACCATGAAAACTTTCTCTAAAAACGATGTGCGTTCCGTATTCCAGAGACTGGGTCATTTCAGGCAGACATATTTTAGGCACCAACGATGACTCTGAATCATGTTAGACAGAATGGTGTCAAATGGCGTTTTTCCTGGAACTTACATTTGGAGTCTCTGGAGAACCAAGTCTTTTGTGGGGTTTTACACAAGTAACTTTAAGATCCTCTAAGTTCAAGGTTGCTTTGATTCTGATGGCATGAGGGGACAGGTGTGTTCACTCATCTTGCCAAGCATGGAGGAAGGGAAAACAAGGTGTTCTTCTGAGGTGGAATCACCAAATTTGATGACTTAGCCTCAGTAATTCAATGGGCATCTACTGAATTTGTGCTGAATACAACATTTTCAATTAAAAGCATACCTTTTCAATTTTTTCCCCATATTATGAGCTCTTGATCTATTTACTGGAATACTTCACTCGGATCTGCATTTGGACTAAAACAAAACAAAGAAGAAGAGGAGGAGGAAGAGGAGGAAGGAGAAAAGGAAGAAGAAAAACCCAGTTGACAAGAAGTGTCAACAAAACTGTTTATAGGCCACATGAAGGACCTCTCTAAGTATATTCCACAGAAAAGTCAATTCTCAGTTATCTATGGAGTGATTTCCAAACCCAGACTCAAAAGTAGGGCAAGTGCACGGTTCACAGTAAACACCAAATATTTGTTTGGCGTTACCTACGGACTGGATTAATGGGAGCCTTGGCAGAACATAAGAACTTGCTGACAGTGCAGAACCAGCTCTTACTGTTCCTGGGAAACGTGACAAATTTTGTTTTCTCCTCAAACAAAACAAAACAACCAAGTTCAAATCTGTTCCTAGAGGAATTTTTAGTGTTTTAGAAATGAGTGCTTCTTTTGAAAATGAATTATTTACAAGAGTTTTAAATGTTCTGATGTCTCAACTTTATTGCAGTGGGATTTGATTCTTCCCTTTCAGAAACAAATTTGTTGCTATGGAAGTTGCTCCTAAAAATACAACTAAGGGAGAAATGTCATTGGGGTCCACATTGTAAATCTGGCTGTCTATGGACAGATACGAGAGCTACTGCTAAAATGCCAGGCTTGATTGCTGTCCCCTCCCCCAACACTGGTTATGATCAACCATTTCAATGTTTGCTCTGTCTGGAAGATTTTTGCAAACTCTGGCTATTCTTTTGGGAGATCTGAGCCTTGAATCCACCAGGCACCAGAATTTAGTTCATTTTAAACCGATTATTGAAGGCTTGCTTACACGTCTCTGCTAAGTGTCCTTCAGCTACAGAAGGACTGACTCAGTTTCCAGAGTTTGCCTCCTAGCGTGCAGCACAACCCCCAGCATAGGGTCAATCCCAGTGAATCAGGAAGTTCAGCGTGACTCAGTGGCCAGATTTAGTTCCAACTTCTAGAGTCTGACACAGGACAGTTTATCTTAGGTATGCTTAAGTACAATACCATTTGGTAAAAAGTTTTCTGGTATAACACAATCCCATGTGCACAATAAAGCTTAAGGCATACTTACATCGAAACTCTTTTCAAAGTCCATGCCACCTCTGCCATGAAGATGGGTTCTATAGGTAGATTACATGTGTGATCTAAAGGACATGGAGGAGGATCTGGTATGGTCTCAGTCATACTGATAGTGCAAAGGTCACCAGGCTAGTAACTACCTCTGGTTCTGTTTGTCAGGGTCTGGGGAACAAGGGCAGGTATGGCCTGGCTCTACAGATAGCGCAGAGGTCACCTAGGCTATTAATCACCTATCGTCCTATTTATGGGAGCCTTGGAGAGCCAGATGTGGCCTGATCCAACAGACAGCACAGAGGTCACCAGGCTATTAACTACCTCCATTCTGGGCAGAAAACACATTATACATTTCTTCCTTTTAAGAGACAACCCTGTGTGTTTAACATCCTTGGTTTCTCTAGTGCTTATCAGTGAGCACAAGGACCTCTGTGTCCCCGACACATGCTGAGTCCCCAGTCTTCCTCAGAATTCCCTGTTCTTTTTCTCATGTCTACATCCTTGTGTCTATTAACCCTCCCCCACCCCGCTGCCTTTCAAGGCTGGAGATGTAGCTCAGGGGTAGAGTGCTTGCTCCCATGCACAAGGCCTTGGGTTCAGTCCTGAGCCCTACAAGAATAAATAAAAACCAAATAAATAAACAAACAAACAAAAATTAAACTCCTCCATAACTGCCAAGAGCCACCCGACATAGACTCTGTCCTGTAACCCTTCCCACCTATGACTCCCCCAAGCTACTGACAATATGGAGGCACTCTCTATATATAATTTTTGTGCTATCCTTAGAGCTAGTACTATCCGTGAGGGCAATGACCTTTGGCACTGACCAACTGTCCTTGTTCTTGATGCAAAAGATACCTTCAAAAAGTATTTTTAGAACACTAAGTCATTTTCAATATAGTCCAGCAAATTCAGTCAATAACCCAAATCCAATCTTTCTCAGGCATGTCCCACCTGCACCCCAGGATAGACATGGATGTGGCCTAATAAAAGATTATAAACTTACTTAAACAATTATGAGATTTTTTTTGGTGGGTGTAGTTTTCTTTTCTTTTGTAACTTACTACACAGTTCTTGAGGGTGAAGTTGGTAGATCATGCTGTGTCACAGTGTCCAAGGTTTAGATGTACCTAAAACCTGGAGTGAGGGATATGTGATGGTACTTAATACACATAAGTGGCATGGCGAGCCTACACTGGCCCACACAGGGAAACTGAACCACTGTGTTCGGCAGTGGGTGCATTCAGAGCCCTACGATGCAGCCAAAATGCAAAAGACAGCACATGGTGCCCAGTGCTTGCTTCTTCTGTTACCCTTCTTTCTGTGTTCCTGCCTCACTCCCCGTGACTTTACACCCACAGCGTCACCTGCAGATGTCCCCTGGAGAGCCAGCGCTTTCTTATTATAGCATATACTAACCATATAGGAGAGTTTCTCCTTTTCCATGTCAGTCAACTCCCATGACATGGGAGGAACCAATTAGACCCCATAACTTAAGTAGGTGATAGATAGTTGAGCAGGAATGAGCTCAGCCTTCTAAATAAATGTCTTTCAAATATTACTAATTAATGTAAACTCTAGCCACTGGAATATGCTAAAGCGAGATTCTTACTGGTAGACCTCCTAGAAGTCACTTGATCCTCTGGGGTCACAAGATACTCCCAGTCATAGACGGCACAATGAAGACGAAAGTGTCAATGACGTGTCCCTGCTTTTCTGAAAGGTGCCGATGGCAGGCCTCTGCAGGGATTTCCCATGGTGCCTTCCCTGAGGGATCAGTGCTCGGGTCCTAGTCGCCTAGTACATACTGAAACAAAATCACCAAAAGACACAAAAAGCAGGCGAAGGGGAATAAAATGCTGAGACCAAGTTGGTAGATAAGAAAGGATGCTACTTCACCATAGAAGATTCCGCCCTCAGGATGGCACTTGACCCTGGTACAGAAAGGTCTGCAGAAAGAATCAGAAGAGCACTCATCCCGGCAACTTTTCCATTAAAATGGCTCCACTGAAAGCTGCGTACGCCACACCACACTTGCCAGAAAGTGAAAACAGTTTAAAAACCACACAGGAGTGAGCGGGTCGGAGCACTGCAGGCACTTGGCCTGGGGAAATGACAAAAGCCGAGATGAGTCTGCTCTGCTCTGCATTAGTTCCCATCCTCAATTTGATCTCATTTCCAGGGCGGCCACCATTCCTCTGACAGCCGCATGTGCTGAGATCAAAGGGGGCGGCAGTGACCGCACACAGGAGTGCCTTAGGAGAGGGAGTGGAGAGGGCGCAGACTTCACTGTACCAGAGGGTAATTTTGAGAAATAAAAACCACTTTTCAGAGGAAGCTGAAACCCAAAATAGTTGCAACCTTAAACTTCATCTTAAGAGTTTGGGGGATGTTACATTCTTCCACGTGGTTGCCTAGGGAACAGGATTCATTTATCACTCGCTGTCCGATAATTTCTAAGAAGTCGCTATCTACATTCTATCTCTGGATGTTAAATTCACTCTAAGTGGAAAGAGCTTTCCAAAATATGCAGTTTAAATTATAGTAAAGAAATTGTCAGGGAAAAAAAATGTCACAGAAAGCCTAATCTCCTTTAATATATTTTGCTATCTCAATAAATTAGCATTCTTCCATCTTGATTAAAAGTACTTAGCACATAAAAAGACCCACATAAGGATATTCTAGCTGAACTAGACTTATTATTCTGAATTTCCTCCAAACACTCAAGAAAGAATACCACTGATAACAGAATGTGGAAGAAGCAAGAGAAAGAATTCAACATCCTTCCCATGACACATTTTCTTTAACTCTTGCCTGTGATAAACCCAGTCATGAGGAAAGAGTTCAGGTGACTCTTGGAGGGAAGGTACCCAGATGCGCTGTCAGTGACATTAGCATGCTTGGGCATGCATGTCCACACATGTGCGTGTGTGTTCCAGTGTGTGTGAGCATGTGTGCGCGTGGTGTGTATGCGTGGTGTGTGTGTGTGTGTATGTGTGTGTGTGTGTGTGTGTGTGTGTGTACATGTTGATTAAGAACAGCACCGCTAGCCAACTTCCTATCTTTCCTGCTTCCTGTGACTTTTTTCAGCCAAGGTAATGATTTCATGAGCATGCTAAGTCTTTCATCTCTGGCTCCCTTGTGCTTAAAGAGTGCAGGGCACCCCAAGGGCCAGCTCTTTGGCAGGTAGAATATTCTTTTGCTTCTGTTCCTTGCTGGTCCTTTTGGCTTTTCTACACTGTATAACTCTTTACAAGGAAGCTGGGAGGTGCTAAACTTGATCTCTGTATGTTCCTCTTAGAAACATCATGTGCTAAAACCTACGTGATGGAAAGACTGGGAACTATCTAGGGAGTCGCAGTGGTTGGTGCCTTTAATTTCTGTGAAATGTTAAGAGCTTGGACTATGCCTGAGACCACTTTGTCCCTCAAACTCATGTCCTCGACAGACCATCTGTCAGTCTCAGTTAACTAGAATACAACCATAAGAGAAAAATTCCTACTTGTTATAAAACACTGTCCTGGGTACTGGGGGACTTTTTAAAAATGCCAAAATATTTTCTTCTGGAAAGTTTCTGGGCCAGTGAGATGGCTCAGAGGGTGAAGACACATGCTACCAAGCCTGATGACCCGAGCTTGATCCTTACTACTCAGGTGAAAGAAGTGAACTATCTCCCCAGGACCTCCACATGAGCCTCTAGACAGGCCATGACACTCACAAACCCTAACACACACACACACACACACACACACACACACACACACACACACACGCATGCACATACACACACATGTAACTTTAAAAGTAAAATGTTTGCAAAGCAGGACCTCATTTAGGCACATGGCATGTTTGTCTTGGGTGACTCTTAAGTCACCATAAGCACGAAGCTCAGGATGACTGTTCAGGGTTGTGGAATACTTCACTCTCTTCACCTTTTTATTCACGACAACGTATGGATGATTGCCTTTGGCTTCCACAAAGACTGCAAAGAGGTGTTTGTTTGAACACAGAAGTGGTTAACGGTGAAAAAGAAGTTACTCTACACAGTTTTATCAGTGTTTTAAACTGTAGGAAGTGGCCACTTATTTATTTAAGAATATTTAGTTCTACAGAAGACAGAGACAGCAAATGGAAAATACAAAGTTTACAACTTATGTCTTGTATAGTCAACAAGTAACTTAAGAGCCATTTGTTAGGGCTACAGCCTGGGCCTTGTCAGCCAGGACAAGTCAGCCTGGACCACCCGTGGCCATGTTGGGGAAAGGAAGAGAAGCCCAGTGACCCCTTCAAGCTCGTCTTCAGAGTCCTGGCATAAGGCTTCGGTTTAAACAGAAGTAAAGAGGCATGCACAGCTAAACAGTCCTAGTCCAGTGTGGTCCTATTTTTGTCTGTGCTCCAGTCTCCCACAATTTTCTGACAAGTTATGAATCTTTCTGGGAGACCGCTCTGCTCTGCTCTGGTAGGCACCAGGCTCCTCCCAGGCTTTCCCCTCTCCCAGCAAGAGATTCCTGGGAGAATTACCGTTCCTTTGGGGTCCGTTGTCTCAACAGTCTGGTAGGCAAAGGGAAGGGTACAAGTGTCCTGTTAGAACATCCTCACACTACCAAGCTGGTTACAGAATGTATGTGTGCTAAGAATTAGAAAGGGACCGAAATGTTCATTAAACATTCAGGTGGATAATAAGCATTAAGTGTGCGTGAGTCGATCAGTATTCATGAAGTCATCAATTACCAACTAAATAAGTGAGCTCACGGCTGTGACAAAAAACACCTCTGCCTGCATCTCTGTGAAGGAGTCTCCTTGCTCCCAACCTTAATTCTGGTCCTCACTCCTCCACCATTGCAGGGAAGGCTGATGAGAGAGAGCTCAGGGAGGGGAGAAGGTACAGGGAGGGAGAGGGAAGGGGAAGAGGGAGGCTGGCGGCTGATTAGGATTCATGCAGAATGGTTCTTCTACATGAATGTACTCCACCTCCCTCCCCTTACTTCCCACTGTGTGTTTTTAATTGATTCAATAAACCATGTAACTCAGGCCTCTTAATTTGTGATCCATAACCTCTGGGATAGCTCACCTCGCTCATGGTCTATGCAGAGGCTATTTACATCAAGGTAATTTCCCACATGACAAAATTCATCAGTGTTTCTTACCTCCGCATTGACTGCTAATTGTCTGCCGCCAGGAGCCAAGAGAAGAAAAATAAATGACAAGTGGCAACTAATTATTAATGAGGAAGCCAGAAACAGTCAACATTGCTCAGTTCTGCAACTTGGTTACCCAACTTTATGATATATACTTATGTATAAGTACTTTTATATATGTGTAAAATTGCCTTAGCTCAATTATTAGACGTTGGTATTTCATGAGGGTCTACAGAGTGTAGTTTATAGTGATCTACAAACAGAGCTATCTCAGGACATTCAGCTGGATAGATTGCATTACCATCATTTTAGAAAGATGTTCACTCACTGTGTGAAATGATTCACTGCAGCTCTGTGTTGAAGCAGAGAAAGGAAGCAAGTACAACAGTCACTGTCTCTGACACTGCGAAGTGTCTAATGTGTATACATTATCATTTATATAGCTAGAGATGCAATAAGGACTCAGGGATGTAAGATGGGCCTCTACTGCTCTTCTCTGATGGTGGAAGAAACCCCAGCTAGCTTTCATATCATAGATATGCAAATGAAGTTGCATGGGAATCCAAAGTCATAAACAATCACATTCACTGGAAGATCTCAGTCAAAAAAAAAAAAAAAAAATAGTGCAAAATCTCTTGAGGGTAATTTTAGTGAGATCTACAAAAAGGCTACTACTATAAGGTGTATGGTAGCCCAAAACTTGAAGTAGCCTATCTCCACATCAATTGAGAAGTGATCCCATACATTATAGTGCAATTATTCACTAGAATATATGTAGCCATCAAAGATTATACTGTAGATAAATAAATATTTAGTACCATTATATGGAAATGTCCATAAAACACAGATTTTAAAATGTCCAAACCCCTCAAAATGTCAATGAAATATCTTTTTCCTACCCCAGAGTCCCCCCTATCTTCATGCTAAATACTCAAAATATCCATTTATCCAAGGGTATCCAAAGGCAGTACCTTTACCTAAAGAATCCCCAATATGCTTACATAAAGGCCTCTGTTTAAAAGCACATATGCAAGCATGGAACTGTTGCAGACTTATTTTTATTCAAGTTGTGGGTGTCTCAGTATACCCCCACATCTGGCACTTTGCTTTCAATTTTTAACAATTTGGCTCAGATATTTTCCACATTAGCAAAGCACAGATATATGGTAGTTATTTTAATAGTCACTGAATATTTATCATATGGGCTTTGGCAACTTTTGTTTATTCCATCCTTCAACAAGGTAATTGTGTTGTTTCCAGATTTTTGCTATTACCCATGATACTACCATATCCCTAAATGAAATACTTAATGAACACGGAAATGTTCAAGGTATTTTAAGTGCAAAGAAAATTGGTTATAAAATAACATATATAGTAGGATAGTGGTCATTTTGTTAAAATGCGTAACTATAGGAAAGAAAAATCTGGAATGAAGGACTGCATATCTCAGTAGCAGGTGTCACAGTGGCAGAATTAACTGTAACTTCAATAGTACCCCTTTTCCCTCCTGTGTTCTCTGTCACCTACATTTGTGACAGTGAACATGCATCGTTCATGCAGCAAAAGCTACATGGCTGGAAGAAAGGCTTTGTGGGAGAAATGACATTTGGAATAGGATCTGAAAGATGAGTGAAGTGATTTTTCATTGTTCAAACACAGGAATAAATATTAGAAAGAGAAGAAATCATCATCAACGCTGCATAGAATGGAAGGATCTGGGCAAATTGGAAGCAAAGCCATCCAGTCAGGCGATGGGACATCTGGGGCCAGAGTAGTTCAGTTAGTAGGATGTTTGCCTAGCATGGACAAGGTCCTGGGTCCACCCCAGCACTACATAGATTATACATTGTAGTGTACACCCAAAAAGCTCAAGGTCATCCTTGTAGCCAAACACAGTGAGTTCAAGGCCAGCTTGTAACATGTGAGACCCTGCTTCAAAAGAAAAAAAAAGTCTAAGTATCTGTAAGGATATAGTAGGGAAATTTAACAGGTTAGGGATTGAATTCAGAGTCTGGAAAGATGGCTCAGTGGGCAAAGCACTTGCCACACAAGCAGCACAGGATCTGAGTTCGGATCCCCAGCCAGGCAAGGTGGTGCATGCTGGGACGGGTAGAGACAGGCAACCCAGAGGCTCGACTGCCAGCCCGTCCAGTCGATCTTCAAACTCCAGGCTTCGTGAAAGATTCTGCTTCAAAAAAATAAAATGGTGATAGATATCAGATATCAATCTCTGGTACACACACACACACACACACACACACATACACACACACACATACAATGAATTCAGACCTTTCCTATCACGTGAGATGTTTTTATTTAACACAGCTAAGTGGCACAGCATGGGAATGATGATAGGGATACCAAACTCTCTGATTCAGTCAGATAATTCAAGCTATCCTGAGAATTCCAGAATTCTAAATTTAGTACTATACTTGATATAGCTCTCAAAAGGTGTCAAAGTTCTGTAACAGGGGACTTCAGACAGGTTACAAAGACAGAGAATGGGTGGTGGAGGGGACTAGAGGAAATGAATGGCGTGGGGCAAGAACAGTGGCAAGTACAGCCCCCTGCTGTGTTAAACACCATCAAAGATGTCAATAGAACCCAGACCATTTCGCATCAGTGTTCCAGGAGATGCCCAAGGGAAGCTCATGGTTACAAGATTTCTTCCAACATCATGAAGCAGACAGCTGATCCAGAGCACACACCAATTATGCCTATATCACCACAGCAAAATCAGTCTCAAGGATACTGAAGGGATGCTTGGACCTCAGATCTGCACTGTTTCTGTTCCAAATACTTCCAAGATCCAATCTAGAATACCAATCCACCTCCCCCTTTAATAGTATCTGAGTAAATGACCTAAAAGCAATCCTCCATGATCATTAAGAAGTAAAAGAGCCAGGTGGTGGTGATGCACACCTGTAATCCCAGCACTCGGGAGGCAGAGCCAGGCAGATCTCTGTGAGTTCGAGGCCAGCCTGGTCTACAGAGCTAGTCCAGGACAGGCTCCAAAGCTACAGAGAAATCCTGTCTCAAAAAAACAAAAAAGTAAAAGAGCAATGAAATGCACTGTCAGGCACACCATAACATGCCATCTCAACATTAGAGCAGGGTCCGAAGGGCGTTATATCAATCTAAACCAGTGGACAGTCCTACAGGGGGCAAACGGTGCTGTGACCACGCTTTACAGACTTCTGTCTTTAATCCCTCAGCTGTCTTGCCTGGAAAGAGTTGTCCTCATTCTGCAGAAATGATGCAATGTGGCCCTGAGGGCTTCATTTGTGCTCATCACACAGCTGATAGCTGGTTGGGGCCTCTCTGGGGGTTTTGTGTTGTTGTTTATTTTAGCTGCAGGGGTGGGGAGGTACTAGAGATCAAACCCAGGGCCTCAAGCACACTAGGAAAGTGTTCTAGTGCTGAGCTGAAGCCCAAGCCTACATTTTGGTCCCCTTGATTGAAAGGCAGCAGCATCTTTACAGGTACTGTGTGGTCCACCTTGTGCTAACTGTTCCAGAGGCGTCCTGACAACATCATCAATGTGACTCTCTCATGTCAATATCAAGACCAGAGCAACCTGGAAGAATTCAGAAGCCCCATTAGATAGATAACCAATATATTCAGGTAATTGGAATGGCAACAGCGTGGTAAATGCATAGAATAAAATTTTCTAAGGAAAGAGCTGAGCCAAATGTTTCTGTGACCAGCCTCTTTCTTTGTCTCTATTGCTAACAACGATGACAAAATTTAGAATATTAACTGCATCCTCTACTACCTTTGGAAGCAAAGAAACATGATTCTTTTATAAAACTAAGAACAAGAAGTTAAGTCTCTACTATAATGTCTATATATTCTTAATATGTGAAGTTCTCTTGATGTCTCAAGACTGAAGCTTCAATTTAAAATAGCTATAAACAGCATGTAATTAAGCAAACTATTACTGATGTAAGCCAAATGAGAAAATAACCAACAGGCCTCTCTGCTCTTCATAGAGCAATTCCTTAGGGAGCTGGAGAGTGGAGGCAATTTTCCAAGAAAAGAAAGAGCAGTCTCTCCCTGCTATCCCCTCGCTTCTTAACATCATCTCACATCTACAAGCAGCTTCCTCCTCACGCCCGCAAGGCAAGGGAGGGGCTTCACTGGTAGAAATAGCTCTACGTCTAAATATTCGATGAAGCATAGAATAAGAAAAAGAACCTAACTGAAAACAGGTTAGAGCTACAGAGATCTATAGGAATGACCACGGGAAAGGCGGGGCCCCTTAGTAACCTCTCCAACCATTCTCTGGCACTATTCCTGGATAGCAGGAAGGAGACGCTCCAAAGAGGCTGAATCACCAAAGGTGGGGATGGCCCCTTTACCCACCCATACTTACCCAGTTCTTACTGTGGCCTGGCCACCTGGAGCACAAGAGAGTCTACACAGAGAGTTCCAGGACAGTCAGGGCTACATAGAAAGACACTATCTCAAAAAAATTTTTAAATAAACAAATAAAAAAGGAAGGACATTTTGATAATGTAAAGCATGTCAATCTACAATGTGAAGGAACCCTGAGAATGTATGTGGTGTTTTAAGTGAGAAATGTATACCTCATAGGCATTGAATACTTGCCCGCAGCTGATGGTGTGTTGTTTGGGGGAGGTGTAGGAAGTCTGGCCTAGCTGGAAGAAGTACATCCCTTGAGCTGGCCTCACAAGTCCACAGCTGTGCTGTACTCCAGTTTGCTCTCTTTGCTTTGTCCGTGGGGCTGAAGAGTCGAGCTTTCGGCTTTCTGTTCCTGCTGCCATGCCTGCTGCTGGCTGCCAGGCTTCCCTGCATGACGGACTCTTATCCCTCTGGAACCATAAGCCTAAATAAACTCCTTCTTACACAGTCATTTGTGGTCATGGTGTTTGATCGCAGCAACAGAGAAGTAACTAATATAACAAACATGTTAAGTGAAATAAGCCAGATACAAATGAGGACAGACATTGTGAGAGGGTCCACTTGTGTGAGCTGCCTAGAATAGGCGATTCACAAAGACAGCGAGTAGATGAACAGTTACTACTGGGAGTCAGGACATGGAGGAAAGGGGAGCTATTGCCTAATGGGCATCGGCTTTCTGATTTGCATTATAAAAAGTTTGGAGAGCAGACACACGGCATCATTGGGCTTAGCACTACTGAGCCAGTTAGGATGGTTAAACTAGCAAGTCTTATTCTTGAACACAATTGAAAATAGCAAGGCTAGGCATAGCTGCACGTGGCTGCAATCCCAGCACCCTAGAGGAACTGGCAGTAAGACTGTTATGAGTTCAAGGCCAGCCTGGCCTATGCTACAGGCCAGCAGGGCTAGAATATGAAACCCTGTCTTGAAAATCCAAAAATAGAAAATAATAAACTAAATACTAAAAGATGACCTATTTATTAGTACCTATTATTTAAATTAATTCTCTCTATAAACACACAATTCTCTCTCTTGTTTTCTTTTTCTCTTACATCATACCAAAATCCAACCTATCTTTTGGCTTAGATGATATTAAAATGGAGAAAAGCTACTTTCAGTCACCTCTGCCCCTTCATCTGACAGGATGTAGACTTCCGTTTACACTGACAGTGTCAGCCGCCAAGCAGGGTGAGTTGCACGCTCACTAAGCAGCCCCCTCTGGAGCACTGCTCACCAAGGCTGCGGTGTGCAATAAACAGCAGGCCGAGAGGAAAACCTCCATTCTCTGGCTCTGAAATGTAGGCATGTGCTATAAAACTAAATTGACATCTGTTAGCAGGCTTGTCACATGGGCGTTTTTTTCCTACAGAATCTGGAATAAATTAAATCTTAAAATAAAACTTGGAACAGGAAGGCTGCTTTGCATAATTCCTCCTAATGGTGTGCTGTGTACCCATCACACTGATTTTAAAGAGAAGTTCTAGTGAGAAAAGTTTCATTATCATTTTAATTGCAAAACTGTTGAATGCCACTCCATGCTGGGAAATCTGTGGGTTGTTTTTTTTTTAAGGGTCTTTATGTTTTTAACTAAATCGTAGCAAATAAAACTTCCTTTCCTGGTATTTTCACTGGGTGAAAAAGAAACCAGATTTTATGTTCAAATACAACTTTTCCCACCCCTTCTCAAACACCTGGAGCCTAGCTCATGGGCCCTGCTCTGCCCTGGCTGAGCTCCAGAGGCAAAAGAGGGCAGTACAGGTGTGACCTGGAAGAATTTGCTCAGGACCCAGGGCAGGCTCAGCAGTGAACTTGCTCATCAAGTCAGCCTGGCTACCAGTGTTTCATCCCCAAAACTCACTTGAATGTGGAAAGAGAAAACCATCCCCAAACAGCTGTCCTCTGACCTCCTACACACACACACACACACACACACACACACACACACACACACACACACACTCATACATGCATGCACACACACACTCACATGCACGCATGCACACACACACATACACACATGTACACACACAGACATGAATACATGCATGCACACTCACACACACAGGAGCACACTAACAACAAAGAAATAAGTAAATAAATAAAATGTAAAACCTTAGCACTTGCTCAGGGGTACACGCCCTCAGAGGATTTGCAAACGCTCTGCTTTCTACTGTCAAAGGCTGTATGCTTTTATTAAAGACACATAAAGCAAGTGCAGAGTCACATGACTCTCCACGTTGAAGCTGCACAGCGGACCCATCGTCTCTCTCAGAAGCGGACAGCATACAAAGGGAACTTCTGGAGCACCTCTAATCCCTCCAGGTGCATTTGGTTCCCACTCTGCAAACCATGTCAAAACGGCAAGACGGAGACAAATCCACCCACTCCTGGAACACAGAAACACAGGAGAACAAGGAGGACACACCTGGAGGCTCACTCCCACCACACATGAAATCTTTCTTTTGTAAGAAGACTGGACCCCTCCACATTCCCAGAGCCTTGGTCCTTACTCTCCATGAAGAGTAATCTCAGTGTGTCTCAGACTCCCCCGGGTTCCATGTTCTCCCTAGTGTGAGTTCATTTGCTACACCACATTCTCCAGTGGTGTCTATCTCCTAAGACATAGGATGACAGGATCTGTCTTACAATAGGGAAACTGAGGCACAGCTGACTCAGCGACTCAGTGAGGAAGCAGAGGGGATGCTGCAGGAGCTGACTGGCAGGTTCCTGATCTTCCTGCTTCCAGGGCCTTCTTCACAGCAGGCAGTGGGAAGCTACAGGTAAAAGCCTGAGACTCTCAAGTGCTCTCTGTACACAGAGGCTGCTCCAAGGGTCACAAACATGCTCTGTGCTGGGACAAAATACTGGACATGATCGAGTTAAAAGGAAAAAAAAAAAAGGATTGATTTTGGCTCAGAGGTCTGTGACAGGGTTTACAGAGTGGGACCCAAATGAACCTGGAGGGATTACAGGCGCTCCAGAAGTTTCCCTCATTTCTCTTTGTATGCCATTCGCTTCTGAGGGAGATTCAGCTTATAGTGGAATTTACTTACTCTGTGGTGGCTGGGGAAAGAGAGCATTGCAATAACCCCTTCAAGGTATTCCCAGGGACCCAACTTCCTTCCCCTCTCTAGGGTTGGTCCTGGCTTGCCATTTCAGTCCAGTGCCTTGGGGGAGGGGGAGTTGGGATTATTTGATTACTATGTACTTTGCTACTGTTTGGGCTGATTTCCTGCTATGTCCGATTATGACAGTAGAATCTGTAGACCTCTTGGCCCCATACAGGTGGCAGCAAATCCCCAGATCCACACAAGCTTGTCTGTCAGCTTCTGCTCCCAGAACACAGTCAGGGGAACACAGTCAAGCCAGCCACAGCTTAATCCAATGCCCTTAGTCCTGTCCCTGGAGGCTCTTCTAGTCTTTTGTAAGTCTGTGTCATGAGTTAAACACAGGATGGTCTGAAAACAGTAAAAGGCAAGGCATTGTGCCCACAGGGAAGAACTCGTGATTATAGATGAGTGAGCAAAACTAAAGAAAAAGAAAAGGAAAGGAAAGAAAAAAGAAAAAACTCCTTTATGTGAAATCCAAAGTTCTGGACTCCTGTTCCAAGATGCCTTTTCCACGGGGTCCACTGCAGACCGATGGAAATGGAAAGACAGTTCTGTTTTCCAATTGCAATTCAGAGCCTGGAATGACTCATTACTGCTAAATCACCACCGGCTGATTTCACAGAAACACAGACCCTTCATGATTAAATAGTAATTCCACAAGCTGAAGCTGCCTTCAAACGTACTGAATGATAAATGACATGCAGCTCCCTTTGAAAAAGGAATGTAAGAGAATTTAGATCGAAGATTGCATTTGAGCCTAAAATAGCCTTTACAGCACCATGCCTGGCTTTCGGTAAGCTCTCTCGCCAAAAGCTCATCTGAGACATTAGTAATCTCCATAGAGACCCGCATGCTTGCGCCCAGTGCTTATCAATGCTGTACTTGCTAGGACTGCACTAGGTTGTGTCAAAAGATAAGGTATTGAAGTCCTAGTGCCCTACACATCCGGCTTAGCAATGGTGCTGGGGAGAACACAGGTTGGCAAGCTTCCTAGGCTTTCCACAGTGCTTTGTCAGGTATGTGGAGTGGGGGATCCTAAGATAAGGGTTCTACTGGTCCGCAGCATGGCTCACTTGGGAAGATATGTCTCAGACCAAGGTTTTAGCTCAAGGGTAAATCAATAGTCACCTAGAACTCAGGTGTGCCTGGGTCTTGAGCTGATGTGGAAGGCCAACTGGGGAGAATTTATCCCAGGATGGCAGCTTAAATAGAAACCTGGTGTCAAAAGCTACAGGTAGAAAAAATGACCTATGGCACAGCATCTGTCCTTCGTCCCACCTTGACAAGAACTTTCACTGAGTCTGGAAGAAGACATGAACAGGGCTATGTGGCTCAGTGCTCAGGCTCTGGAGAACATCATTCAGGTTGAAGTCCCAGGATTGTCCATTACTATTAAGGATCCTCAGGTCCTGTGTTTTGCTAAGTGTGCTACAGACCTTGCTACAGAAAGTAGACTTTCCCAACTAGGAGCCCCAGCATCATCTCAGAACATGCTAGAAATATAGACCTCAGGCCCTCCTCTGATCTCCTCCACCATCATCATTTTAATTAGATTCCAGGCAGTTAGCACATACATTACGTTGAGAAAGCATGATATGGAATATGATTTGTAGGCAATGTAAACTGCTGTTCAGCTTTCTACTATCTCATGTTGGGTGCCAAAATGTTGTTGATTTTCTTTTTCCTTTGACTCTCTTGGGGACCCACCACCCAGCTCCCAAATAAATCACACACAGAGGCCTAGTCTTAGTTATAAATGCCCAGCCTCAGCTTGGCTTGTTTTTTGCCAGCTTTACTTAACTTTAAATTATCTCATCTACCTTTTGCTGCTGGGCTTTTACTTTTATCTTTATTCTCTTGATCCTTTTGTTTTCTCCTCCTAGATTTCTCCTTCTATTTATTCACTCTGCATGCCAGCCCCACTTATCATTCCTCCTGCCTTGCTCTTGGCCATTCAGTTCTTTATCAGACCATCAGGTATTTTAGACAGGCACAGTACCACAGATTCACAGAGTTAAACAAATGCAACATAAAGGAATGCAACACATCTTTTCATCAGTAAACAAATGTTTCACAGCATAAACAAAAGTAACACATCTTAAAATAATATTCTACAACAGTAAACATCTCAAAATCATTCATTCCTGGTATTTTAAATATGTGTTAGGAAAAATAACCAGTGAAGCTGATCCATGGGCATAATCTAGATGACTCCAAGAAGGTTGAATTTATTTAAAGCACACTTGAATGAAAATATAAAAGTGAAATATACTCCTGCCCCATGCCATTCACAAAGCAAAAAGGAGTGAGATACTTGAAGAAGAGAAAAGGAAAGAACAAATGAGAGTTTGAAACCAAGAAGAGCATCTCTTTGACTCCTTCCGGTCTCATCTCACTGACGTCATAAGCAGGACTGAGGGAAGGGTCTGTTGCCTTCCAGGCTCATCTCACTGACATCATAAGCAGGACTGAGGGCAGGGTCCGCTGCCTTCTGGTCTCATCTCACTGACGTCATAAGCAGGACTGAGGGCAGAGTCTACTGCCTTCCGTTTTCAAGCAGTGGTGTTGGGGCTGCATCTTCTATGCAGAGTAGGAGCCAAGGCAGGGCCTCCAAGACAAAAGCCAGAGCCTCTGACACTGATTAAAGCCAGGGCTAGGGTGGAGCTCCCCAACTACAGAAAAGAGTCTGAAATAAATTTCCAAATACCGCTGGCTGAAGATCTGCCTTAAAGCTAACCATTGCCCTAAGGAGAACTGAGGAGAAGAAAGACACCCTAGTAAACCGCAAATGAGGTGGACTTCAGATGGTTCAGGGATGGAATATTCCCAGCATCCCTGAGGGGAGCAGAAGCCCCTCAATGTTTACAAAAGACCAGGTCCTGGAAGCCGCTCCAAAAGCACTAGGCAGAGAAGGGTGAGCCAATAAGGAAAGAAAAAGGGAAAGCCGAACCAAAAACCTTCCACTGAAAATGAGTCAGCAAATCAAAATTCCAAATTACACACAAGAGTCAAAGGATAAGAGCAAAGCCAACCTCAACAACAAATGGATTGTTATTCGTTCCAAGATTAATTGTATTGAACAGCCTGGCTATAATTGGTGTCTTTAGGATGCTTAGAGGACTTGAAAATAAGATCTGCTTTCACAAGCTGTAGGCAGTGGCAATACATTTTTAAATAAAACATGCACAACTAAAAAAGAACAGATGGACAGGAAAGATCCCAATTAAAATCTTGAAAATAAAAAGTTATTTTTCCTAGTTAAAAAAAAAAACATTAATAAATGGTGTAAACTTTGCACAGGACACAGTTTCAAAAGAAAGAGTTGGAAGCTAAGACTAAGGAATTCACTCAAGGCATGCTAATAAATGACATTTTAAAATATGAAAAAGCAACCAAGGGAGAAAGAGAGTAGACTGGAAGTCTCCAGAATGCTATAATCTCTGTGAGTAGCTCCAGAGGTAGAACTAAAGGAAATGCAGAAGTACGTTAGTTATCATTCTGGGACAAAACTCCCAAGACAAAAGACTGAGAACGAGGAGAGGCTGTTTGAGCTCACAGTTTCAAGAGTTCTCATGTATGGTTGGTTGATTCCATTGCTTTTAGGCCTATAGTAAGACAGAACTTCATGGAAAACCATGGAGCTGAAAAGGCTGCCTTGTGATAGCCAGAGAAAGAAACGGACAAGGGTCCTAATAGACCTTCAAGAGACAGGTCCTATAGTGATATTTTATTTGTATTGGAATGTGATTTTATTTTGTATGTTAATGAAGTTGCCTTGAGGTCAGAGCAAGCCAGAGCAGAAGCTGGGCAGTAGTGGTGCATGCCTTTAATCCCAGCACTTGGGAGGCAGAGCTAGGTAGATCTCTGTGTGTTCAAGGACACAGCCAGCATGGCAGACACACGCCTTTAATCTCAATACCAACCATAGAAGACCTGGAGGTCTGACAGACAGGCAGTGACGAGGAGGTCATGTGGCTGGGTTTACAACCAATGAGAAAACAGAACAGAAAGTCTTTAAATAGACAGGACACACAGAGGTAGGTCTCTTGTGGAGAGGAAGGACAGCAGAAGCAGAGAAGGGTAAGGTTTTCCCCTCTTGCTCTGACCTCGTGGCTTTTAACTCTGCAATTGGTTCTGTGTTTCTTATTTAACAAGACAGTTACATCTACAAGGTCCCAGTGGTTTAACTTCCTTCTACTAGGCAGCACCTCTCAAAGTTCAAGCTGAGGATCAAGCAGTAAGGACACGCCCCAGTAGTGTCCTGCTGAGGACCAAGGCTTCAGTACATGAGTCTTTGGGACAACATCAAGATCTAAACCACAGCAAGAAGCAATTGAATGTATTTTAACGTCTTAAATATTCACAAGGTACAAAATCCAAAGGTTGCAGCATAGAGCCTCTTCCTCAGTGATCTATTCTACCTGGAGGCAAAATACCTCCCCAGGTTTTCATTTCTTTCATGGGAAGGCTAGAAAAACAAAACCTACTGTGTGAACAGTGGAATGGTGAAAACCTACAAATTTTTCTGTACTTTTCCTTTCTTAGGGTATAATTAATATAAAATAAAGTCATACATTTCAAGTGTACAACCCGAAGACTTGTGACATTCATGAATAACCAAGTAAGCCATCAACACACTCCAACACAGAGCATTCACACACCCCAGAGTCCCCTATCATCCCCTCTGCCCATCTCTGGTCCTTTATCAATGGCTCTAGGACATGGCTGGTCAGCTTTCTACCAATAGCTAATAAGGGTTTTCTTTTCTTAAATCCGAATGAATAGGCATAGTGTACCCTTTTATCCAGTATGGAGTCTGCAAAATGGATTCATGTTCTACAAACTACTAAGCTTATTCCTTTGTTTATTTCTGAGCTGTAGTCAGCCTATATGGATGGTATGGCATATGCCATATTTTAATGTATTCAAATTGTAACCTATTTATTCAGAAGTTGTATTAGTTGCTTTTCTTGTTGCTGTTATGAAATATCTACCAAGAGGGAACTTCATAGAGAAAGTGTTTCTGGCTTATAGTAGTAGCAAGTTCAGTCCATCGTGGTAGGGAGGGCATGATGGTGGAACCGTAGGCTGCTTGCTCATATCTGGGACAGGTCAGAAAGAGAGCGGCATGCTTGCGTTCATTTGGCTTCCTACTTTATCTGCTTGTATTCCATCTGGGTCTCCATCACATGGGATGGTGCCACCCACATCAGGGTAGGCCTTTCCTCCTGAAAAGATGTCAAAGGTATGTCTACTACATGACTTTAAATCAACTCAGATTTATAATAAAGATTAAACACCACCCCTGTTAATACACATCTGAACTGCCTCAGTTAGGGGTTATTATGAATACAGCTGACATGGGCTTTCAAGCACAAGTCATCGTGTGGACATATGTGCTCACTTCTCTTGCATCAACACCTAGCAGGGGGCTTCTAGGTCTATTAGTAAATATATGCTCAACCGTGTCATCAGCTTTCCATGACTGTTACAAACATCGGAGATAGTCACCTTTATAAAGAAGAAAGGTTTGTTTCATGCAGTGTTGATTGGCCTCTTTGGGGCCTGTAGTTAGCATATCATTGGCAGGTGAGGCTGCTTACTTCACAGCCAGAGCATGAAAGAGGAAGAAGAGTCTGGGGTTCCAGCAGCACCTCCAAACACCCTAGAGACCTCCCACTAGGCATCATCTTCTAATAGTACCACGGGCTGAAGGCCAAGTCGTAATACCTGGACCTTGGGGTAACATTCCAGATGTAAGCTGTAGCACTAACACGAAACTGCCAAAGTCTTCCAAAGCGGTCACATTTCCACCAAGAATGCCTGAGAGTTTCACTTATCTCAAACCCTCATTACTGCTTCTTGCCAATCTCTTCCTTTTGTAACTTTTGGTGGCTGTTTGGTGGTTGGTAGATGTTAAAGTAACATCTATTTTAACTCTGACTCTCATTCCCCTGGGGGCTAATGGTGTTGAGCATCGTCTGTGTTTTTCCCCCTCCATATCGTCTTTGGGAAAGTGTCTGTTCAGATCTTTTGCCCCGCTCTGCACTGAGCTGCTGCCCACTCCCACCCCACCCCGACTTTCAGTGTAAAAATTCTTTGTACATTCTGGATGAAAGTTTTTAAAACTGACATATTGTACGGAATATTTTATCTCAGGTTTAATATTCTTAACCACATCATTGGATGAGTAGAATATTTTATCTTGATGAAGTACTATCTTTTTTAAGTGTCTTATTGGTTTTCTTTTTTTTAAATCTTAAGAAATATTTACCTGAGATGGCTCAGTGTTTAAGAGAACTGGATGCTCTCTAGAGGATGTAGGTTCAATTCCCAGCACCCACATGGCCTATCATAACCACCAACCCTAGGGATCTGACACCTTCTCCACGGTGCACAGACATACACGCAGGCAAAAACACAGACACAAAAATCTTTTAAAGAAATATTTGCCTAGCTAAACATGGTAGTGCATGCCTTTAATCCCAATATTCAAGAGACAAAGGCAAGCAGATTTCCATGAGTTCAAGGCCCGCCTGATCTACAAAGAGACAGCTACACAGAGAAACTCTATCATGAAAAACCATAAATAAATAAATAAATAAATAAATAAATAAATAAATAAATAAAAGACAAGAAAGGCCTTGAACATTTCCTTCAAAATTTTCATAAGTTTTCCTTCCACATTTAGGGCTATCTTATTTTAATTAATGTCTCAACTTTGGCTAGAGAAACCTCCTTTCACAATAGGTGAAGGCTAATACAGACCCATAATTGGTCAGAGTGTCAAGTATAAGCAACTAATGAGTGCTTGGCTGAGGATGAATCATCTCCATTAACCTCCCTGCATCCAAGGCTCAGGGAACATCATGGACGTGCAGACACGGAACAGCTGGCTGATGAGGAGCAGAGCTGTGAAATCCTGACTTCTGCGCATGACATCGCTTTGTACCCTCAACTCACAGCAATTGTGGCTAGCTGCGTAGTATCAAGCCAGTCAAGATTCTAACTCAAGGGAGGGAGGGTCCACCAAGGCTCTACTCCTGGTAGACAATCTATGGAGAGTGGATGGCTGCTGAGGAGGGAAAAGTCACTCTCCTTTGGGGACATGCTTGCCAGTGGTTTGCCCATGCTTCTGTGAGTGGCCCCACACTGTGTGATGGGCAGCATTAGTGGGACTCAGGAGGTTACCAACAATTAAAAATATAGTTGGAAGAAATATCCAGATTTGCTGTAAATATTATCATTTCACTGTTGGTATGTTAGCACTTTACCAAAGTTCGTGTGTGTGTGTGTGTGTGTGTGTGTGTGTGTGTGTGTGTGCACGTGCATTTATTTGCAAGTTCTCTTGACATTCCAATTATATTTATCCATCTATCCTTAAATCAATACAATACTATTTTGATGGAAACAACTTAAATTTTAGAATTGACTAGTGTAATCCCTTTAAATTTGCTCTTTTCCAAAACTGGCGGTTTCTTTGCTTTGTGACATATATATATACACATACATACATATACATATATATCAGTCACATAAAGATTTGCTCTGTCCTTTTTCACTGGGCCATCATAAGGAGTCCATGAAAAGATATACAGCATTTCACTAAACCACTCCCACAGGGTGGAATTGCCCATACACAATGCGGCAGTTGACCTTGCTCATGCATGTGATTTCACACATGTGGGAAAGGAGTACAGAGACTCACAGAGCATCGCAGGCTCCCTCTTGCCAATCTCAGTGCAGAAAGGCTGAACCAATTCATGCTCCTGCTGCTTTTTAGCTGGTGACCTGATCACACACACACATAGGTGTGGTTGTGTTTTGCATTTCTCTTACTATGAACAAGCTTGAGTAGTTTTTCATGAATCTTCTGAACCTTTTCTTTCCTGTGAACTGTTTCTCATCAGCTGTTTTCTGTATTATTTTTTGTTTTTATGCCCACCCACCAATGGATTGAATCTGGAGCCTTAAACATACTTGGTAAGCTCTTCACACTACCTATACTAACCCTTCAAATGTTTCTTTATCTCATTTTTTAAATCTAAAAAATATTACACACCAACAAAGTCCAGGTCCAAGGTCTATTTACATCACTGAACCTCGACACAGTCCTTGCAGCCATTCAGAAGCTGAGTACAGAGCACAAAGGAAAACAGGAGAATTACTGTTAGGTTTCAGAGCCCATATTCTCTCAAACAGCACAAAGCATCAGAAGAAACTGATGTTCTAGAGTGAATAACAAGCTCCTAGTTCAGGGGGGCAGAAACTAAAATTCTCTTTAGTCCAAGAGGACACTGAGCCAGAGGAATCGTGGTGTGTGGAGCAAGGGCAGAGACCTGAGCGGACAGAGAGGAAGCTGAGTCCCTCAGAGCCATCTGACCAGGCAGCCCAGCCTGGAGGTGGACATCTGCTCATGTGAAACAGATTCCAATTACTTCTCGGCGGTTTGTTTATTCTCTCTGCGGTGTAGCATTTACGTTCTACTCAGTCACCAGCAAAGCTGTTCAGTGCCCCAAGGCAGCAAACACTCATAATTCTCTTTCAACCATGTCTGAAGGACCAAGTGCCCTTTAGTTTCACACAAAGCTTTCATGATCAACTCTTGCCTGAAATTAGTTATAGTTAGTAATATCCAGATGAATCTATGATATATTCTCCCTGAAAACAAAGAAAGCAAAACAGGCATTTTCTGTAGTATTTTGTAAAAAAGTTGCAGGCAATATGGATCACGAGTCTTTAAATTCACTGAAAGAGATTAAGTGGTGAACTCATGTCAGGCTTCCGGCTGGAGACTTCCACACGGTGCTCTCAGATCTAATTCTCCAAAGAAGCCACACTTTATTAATGCTGTTGTTTTTTTTACAGACGGCCAAACTGAGTGCCGGAGCGGTCAAGGTGACTTTTCCAGAGCCAAATGCTAAGAAGCTAAACTTGCGATTCAAGTCTTGATTAAGGCCTTCGTGGAGGTAAGCACCCCGGAAGCTGTCTTTTCATGCAACCCTCAGTGGGGTCAAGACTGAAAGTCATAACAAGAAAGAAGCAGATCGGGAGAACCCATCCTACCCTTGGCCACCAGTTAGGGGTTATGTATTGTTGCATAGAGTGCCAAAGAATGAAATTGCATGTTGGAGCTTCGTTGTAAGCTTGATTTGTTTGCTTGTTTTCTTTTCAAATGACTGAAGTTGTCAGGGGTGAGCTGACCAGCTGCGTGACTGACAGCTGTCAGGCAACCTCTGGCTGTGCTACAGCAGTTGCTAAGGAGCCCAGCCAGGGGATGAGTCCAGGACCACTGCTGCTGTCTCTATGGTTCTCAGATCCTGTGGCACTGGGAATGGTATTGGCATTACCCCTCAGGAATGGCAGCAACTACAGCTTCAGCCCCTTTTGTCACAGCGATCCTGGGGGCTGATCAGTCAGCTGGCTATTGCTTGTGTAATGTTTCCAGCTCTGTTTGGACCATCTCATGGCTTCTCAGGGAGGCTCCTGTCCAGGCACAGGTGCTGGGAGGAGGTCTCCTTCCAACAATATAAACCATCAGTCGCTTTCATGGCCACTACCCCAACCGTAGCTTTTGCTCTGAAACCGACTTAATTTATTAAGAGCCACTCCAGGCACCCTGAATCAACTCTTGAAAATGTTGTTTCAGCCGTGACAGCATCAGACGATCTGTCACAGCCACTCCAGAAGTCACCCAAAACTTGCAGTCAAGTTGGGCACTGACTGCATCTGTGACAGGCCCAGTAACATCTTCACAGGCTGTGTGACTATGTGTGTGGTTATAGACAGACGGCTGTGCGCATGGGTGACAGACTGTGTTAGCCACCTGCCTCTCACTGTTCTGATCAGATCTCCCCTACCCCACCCCACCCCGTGCCGTTCTACCATGCTGCAATACTAGGCACTTACAGAGCCTCTTCTGAGCTGTCACATTGCTTACCTTGTGGTCTTTATCATGGCGAGTTTGAGCTGGTAGCATGAAAAGTGGCAACTCTCTGGGCTACCAGCCTTAGGCACCCCCAGGAGTAGCTAGAGGACAGCAGATGAGTTCCAGGGAATGGCCCTGAACAGAGACTGGCACAGACTGAGGCTGTGAAGGGCTGTGGAAGTGTCTCTGTGGAGAACTGAGACTCTGGGGGCCACCGAAAGCAAAGGCTGCAAAGATACAAGGTGATGCAAGGGGGAGACCATGGAAAATGGAGAGCTGGAAGTACTACAAGCCCCGGGCACTGCAGCCCAAGGCCAACCGAGGAGTACGGGAGTACCTCTCATTGCTGCAGAGAAGCAAAGAGCAGAGGCTCCTGATCCCCTGAGCTCAGAGCTGCTGGCGCTAAGGGAGCTGCTGTTCAACAGCCACATTTTCCACCCAAACATGGCGGAAGAAGCCTGAGCTGGCTGGTAACAATAACGATCATAATTTATCATTACCAAGCCTAGTTCAGGTGGGAAACACTGAATATGCAATAAAGAGTTTGAGAGAGGAAAAAAAAAAACCACACAATAAAATTAATAAAAGCAGAATCCTCGGTTCTAATCTTCATCCATTCTTGAAAAATTCATAGACTTAGTTAACAGCAACAACCACTGCAGCATGGACTAGACAGTAAATCATCCCCAGCAAGGCTGGACCCAGGTGCTATTACCCCCTGGCAGACAGGGCTTCTGGTCCATGCGGCTTTGCTGATGCAGCTGCTTCTGCGTGATGCTCTGTAAAGGTTTTTTTTTTTTTTTTTTTGATTTATAGTTTGAAGTTAAAATTAGCAAAGAGTTTTTACAGCCTCACAAGAACCATATGCATCTTTCTGTCCCTGTCTCCAAATACCGCCGACATTTTGATCTTTCACCTTCCTCGCTTGGCTAGAAACTAGGTTTGGATGCAGAGAAGAAAAGAAAAAGAAAGAAACAAACAAAAAAGAGCCAATCATGGAAATGATTACAAAACTATATGAGACATCTTAAAGTCTTCAAAGCCTTGTTCGGCTTCTACCGCCACTTTCAGAATCAACACACAAAGAGGTGGAAATACTGATCCAAATGTTCTGCCTCCCTTGCCGCAGCCAAGTCCCATTAATCAACGTCTGAATACACACACGGAGAAACAAAAACAGACCACGAATGAGGCTTCCTGTCATCTGGCACTGCCTAGCCCTCGAAGTGTGTTTCTTAGGGAAGCAGTCACTCACTGGTGGCTCAGTTTTTGTTGTTTCTGTTCGGAAGTACTCATCCAAAGAATCTCTGTGAAGGAGACTGTCCGCTCTTCCATTCTTGAACCATGAATTTTCCTTTAAATGCCAAGTACATACCCGAGGCAGACCACTTTCATTGTTATTAATGTTTTTAAGAAAAATAAGTCACCTTAGGAACAAAAGCAACCCTTTAAATCATCTCTCGTCTTTAAGAATCCTTGTAAATGCTTCTGCTAACTAGGGGCAGAATGCTCCACACTACCCCCAGCATAAAGGTTGGCCCACTGTAGCTCTCAGGGAGCTGAATGCGTGCAATTCAGCTCTATGCCTCATTATCCTAAAACATACTCTCTACATGAAATGTGCTTGATAAATTCTGTACACACATCACTTCTTCAAAGCCTCATTTTATCCTCAAATCTTTTGCTAAAACCTACTGGAAAAAAAAAATGCTCCAGGGCATTGACTTTAACCTCTTTTGCCTGTCCATTGTCTCAGGAGAGTGAGGGTGGACAGCACCAGGAAGTAACGCACACAGAGAAGAAGCAAGACTCTTTAATGAAGACAAAGAGTTTTCACTCTACAAATAATCCAGACTTGACCTATTAGGGAATTTATTTGTAATTTTCATCGAGAAAGAAAAGCCGGTTTGCAAAAGTAGGAGTGGTAAATAGAATAAACCGGAATAAAATTCTGAAAAATGACCCCACTTCTCACATTTATAAAAAATTTAGTAGCACATGAAAAAGAAAGTCCTATTCAGAGATTTCTCCCAAAATATTGTAGTTAGGAAGCATTAAGGTCCCTAACGGTTGGGTGCTGGCTACTCTTAGTGGCAGAAACAAAGTACAAATGGCTAGTCCTATGTTAGAAGAGCAATACATTCTTTAAGGCTGTTCTTGAAAAGTGTTCTACACTTGGCTGCATGTTGTGCTTTGGCCTTGAAAGGGGGAAGTCTTTTGCCTCTCCCCTTGGTAGTGTATAAAAAGCCAATTAGAATAAATCTCAAGGAGGCTGGGTATTGACCCAGGGCCCTCCCAAAGCTATCCTCAGTCTCTTTCTTATTATCTCCTTCTATCTTTTTATCTAACACTTCCTCATCCCTCTCTCCTCCTCACAAGAACCCTTCATCAGGTTGGAGCTGGACTCTTACAGACTCTCACACAGGCTCCTGCCTTGAGTTCCTACTCTGACTTCCCTGAATGATGAAGCTATAAGAGGAAATAAACCCCCTTCCCAACTTGTTTTTCGTCACTGTGTTTCATCACAGCAATTGAAACCCTAAGACAAGGATTTTTTTACAAAGAGGAGGGGGTAGAGGAAGAGGAGAGGAAAGGGAATAATGCACAGAGAAAGTCCTTTTATTAAAGATCAAGAAGCCAGTTCAAGCTTAAAGTCCCCCACACCTTGTCTCACAGATGGAACCCTATTCTGACATGTTTTGAATTACATGGCACTTCAGGTTGGGAACCATGGGCTAGGACAAGCCAGACTCACTCAAGGGGAGAGGGAGACCAAAAAAGGCAATTGTACCCAGAACCACCCTTTAGCATCTGCTTAGAAAATGCATTAGCTGGGGTATCCAATGCTAAAACTTGGGTTCAAGGAACATTGTTCAAAGATTGAGTTCCTTTATGCTGTTCTTTCACAATGGAGTATTTGTATATATTTTACAACCTTTGACATAATTATATAAATTGCAATGTACATGATGTCCATTCATTTTACAAAGTAGATTTTACTCAGAGCTACATGTATTTCCTGTACTTTAAGAGCCAAAGTCTCAAAATAGCAACATGAGAAATAATATGTAAAATCAGTGTCTTACCAAACAAACATAGGAAGGATTAGTTTTGTACATTCAAGATTGAAATAAGGAGTTTAGCTTTCTGGAAATTTTAGATAAACTCCCAAGCAGGAGTAGTGTGCTGAGTCTCTGTCAGAAGTAGCTTGTTAGTCTCTTGTCTCATCTTGGCCATTCTTAGCATTCCTTGGGAGCAACTAAAACCCACAATTCAGTGTAAACAGCTCTAGCATTACCAAACATCATGTCTACAAGTCAACTCTATAAAAAACACATGCAGTGACCAGCAAGATTGAAAAAGCAAGCCTTCAGTTTCTACTCTGTTTCCTCCAGTGCTCATTTTCTTAATTGATGGGTCTACTCACTTTGTTGTGAATTCAAACGAGAAGTCTCACCTTGTGATGCCCAAATTCATTCAAAATGCTTCCCAGTTTTCTGGTGTTGCTGTGTAGCTTTTGAGCAGCCACAGCCGGATGTGGATCCCGCCAGTCAATGGACAAGCGGTGATGCCAGAGGCGCTGGCTCTCCAGAATGTGGGCTGATTTGACACTAGGATCGAAACGATGCACTTCACATCCGTCATTGGCCATGCTCACCTCAAAGTGTGTGTCATCATTGCCCAGCCTAGAGACCAGAGGAAGAAAATCAAAACAACAACAAAAAATACAATAAAGCAAAATTAGATGAATAAATTGACAGCTCTAATGCCAGTGTTCCTAGTGGTATTACGCTTCCTGTTTTAAAACATGTCTAATGTACACATTCAGTGAACTTCACATACACGTGCCCTACACACATATACACATGCCCTACACATATATACACATGCCCTATACACACATACACACACTCTATACACATATACAAATGTTTAACACACACATACACATGCTCTATACACATACACATACACATACTCTATACACATGTAAAATGTTCTACATACATGCTCATGCTGTATACACACATACACTCATACATTATAGGCCAAAGCCTCCTTGCACACACATTCACATGCACTACACATCTACACATACATACACTCATACACTATAGACCAAGCCTCTGGATAAAAGAAAACTAATCTGCTAAATACAGATCACAGAATCACTAGCTAAACATGTAGGCTCATGTGAGAGTGGTTTGATTAAGTTGTAAATTCGATTAGCAAGGGAACAAATAAGAATACCCGCTAGCTTTAATAGGCATGCTACGATCTATGTAGTCACAGAGACTAGGGATAGAGTAAGGGACTGGGGAAGGTCTCCCAAGGAAGGAGAAACAGAACAGAGAGTTATGGAGAAACTGGAACAGGATTAAACAGAGAAGGGGAGGGAAGAGGAGCATAAGGAGGGAATATGGAGAGGGACAACTAACACTAAGGGCTATTTGAGGGGTCATGTGAAAGCCTACTACCGAAGAAGCTTCAAGAAAACATATACATATGTGAATGAATTTAAATGGAGTCACCAAATAATGGAGGAGACCCCGGCTAGTCATCATTTGCCTTCAAGTACAACCTCCAGTGCCAGGAATGGGTTACATCTAATTGAACTGTTGGCCAAAGCGGCTCCATGGAAACCCCAAACAGCTTGGCTATTGCCCAGACCATTAGCTGCTCTCCACAAACTGATTGTGAGGCTGAAGACAACCCTTACATATTTCTTAAATGTGTTCATTGCACACAGAGAAGTCCAGCTGATGCCTCACAAGCACCTCCACCCCTTCCAACTATATTCATGGTACTAGAATGTTCTCTGCATGCTACTATGGGAGAAACATAAGCAGCGACCCAGCTACAAACCATGTGATCTACCATGGTGACCTGTCTGCGTGATATGCCTGTGCAGTCGTGGCACACATGTTGTGAGAGTAACCAACCACTATCTCTTTGGATTTAAGACCCACTCCTTGAGATGGAACCCATTCCCAACATCACTTAGGTGGCCTAGAACCTGAAACTAGATAGGCCATGGACCCAGAGGAAAACCAAATGCTCTTGTTCTGCTAAAGGAATGGAGCAATGCCGGGTGGTGGTGGCGGTAGCGGTGGCGGCGCACGCCTTTAATCCCAGCACTCAGGAGGCAGAGCCAGGCAGATTTTTGTGAGTTCGAGGCCAGCCTGGTCTACAGACCGAGATCCAGGAAAGGTGCAAAGCTACACAGAGAAACCCTGTCTCGAAAAACAAAACAAACAAACAAAAAGCCAAAAAAAAAAAGTAAAGAAATGGAGCATTAAAATGACTCCTACTGACATTCTGCTATACCCAAAGGTCCTCACTCAGCCATCACCAGAGAAGCTTCCTTCTGTAGTAGACAGAAATCGATACAGAAAGCTACCACTAGACAATGTGTGCAGAGTGGGATACATCCCCTTAGGGCTCAGGGAACTGTACAGAAGAGGAGGTGGAAAGATTGATTGTAAGACCCAGAGGAGAAGGAGGGCACCAAAGAAACAGTGTCTTCCGGACTCTACAAGACTGACATACAGATGAACTCACAGAGACTATGGCAGCATGCACAGGGTTTGCACAGGTCTAGGACAGATGGGACCCCAGCACTGAAATGAGGAGTGGACATGCGGTCCCACCCCGTAACCCAGAGCTATGTCCAACTGACAACCACTTCCAAAGGAAAATTAGTTTTCTCCAACGGAGGCTCACTGGGTGTATAAATCACACTTAATGGAAGGCCTCATGCCCAGTGGTACATGATCAACACAGAACCAACTCAATGATATTTTTGGAGGTTTTGTTGTTGTTGTTGTTGTTGTTGTTCATATTGCTTTGTTTGGGAATTTTTTTCCAATCTTACTGGTCCTTTCCTTGTATAATACGGCTTTCGATTTTGTGTTTTTATGGGTTTTGTTTTTGTGTTGTGTCTCTGTGCTTCTGTTGTTTTTTTCTTTGTTGTTGTTATTATCATTATTATCACTATTATCATTATTATTGTTTGTTCTTTGCCTGTTTCTTTTCTGAAGAGAAAGAAAGAAAGAAGGTACGGAACTGGATGGGTGGGGAGGTGGGGAAGATCTAGGAGGAGCTGGGGGAAGAGAAATTGTGACTAGAATATATTGTCTGAAACAAAATTTATTTTCAATAAAAATAAGAATATCCACTAGTCTTAAAAGAATTTTCTCAACAAAGGCCAAAAAAAGATAAGCCTAGGATTCATTCCCTTGAGAGGAGCAGCTTTCTAATGAGGCGCTGATTCGTCTCTATGGTACTAAGCATGATGGTGGACTTGTGGGAAGCCGCTGTGTTCTTTTAAATGGAGTGTATTGTAAAGTAGCCCAGGTAAAGGGAAAAGGGCAAATGTATGCGCTTCTACTAGATCCAGAGCTCAAGGAAAGAGTCTATACCTAAGTTCACAACAATAAGGGGAAGAAATTATGAATACATTGTACCTAAGTACCCAGTAGGTAGAATGTCATGTAGACAGTTCATATACTTACAAACACTGAGCTACTAAGAAAAATCTCTTATTTAGTGTAAGAATCACCATGTTGATCAAAGTGCCAATTTGAATGGGAAACATGAAAAAACATAAAAAGAGTCATTTTTTCATGGTAATTAAGACTTCTCTGCCAAAAATTCTTTCCTTTTTAGAGAGGGGATGGAGGGAAAGAAGGAGGGAGGGAGGAGACACACACACACACACACACAGAGAGAGACAGAGAGACAGACAGACAGAGACAGACAGACAGAGACAGAGACAGAGAGAGCCTTGCTATGCAGCCCATGGTCTTGAACTCATAATCCTGCCTCAGCTTCCTACTGCATGGAATACAAGCATGTATAACCATGCTTAGTTCCAAAATCCTACGATTACTAGTGATTTAGGACAACAAAATCCCACTATAGAATGTCTATAACCCAGTGGCCAAACCCAAACTAGTAGAGGAGAACTTGACTCTCTTAGGTTATTATTCTAGACTGCTGCACAGCTTGGGCACACACAAACAGGAGCTAACAATCACCCTGCAGTTTTCATTAACTAAAACAAGCTTCCATCTACCTAAACTTCAAGGTAGTCCTATCAGCTTTAATGTCGCCCTTCACCCCACTATATGGCTCTCTTCATCACTAGATAACTTGACATGTCCTTCAACCCACAGTAAACCTCAACCAGATCTCATCAACCCACTTTAGTGAGAACACTCAGCATTCCCACTTCTTCTACCTGAGCAGTCTTGTTGCCTAGTTTCTGCTTTCTATAAAACCCACTTTCGGAACCCTCCCTCCCTTCCTCCCCACCTTCCTCCCTCCCTCCCTCCCTCCTCATCCTCTCCTCCTTCATTATGCTGGGGATCAGGCACAGAACCTTATGCATATTAGGTAAGCACTCTGCCCACTGACTTCCAACCTGACCCCTTAAACTAGTTTCTTACAATTCTAGCTTCTACACAGAAAAAAAAAATCAAAAAGAAAGAAGCAGAAAAAAACGAAAAGTAAGATTTTTTCAATCCTAGAAATTGCAACCATTAACTTCTAGAGATTAATGTTTAGTAGTTTTTCTGTATCTTTCCAGAATTTTTCTGCACATACACAAGGGATGGTCTCTATTATAAATTATTAGAAATGCATGCCTATACATGGAAATTAATCAGTACATAACAGATATACTTTATATGATACAGCAGATGACCAGAAACTGCTTGTTAATTTGTCATTTTTATTTTCTGAGGTTACTTTTGTTCAGTCTACTAAACCCTCTTCTCAGCAGTAGGTTAGTCTAGCCATGGAAAAATAACAGTTATAGGAATAACTTGAAGAAGAAAGTACTAATTCCGGCTCCTGGTTTCACCCCATCACAGAGGGGAAGGTATTGGTGGAAGAGCACACAGCATGGCAGGCAGGAAGCAGAGGAGGGCAGTAATACAAAGGACCAGGGCAAGGCAGAGCTCCAGGACACCCCACTCAAGCACTTATTTCCCCCAACTGGGTCCTACCTTCCACAGCTCTAACCCCTCCCGACACTTTATTCACATCTTGAGTTCATCACAGCTTAAGCCACTCAGGACAGAGACGTTATGATCTAAAAACACCCCTACAGATACCCCTAAAGATGTGCTGTGCTAACCCCCCAGGCATGTTTCAGCCCACTCAAGCTACCCAGATTAACATTACAATCAGTGTATATGGACTATGGAATCATGGGGTTTCACTATGACATCCCCACACCATTTAATTTAAATATATAAATATGTACTGTGTTGGGAAGCAATAAGCTATGCTCATTTACCTAGTGTGTGCAATCCCGCCTTTTGTAGATTTAAAATAATGATCTTTCCAGGCTTGGTTTACATTTATCAAGTTTCGTGGCAGACGTAAAAAGCAAGAGGAAGGAATTAAGATACTGCACCACACATCCCAAGGTAACAGAACCAGTAGAGTCCACATCTGGCACCTCTAATGCACGCATGCACGCACGCGCACACACGCACGCACGCACGCACGCACGCACGGGTGCACTCTCCACACACTCCTTCACAGCAGGTGACCTGGGACACCGGGCTCTGGAGGAACATTCCTCTCAAAGTCTGCAAAGTTGTCACTTTTGGGAGAGTGAGACTGTTGACCTTGCTTGCTCCTCACTCTCCTGTGCCCCAGACGGTGGTGACAGATAGACCTGCAATGTTGCCCTCAGTGACAAAAAAAAGCTTGCTGTAAGGTCTGCCACTCCCAGGACATATCACAGCACACAGCAAGCTTCAATTCCCCATCTCACTACTGTACGTAAACGAGTATGTAGAGGATGCTGCACCAGGGCAAGGCATCCGTTGGGCGTGAGGACAAAGGGAGCACACGTGTCCTCGAGCTGAGGGAGCTCATAAGGTAGTGATGAGCAAAGAACATTTTGAACAAATAATTATAATAAAACCTATTATTAATACAAAAAAATCTAAACGTAAACCATCGTCTACTGTTAACTCACTTCAGAGAGAATTTGCTATAGAAAAGTTTACTTGATAGAAATATTTCCTTTAGGTGTAGTCCGTGGAGCTAGCAGCACAGATCACATATGTGGTCACATGTGTGTCTTCCTTGGCAAGGTCTGAGGTGACTGTCCATTCTCCCTTTCTCCTGTCTGTGTTGCAGTCACCCAGGAAGACAGAGAGAGACGCAGTGGCTACATTCATTTCTTGTGAGGCCACATCCTGAAAGCTGCACACGTCTCTCCCACTCACAGCCATTGCTCATGGCTAGTCACATGGCCAGGGCAGCTCCAGGGAAAGCCAGGGAATCTGGGAATCCAGCGTGGCCACGTGTCTTGCTAACTTCAGGAATTATGTTACCAAAAGAAGACCAGGAGAATGGATGGTAGGGGACAATTAGCAGCTTAGACAGTTCCCCTCTAAACACTCCAGCAGTTAGGATGCACATTCGAAGGCTTCTAGTTAGGACGGCCACCTCCCTCCGTAATAGGGGGGTGAAGCTAGAAGAGTCACTAATAAACATCACATCAGGGCTGAGGTTTTAGGGCACAACAAATTTGTCTCCATAGCAAGACAATCAAATCTAAAAGGTTTCGAAGAACTAAGAAGGGAAAGACAGAGCTATTTCCAAAAGTAGACTAGACTAGAATATCAGGACAATCACTGGGCCTTCTCTGATGTCTCAGAGTAAAGCAACCAGGTGGCCTGCACGCAGCTGTGTGGAACGTACACTAAACATCTATGGGATGTGCTTTTCCCAGGGAATGACCATCATGATGAAGTCCTGGTAGAGAGCACTAAGAGTTCTTGAGAGAGGAGTGCTTGTTTTCGACATTGTACGCAAGTGTTCTTTGGATGAACTGCAGTTGTACCTTAAGCATGTGAACCATGTATCTTGGCAGCCATGTGCTCTTCCAGACCACTGAAAGGTAAAAGTGGATTGCAGCAGGCCTTTGGTTAGCCTTTTCCTAAGCAGGCTGGAGGCTCTCATGGTAAGTGGGTTTTGCGTCCCCTGGGGATTAAAAGCTTGGGGCATAGTATATGAAAAGACACTCAGGAACCATTACTCCATAAGGAAATAATTTGAAGCCACAATGAGATACCCCATCCAACTACCAGGAGGTGTTTAATTGAAAAGGCCAATATGGTGTTGACAGGATGACAGTCATAGATTATTAGTAGGGATGTGAAATGGTCTATATTCAAAATAAATGAAAAGACATAGGCTCAAAATTTACCCATCAATGATCATCTCAACCTTGATAATAACTAAAAAGGGGGAAATAATGTGCTGTCCATCAACTGATGTGCCAAGAAACAGAATGTGGTATTTCCATACAGTGGGTTATGCCTCAGACCTAAAGAGTAATGGAGTGCTGGTATATCTACACTGTAGATGAACTACGAAAACATTGTGTTAGAGTCAACAGTCACAAAACGTTATATATGATTCTATTTACATGAAAAGTTCAGAAAGAGTGCCTCTATAATCAGAAAGTCAAGTTAGTGTTTGCTTAGGGCTGGGGGTAGGCAGGGGGAGGCTGAACCGTCAGGGAGCTAAAGAGTGGAGGGAAAAGGGGAGAAACGTGTATCGGCTCCAGGGCTGTGGGGAAGGGAAGGGTGATAAAAATGTCTTCAATTTAAGTGGTGTGATTAAAAGAAACCTCTGATTGGTGTATTTAAGTATGTGAGTCTATTTATACACAGTGTAGAAGTATATTCACATGTAGCTAAAACTGTTAAGAAGCTAAAAACAATGAAAATAAATCCAGAGTACAGATCAGAAGTTTTCAGCCCTCATCACTGAGAGAAGAGGTCTAGAAACGGTGAGAAGCGTTTTCCTCCAGAGTGTGAGCACACCAGCAGTATTAAGGAAGGCACTCTGGTCTGGTGGCAGGCTAGATCTGTAAATTGCCAACTACATGTGGGGGGGGGTCTTAAAGCTGGTGATAGATAATAAAATATTTTATAATGATTGATTCTTGTGTTAGTAGCATTGCATGAAATTCCAAAGTTTCATTTAAAACATGAAAACAAGCATGATGGTATATGCCTTTAATCTCAGTACTCAAGAGGTTGAGGCAGGAGAATCTCTGTGAGTTTGAGGCTAACTTGGTTTGCATAGGGTGCTCCAGAAGAGACAGGGCTATATAGTGAAACCCTATCTTAAAGACAAACCAAACTCATATATTTTCAGGACAGTATCAATTCCAAAGGAAGGAAATAGACTTTAGGGAACACACACACACACACACACACACACACACACACACACACACATCCTCTTATTACAAATAAAGCATAGATATTATACATTGCACGAACAGCTATACAGTGAGTCTATGGTATTGCCAGACCACAGCTGGGTTATCAGGGAGAAAATATCTAGAAGCATTGAGGACCACAATCTTCTTCCCCATTCACATATCCTATGCTAACACTGATCCTGCTGGCTCCATTCAAGCTCTGGGAAACAAATGTATTTGTCTATGAGGCCCATTCATTCTTCTTGAAATGCTCCCAGCCACATTGCCGGTTTTCTGTCTAAAACACTGGCTCGAGTTGCCTCACCATGTGTGACTTAGAAAATCTTCTGTCTTACACCAAGAAATCACATCTTGAAACCAAATAGTATAATTTAACCCAGAGCAGGAGGAGATGAAGACGGCGGGCCTCTGCCTTGATTCTCCCCTCTTCCTATCCACTCAGTTCTACCCCTAAAACACAGCTGCTGCCATGAGAGTACACTAGGCAACTTCTCTCTCTGCTCCACTCCTCCTCTGTCTCCCCCACCCCCACCACATCTGGACAATCCCCTCACCGCTGTCTGTACTGGAAGACTTACTGGGAAAAGCCTGTCTGAAATGGTTAAGGTATATTATATACTCTCCTCCGAAGCCTCGGCCTTTCCCTGTTTTTCAGTTCCTCTTCTCTTTCTTCCCTTCATCATTTCCCTCCTTTTCTTGCCCCTTCCAGAGTGTCCACTGGTCTACTCTACATCATTTGAAAAGTGAAAAACTGAGTCTAAGTTTTGATAGAACACACTGTACCAGACAAGCGTCTTTTTACATCTACTGTGGAATATGAAATTTTGACTCCCAGCAGAGAAACGTCAGCCCTGGGAGAGACGGTCAAGGCAGCGCCTGCTTCAGTGATAAGGGTGGAGGAGAAAGCATGGGGTAGAGGAGACACAGGCCTATCGCCCTTGTCTTCTGACTCCTGGATTCTCATGCCAGGTTCCCCCCAGGTTGCATCTGCATCTTTGGTTGGCCTGGGATCACTGGGCCCAGCAGAGGCATGGTTTTGCTATTGCCCTTGTCAGGAGCTCATCCGCACACTTGTATGCTGAGACCACAGAGTCCCCAGCCACTCCCCACTGTCACAGAACTGTCCCAGCACTCCCAGACCCTGGTAACACAGGGCCAATGTCCCCTGCGGTCCCTCATTTCAGAACCACTGCTTGTGTGTCCCTCAGCATTGCTTGAGATGCCAAGCAGCAGTCTACTCGTCCTCAGCAAGCAGCTCACCAGAACAGGGGGACGGCTAGACCCCAGGCCCCAAGTCACGGCACAGCCACCATTCTTGCCCACTGCCCACAATCCAAGTGCCATTTTTTTTTTCTATCACAAATGCTTTCTTTGGATTCACGTTTTCTATCTTTCTTTTCTTTTTCCCTGTTTCTTTGTGGGTTTTTGTTTTGTTTTGGGTTTTTGTTTGGGGGTTGTTTGTTTGTTTTGTTTTGGAGGACAGGACTGACTGGCTGAGTTCACAAAGATCCACCTGCCTCTGCCCCTTGAGTGCTTGGATTAAAGGTGTGTGCCACCATGCTCAGCTAGATTGCAGTTTGTAATAAAAAACTTCCATGTTTTTCATCAAATATTGACCCTTATAATATATTCATTTGTTTCCACTATAATTCAGAAGTTCTTATTTGCTTTTTGCAAAGCTGATTTTGAATGTAAATGAAAGAAAATAATTTTTTTCTCTATGTAATGATCTGGAATCTTGCTGCAGAATCATCTTACCTAACAGCTTGGAAGCATAAGGGGGGCGGTGGTGGAGAATTTCCAAACACCACCTAAATAACTTCCCGAGTTTTATCTTATTCAGTTATATTCTTAAATGAATTTATTGTGGAATGTAAAATGTTAAGCAGAACGTAAAGTTTGGAACCAGGAGATAGGATTGAGACGACATTGCCAATTTGCATGCTATACTATACAATTATTTTTTGACCTACTTTCACAGATTTTTAATGTGACATAAAACAAACTCGGCTGTCACCATGTTCCGTGCTTCTTATGGCCTTGAAGCATAGCTTCCAGGAGGAACTCAGTTCTAACCAACAGACCACACTGCTCCTGTCTGGCTTAAGTACCATTTAACACACAGCCTGTGTGCCCCTCCTAAGCAGCCCTTTACATACCCAATACCATCATGCCAAGTCCCACCCAGAGACACCTGCAGCAGTTCTTTGATCCATTTGTGAATGTATGAATTAACTTCACACTTCTATTTGAATTGTTTCTTGTTTTTATAAAAATCCACAATGACTTGTAATCCTTTATTTTGGACCCAGGACCTCATGTTTTCCCAGGTTGGCCTTGACCTCATTTATATAGTGGAGGGTGACTTTGAACTTCCGATTCTCCTGCCAACCTCCTGAGTGGTGGGATTCTAAGTATGGATGCCTTAGTTTTGCAGTGCTGAGAATCAAAGCCAATGCCACAGACATGCCAGGCAAACACTCTACCAACTGAGCTGTACCCCTGCCCACAAACTGCTTGTAACAGTTTGATAGCAAAGATGGTCTCCTCCTAACCGGCTCCTTTGGGGAGGTCTCCACAACACCCAGATGTCTGCGCCCACCCACGACCACAGAGTCCGGCAGATGTCTAAATGTGGGCTGTGGAATGAAGAAATGAAACCTGTAGTCAAGGAGCAGGGATGTGTGATGTTGTTTAGGGTCTTCTTAACTGCTTTAAAAAACACTACAGTGGTCTAGCCTGAGGACCTGCGTGGCTTCTATAAATAGTCTCCTAAGCAGAATGTTCCAAATAGAAATGGTTCTTGCCCGCTTTGAGACTTGTATCATGTTGTCCTGGTTGTTTGTTTTGTTGTTTTTGTGTGAGCGTTGTTTTGTTTTTTGTCAACTTGGCACAAGCTGGAGTCATGCAAGAGGAGGGACCCACAACTGAGAAAATGCCTCCGTAAGATCAGGCTGTGGAGGCCTGTGAGCATTTTCTTGAGTAATGATTGACGTGGGAGGGTCCAGCCCACTGTGGGTGGGGCCACCCCTGGGCTATGGTCCTGGGTTCCCTAGGAAAGCAGGCTGGGCAAGCCCCAGCAGCACAGTGAAGGCTCCCTCCATGGTCTCTGCTTCCGTTCCTGCCTCCAGCTCCTGCCCTGACTTTTCTGGGTGAACTGTGACGTGGCACTGTAAGCTTAAATAAACCCTTTCTTTCCCAAGTTGCTTTTGGTCATAGTGTTCCATCACAGTGACAGAAACCTAAGACACACTTGTAAGTTCAGGACGGTTTACAAAATTGCTGATAGACTTGGTGAAATATTCTCACACTAATTTATATCCATCATTTAACAGAATCTCAAAATCTGTTTGCATATGGAGGTCATTTTCAACCTGTATAACCAAGTCAGTTTTTTGGCAAAAATTTCATGTTCTTTTAAAGAATTTCCTTTACTTTCCTTTTACCTAAATACAAAGCTACACATAGATTGATCACAGATACACACACACACACACACACACACACACACACACACACACACACAGTAGTGGTTGTTATCTGTCTTGGGTCATTCATGACTATGTGTAACATTCCGGGCACACTCTTTCCTCAATACAGCCATTGATATTTTTCTCTCTCTAACAAAGGTGCTCTAATTCACGCTGGAAGCCTCTTGTTTCTTCAAGGGGCTCCTCCTCAGGCTGAAAACCAAAGCTGCTACCTTATTACCAGCAGGACGGGAGGAAAGGTGGCTCCTATCAAGATGACCTCAGTCCTTACTCTACCAGTACCTGTCCTGCACAGCAGGTCAGCCTGAAGCCCAGGCATGAGACAAATCACATTGCCTTCACACACTGCGCTAGCCACCCCCTGTCATCACTGAAAAGGCCTTGGCTGCCTGCATGAATGTCTGTGTTCTCCTCTGCTATTAAAAAATGTCTTACCCTAAGGAGTAGAGGCGGCACCGCTTGCTGCGGATTTGATGAGCTAAGCCAAACCTGTCATCAAGACACACCAGCCAGGGCTTCGTTGCAGGGCTGGAGTCAGCAGCCAAGCTGTTTGTACCCATGTGATCACATGCAATCTGTAAGGATTGGAAATCAATATGAATAATTTAACATGCTAGATGATGGATGGCAGGTAGAGACTTAACTGCTCCCCTCCTCCTGGAAACAGTCGGGGGTGGGGGGGGAGAGTTATGTCCTCCACTGCTAACTACTCTCCTCCCCAGGGAACCACAAGACCGCTGTAAAATGTTCAGAGGAATTTCAATTGCATGCCAGATAAGAAGTAACCTCATGAAGACCCAGGGAGGGTGTGAAGGGAAATGGGCTGCAGTAGCCATCTGCCCAGATTGCAGATTGGGAACCAGGATGGGAGCGAAGAGGGGTCGGGAGGTTGTGCGTCTAGGGGATGAGCAGAAGTTGACAGAGGAGCAGGTTAAGAAGGATGTCTGGACAGAGAACTGGGCAGTGTGTCTACTGTAACACAATGCCGAGCAAGGTGTTCGTTCACAAGGCCACCTGTGCCTTATGAGGTGGGGCCACCGAGGCCAGAAAAGGAATCTGTGCTGTCCAGGGCGATAGCCAATCCTGGGACAAGTGAAGTGTCTGCTGAGAAGACAGGATTCTTGGTGGTAATCTCTAATGAGCTAATTATTCTAATGAGAATCTCTAATGAGCTGCTTCCTGGGGGAGAAGGGCGAGCCCCGGAGCAGAAAGTGCTGCCTGGCTAACCCAAGCACTTCTCCTAACTCATGCATCACAATTAGATAAGAAAACCAAAGGGAGCGTGCATGGAAGTTATGCAGAAAGAAGTCTAATTCCAGCACACAGTAAGCAAATGAACTTCCTGAGGAAGGATGGCTTGAGTCGGAGGCTCATACTGTGCGCGGCCAAGGCTAATGGAATAAATAGAAGACAACAGTTATGAGTCCCAGACATTGGCCTTACTGAGTGACCAAAAGTTCCCCTCCTCCTCATCCCTCAAAACTCTCCGAGCCATACACAGGTTACAAAAGAGTCTTCCTGATACAAAGGCGCTCCAGGGCTCACTACTTTTGTTCATTGGAAAACAGCAGCATCTGATTTTTTTTCTTAAGATATTGTAGAGCTGGCAAGACAGCTCAGTGTGTAAAGCAATTGCTGCAGTCCTCAGTTGTGTCTTGGGTCATTTATAACTTCAATATTGTCTGTCACGCAGGCACTCATGTGGGTCCTGGGGGCTCCATGGCCAGTCTGGCTGCATTGTGAGCTCCAAGTTCAATGAAAGACCCTGTCTCAATAAATAAATAAAATTAAAAGATGGAAAGCAATGGAAGAAAGCACTAAATGTCAACCTCTGGCTTCCACATGAACACATACAAGCAAACATGCAGAGTGCACAAGTGTGCACACACATGCATGCACACACACACATTAAAACTAAAAACAGGACTAGAGTGCAGGCTCAGTTGCTCTTTCAGAGGACCAGGGCTCAATTCCCAGCATCCTCATGGTAGCTCATAATTGTAACTCCAGTCCCAGAGGACCCAGTGCTCTCTTCTGACCTTGGTGGGTACTGTATGCACACAGTACACAAACATATATTTAAGCAAACATTGTAAAAACAGCCAGGTGTGGTGGCACATGCTTGTAATTCCAGCACTGAGAAGGAAGATCGAGAGTTCAAGGCTTCCTCAGCTACATAGGAATTTGAGGCCAGCCTAAGCTGCATGAGATCTGGTCTCAAAAAAGCAACAAGAAAAACACAAGAAAGCATTCACTTTTCTTTCCTTTTGACCCAGGGTCTTTCCACCCACCTCTCTGTGTCTAACCTGTGTTTGAAGGGGAAATTAGTCACTGGAAATGGAATTGAATCCTCTCTCAAGTAACAGCTACAGAACACATGTATTGACATAGTACATCAGTACACTAGCTTGTAAATTTCATCTTCTACTGCTTGGCCAGAGGGGAAATGGAAATTGTGCCTCTGTCTGCCCACCTGCTCTTCTTCACCCACACAAGGGCAGGGACATTGCCAATCTAATTGGCCAGAGCTGGTCTACTAATAGGAAAACTGCTGTGTCTTGAACCCTGGGCACTCAGCCCTCTGCCCTGTGCCTCCCTCCCTGGGAGGCGCTTTAGACCAAGGCACTTCTGCGGTCCCGGGCTGCCTCCACCTGAGCCTTCTGCTCCAGGGCAGTGCCTAGCTCTGAAGCCTGGACACTTCTGAACACTTCTTCCTAAGACTTTTCATAATGACTCATGGGATATGTTCCTATTACCCTTCTGGTGGCATCAAAACTTCACTCTGGCCTCTTCCACAGAGCTGCTTAATTAAGGTGTGGCTCCCCGGCCTCAGAATCACCTAGAGATTGGTTCGAAGGAAAAAGGCAGATTCTGTGTCCCAACTCCAGATACACAGGTATCATGATCCCAGGGAACAAGCAGTCTAAGGAGCCCCCGAGGGGCCCTTAGGCAAGCGCTCCTTTGCACTTACTGGAGGGTCTGGACTTTTATAAAGTCCCAGAAAAAAACGACCCAACTTGGTCTTCTCACCTGTCCCTTAGAAAGTGAAGGAAAGAGACTGGACCTGGGCCATAGCTTTCAACCGAAAATAGCATTGGCTTTGACCCCTAACAAAGAACAGAGAAGTTGGCACTAACAATTAACCAGAGGCCTCTCAAAGGAAGGAACTCAGGACCACACATCAGGCTTACTGTCCAGTTGCTCCTCCAGAGCCATAGCCATGGTCTAGGGTCTGCTCTATTGTGATTGCACTTGACCTAATTACAGTTTCTTTCTTATTCAAAGATTTCATCTTGCACAGATATTTTCCTATCAGAGAGACACTCTTTCCCACCCCTCTTCCTCTCTCAACCAAAAAATACAGTGCAGGAATTATCCAATTTTAACCATCTATTAACCGTCTTACAGACATTATTTTTGGGGGGGGCGAAGGGGGAAATAACTAGAAGTCATCCATAAAATTCTGCTCTTAAAATTAATTAAATATTGATTTTTTTTCAAGCTTTCTGGTTAAGATTTATAGCCAAGGTTTCAATAAACTCTCTTGCAAGCAAAATCAGTGAGGACAGCAACTTCAAGCTAAGCTCCAGCTGAAGTAATTACACTCTCTGACTGCCTAATTCCCCTTATAATTTTAGCCATATAAAGCAAATTAGGTCTGGACAAAGGCAAATAGACTCGCGGGGGATGGGGGGAATGTTTTGTGAAATGTTTTTTATTTATTTAGCATAAAGGGATCTAACTCATTTTCATTTCATTTTGCATCCCAAAAGCTTGAACAGCAATTCTACCAACCCATGAGTGGAATGTGGCAAAAAAAAAAAGTCCTTAGAATTTGAGGGGTTTGGGCAAGAATCCCTGAAAAATTAAATGTATATTTATATGGTTACATTATTTTTGAAAGGCTCAAAGGCAGAACTGAGTATTTTGTTATCCCCCTATCCCTGCCCTGTGAGTGTGGGGGGGGGGGAGAGACAGACAGACAGACAGAAAGACAGAGAAGGGAAGGAGGAGGGAGGGAGGGAGGGAAAAGGGGGGGGGAGAGAGAGAGAGAGAGAGCGCAAATACAATACATACTATTGATATAATGCTGCAAAGTTCTAATTTGTCTCTCCAGGTCTCCAGAGCCTGACTTCTTAGGTATTTCCCCAAGTAGATGTATAGATAGTTAGATAAATAACAGATTATAGATGGGCAGTAAAAGATAGAAAAATAGACTTGAAAACATTTTTTTAGAACAGCCATTGCTGCTTAGAACTCCTTACTGAGAGGCTTGCTTCCTGGAGGCATATGGTAGGGGGTTGCCATAAAAAGCTGGCTCTGGAGTCTTCCATTAGCACAGGCAAGAGTTTCTGAGTTAACCATTTCCTGTTAGCAGCTCACTCTATTATTGACTGCAGAACTCTGTGTTGTCATCAGGGGCTCCCATATGAAGAAAAACAATATTGCTAATCAAACTAGACTTGATGTTCTGCACACTCTGATCAAATATCATATCCTCTGGTATTCAAAAAAAATTCAGGGCCCTATCATGCCACTGAGGTCATCACTACACCCATGACAGTCTAATGCCCTTCCATGTGCTCGCCCTCAGTTAGATCCCTTTCACATCCTACTTACATTAAACTGAGGCATTTTATTAAGATTTGAGATCCCAGAGACCAGATCCTGCCAGCCCCTGGGCGGGTGATCAACAAACACCTTTTGTCCTGACATGTGAAAAACTCAACCATGAACTTGTCAAACGCTGTGCCTGGCTGTATGAGTCTGAACATAAATTTGAGGGATTTTTTTTAAGCAGCCTAAGAGGCTGGGGGTGGAATTCACTTAGTGAGTCACTGCTGCTGACTGAAAATTTTAGGTAAATGGTGATTTTAATATTCTGCAAGTTTTTGCAGGCTTCCATTGTTGAGATGATTTCTGAAGGAGGCATAAGCCACAAAAGCATCCCCAAAGATCCTGGTTGCACAGAGGAGGGGCGGGAGCAATGGTTAGTCAAAGAACCTGATGAAGAATCAGTGTCATCCATGACAGCTCCCAGCTGGAGTAAACGTCTCCTGATTACAAAACCATCGTGAGGTCTACAGTCTGTCACCTTTTCTGAAGGACAGCAAGCCTTCCACTGAGTCTGGAAGGAACTCAGGACATATCATTTCAAAATATTCCAAACTAGTACAATCATTACCTCAAGCTGCAGTCACTCAGGGTCTGTGACTTCAGAGAGAGCCATTGGCCTGACTCTTCCCATGTGGAATAAGCTATACAGGTTCTTTTGGGTAGGGTGGCCTTCCCATACAGAGGCTGGGAAGCAGCACTGATCCCTCTGGGCCACGGGAATTGCAATAAGACTGAATAAACAAAGTTCAAAGTCACCTCCATCATCCACTAGCTCTCAGGTTCACTGCTCCCACCCCGTCCCACCCCACCCCCTCTCCACCCCACCCCTGCTGCCGAGGTCCTCACCGCAGACCCTCTGAACCTGTGCTAGAATTTGCTGCCTGAGTCTAGAGGTCTGTTTGTCCTACTGTTCCTTCACAGGTTCATATTTCTTCATCTAAAAAGTGTGAAAGCATCCTGCTCTGGCCATTTCTCAGGACGTCACTGACTTCCCAGGAAGACAGGAAGTTTAGCAGAAACACTGTGGCTTTTCTCTTGACACTCATGTTAATTAGGATCCTGGAACCAGATAAAGAGCCCACATCACACTGTGGTGGGAAGAGTCTTCTCCTACAGCTTCAAACACCAGGTCTCAATTATGGCACATCTCAAACTGGCTAATGATTATATAGCCACTCATTTATGGGTTCCTTGAGGCCAAGATTGCAAGCCCAATGCCTTCTAAATTCCCTGACCATACAGGTGCTCAGAAATACTTGGCTAGTAACAGCCCTAGCCACAGGGGAGATCTTAGAGGCATTTGGTCTAACCTCAAGCCTTTCGGGATCAGAACAGTGACAATCATAGAAGCAAAATCAACTGTCCAGGTTCCAAGGTTAGCCCATATCACATCAGAACATGCTTCCTTTTTCTTTTTCTATACTTTTTCCCCCTCTCAAATCATGGCTCATGAGAAAAACACAAGAGAAGTCTAAAATGACATCTGAGTGTCCCAATGCATCTTGTAAGTAAGGACCCCTTATATAAGTTATAGAACATTAACCTAAATACATGTAAGATGGAATTTGGAGGCTCACACTCAATAAATTAATTTTGGAGGATGGAGCTCATCATTTTCAAATTCAGTTTATATATTAAACACCTCTAATTTTTCTCCAGGCCATTAAGGACGTTTTTAAGTTACAATTAAGAGATCTGATCTCCTATCCTCCATGTAAAGCCAAATGATAAAATTAAAATTTCTATATTTTAATTAAGCCTGGGTAAGTCCACCCAATTAATTTGAAGCAGCCAAATAAGATAATTTTCTTTGAATCACAGGGACTGGTTTATCATTCTATCAACCACAATTAACTCTACAGGCTTTTATTTCCATATTTGGGTGGCAAGTATTAAAATTCCTATGACTGTCTGACTGCATCATGTCAGAAATAAGATACTGAAGTTGAACTAGTCTCCCTACAGCTCTGAAAATGAGCCAGACACATGGCATACACCTGTGATCTCCGCACTGAGGAGGAGTTAGAGGCTAGCCTGGGCTACATAGCAAAAGCTTCTCTCAAAGTAAGGGGAGGGAAATGAGACTACATTTTTTTTCTCGTCCTTTATAATGGGCTTTGCTGCCAGTGAGGCTCAGTACAGTGCCAAAGGCCAGTGGACTTAAGGATACAGGCATCCAAGGCCCGCCCTCTCTAGGCCACTCCTGCCCAGGGAACGTCCTGTTGTGAGTCTGTGCTCAGTCCCCAGGCTCAAAATGTCCTTCCTTCTGCCCCATGTCAGTCCAGGGCTAAGCATCCCTCAGGCTTCAGTTTCCTCTTCCACTTACTTTTTCCCTAGGATCAGGCAACATGACAATGTACCTTCTGATTAATGTGTCCAGCGCCCTAGAGTCTCTGTAACAAACATTCTCTTGCCTTTTCAGGGTCTGACTCCACCTCACCCCTGAAACTGGGCAGGAGCTGCCACTGTGTGTTAAGCCCCGAATAAAGGCCATGCTCAGTAATGACTTAGGGTGCTCCACAGAGAAAGAAGAGAGCACTGGGGTCATTAACTTCTCAAAGTGCTCCTCAGAGTCTCTGGCTTCCTGGACCATCATGGCCTGGCTGCCAAGTGCCGGTGGCTGGGAAGCACACGGGCGAGTGCTCCCAAATTGGAAAGGGGCTGTACCTCCAGATGATGGCTTTGTTTTGTGACACACTTGACTGCCTACTCACAGGAACAAATCTGTCTCTTCAACTGGCTTTCCAAAATGATTTTCTAAAGTGACTCTTTGAAACACTTGGGGATGAATCATTAGAACATTCCATGCTGATGAGAATCTGGGAAGGAAGAAATGATAAGCAAATGGGAGCCATCTTCTCCCACGGAGCGGGGGGAAATGAAGTAGCAGCACTTCAGAACCCGGGTCCCTGTCCTGTTCCCATCAAGAGCTTTGTGGGGGACCCACCCCTACCTTTGCCCCTGGGATACTCTTGAGGAGTAAAGGTTAAGAGATTTAGATAGAAATATAGAGGGGCGAGAAAGACAGAAACACAGGAAAGCCTCGGGAGGGCCTGGATCCTTATCCACCAGCCCCTTCGGTCTCTTCTGAAGGGCTGTTTATAGGAATACCAAGGGGTGGGGCAAAAGACCTCCCCCTTGCCAGATCAAAGCACACCACACATCCAAGTGCAGACCCTTCCACACACCTGGTAACCACGCCCGTGGTCAATCCACCCCCTTATGCAGCCCTGCTAGGTAAAGCAAGCTTGGATCTCACTAGGAAACCTCTGTGGGTTCCCACAGAGTTCCTCTCATAAGCCTCCTGGCCCCAAGGGCAACTCTTGCAGTGGTTGGTCAGTACCTTGGACATTATTCCCCAACCCATTTCAGCTTGAAACACAACCTGAGTGGTGCTGATGTAGCTCAGGAACCTCGAGGCTTCTTCATCCAGGGACTGAGCAGGGCCTGCCCAAGGCTGGAGCTCTATATGCCACCGGGGACCCTGGAAGGGACAGAGAACACAGTCAGTGTATAAAGACTGAGGATCTGGGCCGGGCAGGAGGAATATCAGATTGGGCCAAGGCTACCAGCATGTGTGCCCAGAGATGCTGCCACTTAAGACCACCGAAATCACAGGAGGGCACTGTAAGAAAGTCCAGTATCCAAGTTAAGAAGCTGATGACAATGACCCCTAGGGACTGTCTGGTCATAGACAAATTCCTCCTGACTCCATCTGACAGTGCCCTAACTGTGGCTGGATACGCATGCTACCATTTCACATTCCGAGGGAAAAGGTCTTTAGCGCTTACTGTTTTCTAAGGTTAGAGCTTTAAGAATCTGCTCCCTAAAGGGCAGTTCCAGGATTCACAGCACCATAAAGCTGAAGTGCTAACTTCATGGGGAAGAAACACACAGGCATTTGGTCATCTTCCTTAGCACTGGAAGAGATGGGCAATAACATCTACTCCTGAGCTTGTGTTGCGGGGACAAGGATGCTGAGCAGTGGAGCATGGCTTTGTAGTACTGGGAGGCAGCCCACACCTGTCAGCAGACAGTCTGAGGTACTTCAGTACTAGATGGCTGGTGGTGGCAGAAAGGCTAGTAGGGAAAGCAGAGGTCAGAGAGAGGCATAAATGGGAACACCTGTGCAAAAATGAAAGCTTTGGTCGGGAAGTCTTTGCTAGACCTCATAGTTCCTCTTCTAGAGGGTCACCATTTGAAGACCTCCCAAAGACTCAGTGATTCCGAACAGAGACAAGGGCCCACCCAGCCTACAGGACGAGAGAGCAATGAAGGACAGGGGACCGTCCAGGGCCTGGCATGATAAATGACTAGCTTCAGGAAGACCTCAAGGGTCATAACATAGGAGCTCCTGCAAGGTAGTCAGATTGGCCCCGAGCTCAATGTACGGCCAGGACGGGGTCATAGGAAGGCTCTGGGACCAGAGAAGAAGCCATCATGTACATACATTATTCTCCAGGCAGGGATTGTGGCCAGGGCTGTCACTACTATCACCCCAACCAGGAGATACATTTGAACAAGCTGATCGTGAGACACATTAACACAAATGTGATTGTTTTCCCTTAGATGGGTGGCCTAAGGGACTCTAGATTAAATTGAAGAGGAGGAGCAGGACAAGCAGAGTGGGCACTGTGAAGCTGGTTTCTGGGTTTAGAAGAGCAGTCTCCTTCTGCATGAGGATCTGAGATACATGCAAACACTTTGGAAGTGATGAAATATTGGGCAGTGTTAAATGCCTATCATTGCATAGCCCACAGGCTCAGCAGCTCCCCATCAGACTGTACAGTCCTGAAGCTTAAGATCATGAAGTTGCTCAAGATTGAACTAGCTTCTCTGATCTCCTACAGGCTGCCTCTTTCTTGGGTATCCATTCAAGGGACTTGGGCCTCCAAAGGCTTAGTAGAGTCTTGCTCAGTTTATCATCCTGCTGACTTTATCCTGAAATTCTTCGTGATTTTTGACCAAGAGTTCTCACCAATTATGTATCCAGTCAACAGGGCACGGCCCATGCTGAGGCAGGAGGATAGCAAGTTCAAAGCCATCCCAGACTACTGTGATGGCTAATTTCAATTGTCAACTTGATGAGCTCTAGAACCATAGTTGATGGGCTTCCAGGCATACCTGTGGGTGGTTATCTTGATTAGATTGATGGAGATGGAAGGACCTGCCCACTGTGTACAGCACTACTCCCAAGGCGAGGATCACAGATTGCATAAGAAGAAAGGTGAACTGAGCACAGCGTTCATGGCCATCTGCTCCTTGACTATGAACACTGTGTGAGCACTGCTTCCATCTCCTGCTGCCATGGTTTTTCTGCCGTGATGGACCGTAATCTCAAACTGTGAGCCAAAACAAACCCGTAAGCTGCTCTCGGCAGGCTGTCTTACCAGAGCACCGGGAAAGACACTAGGGCAGCTGCTTAGCCAGTCTGCACTGCCAGGCGCCTTTGCTGAGGACAGCCCTGTCTGATAGCTGTCATTGTCCTGTGAAGGTAGAGCAGAGAGCGGCAAGGAATACTAGCTAAGCTGCCTTCGCCCTTCGTTGATTTTCTTCTTCTCTTATTAGACGCTGATAACCATTCAGTCAATCAACATTTATCAAGAACCATCATTGATCAGGCAAGGATAAATGTTGCCTGGTCACATTCATTTCTGAATCGAGGGGACAGAGCACTTTCACGAGTCTCTTCTAGAGCATTCACTTGCAATAATGCAAGAAAGACACCAACTTTGTCAACTAGGTGGCTTGGGCAAATATCAGTCAGGGAGTCAATGGGAACCTTCATACTGACAACAGAAGAGAATTTCAAAAGAAGACTGTTTACCATGGTGTGGGCAGGATTTAAGGATGCATAGGAAGAATGATGTGATACCCATGACTAGTGTGCTGTGGACCAATCTTGTACACTGTAACTATGTGTTGCTCTCATTGTTATTAAAAAACTGATTGGTTGATAGCTAGACAGCATTTTCAGGGCAGAGAGATGCTGGGAAGAAGACAAAGGGTAGAGTCTGAGGAATCTCAAGCCAGATTCGGAAGCCACGTGGGAAGTTCATAGAGGAGGTAAACAAGCCTCAGAGCAGCACATAGATTAATAGAAACGGGTTAATTTAAGTTGTAAGAGCTGGCTGGAGACAGGCCTAAACTATAGGCCGAGCATTTATAATTAACAATAACTCTCTGAATGGTTATTTGGGGGTGGCTGCTGAGACACAGCCTGCACTGGTGACATCAGAGAACCCCCTGGGGAAATGGTCTGGAGAGGGTCTGTAAGAAGGAAACAAAGCCGATCCTATTTCAGATACCACCTTATCTACCCCATCTGCCCATCTCCTGCCTCCAAATCCACAGGGAGGAAAACCTAGACAGCCCCTGCAGTGAGCCTCCACTGTCCCTACTAAGGGGTCCAAGCTGGTGGAGAAGAGTGGAGGTAACATGGAAGAAAGCTTTGACCAGAGTCACTCATTCATTCACTCATTCATTCTGTGAGCATTTGTGCCTCGGGCCAGGCTCTTTGTTTCAATTTAATATAGGGCACAGCTGTGTCACAAAACAACTGTAAGGAATCTTTTTAGGGTCCCTGGTGGAATTCTCTATGGTGGACAATAGGGGCGCAAGGAGACGGGGTTCTTGAGGTTGATTCCACAACCAACACACAAAAACGCAGATACAGATCATGGGGAAGGGTTTCCCTGGCTAAAACCCCCCAAACAAAGCAATGTCTTTCCAGAACTATTAAAGAAACACACTCAACCCAGCAGCAGCGTCGACCCCAGGCCAGCACACGGAAGTGACTTCACATATCAGTAATTGTGAATCCCCCTGGTTAAATGTAGGATTATCTTTCTGCAACCTGATATTTCTCATTTTCAGCTGAGTGCTGACCACAAAAAAAGCTAAACACAGCTGTGCTGGTGGATAATGTAAGTCGAGGAATCTCAGATGGAGGTCTAGTAGAAACTCACAGACAGTGTGATAAATGGCCTCAGAAGTGCTCTGGCTTACTGCTTTGGTTTAGCTGTTTAAAAAACATTTCACATAAAGCAATGTTCTTATTGGAATCAATCTGACAGCAGGTCATGATTATTTCCCCCATGGAAACCACTAGCTTTTATCATCCCTTTCAATTATCATTTGTCTTAATTCTCCACTGCACACGTCAACATAATGTCCTTCCCAAATTCCCACAAACAGAATTCTATGAGCACCTTCAAATACCCAGGCAAGTTTAACAGAAAAGAGTAAAACCCATAATTTTCTTAAAAAAAAATTATGAAGATGGTTTTGCTCCACACAATTTCCTAAATGCCAGGGTGCACTGTACGCCTATTATCCATGTGCTTCAAATATCAAGTGACCATAACAACATCACCCCCATCACTCCCAGGCGGCAGCGGGGGCTGTGGATCCCCAGACCCATCTGCCCATCAGACGACTTCTGAGGCAGGTAGAGCAGTCGCTTAGCAGCAGGTGGCCGCAAGCAGGATGGCTTTGTATTGGTTTGTCTGTTTGTTCCCCATTGGCCCCTGTGGAAATGTCAAGTGCAGCATCACAATGAGTTATCACACAGAGGAGCGCCACACACACACACACACACACACACACACACACACACACACACTCACAGAAACAAACACCAAAGGAGGGAAACCCATCTAGGCCTTTGAAATCCACACAGTTGCTTTGTAAGACCCCAGGCATTCACGGCGCAGGGGGTGGGGTGGTCTGGAGGGTGTCGCCTCCCATCCCATGGCTGGAGCCTCTCTCAGAAGGGCTTTTCTTCAGAAAAAGGACCCATTCTTGTTGTATAAGAGCTTGCCTAGCACTTACTCTGGGGTCTGTATCTTTTAAGGGAAGCAGAAGGCTTCTTTTAAAAAAAAAAAAAAAAAAAAACATAGAATCCAAACATTAAGGCCGAGGACAGCAGGAGCTCCTCCATCGCCTCTGCTATTTTGCAGACATTTGAGGTTCTGCTTTCCAAAGGGTAAAAGCCGACCCCATGGAAGAGGACTGACTGATGATAGGCACCAAGCCCAGATGTGAGGTTTGGGGATATTTTTATCATTTATTGTCTCCGCATTACATTTTGTCTCTTTAAAAAAGAAAAAGGAACTGGGTCTCTCAAAGTCAGGAAGCCGGATTCTAAGATTTTATTCCTAAAAGATAATGAAAAAAATTAAAGCAATGTTTTAAAATTCCTCTTTGCCTGCCAGCCCAGACTCATTAATTCAAGGCAGAAGCCTGGAGCTAAACGGGTGGTAATCAAAAATAATTTTTTTTTTTCCGGCAGGCCCGCCCATGACCTAGAAAAAAGCCATCAACACTGGCTGGAAATTTAGAATAACAGTGTCCTTCTTCACAAGCGGTTTCCTCATCATCATAAAACAATCTCGTGCAGCCCAGGAGGAAATTGTCAAACTAAATCCAGGGGCACTGTGAGCTTTGAGATAAGGCTGCACCATGAGCTTTACAGAGTGGCTTCACACTGTTGCCCAGGCTACTCCTAACTCACTAGCTCATCCTGACCTCCAACTTGACATCCTCCTGCCTCGGCTTCCCAAGTGACAGGATTTATAAGCAAGTGCCACCAGGCATGGCAGCATAAACAAGGTATCTACAAGCCTTTTTTTGCACTAGGACAGGTAGGGGAAAGAAAATTTTAAGATAAACCAAAAGAGCATCTTTTCTATAGGCCTATTATTTCATGTTTCAGTGACTCTGGAAAGTCACATGAATGGGTGATTCAAACGATCAGGTTTTTTGGCCATGATAGACTATTTGGAGTCATTTTTATCAGTGTGCTCCCCAAAGCACATTCCCAAGCCCCTGAAGGTCATAGAGCTAGCCATTTTCCACCAGGAGAATTGGCTAACAACGGGTCCTCTGACCCTTGGCTGTGCTCCAGGAAAGGGACACAGTTGTGCATCCTTGAATCAAACTGAACAAGACACAGAGCTGAGTGTGTGTTGATGTGTTGATCAGGGAAGCCAAGGCTTTCTGGGAGAAACAAACCAAAACAAGTGAAAAAGATTTATTTAGCAATTTTGTGGTAATTGAGAGCATCTGTTGGTGGACAGAGACCAGGGACTGAAGGAAGCTGTTCATTCCTCTTTGGAGAGAGAAGAGGGAGGTGGGAGTTGTTGGGGGAGGGGAGGCACACAGTGGTGTCTGGACAGATTATAAATCCAGCCTCACCTGAGGGGTTGAGGGCGTCAGCCCCCCACATCCTACGCTGCCCTCAGATGCCAGTTTCCAGGCCTCTATTACTGTCATGGTGCTCAGACTCAGCCCTGACTTAGAAAGAGCAAGGATCAGTCATGTGTGATTCCTCAAATGCTGGTACCTTATTAAAAATTTTGTTGAAATGAGTGAAAAGTTTAAATCCCCCAGTGGTGAGTAACACCACTGATGTGATAAATCAGATTAGGCCAAATTAATAAATCTAGGTTTAAACTTTTCAATGAGGGTTGAGTCTCAGGTCTGAGTCAGATGGCTGAGCACATCCTCATGACCCGTGAACACAGCAGTGAAACCTGAATGGAAAGCAGAGAAGCAGAGAGTTGCCCTTTAAAAATCAGACAAGGAAATCCTTGCAGGCAGATGGGGGAGGAGGGAGCCTAGACTAGTACCATGGAGTCAAATGCAACCTCTTTCATTCTTTGCCATGGCGCTGTCCCCACTCAGGGCTGCCAGCACAGACAGAAAGCCCAGTGCAGACCTCCCATTCAGTCTCAGTGAAGGAAGGCAACTGCTGTTCCCCAGAGAGAGCAGGAAGACCTCCCATCCCCAGCATTTCCTGTTCTCCATTCTTGTACCCCAACTCCAAGGCAATCCCACTAAACTACTGAAAGTGAAAGGGGATCCCGAAGGACACCTAACTTCCGGAGGAAAAGGCAACTTGTGGTCTGATCTGAGGCTGTAGCTCCATGAGCATGGTATGTCTGTCTCCTCACCCTGTTGGCTTTGGTCTGAGCCCCAGCCAGAGGAAATGTGCACCAAAGCATGGGCAGAATGTGGCGTCTTAATACCCAAACCTCTGTCCAGAGACTTAGAAGCCATGGAGAAGCAATGAGGCCACTGGGAAGAAACAGCAGCTGAGGAAAAGCCACAGTCGGTTTATGAAGTCCAGCCCACTCCCAGACTACGCACACTCAAATCTGACTCTGCCTGGCCTTTCAGCCCAGACAGACCTCCTGCCCTGGTTCCAGACTAGCTGCTGAGGCACATACCTAGGAGCAGACCTGAAACACACTACAAACACGTTCCAAACATGACACACAGGTTCTCATCCTGGCAGCAATTGCCCGAGAGAGAAACAGTTTAGGAGAATGAAGACTTGCCTTCTTAGCTCATGGGTCTCAGGCTTGTGTTTCTGAGCCTGTTGTGTGGTGAGGCAGAACACAATGGTAGAGAGGCCAGAGTGCTCACCTCATGGTGGCCAAGAAGCAGAGCAACAGGAAGGGCCAGGTCAAGATAGCCTTCAAAGACTTGCACCCAGTGATGATCTACTTCCTCCAACCAGGCCCCACCTCAAAAATAAGAGCCACCTGTAGCTGGAAGGTTTCTCCAGTCCCTCCAGGCACCCACAGTTGAGTGACACACTTATAAATATAATCACTCAGAAGCTTATATTATTTATAACTGCTGGGCCATTAGCTCAGGCTTATTACTGACTAGCTCTTACACTTAAATTAACCCATTCTTCTTATTTATGATCAGCCTTGTGGCTTGGTACCTATTCTCAGCTCTGCCTTGTCATCTTGCTTCCTCTGTGTCTGACTGGCAATTTCAGACCCAGCCTTCTTCCTCTTCCCAGAATTCTCCTCTCTGCTTACCCCATCTATACTTCCTGCCTGGCTACTGGCCAATCAGCATTTTATTTATCAACCAATCAGAACAACACATATTCATAGCATACAGAATGACATCCCATAGCACTTTCCCTTTTCTGGCTAATCAAAAAGGAAAGTTTTAACTTTAACATAGTAAAATCACATATAATAGAACAGTTATCAAGTAAGAATTACAGTTACAATATCTAGTCTATTTATATTTGGCAAAATTTAAGAAAATATTCTATCTATCCTATATTTGTGAATCTAAAGTTTCATAGCTAATTTATCTTTTATCAGAACTAAGCAAAATTATAACTATCTAGTCTTCAACTACATCAAAGACCTCAGAAGGAAATAATATTACCTAAGTAAACAGGAAGTACATTGTAAGCAACTTCCAAAATCTAGAATGACAGAGACAGCTGGATGCCTGGACAGTCACACAAAATTCATCTGCAATGTTGGGGCATCCATTTTCAGCCTTTTGAGCCTTGAGCTTTTTAAATTGCTTCTCCATGTGTCCTGTAGAATATCTGGCAGACTCCTCTGTGAAGCAGGAACATGAAGGACCATCTTTCTTGCAAAGTTCAGTGATCCTATGGGTCCTGCATGTCTAGTTGATACAACATTTTGTCAAGCAGTCGAGGCAAGAACAGTTTCTTGCCCAAATGGCTATTTTCCCCAAGAAGAAGATAAACTCCATAGAGAGTGTCTTCAATGCCCATCTTCCTTGAAGTAAATTGGTGCTGCCAGGAGCAGATGTGTCTCACTGTCCAGAAAAGTCTAAGATTTTAAAACATTTGAAATGCCATATTTGGTAGGTTTTTGAAGTGTTTGAAGATTACCTACCTAATTGAAATATATCTATGTACACCTAGAAAACTTAACTAACATGACTATAAGTTTGATTAGCATAGATGATTAACTATTAATCTGTATTTCTTAATTATACATTACAATTTTAAATGAGTTGCATAAACATAATACCTTAAACAAGAGTAGAAATATATATATATACAGTATAACAAAATTAACTTTAAATTTGTACCAATCTATAGCAATTTAAAACAAGTTGCTTTTTAAAAGTAGACTCAATAATCTATCCTTTCATCCTATCATATCTATATCATATATTTTATATCATATCTCCCTTTCTTCTTTTAGAAAGAGATTGACTATGACCAATACAATTTGTAACCAACAACCTAAACAAAGACAAACATTTATAATCCATTTTTTGGAAATGTGGGCATAAGTGTTCTAGACTACTTTCTGCTGATAGGGGATGCTGGTAGTCTTATGGTGATCCTGAGAAAATTAAGAATTATGGTCATGTCCTGACTGGAATAGTCTGTAATGCTGTATTCTCTGAGCCAGTTTCCTTGAAGCTGTTCTGGATGTTAGATCATCTGGAGACCTCTCAGGGAGTCTTCCTTGATCAAACTGCCACCAGCTTAGGACCTTCAAATATCAGCTTAGGGGATGCATTCCATAGTTAAACCATAACACCATAGAAAGCTGGCTATAACTTCATGCCTGAGCCCAGTGAGAGGCATCCCATATTATAACAATATCACTATTATCCATAGTACTTATAATGCAGAGGCTCCTAAATTATACTCAACACGTCCAGGATGCAATCCCTAACTACTAAGCATGTGAAGAACTAGAAAACCCCCAGCTGGGATGAGAAAAGACAATCAATGGAATCCAACAAAGCCACAAAACACAAGGAAGGGTTTTGACCAAGACTGACAAGCAACTGTTATAAAAATCCTTTGCACAAAGCAAGATCATACACCTCTGAAACCAAGGAGGAGGGGAAAAAAAAGACTCAGCCAAGACCTGGGCACTAAAAAGAGCCAAATGGACATTTTGGAACAGAAAAATATAGTCACTAACATGAAGTCTCAGTGGATGGATACAGTAGCAGAGGGAATATAACGTAAGAGTCGGTGGATGCAGATGGAGTGATAGAAAGTAAGACTGAGAGGAAGAAAATGACTGGGGCATGGGGGTGAAAAGAGCTTGAGGAGGGGGCACCGGATCACCAGTTAAGAGTTTGTACTGCTCTTGCAGAGGACCCAAGTTCTGTTCCCAGCACCCATAATGGGCAGCTTGCAACTGCCTGCATTTCCCAGCTCCAGGGAATCCCATGCCTTGAGGACACTGGCACTCACAACACACACACACACACACACACACACACACACACACACACACACACACACAAACTTAAAAGTATATATTTTAAAAAGAGTTTTGGGGACCTGTAGGACAATACCAAGAGGTCTAACATTCATGGCCCTGACTCCCCAGGAGGGGAGGAAAAGGACAGTGTAGGAAAATGGCATTCAAAGAAATCATAGTTGAAAGACTACCAATTTTGACAAAATACATAAATCTGAAGCAACAAGGGGCTCAGCATACCCTTAGGAGAAATACTCACAGAACTCCACATGTGGGGCCTGAGGATACAGCTCCATGGTAAAGCTTGCCTAGCATGGGTAGAGATTTAGTTTCAACCCCCCACATCACTATAAAATTATGAAATGAATGATTTTACTTCCATACATATCGTAATCAAACTACTAACAGTGAAGATAACAGCAAGAAAAGGCTGAGTCTGTGTTATCGTTGTAACCAGCAGAGCTGGATGAGAAATAACAGAAGCAAACCAGGTCCATGGGTACCTCTTCCTTGGGATGCTCTCTGTCAAGGTCCAGGCCCACCTCACCTCCACCAAGTCCATCTGCCAGCTGTCTCCGGTGGCGGCGGCAGCAGCAGCAGCAGCAGCAGCCATGCTGAAAGCCACAGCCAGAGAGGCGTTTTGAACCCTCTCCCCATCAATCTGCCACCCCAGCGTTGTTGTACAGAGTGTGGGCTGGAAGGCTAGGGGCGAAGGAACTAGAAATCAAATCATCTCTGACAGGAAAAAAACGCACGATAATTCAAGCGGGCCCTGATAACATTTAGGAAGGATGGAGGGAAGGACAAGGAGGAATAAACACTCTAGATTTATTTCCAAAGTTCTTCTGCTAAGTTGGAAAGAGAAGCCAAGAAAATCAGAGTAGGGTTTCTGTTCTTAAATTGACATCTTTAAATTCCCCACATTTTCTGTGCATGTCGAAATGGCTCTAATCTGGGTGAGATTGAACATCCCGAGGGAGAGTAAGAGAATAAAATGCCATGTATTTTTGGATTTTATCGCAGGCAATAAAAAGAGAAGCCAGATACCTGGAATAGATCCAGAGAGAGCCAGAGGTTTCCATTAGTTTGCATAATGCAGATGCTACACAGTATCTGCATATACAATGGGGATCCAAATGTCAAATCAGGGATTTCACTGAGGCCACATACCAACTAGGAAAGGAGAGGCATTTCATTACTTTTAGAAGTAAGTTAATATGAAAAATGTTTGCCTAGGAAAACAAATAAAAATTCAGGAATGTATTAACCATAGGATTAATTGTTTTTGATTGTTTTTGATTTCTGTCTCTCGCACACATATAGACATAAACATACTCTTCTATATGCATACATAAACTCTTCATAACATGTCAGGTACCAGGATTCTAGGAGCTTAACATCATCTAAAACAACATCCATTTGCTATGTCCATGGACTTGCCTCAGTCAGAAAAAAACAAAAACAAAAACAAAAACAAAAAAACCATCAGCATCCCCCAAACAGCGACCTTTCCTGAAAGCGCGGGCATCCTGAGACAGCACCCTATAAAACCATTTCCAAGATATCCAAGTAGCAGACAAGTGAGCAGGCAAGGGGGCAGAGCAGGAAAGCCACTGTGTGGGGTGAGCATGGAGGCAGAAACTGGAAGGGATATGAGCAGAGAAGGAAGTGGGGCTTTCTCTCAACCCCTGCACCTCCCCCACAGGTCCAGTGAGGACCCATAGTGGTCCACAGGGATTTCCAGGGTCTCTTTGTTGGCTCTCAACTACATAAGTCCTCAACCTCATCCAAACCAGGAGTGTTGACATTTTAGACTCTGTACAAGGAGCAAGCTTCACCATAGCCCCAGGTATAGGGGATGCAGCAGAAAGAATGCATCCTAGCATATACAGAACACCCAAACACAGTGGTAGTGTCACCCAATAACCACTGCCGCAGCTAAGTGGGGCATGAGCATATACCGAGGGGAAGCAAAGCCTTCACTACAAGTCACCTGGAGCGATGCTTGAGCAATCTTCCACAAGGAAGGACGTGATGGGACAGCTCAGGCAGGTATGGAGAATAGAACCAATATACCCAGGACCCCAGCCAAGCCCCATGCCATTGACCACATGGTTAGGAGTATCACTAGTTTCCTGACAAAGCTGTCACATCTTATTGAAATTGTCATCAAATACACAAAGTTGTGTATGTACACATGCGTGCTTTTCTCAGTGTTAAATGTGCACACATTCACATTAACTTTCGTTTTACATTGTCCACATTTCATAGCATTGATATCATCATTCTCTGGCCCCTAGATACTGATAGAGTATTTGGGAGCCTCGGGAAATCCTACCTGACAATTAGAGATAAGACTCTGGTTCCAGGACGTTCTTTGCATGATTCTATATTTGTAGGACATTTTTCTTCCTGGATGCACTATAAATTATAGTGCCTGACAGGTTAGAAAAAGCCGAGGGAAGGTTTTCTGCAGGCAACTGCCACCAGTGTGAAGCAAGGCAGGCGGGCTGGCAGGATGCCTCGGGAACCCACAGACAGCACTTAGCTCCAACTGAAATGGAAAGAAAAACCCACCACCTTCTCACTAAGCGCTCCTCTTCTGACCAGGAGGAATCACCAAAGGAAGCAGACCTTTCTGGGGTCAGCTATTATTAGCTTGCTGCTGTGTAGCTCTATAGATTTGGGGTTCTTTGCTGCGAGAGAAGGAGAGTCTCCAAAGTTGGAAGTGAAGCCGCCAGTGGCAATAACCTCCCCAGGCCCTTTCCCCATTGCAGACTAAACAGGGCAGATAAACAGCTCAGATCCAAGCCAACACGGCTCTGTAAACAGTTTTAATAGTGTCATCTGCTGCAAGATTGTGTCTTCCCTGTAAGACAGGGAAGCTGCACCCTCGACCTCCCAACAATCTGGTTGCCCGAACAAGACAAATGGAACGATAATACTAGTTGACACGCCTACATGGACAGGGAAGTTCCACATGGTCCCACATCTAGAGGAAGAATTACTTCCACTAGATGAAGTGGTCGATGCTTGCTGGGAGAGCAAGAACTAGTCTCTTCCAGGAGCTCCCACATAGGATGTCCAATCCCAAGTGCTCAGCCCTAGACACATGTACATATGAGCAAAGCTAAATGGAGTCAGTAGGTTATATAAACATGTGTGTGTGCGCGCACACACACACACACACACACATATAAGTAGTAATAATAAAGAAGTGATCATGAATTTGGGAGGAGAGGAAACTGGGGGAATTGGAGAAGGGAGGAAAGGGCGATTCATGCACAAGGTTCTCAAAAATTAAATTATTAAAAAAAGAAAACAACAACTTTCTTTCACAAGGAAGAATCTCAAACCCAGGCATATATATCTAGAAAGCACAGTCTACTTCTGGCTTTAAATCTTACTTGTGTTCTACCTGTAGAGAACAATTGTCTTGAAAAGAGCCTCACATATAACCTAGACCAACTCCTTCATATTAGAATCAAAGAAAATGAGTTCAAAGATGTGACATGGCAAACCAAAGCCACGCGTAGGAGGTGGCAGGGTGACCCTTGGATGGCTAACACCTCACTTGTTCTCTAGGCCACGCTGCCCCCATTCCAGCTCTGCCTCTCTTCCCCACGTGTGGTTTTCTTGATTCTATAGATAGAACGTGCTGATAGCAATTCCAGAAGGCCTCTCAAGTAAAACCACAATGGCTAGCCTGCCCTGATAGATTACTTGACGCAATGGGAACGGATCTATAAAACTGTTTATCCATAAGATATGGGGCACACTAAGAAACTCACTCATGGACCTGACAATGTCATGGATATGAATGATCAGTAGTGAAGAAGAAGGGTTAAACTGTTCCCTTAAAGTACCCAGGTAGTGCTGATGAGTGGTGATATCAGGGTCACATGAGCCCCTGTATCACAGCCACAAGCAAGGCTTTGCTCTTCACCACCTCCACCAAACCACTCTTGGGGATATAGCAAGAGTGAGAAATAAAAATTAATTACCTTAATCTTCTCAAATTGGAGATCCATATGAATGTTTGTTATTGCAGCCTCACCTCACCTGTCCTGACTGACACAGGCACTGAACAGGCAAGTCAAAGACGTTATGACCACATCTTCACAGTATCTTCCTAATGCCGTATCTTAGTTAGGGCTTCTTTTGCTGTGAAGAGACACTATGACCATGGCAACTCTTACAAAGGAAAGCATTTAATTGTGGTGGCTCACTTACAGCTCAGAGTAAACTTTTAGTCCATTATCGTCATGGCAGGGAGCAAGGCGGTATGCAGACAGGCATGGTGTTGGCTACATCTTAACCAGAAGGCAACAGGAAGTGGATTGTGACACTGGGTATCTTGAGCATTGGAAACCTCAAAGCCCAACCCCACAGTGACACACTTCCTCCAAACAAGGCTCTACCTACTCCAACAAAGCCACACCTCCTAATGGTGCCACTTCTTATGAGCTTATGGGGCCAATTTCATTCAAACTGCCACACCTCACCTTCAGAGATTGAATAGAGGGTAAAGGTAGCAAACAATTGTCTGTATAGAGATTCTTGGATAGAGAAAGAAAAGAAAGACAAACAAAGACAATTCAGTGTCAAGACTCAGGAGAGCTAGGGATCACTCAGAATAAACCCATAAGGAAATTTGGATGATAAAACCAATCCTACTGTCTGGTCTGTTTTCTAGGTGCATCTGGCCTGTACCACAGTGAGCCAGACTTTTTCCCCTTCTGTCCAGAATCCTCTCTCTTATTCACGAGTCAGTTCAAATCCTGCTTATCCTTCCAGGTCAAGTGGTAGTCATTACTACTCTTGAAAGTCCTAGCCCCACAAGCCTCTGCTGTGTGTCAGATAGACAACTTGGAGCAGGTGCTTTGCAGCCCTTCCTCTGGCCTCTCACTTCGTACTTACCGTTTGGTAGGATCTGATGCAGGGAGTCAGCACAACCAGATTACGAGCCTTATGAAGATACCACATGTCTTGCTTCCCGTGAATCCCCCACAAAACTGGTTCCAAGGGACATTTTTACATTGGTTTAAATGCCAGAGAGAAAAGAACATGATACATCTCTTGGAGTCAAGAATAGCTTTTTTTTATTAATTTGGAGGGTAAGTAGGAAAATTCACTAAGTAGGCTTTGTAGGAATACCTTAAAGTAGCTAAATATAACTGTTCTTTACTCAGACAGAAATAAGTTGTTATGAATTCTGGAAGTCTCTGATTCAGTTCTGTTCACATCAAAATAAAAATCAGTGGCTGGAGAGGTGGCTCAGCAGTTATAAAGAGCACTGGCTGCTCTTCCAGAAAACGCTGGTCCAATTCCCAGCACCCATGTGGTGGATCACAATCATCTGTAACTCCAGAACCAGGGGATCTAACACCATCTTCTAGCCTCCTCAGGCACCAGGCAGGAGTGTAGTGCCCAGACATACATGTATGCAAAACATCCATGCATGCAAAATAAATAAACAAATAATAAATAAATAAATAATTTTAAAGAATTCAAGGATGACAAGTAGATTAGTGCAAACCTTGAAGAAACTTCAGGAAAGCAACACGGAGAACTTAAAACACATCATGAGAGATGAGCATTTGTGGACTGAGGAGACAGCTCAGTGATGGAAATGCTCACTGTTTGGCAGCCAAGCATGAAGATTGCTGTTCAAATTCCCAGGACACAAAGAAACGGCAAGTGGGTGTGGCAGCTGCTCTGTCCAGAGCATCCCAGAAGCAAGCTCGCTAGCTAAACTAGCCATATTGTCAAGCTCTGAACTCAGGGAGAGACCCAGCCTCAATGAACAAGGTGGAGAGCAGCCAAGAAAGACTCCTGATGCCAACCTCGGACCTCCACATCGGTGCATACACATATGCACACACACACACCACACACACACACACACAAACATGCACACACATGAATAACAAGAAGGTAGTTGTGGTTCTGGGGACCTAGCTCAGTGGGACAGTGATTTTTTTTAGAATGCTAAAGGCCCTGGACTTGATCCCCCAGTATCACCAAAACCAGAAATCAGTTCCATAAAAATTTTAAAGGTTAGATATTTATATATACTAGTCATTATATATTATGGTAGGAATGCTTTTGGAGGATGAGTCAGGGAGGCTGAGACTATGTCTCAGCTGTGTTATGTGTAGTTGAAGGCTGGCCTCCAATCCTTCTGCCTTGGCCTCCAGAGTGCTGGAGCTTATAATGCAGAAACACTCTAGCCTGTCTCCACAAAGTCAGTTAACTGACATTTGTAGTCTCTCTGCTGTGAGCTCCTGCTGCGAACAGCAATTTTCTCTAGCAATCATTTGGTTCCTTCCCAGACCAGTTCATATCAGTTTTACAAGTTTCTGAAGTGACAACTTAATCGATCATTAGGCAAGGCCACGTGTGCATGGAAAAGAACAGGTTCTGTCTTACAGAAAGGAAGTCTGTGAAGGGTAGGTACTTATGGTTTCCGAGATGTCCCCACAGGCTCCTGTGTTTGAACATGTGGCTTCCAGTCTGAGGTGCTGTTTGGGGAGGTGTGGAAAACCTTTAAGAGGTGGGTCCTAACTGGAGGAAGTGGGTCACTGGGATATTGCCTTGCAGGTTGTAGCCGCCGCCGGCACTAACCCAGCCAGCTCTCTGCTTCCTGGCCTGTGCCTGGTAAGCAGCATCGCCAGTAGGCTCCCACCGCCATGGACCTCCCTCGTGCCTTCCCCCACTACGATGGGCTGCAAACCCCGAGGCACAAGCCAAGATAACCCTTTCCTTCCTTCAGCCGCTCCTGGCAGATCTTCTCTCACAGTGACTGCTTTAAAATGCTGCGTTAGGGACATTTTCATTCCCACAGTCACAACGCCTTCTGCACTTAAATCGCTTCACACGCGCCAAGCCATTGCCCCATTGGAAAAAACCCACTGGAAACGCTGGGAGATGAAGTTTCAGTGGGTTTTTGCAAGGAAGGTTGTAAAGCAATATTGGCGAATGAGTGTATGTGCACACTTCCGGTTACTTGACCTTGCACACGTGTGCTTGGTGCTTTCTCCACCTTTTCTGTAACTGACCTAATTATTGCCAGTGGGTGGTTGCGGATACAAGGCTGTGACTCGGCTTTGTTAACAGGATAGCCGTGGAGACTGCCCAAATGCCAGTCAGAGATGGTGCTGCTATTGCCCCGTCCAGACAGATGCCAGCCGAATGTGATGGCATGGACGGAGAAAGAGAAGCATAACTCAAAACGTAGGCAAGATGGAAGAGATGGCCCGTGACTTGCTTTATTTATTTTCACAAGAAACTGAAATTTTCAACTTTTAAAAATTCGCTTAGCATTGACTAGTTTTATAGCATAGGGCAAGCAGCGCTTGTTTACAAATGAAATGCTACAAAAATCAATGGGGGGGCAGGGGAAGGTGAGGGTGGGGAGGGGGGTGTGGAGCACCGGCTTCTGTTCTGACAAGAAAAAGGAATACAGCTCTTCATCCTGGAATTGCTCCCAGAGGCCAAGGCAAACAGACGTGGCCATCCGTAGGAGGCCTATCACAGGGTCAGGACCCAGTTAGCTGGGCCCAGCCTGCCCGGAAATGGTCCCCACTCTACACCTGTGCTCCACCTCTCTGGAGTTTCGCTCTGCTCAGCCTGCCACGAAGAGATTCCTGAAGAGAAGTACCCGTTGACTGGGGCCACTCTGAGTGAAGGGAACCGGCCATCGGAACCCTGTCTGTCCATGTCTTAGCCTGGTCCTCACCTCCCTGAAGAGTGACCCTTCACAGAAATCCCTGACTGGGTGAAACATCTATGCTCTGGAAGTCCCATGAGCCATTCTGAACCACTCCACATGAAGAGTTTGCAGGTTCAAGAGGGTCACAGAGCCCTTCACCCCTGCACCACGAAATTAATTGCTTCACCTAGTCAGAGATTTCTGTGAAGGGTCACTCCTCAGGGAGGTGAGTGTTGTTAAGACATGGACAGTCAAGGTTGAACATGCATGAATATATCTGCGGGTGAATGTGTGTGTGTGTGTGTGTGTGTGTGTGTGTGTGTGTGTGTGTGGTTGTGCATGTGAGTTATACATAAGAGAATATGTGTGTATGAATGTGTATTTGAGTGTGTGAGACTGTGGAGTGTGGTCATGCATGTGTGTGTGAGAGTGTGTATGCTTGTGAGTGTGTGTGCATGTAAATGTATATGAGTGTGTGTGTGTGTGTGTGCATTCGTGTGAGTATGTGAGTTGTATGTGAGTTAGGTATATATATATATATGTATATGTGAATGCGTGTAAGTTTGTGGGTGACTTCAATATTCTGCCATGCTTTCCATAGCTTCCATGAAATTTGTGTCTTCATCACATTTTTAGAACTCAAAAAAAAAAAAACCAAAAAACAGTCAGCGCCACTGCTGTGGACTCAGCCCTGTCTTCACTACCTGTGCACTGGCCCCACCCTGAGGACACCTGAGGACTAAACACAAGTGTCCCCTGGCAGTTCCCAGCTCCACTGTTCCTTTTCACTCTGTTTTTTTTTTTTTTTTTTTTTTCAGACTGCAATCTGTTCCTATTTCTTCACTTCTATTTTTAACTTGAAAGTTTTTGGTTTCAAAATAGCTATAACCTAAGAATTCCTTGGATAAAAGACATAGAAAATTGAATTTTCCAAAGTCCCTTACCCACCCCTTCCATGTCTGTATGGTTTTGTTATTAAAGCATTTAAAAAAAACAAAAAACAAAACAAAACAAAACAAACAAACAACAAAAAAAAAAACAGTACTTCCTGGTTTTACTGTGAAGTTAATGACCGCACCAAACACATGTGACATTTTAACTGTCACTACTGTGTCTTACCTATATTTCAAAAATAAAATTCACACGTGTAGACAGTATATTCTTTCATGGTTCTTGTCTCCGTGCATCACCATAAGAAGGGACTTGGTGCTGTGTATGTTGAATAATGCCAGTCTTCACTGGCTCTGTTTTTATAAATAAGAACATTCCTTGTCCAAGAGCAAGAGCAGGCGTCAGGTTTTCCAAAACGATCTCGGTATCCAGGGTACCCAAATAAATTCAAGCCATTTCAGTTTCAAAGCTCATGGAACTGTCTGCTCCTGACTGAGGGTCCTCGAAGTGCACATTAGTTAAATAAGCTTGTTTTTACTATTTTTGTGCAAAATGAATATTCACCACTCAAAAGAACATTCTCTATCATAATTACATAATCAGTTCAAATTTGTTTTTAAGCAACGAAAGGCATACTTGAAATTCTACCTAACAGAAATAGCTAAAGCCAAAGTCTAAAATGTGTTAGTTGACTTGGAAAATATCTCAGATGCCCCACTCCAGTACAGAACCTGAAATCTACAGGAATCAACATATTTTTCTGCAGTCGAGATTTCAATAGTATTAACTGGCAGCAGAGAGCAGAAATGATGCTGTCCTGCCTCAGCCGACCTGGTCTCATGCTCATTTCATCTTGAACCAGGCATGCAACCAGGCTCCCTGTTGATGGAAGGGGAACAATGCCCACCACACGCACAAGGTTACGTCAGCTCCAGTGGGGAAACAACAGAGCAAACCTCTGTAAGGTAGGAAGGGCTGCCTGGACCTCAACACAAAAACCATGGCCAACATGAGAACTCATTTGGGTGAGAATAATGACGAGCGGATAGAGCCAGTGTAGCAGAAACCCTAAGCCGGTGTAAGCCGAGTAAGAAGTCGCTGGTCTAAGACCTGCAACGGGCAGACAGAAGTGCAGGCGTTTCTTTTTGTCTTTAAAAACCTTGGTGCTCTGCATCATCCTTTCTGCCAAAACTGAGTACATCAGTGCCAACAAGCTCATAACAACGGTACCTGGAGGTTCTCCTTCATCTCCAAACACGGGCTGGGTGTGCCAGACTCTGCAATGTGTTTCTAGGCCTGAAGAGCTGTGGGAAACTCCGAGAGGCCATGCCAGGAGCCATGTAGATAGGCAAACACAGGGACTGCTCATCCCTGCTGAATTTGGCCATGCCGATTAGTGAGTACCAGCAGGCTGGGGTGCCAGGGCCTGCTCACGGTTCACCTATCTTTATTTGAACAGAGCAGAGCATGGAACTTCACATCTGTTATTTACTAATGGGCTTCTAGGAATCTTTCCAAGTCACATACCACAAAACGTGCAATTTTGAAGCATACACAAGTTGTACAACCACTACCACCGTCACTTCCAGAATATTTTCATCATCCCCAAAAGAAACTATTCCCAAGAGCCATCATGTCTATCCCTCCCTACACCTGCCTTCTGACTCTGCATTTGTCATAGGATGGGATATGTGATCTGTTTGTGACTGCTTTCTTTCACTTAACACAGTTTCAAGGTCTATCTGCATTATAGCGTACATCAACACTGATAATACTGATCGGCTAAACCACATTTTACTTATTCATTCATCAGCTGAGAGACACTTGAGCGGTTTCTTATTTATGGATATTATAATATTTCTCTAAACATTCCTGCACAAGTTTTGTGTGGAAAAAATAATATGTTTTATAGGGCTAGGAGACTGATCAGTGGGCAGAACGTTTGCTGTGCAAGCATAGGACCGGTGTTCAAAGCCTCAGAACCCGTGTAAAGCCAGGCATGGTAGCATACATCTGTAATCCCTGTGCTCCTGTGGAGACATGGGAGGTGCGCACAGGAGGATCCCTGGGAGTCCATAGGCCAGCAAGCCCAGCATATGCAGAGGTAAACAAGAGACTCTGTCTCAAACAAAATGAAAAGCAAGGCTGAGCACAGGAGGATTTCCTCTAGCCTCCACTGCATGCTAGAATAGGGAGTCTAGTTCAACAGTAGAACCCTGGTCTAGCACACACCAAGTTCTGGGTTGGGTCCCCATTACCACGAAAGGAAAAACACAGTTCTGCCTGCTACCAGTGTGGCAGCCTAACTCACCACTAGGCCGGACCAGCAAGGGAAGGGAAGCAGGGAGATAAATCACTCAAGCTTAATAAAAAATAAAAAGGGCATGTGTCAGAAATTTGTTTGTTAGAAGCTCAAGAGGGTAGAGAGGGATGGGAGAGACTGAAAGCTCAACAATGGAGGAAAAGCATCTGTGGGTATCTAAGAGAAGGCAAGGACTGTGGAGTAGGAGCCTGAGAAGAAAGGACAGCCACTAAGACCCCTCAGCCAGGAAAACTTGGAAGAATTGATTTTAGAATGGTATTTGGTTTGAACGGATTGATCTCTGTAGGCCTGCATTGGTGTAAGAAGTGGGCAGTGCAGGCCAGAGAAGAGACACTGGCCACAGGAATTAGAGACATGGCCAGAAAATGTAAGCCAGACATTATCAGAATATTGTAGAGAAGACACCAACCTCCCACTGCATATAAGTATTAAGGGAAAAGTGACCCCAGACTCTGTCCAACAACCCTACAGTTATGTTAGAAGAAGTCAAGAGCAGGCCCTAGTAGGCCAAAGCAGCTGTAAACCACCAAACTGCTCACTATGTGGCTATGGCCATATGGCAAAGACCTTCAAGAATTTACAGAGGTGGTCTCATGGATTCTCCACATCTTGTAGGAAGTCTGGGGTCAGTCCTCTCATTTGGCAGATGAAACAGCTCCAGGATGAGCATCTCCAAGACTTGATGGCCCCCCTGAAGCTCTGTTTATATTCCCACACCAAACTGTCATACTTAGATGGCATGTGGCCACTACCACAGCAGAGGTTGGCAAAATTGTTCTTTAAAAATCAGGTATAAACACTTCATGAGCCAAAATTAAGGCTATTACTTGGGTGCTTATTAGACAATAAAAGAACAATGTTACACTTCTAGTGAAGAATCCAAGCCACAACAGTCATTAGACACAATCTTTAGTAATGTAGACCTACTAATAAAAAGACTGAAAATTTCATCATTTCTTGTGTCTCATTGGTGTTCAGGACTGATGTTTCTGACATTAAATTGACGGCAAATGCCCACCTGTAAAAGTAATTCTAAGTGCACAGGCCACACAAGGACAGCTGCAGGGTGAATGTGGCTCCCAGCCTGATCCTGCAGTCCGAAGCAAAGTAAATGCTGGTTGCTTTGTGCCAGGATCTGTAACGTTTCACTCTGCCTTGGAAATGAGCGACCTCAAAGGGAATGCAGCATGGCACTTCACAGATTCCGGTGGTTTCCAACCCATTGGCTAGTGCCAGGAGCAATAAAGAGAAGCGTTCTCCAGCCGGTATTACTGAGTGCCCACTATGCGCTAGTACTATCAGTCAGTTCATAGAGCTGTGAGCAAGCCAGAGGAGGCCTCTACAATCATAGGGATAAAACTTCAAACAAGAATGAGAGAGGGGGAGAGAGGGAGAGAGGGAGAGAGGGAGAGAGAGAGAGAGAGAGAGAGAGAGAGAGAGAGAGAGAGAGAGAGAGAGAGAGAGAGAGAGAGAGAGAGAGAGAACACTTAGTGATGTTGTGGAGATAATAATTATTAAAGAGAGGGAGTTGGGAGCAACTCTGAATAAAGTAGAGTGATACAATAAGCTTTTCTCCACATGATCATTGGTCCAGGCTTTTATCAGACATGTTGTATTTTTTTTCCAATTAGATGGGGGTGATGCACCTCTGTAAATTCTTGAAGGTCTTTGCCATATGGCCATGGCCATGTGGTGAGCAATTCAGTGGTTTACAGCTGCTTTGGCCTACTAGGGCCTGCTCTTGACTTCTTCTAACATAACTGTAGGGTTGTTGGACAGAGTCTGGGGTCACTTTTCCCTTAAATGTGCATGCAAACAGCACGAGCCATGCAGTAGGAGGTTGGTATTCTTGTGTTTTGATCTGCCTGCCCTGCACACTAGTAGCTACGTGTCCATTGTTTTCTGTCTTTTCATTCTTTTGGAATTTACTTTTGGAATATTTTTTGTGATGATGAAATCTTTCTGGCCAAGCTGGGGCCTTGCTTGCCCTGGGTAAGCCCGCAGCCCCTGAGCTGCATCCCCAGCCATGTCTTCTAGTGCTAACTCCTGCTAAGCCCTTGCTTCTCATGCTTCCTTTCTCCTTTTTCCTTCTGTAGACACAAACCTGACTTTGCATCACTGCACCCAAGAGCTGACCAAAGCTACTGCAGGGTTGATTTCCCTGGGGCTCCTGGTTTCAAAGGTGTGGCTGGATAGAGCAGTTCCCATCATGGCATCAGAATGCAGAGAAAAGGGAGAGATGGGAAGAGGCCAAGGCAAAATACAGGCCCCTGGGACCCCCAGTGATCTGTCCTCTAACTAGCCTTGGCTTCCTTGTGTACAGAATGAAGACAGTTCCTACCTAGCACAGTGGGTTCTTCCCAGTTCGTTCAAATTATGTGCTGCTTGAAGGAAGTGTATTCGCCATAAGACCAGGCACAGCATTCATGTGTACATGTTGTTTGATGTGTTAGACTGAGCTTATCTTTAAAAGTCATATAAAGTACTGAGTATAATAATATTCACTCAGCATGGCTAAAATGTGGATGATAAGACCAGCAAAACAATTTACCAATTAACTCTTTAACCCATGAGCACGCCAGCTGGCCTCCCTTGCGCTAATGGAGTAATAGAGTGCTTATATAGCAGCTAATAGATTTGTAAACTTTTTTTTTTTTGAGGAAAAAATACACTGTCAAAGCTTGGAATTGCATTACAACACTAATACATACCAAAATTATTCAACAGCATTGTTGTAAGTTTTAAAAAAACATATAATTAGTTTTGAGGAAACAAATTTACAGTAAATACTGTGCTGGGGATGCTGGGAATGTGTTATTCTGACTGATTGATAAATAAAATGCTGATTGGCCAGTAGACAGTCGGGAAATATAGTGTAGGCAGGATAAGGAGAGAGAAGAATTCTGGGAAGTGGAAGGCTGAGTCAGGAAACGCTGCCAGCCACCGCCATGAGGAGCAGGATGTAAAGTGCCCTAGTAAGCCACAACACATGGCAAGGTATAGATTTATAGGAATGGGTTAATTTAAGATATAAGAACTAGATAGCAAGAAGCCTGAGCCATATGACCATACAGTTTATAAATAATATAAGCATGTGTGTGTTTATTTGGGTCCAAACAGCTGCAGGATTGGCAGGTGAGAGAGATCTGTCCTGACCGTGGGCCAGGCAGGACCAGGAGATAACCCCGGCTGCAATACTGGGCTTCACACTCCTCAGACACCACACCTGTAACTTTCTGACATTGAAAACATGGCCATTTAAGAAGTATGTCCCTGTGCCATGGCACCTTCTGGTGGTTTTACCTCTAGGTTCTCATTTTATCTTCACAGGAGCCCTGTGAGGTATGTACTGTTGCCGAATATTCCTTTACAACATGTGATGATGTGTCACTGTGACTGGTTTAATAAAGAGCTGAATGGCCAGTAGCTAGGCACTAAGAAGTTAGGTGGGACTTCTGGGGACAGAGAGGAAGAAAGGTGGAGTCCCGGCTGGATGCAGAGGAAGCAGGACATGTAGGAGGACAGGTAAAAGCCATGAGCCAAGTGACAGCATATAGATTAATAGAAATGAGTTAATTTAAGTTATAAGAGCTAGTTAGAAACAAGCCTAAGCTAAGACCAAGCTTTCACAATTAATAATAAGTTTCTGTGTTCTTTTTTTTTTTTTGGTGTGTGTGTGTGTGTGTGTGTGTGTGTGTGTGCTAGCAGACAAAATCAAAATCCAGCTACAATGTACTACCGATTTAGTTTTGCAGAGGAAGAAAGCAGGGGCTGGAGAAGTGGCTCAGCAGCAGTTCAGAGTGTTTGCTGCTCTGACAGGGGACTTGAGCTCCTCCTTCAGTTCCTAGCACCCACATTTGGGAAGCTCACAGTCACCAGCACTTGTGACTCCAGGGGCTCCACTGCCCCTGGCCTTGGAGGGCACCAGCACTCACAGGCACATGCCCACAGTCAGACATGCACACCCACATGTCATTAAAACTATTAATTTCCAATCTTTTTGTAAAGAAAAGAAATTGAAGTTCAGGAAATGTATCACTTGTTCAATGTATGTTTATATGCCTGTTCCAATACATTCAACATATATGGGAGCAGAATTTACCCTTCTGACTTCAAGCATAAAAATAAGACCCCTAGTCCCTAACAGGGCCCTGGGTTTGACTCCTAACACAGAAAAGAAGACCAGGGTAACCAGAAGCCCATCTCAGAGGCAAGCTACATATATCAGAGTATTTGGATAACATTTGAGTAAATCTATGAGGCAGGTATCCTTGGATCTCATGTATTATTATTATTATTATTATTATTATTATTATTATTATTAATACTCCACTCCCAAGACAGCTAACAGAAAAGGCCACATCTACAGCCTCATCACTCTGAGCTCGGAGAGGCCACGCGTTTTACTAAGCATGTGTAAATTGTAAGCGATCCCTTGTTCTACACTCAAACTAGACGAGAAATAAACCACACTGCTTGCTGTTGTGTTGTGCACACCGGCCTCAAGTATGGCCACTGACCTGTGGCCCCATTCTAGAAGTCCATTTGGAAGACTTTTACTTAACTCCATGTGAAAATGAGAAAATGATCACTATGCGTGTGGTTTAGACATGGTGTGTGGCTCCTCTTATCGGAAGCCCTCCACTCTCTACACCCATGGCTTTTTATTTTAAAGCTTCAGTGTGTGTGTGTATCTGTGTGTGTGTGTCTGTGTGTGTGCCTGTGTCTGGTTGTGTGTGTGTCTATGTGTGTGTGTGTGTGTGTGTGTGTGTGTGTGTGTGTGTCTATGTGTGTGTGTGTCTATGTGTGTGTGTGTTTATGTGTGTGTGTGTGTGTGTGTGTGTGTGTGTTTATGTGTGTGTGTGTGTCTGTGTGTGTGCCTGTGTCTGGTTGTGTGTGTGTCTATGTGTGTGTGCGTGTGTGTGTATTTGTGTGTGTATGTTTATGTGTGTGAGTGTCTGTGTGTGACTATGAGCACATGCATGCTAATACGCTTGGAGGCCAGAAGAAAGAGTCAGACCACCCTGGAGCTGGAGTCACAGGCAGCTGTGAGCTGGCTGACGTGGGTGCTGGGGACCAAACTCCGGTCCTCCAGAAGAGCAGCAAGCACTGCTCTCTGCTGAGCCATCTCCCCAGCCCTTTACTTTCATGGTTTATTGGTAAGTCTCTTCATCCATCTGCCCTGAGCAGAGTCGAACATGAACCACGTCCACAAGAACCACGGTGTCTAATAGATTCCAGCTCTAGCCCCAGCTCTGCTGTTACTGCAGAGTACTGCTAAATTTAGACAGTTCCTTCATCTCAGAGCTCAGCCCCTGAAAACAACCATGCTTTCTTCAATACTGTCAAACATGTAAATCAGTAAGCAGCTTAAAACATAGACACAAAACATGACCTAGACAGTGTCCACATAGACCCGCAGATTGAAAAGTTACATTTTGTGACCACATTGTCCTGCTCACCAAACACTCCAGCTGTCTTCTGGTACATGGCAGGATGGTACTGCTGGTGTTGGGTGGCTCTGGACACTGTATTATGTGCAAGACAGAAATAATGTCACTTCATGACTTAGTTATGTGTATAATACATGCGTGCATATGTTTATGTGCACTGTGTGCATGCAGGAGCCCAGGGAAGCCAGAACATCAGAAACCCTAGAACGGAAGTCTCTAGCAATTGTGAACTGCCTTGTGACTCCTTGGGAACTGCAGAACAGCTGGTTACTAACTGCTGAGCCAGCTTTCCAAGCCCCAAGCTGGGGCTTTTAATGAAGCCAGGCAAGACCCACCAGAGTACCCCACCCTCTGCTCAGGTGAATGGAGAGGCGGGGGCTGCACTTTTAGCCTGGAGTCCAGGAGTAGGACAATTACAGAATGACGCATACCCATCCAACCCACAGGAATGTATGGCCCAGCCGGAAATGAACCTACAGTAGTGTGAGCCCCGAGCCCAGAGTGCTCTTGGTGACAGCAGCATGCACTTGTCCCCTCCTTTCTGCTCCCCAGGCAAATGGCACTATGAAACACAGTTTGGTGTCTCTAGAGACGAGCAGCAGATCTGTGTAATTTAGTATCTGAAACTAAATGTTATCATCTTGTCAGGGAGAGATCCCTCAGCCCACCATTCATTCACACACACACACACACACACACACACACACACACCCCGCAATCATTATGTCCCAAAACCTGAATTAAACAGACGCAGGCAAAACTGAAAAGGGAAAGTTATAGCTGTAACCCTCCAAAGAGCCAGCTCTAACTTACTGTCCTGTCAAGGTTCTTCGTTGTAAACAACAGAAACCACTCTAGCTAGTTAAGCAGAAAGGGAATTGATTAAAGATTTATTGGCTTACAGACACCCAAGGGCAAGAACACCATGCCAGACACACTAGTGTAGACTGCATCACTATACCCAGTGGTGCAGTGGTATGTAGCGGTGCAGTCTACACTAGGGTAGACTGTTGTATAGACACCACGAAATTTCCACTTCCCCATCGCTAGACCCCTGGCCTCAGAGCTACACTTCATGTCATCTGCTTTGCTACATCTGTAAGTTACAATCCAAACCCCCTTGCACGTGTCTGAAAGGTGACACCAAGGACCAGTAAAGGAACATCAGGTGCATGGAAAAATAGGGAAACATTTTCTTAGAAAAGTAGATAGTTCTGCAAACACAGGAGGAGGAAGAAAAGATACAACCCAAACAAACAGTTGGTACCCACTGTGTCTATGATATGGGATCATCCAGATAGCTGAGGCATGCAGGCTTGCTTTAGCGCTCGTGTATGTGTGTGTGTGTGTGTGTGTGTGTGTGTGTGTGTGTGTGTGTACCTATTGGTCAAAAAAATCTTGTGCACCAGATGCCAGCTTCTGCCAATACTACCTGGAAATATAATTAGAATAGACAGGGGCTGGGGAGATGGTTCAGTAGGTAAAATGCTTGATACTCAAGCATAAGGACCAAGTTCATATGCCCCACACCCATGTAAAAAGCTGAGCATCACATACCCATAATTCCAGCACAGGGAGACAGAGAATGAGGGATCCCTGGACCTTCATGTCTAGCCAGTCTAGGCAATAGGTTTAGTGAGAGATCCTGCATCAAAACTGAGGTGGGGGGCAGGGAGAGAAAAGTGGCTCAGTGGTTAAGAACACTCACTGCTCTTCTAGAGGACCCTGGTTCAATTCCCAGCACCCACAACCTAGCAGCTCACAACTGCTTTTAACCCCAGTTCCAGAGGATCTGATGCCTTTGTCTGGCTTTCTCAGGCACCAGGCCTGCACATGGTGCAAACATACATGCAGGCAAAACACACACACACACACACATGGGGGGGGGGAGGGAGAAAATAAAAATAAATAAATCTTTATTTTTAAAAAAGGCAACCCAATAGAGGAAGACATAGGACATCAACTTCTGGCGTCCACATGGGAACATACAATGCATACATGACAAAGAATACCATTAACAGGTAAATAATTAAGCAGTGAAGATAGCTAGAGATATTCATAACTATATAAACTCACACATATAGAGGATAGGGTCTGGGATCAGTAAATCTCACCCGAGGTCCCAGATCCAAGATTTTCAAAATGGGTCAATTGAAATAATATAAAATGTGAGGAACAAATAGTCTAGGGAAACTGCAAAAATAATACTGAGTAGTTAGGGAGCAGCCAGGGCTTAGCCATTTAAAGGAACATACTCTAAGAACAGCATCCAGGACAGGAGAGAACCTTGTGCTGTGTTCAGAGCAGGCCAATTCAAAGTAGACATCAGAAAGCTATCCCCAGAGTGGAGCAAGGAGAACCTTATGGTGTCCCTTCAGAAAGACAGACAATGGGCTCTGAAAACATGTCTTCTGAATAGCCCCCTCCTCCAAAAGGAAGTGACTAAACTCCTCCAGCTCAGTGAGAAATCTCCAGCCTTTCCCAACATACTTCTTAAATTCTTCTTTTGTTTCCCATCCTGCTCTAAGTTAAGCCAGCGTGCAATTTCCTTTTTAAAAACCCCAAACTGGGTTTGTTTGGGTTTTGTTGTTATTGTTGTTGTTGTTGTTGTTATAAAACCAAAACAGTGCTACATTGACTAAATATATTTCCTTATAAACACCCTCCCCAATATCCACTTCTGGACCTGGATGATTCATCCTTCCTGGGGCAAAATAACAAGAGAGGCAAGTTAACATAAGAAGTATTCACTCTGGCTCATGGTTTCAGAGGGTACCATCCATCGTGGGTGTCATCCATCATAGGTACCATCTATCATGGGTACCACCCATCGTGAGTACGGATTTCTTGGGTACCATCCTCACAGGTATCACCCATTGTGGTGAGAAAAGCATAGAGGAAGGCATGGCAAGGAGGTGTTTATGGTGACAGGATCATGCACTTGGATCTCCTCTCATCTCTGAAAATCAGGATCAGGAAACAGAGAGCAGGGAATGCTGGCCCTCAGAATCTTGGGCATTCAAAGCCTTGGTCCCCAGTGGGTGGTGCTGTTTGGGGAAGGTTAGGAGGTAAGGCCTGGCTGAAGGAAGTTTGTTTCTGGGGCAGGCTTTGAGAGTAAGAAGCCTCATTTCCCTGTACCTTGTCTCTCTGCTTAGTGCTTACAGTCATGGAGGTGGGTTCCCAGCATTCTCCTCCAGCCACCATGTCTCTGTTTCCTGCAATGGCCTCCCTTCCTAGATGGACTGTTACCCCCAGAACCATAATCTCAAATCAACCCTTTCTTCTATAAACTGCCTTGGTTGTGGCGTTATATCTCAGCAACAGAAAGGTAATTAGTGTACTTGATTTGTCTGGTTTTCTCCATTCCCAGCCTATGAGATGGTGTCCCCCACATTCAGAGTGGGTCTTCCCACCTCAATAAATCCCCTGTGGCAATGCCCTTACAGATATGTCCCACTGTGTCTCCTACATAACTCGAAATCCAGTCAAGTTGACTTTGAAGGGGAACCATCACATCATTTTTCTTAAAAGCAACCGTACAAAGAGACGTGTCATTTGTTGTGTATGGTAGGGATATGCCATACTGTCATTGAGCTAACAAGTATGAACTTTGCTTGTCACTTTTTAGGAAAAACAACTGCTCCTTTTGAAAGTCTTTGGCTCAGGGTTGTAACTTCAAATGCTTTCTGAGATTATAAAGGTAAAGTGAAAGAGAGAATGTTAAGTCGGATCCCACAGAATACCCCATCTAAAGATGTTTACGTTAGGATATAGGTGGGGCTCAGTCATTTATGAGGGTGTAGGTGGAGCTCAGTAGTAGGGCACTTGCCTATAATGTATGAGCTCTGAGTTCAATTCCCACTACTAGAAAAAAAAATTCTATGTGATTCAAATTTATTGGCTAGATTTACCTCCTGAGTAACTAACAGCCTCGCTTGCAGTTTAAATTACATATGCTCCTAGATTGTGAGGCTTCTAAAACTCAATTTTCTTTCAGTCACTTGAGTAGGATAAAAATGCTTGTTGGAAAGCAAAATTTCCCACCCTCCTTTTCCAGAAACCTCCACAGGACACTAATGGGTCCACCGTGACATATCCAAGGGACCCAGGTGCTGTTTGAAAAGACGCTTATCACTGCTGGCAGACTGCTATGCTGAGACTTGTCTCATGTAAATGAGGCAGGCTCCTGTTACTTCCCCAGTATCACAGAACAAAGAAGCCAACTTCTCAGAAACAGAAGGCCCCACAAAGCTATCATTGCACAGATGGAAAAACTCAAGGGCCCTCCACCCTTGACAGTCTCCTGTTTAACTATGAGGCCCTGATTCTCTTCACAGACAGAAAAAGGAAATCCAATTCTATTCGAGAAAACTGGCAGGTAATTTTTCTCCTTAGAGAAAATGGACCGCACAAATTATACACAAAAACTCAATATCTACAGCCCTGGTTGTTGAAAAACAATAGAGCCTCCATTAGCAGCCTTCTGCCCACAGAACACTCTCCAAGAAACTAACTGCAGGATTAGGGTGGAAGCAGAGCCCTGGTCCCCACTGAAGGCACATCAAAATTGTAATAAAAACCTGCTTTTTGAAACGAAACTAAGCAACTGTTATTTCACACCCACATGCTGCTGGAGCTCATTCAAACTCTGCTGACTTTGTTTCAAATGAAAATGTTCAGCTTCCTGGGCGGTGGGAGAGGGCTGATTCACGCTGCTCCCTGTACGTCAGAAGTATGGGTACATATGCAAAACCGAAGAGGCTGGACATGACTGCTGAGTTCGAAGATTGTCACAATCAAAAGAGCTGGCACATACCCACCACCTGTCATCTGTCCTCATCTCCCAGTGCTCAAAGATTAGAGCTCCATATTGCAAGAGAACTCCATATTCAGAGTTCGTTCTATACAGCTTGGTAAAAAGGGATAGAGGAAGAGGGGGCAAATTGCAGGAGGACTGTGCCTTCTCTTGGTGTCACAGGGGACCCAACCTACCCTTCAAGGAATCTAAAAACAATAAGAGCTCTCAAGGTGATTAGGTAGACCAGAGGGCTACTTCCCCATCTTCTCAATGACAGCTACAGAATTAGAAAACTAAGAGGAGACAAGAAGTAAGCCCACACTTGCCATATGGTTTCTCATAAGAGGAAACAGCCCTCCCCTACACACACACACACACACACACACACACACACACACACACACACACACAGTGTTCCAAAGGATCTGTAACTCAGCAGCCAAGACAGCAGCACATTGCTGTGTTCTGTAGCTCAGTGACTCAGAAGTCACTTTGCTTGCCAGCATATTTAAATGTCAAGTGACATCGCTCTGAAAAGACATTTCTCCTAGAAGCCTGATCCTAAGTTAAATGTCTTCCTGAACAAGCAAGGCCTAGATGTTAAAGAGCAGCTTCCTTGTAGATGGGCTGCCAACCTCTAAGGGGTACCACATATACCTGAGTACATAAGAAGCCTAAGTCACAGAAACCACATCTAATCCTCTGTAAACAAATCCCCCAAAAACTTAACCCACAGGAATCACAAATGCCTACTTTAGAAAGAAAATAACAACAAAAAAACAGCAACACACAGGAAACAGAAAGTAAAGAAAGGGACGTCAGTGATGTTTTGATGAGGGCATACCATGCAAAGTTTTGAGGTTAGGAGCACTGATGAGATGCTCGAGTCTGTAATGTACAGAAATAGACAGGTTCCAAGATTATCACAATCAAAAGAAGCAGTACTCATCCACCCCTGGCCATCCATTCTCATCTCCCAGTGCTCAAAGATTAGAAGCCTGATGTGCAAAAGGACTTCACATTTAGAGTTTGTTCTGTTCAGCTTGGTAAAGGGCGATACAGGAAGAGGGAGCGAATTACAGAGAACTATGTCTTCTCTGTGTGTGTTTCTATCTGTCTCTCGTCTGTCTGTCTCTCCTCTCTCTCTCTCTCTCTCTCTCTCTCTCTCTCTCTCTCTCTCTCTCTCTCTCTCGGTTCTTTCCTTTAAAGGTAGTGTAAGCTCTGATTAAGGTGGCAATGTAATTGCTGAATGTTTACACCTCTCGTTCCTGCAAAGAAAGCTTGGTGGCAAGAACCACTGTGCAACCCAGAGAGTATTCCATGCAGGCTCTCACCACCCAGAAAGCTGTCCACAGAGTGGAATGCACTCTCTTTTTACCAAGAACCATGTGAAATTGTTGATCAGTATTCTCAAGCAATTAAATTAACATAAAACATAAAAGTTCAGCAGGTAGCTTCCAAACTTTTTGTCAGTTCATCGATGGTACATTTACCTTGAATTATACCATTTCTTGTTAGCTCAAAAGAAACAAGATTTATCCCCAGAGGCGTGTAAGATGGTGAACTCCATTCCCAGAAGTCAGAAAACAGACTAAATAACTGGCTTGTCCAATTTTAAGGAATAGTTTAACTCAGTTGTGAAAGGCTAGTAGAATTAAATAAATCCAGAATCCTGTCTAGGAAGTTGGTGAGATGAGCTATACATTCTTAAAACAAGTAAATGACTATGGAGAAGGTAATCTAAGGAAAACATTTCCACAGGAGGCTAATAACTTACTAGTTTTACAATAGTGATAAGCTTTACTTCTTACATAGCTTAACCAAAGACATTTATTTATAATCACCCATGAGAAATTCAAGACATATCAGTATTCATCTTTCTCATGTTAGTGTCTCTGGAGTTTACTAGGGTCACTGTGGGGGATGAAATCCCTCCCAGTTGAGAAAACTTTGTATAGACAAAACTGCTGTGGATATCGCTCTGTAGAAATAAAATGCTGTTTGGCCAGAGGCCAGGCAGGAAGTATAGGCGGGACAAGAGAGAAGAGAATTCTGGGAGGTGGAAGGCTGGGGTAGAGAGACACTATCAGCTACCGCCATGACAAGGAAGATGTAAGGTACAGGTAAGCCACAAACCAAGTGGCAAAGTATAGACTAATAGAAATGGATTAATTTAAGATAGAAGAACTAGATAACAAGAAGCCTGCCACGGCCAAACAGTTTATAAGTAATATAAGCGTCTGAGTGATTATTTTATACATGGGTTGTGGGACCACAGGGGCTTGGTGGCACCTGGAGAGAAGATCTCCAAATACACAAAACATTCAATCTGAGATGGATTCTCGGGTCTCCAAATGTACCAAGTAAATCAAACTCCCAGAAGGCTTTGCTGTTGCCACTGGGGACTACAGGGTGGAAATGGGAGATTCTCAATGAACTTTGACCTGAATGATCATGGATAGAAATGAGCCTTCACCTGAATGTTTGAAGTAGGAAAGGGCAGAAGACTGACAAGATGCAGGATGGGGCCACACAGAACAGGACCCGGGATACGGCAAAGAAATGCAAATAAGCTGTGATAGTTCATAGATGAGGAACAGCTAAGGATGAAGACTCTGGACAACTTACAGAAAACAAAGCCTGTTACGTTGTGTTTATAACATGCTAGACACCATGCTATCATTTTCCTTTTCATTTTCTTTCTAATTTAATTGTAATGACTGGATGCCGGCCAACGGTCAGACCCCTGTCCTGTGAGCTACACTCGCCCCCAGTTGACCTCACACTATCTCATAGTTTTAATGCCTCAAATCACTACTTCAGCCTGGACACTGCCTCCAAGCCCCAGATTCAGCATGCCTGACTGTGTATTTGACATTTCCAGCTGTCTGTCTAAAGGCTCTGTGATAGTTATCTGGAGTCAGAACTTCCTTTCTATAATCCACCGAAGGCAAATAGAATCCACCTGCTTCTCCATGGACCTTCCAAACACACCCATTTCCTCCATTTCTTGACGCCTCCACATCTACCACCATTTTCAGACTGGATCTCTGCTTCAACCTCTTACAGGGGGCAAAGGTGAACTCCCCACACACCCCTGAGCGACCCTCTGAGTCTGTGCATTCCAAACCTTGACATTGCCAAGTAGACTCCAGTTACCAATGACTATGGAGACAAAAGCGTGGGACTCCTGGGACAGCAGAAACAACAGGTGTGGAGGATGGCTCTGAAAGGGAGAAGAGAATCAAAGACAGAGTGTTTGAGGTCATCCGCAGAGGGACAAAGGAAGCCAGGCTCTTCAAACGTCCCCTTTGTTCTCGTTCTGATCTTCCTGCACAGGTTCAAGGCCTGAATCAATTGAACTCCTTAGCTGAGGCCCCCAACCACTTTGAATTCCGTTTGTGCTCGGAGCATTTGACCCAGCATCCAGTGTAAGCCCTTGGCAAGACTTTTGAATGCTTAACACAGCATCATGGGAACGGCATGGGCAGCGTGAGAAGGAAGTGAATCTTTTAGAGTAACTAGCTAAGTCCTTACATAGGAGGCACATTTCAGAGACAGAAACCAGAGCCGTGTTTATCCCAGAAGATGACAGGGTAGCCCATTAAGCCGCTACAGTCCAGTGGGGAGACTGGAGGAAGGCAAGTAGAGGAAGTGGGGGAGAGAAGCACCGGAAGGATGGGGGAGGGTATTAGAACTGGAGAGGGGGCAGCAGCGGTGGGTATAAGGATTTGGCAAGCTAAGACATTCAGTTCTTAATCTTTTCACTCTTAAGTACCATGTAAATGATGAGTTCCCCAAAGAAGGTGGGAGACCCAGGCTTTAACAACCAGAGGTTAAAATTGACCTACTCAATGAAGTGTGAGGCAAGAAGCTAATGAGGCAAGGAAGAGCCTAGCCAGCAATATAAGACAACCCTAGGTCTGGTCCTGGAGGATGAAATTATTTTCTCACTAAGTGGTGCTGGAGACTTGTCTTCTCACCCTGTGCCAGGCCCGACGCGGGACTGGTGGAACCACCACCTGGACCTAGTGGAAGAGCCATTCACAATGTCTACCGATCCGGCCTTGTCCAAGCCTGAGTAGGGAAAACACGAAGCCACCATGCCTCCTTTGCTTTCCCTTCCTGCCATTCAGCCCCCTCCCTTACTGAAATGGGTATGGTTGCTCTGTTCCTAGAAGCCTGCCACAGCGGGCGTTCAGCAAACAGCGGTTGAGTGTAAATGAACTCTGCTCAATTCCACTTCGGTCTGTAGGGGCATTGAACAGCCTAGAGAAAGTTCCAGGGAGAACACAATTAGAAGTGGAAGAGTCTGGAGGTCCCAGTGGGGAGGTCCGCCGGCCTGAGCGGAAGACTCCCCAGCGCCATCTGGGTGCCGGCTCGACACTAAAGTCCAGGTCTGCACAGTTTGCAACTGACCTTCCTGCGGGGAAGCTCGCGTGGGGTGCAACAGCTCGGCTCCAGCGTCGTGCTCCCGCCACCCCGGGGCAATGCACGGCGCCCGCTGCGCACGTAGGTCACCTGCCTCCTTCTGGCGTTGCGCGGAGGGCCGGGTGCGGGCAGCAGGTGCGGCCGGGGCGGCCCCGGGGGATCGCTGCGGCCGGGGGATCCGGAGCCGGCACGGTGCAACTCCATGCAGAGCCGCAGGCCCAGCAGCAGCGCAGCAGCGAGCAGCCACCGGGGCAGGGCTCCGCAGCTGCGCCCGGGAGGCCTGGCCGTGGCCATGGCGGAGACCCCGGCCTCAGGCTGCGCTCTGGGTCCCCACCCTCAGCTCCAGGCCGCGTGCAGAGAAGCGTCCCCACTGGCCCCGGGCTGCCAACTGTGGCAACTCCCTAGCGGGCCGGGTGTCGGCCCGCCTTCCTCTCTGCGACAGAGGAGGCCCCGGCGTAACCTTATCCTGCCCAGCAGGAAGAGCGATGGGCGGTGGGCTAGGCGAGCAACCCAGGCCCCCCGCTGCTGCCTGGCTGGATGTCACTAGGTATGACAGGCCTGCAAAACCTCATGCAGGGGACAGCCACAGAGCCAGCAAGAGCACACTCCTGGGGTCTTGGGCTCTGATTTCATTTGCTGATGTTACTATTAGACACAGTGGAGGAGGAAAGGTGAGCTGCCAGGTTTTTTACCAAAGAAAAAGTTCTGTCAAGCAGCTCTGTGCCATTAAACACGATGTAAAAATAAAGCATACTTATGCTCGGGTTTACAACTTCTCTCCCTCAAGGAAGGAGGGAAAGAGAGAGAATAGCACTCCATGCAGAAGAATCAAATTATAGTTATTCGGTTTCTAAATTCTGCCCGAAGCCAATCCGTGCTTTCTCTGGGTGTTATGAAATGTGTGGGGGAGAAGGAAAGGGAGAGAGGGAACAGAAGTTACCATGGCATGATGTAAATCAAATTAATTTAGCTCCAAACACACACCTCCCCGCTGCCTTGCAGAAATGCAGAGGGACAAATTTATCTCTGGGCAAAAGGCTCCCAGCTGGTATTGCCGTCATCACCTTGACCTTAATTAATAAAACCTAAATGCCCACAGTTGAAGCCCAGGTTTGATGTTCCACTTTGAAGTGTTAGAATTCTTTCCCTCCACCTGTCTGGGGTAAGTTTGATTTCTAGATTTACATTCGGGTTCTTTTGGATCCTTTGTTTTTTAAACTATGGCCAAGTACGCGCGCGCGCACACACACACACACACACACACACACACACACACACACACACACACACACACACGTATGCATTCCCATGCTTCTCTGCAGGCTATCTCTGCTGTTGGTTCTCTCCCCCAGCCTGCAACATGGACAACAGAGACCTAGTATGGAACCTGGCCCCCTCCCCATTTGAATTTTGAGATTTTTCCATAGGGAGCTCTGCTCTCTGAAATGCGCATCCATTTTTGGCTGAAGGCCCAATTTATTCTTTGTGACAGAGCACTTAATCTGTTTTCCTCTAGCCACAAAAGGTCTCAACCCAATCTAGACCATTCCCTGGTCACCACCAGTCCTCAGGCTCCTGAAGGTTCTATTATGCATGAAAATATGCACTCATGATTGGAATATAAATAGATGATAGATAGATAGACAGATAGATAGATAGGCATACAAACAGACATAAATCCATTTGCCCACCTCCAGGGAAATTGCAGATAAAGTCTGTATTAAGGAATATAAACAAATACTTCTTTGTTCACACAAACTGTAGGAGACGGCCTCACATCCTGTAATTATTTACATGAACTGTGTTTGAATCACAACCCTCCCATTGAGCAATAGGAGACATTAAACAGAGAACTTGGCTTTTCTGAGCTTCTGCTTCCTGTGGGGAGACAGACCAACGTTTAGGGTTACCAATACCACATAACTATTATGTATTTCATGCCTGAGTAATACCTACCCCCAGAAGCTAATTTTTTTTATCATTTATCAATGAAGAAAATTCTGGGTGTTACAAAAAAGTATGCATTTTTTAAACATATGCAAATACATGAAAAAAAAAAAAAGGTGATCTATAAACATCTTACCAATGACTTAGGATTTATAAATACCTTCTCTTGATTTAGGAGCTCCCAACTAATATGATAAAAATACCTTCTATGTGTGTATGAAAACGCCATATGACACCCATTGTTCTATATAACAAGCATACATTATGTATTATGGTTGGTTTTAATGTCAACCTGCCACAGGTTAAAATCACTATGGTAGGGAGCCTCACCTGAAGAACTCTGATTGTCTTGATTGATGAGGAACGGCCCACTCAGACTGTGGGTGACACCTTTGGGAAGCGGCCCACAATAGATGATGGTATTTCAAAGGGGGTTAGTTCTTACCTTTTGCTCCCTTGACCTTGTTCTTGTCCTCCAAGGTGATTTACCTGTCTGGTCACTGCTCCTGGTGTGGAAGGGATGATTTCTCCGCCATAGCAGAACCAGCATTTCCAGGCTTTCATCATGGAATAGGGACCAGTACTCTCCAGGAACTTTGCAAGCCTCCAATACCTGACAGATACCAGTGAGGCACCGCCCTGTGGACTGGGTAACTACAGTCATCACTCCTGGTGAGAGACTGCTATTCTGGGATGATTCCAACTGTTAAGGCACCCAGTCTCAAGAACCGAGTACCAGGTTCTCAGCATCTCAGATGTGACTTGACTATCACTGTTCTAAAGCTTGCTTGATAATATATCCATCCACTTGGTCTGTTCCTCCAGAGAACCCGACTAAAACACCAGCAGTCTCAAGAACATGTAAGACTCGTGTTCCCAGGGCTGGGGCTGTAGCTCAGTGGAAGAGCACCTGCCGAGCATGTACAAGGCCCTGAGCTCCATCCCCAGACTCAAGATTCTGCACGTGCTCTTTAATGAGTTATAGACCTACAAAGCATTATTTAGAACAACATGTGTACTGTTTGCTAACCCTACTTCAGTAATATCTGATGTAGACTTTGCTAGAAGTTGGTTAGTTTAGTTTAGTAGCTTTTTAGTCCCGCTAAGTACAGAAGCAATCTTCTCAGATGATGGTCCCATTAATGCATGTCCTCTGAGAGTTTCTCTACAGAGAGGAAGCAAGAAGACTTCTCTATATTACTAGAATGGGGGTATTTAATAAGACTCTGGACCGGGAGGAGAGCATTGTACAGGCATGGATACATGCAGAACAGTGTAGCCCTTGAAGAACATGGGCAAGATGATCTCATATTTTCCCTTATATCATTTTATGCTTCTCTAATTAAATGTTTCCATTATTGGGAGGGGAACCCTCCAAATTATATGCAATGTTTAAATACCCTTTTCCTTTATGTTTTGCAACCATGTTTATGTGTTAATTACTAATCAAAAGACATATTGGTATGTATGTAACATCATTAATTTTCTAGGCAGAAATCTCCCACTTTTCACTTCCACACAATGTTTCCCTGTGTTGTGGATGATAATGAACTGGCTTGATGGTAAGCTGGAGACACCACTGTCACAGCTGACAAGGGATCTTTCATTCACGACCTTTGCTTTTCTCAGAGCTGACCTTGTCAAGGTTGTTCTTGGCTATGTCTCAAATATGTAGATTATCATTAGCCATTGCGTCATAGGTTTGTTAATTAAATATGGGGTCAGGAAAACACAATAGCAACTTTTTTCAGGTCACAAATTATATTCTCCATGAGGTTTTAGCCAATAAAATGAATGAAAAGGGGTTTTTATTGCTGATCTCCAACACTATGTATTTTAATTCATAGATGTATTATACACACACACACACACTATATATATATATATATACATATATATATATATGTATATATATATATACATATACATATACAGATATGTATATATGCCGGGATGCTACTAAACACTCTCCACTGGAAAAGACAACCTTCCACAGTAGAAAAAAGATGTCAGGAGAGCCATGATAAACCATGCTGTCATAATAGATGCTGATATCAAATTTTAAACTGGCATGTCAAGGAGAAAAGAGAGACCAACAGAAATGATCCTCGCCTTTGAGAGTGGTTGTGCCTCCTCTGCCGTATAAAGCACCCACGCTGAACCAAAGCAATCAGATTTTCAAGAAGAATATAGCTGGAGTGTTGGTATCAAAATCTTCCTCCAACTGCTATCATCTTTTCTCCACATGTACACTGTGAGAAATATATCCAAGCCAAAGAAGATGCAAGCAGTCATTTTTTATTCAGAGGTAAGCTTCCTGACAGACTCTTCCCTGTTTACCAAAGGGAAACCATGCATATCCTACTGTGATCTACTTTTGTAACATTATATTTATGTTATTACATACTCAAATTATTATATATACCAAAAGAAGACAAAATCACCACCTTGTAAATAATACATATGAGATTTGCTTTAAAATAGTCCTGTGGAGGGAGGTGGGGGATGAGTTGGGGAGTTGGGGTAAAGCCGTAAGTTGATCATGGTTATAACTGGGCATGTTTAAAATTATGTGCAATAAATATGTTTTAAATTATGAGCTATTCAACCTCTTTAGCCATCAGTGAAATGCAAATCAAAATGACTCTGAGATCTTACACTTGTCAGAATGTCTAAGATCAAAAACACTGATGACAGCTTATGTTGGAGAGGACGTGGAGTAAGGGGAACACTCCTCCATTGCTGGTGGGAGTGAAAACTTGTACAGCCACTCTGGAAATCAGTTTGGCAGTTTCTTAGAAAAGTGAGAATCAATCTACCTCATGATCCAGCAATACCACTGTAGTGGGTAGCCATTCCCTGAAGCACTGCCCCCTAATGAGGTAGCAGGTAACTGTTCCACCTCCCTATAATCTTGAGGTACATGCCCCTGGGGCATGGCTGCTGAGGCAGGGACAGGGCAGAGGGAAACCCTTCAGACCTGGGATGCACTACTCTACTCAGCTCTCTTTGCTACCTCATGGCTTTGGATGCTGGGACAGAGTAGGGCAGAGATCGTGCCTCACCCTTCCAGGATCCTGTGACAAATTCCTTTATTCTGTCTTGTGAGTTCACCCCCAAATAAATTCCTTTGATCATACCCAAAGGATGTCCAATCATACCACAAGGACATTTGTTCAACTATGTTTATAACAGCATTATTCATAATATCCAGAACTTGGAAACAACCTAGATGCCCCTCAACTGAAGAAGGGATAAAGAGAAAGTGGTAATATACACACTGGAGTATTACTCAGCTATAAAAAAAAAAAAAAGTCATCATGAAATTTGCAGGCAAATGGACGGAACTAGAAAAAAACATCCTGAGTGAGGTAATCCAGACTCAGAAAGACAAGTACAGTATGTACTCACTCATAAGTGAATATTAGATATAAAGCAAAGGATAACCAGGCTACAATCCACAACCTCAGAGAAGCTAGGTAACAAGGAGGACCCTAAAAGAATGTGCATGGATCCCCTTAGGAAAGGGAAATAGAAAAGATCTCCTGAGTAAATTTGGAGCATTGTGGGGAGAAAGGAGGAGGAGAAGGGGAGGTGGGAAGAGAACATGAGGAAACGGTCGAGTTGGGGGAAAGACAGAGAGGGAGAGCAAGGAAAGAGATATCTTGATAGAAGGAACCATTATAGGGTTAGGAAGAAACCTGGTGCTAGGGAAATTCCCAGGAATCTACAAGAATGAACCCAGCTAAGACTCCAAGCAATCGTGGAGAGGGTGCCTAAACGCTGTAATCAGATTGGTGACTACCCTAACTGTCATCATAGAACTTTCATCCAATAACTGATGGAAGCAGATGATCAGCTAGGCCCTAGACTGAGCTCCTGGAGTCCAGTCGAAGAGAGGGAGGAGGAGGATTATATGAGCAAAGGGGTCAAGGCCATGATGGAAAACTCACACAGACAGCTGACCCGAGCTAGTTGAAGCTCACATACTCTGGACTGACAGCTGGGGAACTTGCATGGGACTGAACTAGGCCCTCTGAATGTGGGTGACAGTTGTGTGGCCTGGGCAGTTTATGGGGCTACTGGCAGTGGGGCCAGGATTTATCCCTAGTGCATGAACTGGATTTTTGAAGCCCATTCCCTATGGAGGGATCTCTTGCTCAGCCTTGATACAGGGCAGGAGGGGCTTGGTCCTGCCTGAACCTGATATGCCAGGCTTTATTGACTCCCCATGGGAGGCCTTACCCTCTCTGAGCAGTGGATGGGGGTGGGCTGGGGAGAAGGTGACAGGTGAGAGGGAGGAAGAGAGGGAGGGGGAACTGTGGTTGGTATGTAAAACGAAAAAAGAACTTTTAAATTAAAAAAAATTGTGAGCTATTAGCTACATCTTTAAAAAATAAAATTGACAGTTCACATTAGTTTATAACACTAATATAGAGGATTTGGAGGGCATTGTCGTCGCTATAGTAAAGAAGACTGACATGTCTGTAATCGCTCATAGTTCCTATATTGGGAGAGCAAGAGTATCTAAACTACAGTAGCCCAGATGCCCTTCATGCACAGAAGACCTGCTCCGAAGACCCGCAATGGATATCTCAAACTGCACAGTCTCAAACTCTATACATACAAACACTGCTGTAGCACAACGGTTAGTCTGATAACTGAGACATCTACATGGTTAGTGAGCAGAGTATTCAGCATGGGTGTGCCAACGTGATGACCAATTTATTGTGCTTCCAACACAGCATGCAATTTATCTCTGGATTTTCTATTTAATATTTTCCCACCTAAGTTATCTTCAGGAAACTGAAACTGTAGAAATCAAACGTCAGGTAAGGAAGGAATAATATATTTAATCTAGCAAGAATACCTAACAGAAGGCAATGCAAATCCATTAATTGGTTTTCACATTGGACATTAGGTCTCTAAAGCTGGTCATGCTACATCTCTGTATTTTATGTCTTTTGACCTGCTTCTCTCCACTTTCTTTCTTCTCTTCTTCCATTAATGGTAACCACTATTTTATTATCTGTGTACTTGAACTCTACTGTAATAAAAATCAGGTAACATTTTTATGACTGCCTGTGGCTTATTTTACTTAGCATAATGTCCTTTGATCCATCCATGCTGTAGGAAATAACAGAATCTCCTCCTTCATTAAGAGTGATATTATCCTATCAAATAAATATACTGCATTTTCTTTATACATGTCTGTTGGTGGGCATTTGTATTCCTTGACTACTAGAAGGATACACTAGAGAACATGGGGATAGAAGTACCTTTACAAGGTGGTGGTTTTGTCTTCTTTAGGTATATAAACCAGAAGAGGGATTGTGGCTAGTATGGTATCTCTGATTTTAATTTCTGCAGAATTTTTTGCCATAGTTTTCATAATAAATGTACCAGCTACACAGCAACAATAGCCTCAGATTCCCACATCATTGCCAACAGTTGCTATCAACAGATGTTATCTCTTTTCATTTTTGTTACAGTATCTTTGTGGATCACACAGCACCCTATTGGGTTATTAGTTATTGCAATATCATTTTAACGGCTTGAAGTACCATGATCTATCTACCCATTCTTCCACTGTTGTGGAAGATATATCATTTTCAAGTTTCTACATTTTAAGACAACATGATGGTGAATACCTTTGTAGCTAAATCTGAAGAATCAGATATAGAGTATGAGATAAAGAAATCAAGAGTGATTCCAAGATTTTTCTTGAGAAACAATAAAAATAAAGTTGCCATTGACTAAAAGGGGAAAGACTCCTGGAGAAGAAAACCAAGAGGTTGACTCTGATGATTGCTCAATTTGGAAAGCCTATCTAGACATCCAAGTGAAAAAGCTCAGTAAGCAGTTGGATTTGAAATTTAAATTCCTAGAAGTGGTAAGTGTGCTTGAAATATGACTTTATACCATCAGCACAGAGAACAAAAGAGGTAAGATGTTTTTGAAAAACTTAGCTCTGATTTTCACTAATTTAAAGGCAGAAACATAAAGAGAGTTCAATAAAGGGCTAAGATAGCAGCATGGCGAGCATTATAGTAAGAGAAGGTGGGTCCAGGAGCCAGTGTCTTTGTTACTTTGCTGTGATAAGACACCACGACCATGGCAGCGTACAAAAGAAAGAGCCTATTAAGGGCTTACAGTTTCAGAGTTAAAGTCTAGGACCATGATGGTGGGGAGCGTGACACTGGGAAGTAGCTGAGACCTTACATCTTGATCCACAAGCACAAGGCAGAGATAACTGGAATTGACATGGACTTTTGAAACCTCAGAGGCTGCCCCCAGAGACACAAAGTGAAAACTGTCTTCCAGAGTGACGAAGCTGAGGGGTGTATTGGGATGTTGACCAAAAAACTGACCATGAGAACTGACAATGTGACACTTTGACTCTGTCTTCCCAAACCAGAGTATAAGCTCCGTGAACTCAAGGACTTTATTTTAGTTATTGCTATAACACCAAGAGTTAGAAAAACTTCTTGGTAACTTGAGAAATAATTGCTGAAATAAAAAGCAAAGAGAGCACCAAGTCTGCAGGCATTCATAATTATTTTGTCATATTTAAATCCTGAGAGTAGAGTGCTAATTTAGGGAAATTTTGTCCTTTGATGAAATATGTTTTATTAATTTTTAAGCATACCACAAAAAGGCTGGACTAATCCTATTTAAAGACCATAAAATATTTTTGTTAGGACTGGGAAACATCAAAGAGTAGCCTTGAGCCAGCTCCCAACAGAAGAATGACCTCAGCAAAGCTGGTTTCCTACTTCCTCTGATTCTTCCCTTAAACTCCCTTCAAATGCTTCCCCAAAGCCATATCCCAGAGGGGATTTGTGTTCGCTGCTCATCAATTAATTTCCCCCTCACTACATCTCCAAGAGTCATAGTTACATATTAAGAGGCTAGCTTAACATGACTTACATGTGCATCAGAAGCATCCATGTTCAAGGTCAAACTCACAAAGTTAAAAGCTCTTAAGACCAGAACTAAAGTTCTAACATATTGACTGTCACTGGACCTATTTGAGACCCAGAGCCCTGCCTAGTATCTGACCACAGCCTAGGCTTCAACCTAAGGAAGCTGACTATGGGCTGGCCATAGGAAAATGCCTGGGTGGTGTGTCTGGGTGACCCACTCTGCTTGGCAAGAACCTGCTTGTCTCTTTTGCAAGCTCTTACACTATGTTCTCACATTGTTGGTGTCAATCTAACACCTGTAGACTTGCTGTATCTTTCCTCTGAGATGTTTCTCAAACTTAGGGATGGAGATTTTATCCCCCAACCCCCTAACGTCTCAATGCCTTCCATGGGATTGGTCACAACCACATCCAGGTTGTTGAGGAACACCAGGAATCACACCCCCATCTAATGGAGTGGTCAGGTGCAAGATACATTTCTTCCCACAGATCACGTTGCTTGTCTATCTCAGCCAAGTAGGAATCCCAGCCACTCCTCGACTGCCCACTCACAGACTGCATTTCCAGTCCACTCCCTCTTGCACTGCAGAACCTGGAGAAGAATCAGGGACATCCTCACAGAAGTCACTGGGAGGAAGGCAGACAAAGACCAAAGAAACAGTTGTGGAAACAACAGTGCTCAGGAAGGATGGAAGCCATGGTGGCCAGTGGCTCTGAAGTCAGCCCTAGGTCCTGAGTTTCTGACAGGAAGTTTTACTGACAAAGATGCAGCACACACACACACACACACACACACACACACACACACACTTTCTAGACTCAATCTAGAAACAAATCTCAAGCATTCCTAGAAAAACTAGATTATATGAATTAGCTTCCACAATGAAACATTCCCAGATTTTGATAAAAGGACTTGAGTTAAGAATGATCCAAACACATGCCTTTCTCATAGGACCAGTTAGGGAGCACTTCCCTCCTGCATTCTCCACAAATCGTATCATTGTGACACATACCAAAAATAATCTCCCAGCTATAGATCACTTTGAAGTAAAAAACATTCCTGATTTAAACTTTCCCAAACTCAAGGGCTTACAAAACCTTTCAAGGTCAGAAAAGATCACCAGGGAACCTGCAGGATAAAGTGAGGCGCAGCTTGCTCCAAGGCAAAAATCGCAGGGCTCTGTCATTTCAGCTCAGCTTGTGAAGATATTAAAACTCCTGAGGTCAAAGGCCATTGTGACTCCCCTCCCCCCCATTAAGGCAATGGCCCTAGGGAAAACGTAAGAACTGTATTATATTCAGATCGGAATGCACAGGCTCTCAACCCAAGTGTCCTTAAGAATCATGCTGGGGCGTTGCTCAACTGCAGCTTCAAAAGACCCACCTCAGGGGAGTTTCAGTCAGAGGCAAGTCCCCTGGAGTCATCCTTTTAAGAAGCTGCACTTGGCCCAGGGTCAAATGGATAGATGCCTCTGTACCCTGTTTCCCACTGTGGAGGCAGAGGGTGTGGGAGGAATGTTTTTTACAAGGTACCTTTCTTTGTATCCATGGGTACAAATGTTCTCCATCGAGTCCCCTAATACAAACGCTAACAAAGTTTCCCAGCATTGACAAGGCGTCTTTGTGTCTGAAAGTTCTGGAGCTCACAAGGCAGCTCTTCCCCCATTACTTCTCACAGGGAGCTGAAGAGAATGCAAAACAGCGAACTCCCTCCCTCTGTCCTTATCTCCCTTCCCTGCCTCCATCCCTCCTTCCCCAATTCCCCCAGAGCTGTGGCATAGGTATCTCTGTGACAGTCTGTCCATTTTGCTTCCTCCGTGTCTCCTCACCCCCCCTTCCCTCCTTCATCTTCCCTCCCTGTCTCCCCTTCTCCCCCTACTTTTCTCCCTCTCCTAGATTCCTCCTCCTACTTCCTCTTTCCTCCGGAAGTCCCACCTATACCTCCTGTCTAGCCATTGGTTGTTCAGCTTTCTATTATACCAATCACAGCAATACACCTTCACACCTTGTACAAATAACCCACAGCAGTTGCACAGGACATCGGCACACCCTGGCTGAGTGAGATGTGATGCCCTGCTGTTGTTGGGGGGTTTTGCTCTTTTCTGGAGGGGCCCTGCCACCCAGCTCCCAAATAAATCAGACACAGAGGTTTATTCTTAATTATGAATGCCTAGCTTTAGCTTGGCTTAGTTTCTAGCCAGCTTTCCTTATCTTAAATTATCCTGTCTACCTCTGGCCTCTGGGTTTTTCCCATTCTCTGACTTCTGTAAATCTTTCTCTTACTCCGAGGCTCCTAGATCCTAGAACTCCTATCCCAGATTTCTCCTTCTGTATATCTCCCTGCCTGCCCGCTCCACCTATCCTTTCTCCTGCCTTGCTATTGGCCAGTTCTTTATTAGACCATAAGGTGTTTTACACAGGAACAGTAACACAGCTTCACAGAGTTAATCAAATGCAGCATAAACAGAAGTAACACACTTTCAAATATTCTCCTACACCTTGCAGCTAAGAAGTTGCCTTCCTCCAGCTGCCTGATCACACTCGTCTAGAAAAGAAGTATGTTAAAAATGACGTCTTCATGGGGTTGTTGTGGTGGTTAGATGAGCTCCTATCTTGACTGGGCAGCTGCTATAAGCTCCTGAGCCTCATAATGTCATATATTTAAAGAGCTTTCAGGAATATCCCTGGCCCGAAGTGTTAGTGTTGTGTAATTTGTTACTACCATTGTTCTCTGTGAATCGGGAAGAGTATTTGCTTCCATTTTGGGTTTTGCAACAATTTATGTTTTCCCATCCCTTGCCTTCAGTTGAATTATTTGGAGCTTGGGCTCCAACCGGCCTGAAATAAGAAGAGGGTGTTGCCCCGGCCCTGGAGCCTGTGGTCCTCCTCCTCAGCGCCTTGCCCTCTGCCAGGGATGGCTCGCCCAAGTTCCCGCTACTTCTGAGAAAGTATATTGATCCGACTTAACTGGCAGGTCTGTCCTCCCCTTTGATCTGCACCGTGGCAGCGGGGCCTCCTTTCATTTCTGCCTCTTGGGCTGTTGTGTGCCGCACAGCTACACCGCCTCTCTCCTTGCCTCTCCTGCTCCTGTCCTCACTTTGAAGCGCGCTCTCCGGACACTTCCCACTTCCGGCCCCATCACCTCTGTGTCCTTCCACCTGCAGCCCAGAGCAGCCTTGGCGAGGATCACTTGACTAGAGCTTATGTCTTCGTTATCAGATGCAAACCCACTCCCAGAGCACATCCTGCAATCCTTCCCTCTGCAATGTTCCCAATCTTAAGGGTGCCGAGAGGCGCTCCCACCAAGAGGGAGCAGGAGGCCTGGAGCTTTCCCGCCCCCCTCCTCCACCTTCCCCCACCACTGAGCCAGTTGCTCAGAAAAACAGACAAATGCCTTCCAATGGGATGCTGCTGTTGCTAGGAGAGAGGAGAAATCACTCCTTGTCACAAATGATAGCCAGGAGAAAAGCCACCCGGGCTGGAGGACAAAGCGAAAGGAGAAATAAGTGTGTGTGTGTGTGTGTGTGTGTGTGTGTGTGTGTGTGCGCGCGCTGCTGCTTCAGCCATTAAAGTGTAGGTCACTTCTAAGTTTCGAATAGCCAAGGATCTTATTTAAGGTCTTTGTGGTTTTTAAATCCTGCCATACTGTGTATGTATGTATACATTAAATGTGTGTACACATTTAATATGCATATATGTATTTTTGAACAAGAAAACAGTCCCTATCATTGCTAAGAGCATGACCTGAGCAGATATCAAAATTGTTAACTGCGTCTGTGCTGACTGGTCACCAGCCCTAAACCCACAGCATATGCAGGGCTGAGCCTGGGGATGGTAGATTAATCAGTTTTGCTTCCCTGTCTCTGGCAGTAAGTCAGTACAAAACATGCTACAGAGAATTTCAGGGGCCTTTCAATGCCACACATGACACAAGGACCCAATCTTTCATTCATTGTATCACAATACCCACTGTGATTCCCTGCCTCTAAGCCTTTGCTCTGGTCACTGTATGTGCCTACAACACTGGAAGCCCCGTGACAAGTGAGACAGTCACAGTTGGTTTGGAAAAGAGTGGACTGAGGGGTTTGGGTTTACTATGGGCCCAGGAGTTACTGACGGTTGTGTGTGGGGGGGTAACTTTTATTTTGTGTGTATGAATGCATGGGAGCCAGATGAGCTTCAGATCCCCTGAGACTGGAGTTACAGATGGTCATGTGAGATACCATGTGGGTGCTGGGAACCAAACCCAGGTCCTCTGAGAGAGCAGCAAGTGATATTAGCTTCAGAGCCATCTTTCCAGCCCCAAGCCACTGATGGTTTTTAAGCAGAATACATTGGCATGACTTGGAATAGGCTGTGGCTCTTCCAAAGCTCTGTCTTATAGACTGCAAAATAGCAACAGCACCAGACTGCTGAGGACACAAAATATTAGCTGTGATGGCCATTGGGAGAACAAGAACTTGATTCTAGATCCTCTGGAAAAAAATTATGGCTGTAAACAAAGACTTATCCTTAGCACCCAAGGCTGGATTGGTTCTTTACCACAGAGCATCCGGCCATAAATACATAAAGTTTGATCATAAAGATTTAACAAAACAGTGTGGTCACTGCCCAACTATTCAGCACAAAGTTAGATAATCATATAGTGTGATTATTCCCACATAAATCCTCTCAGTTTTTCAACATCCACAAAGAACGTACCGATAGCTTCACCACCACACTGCTGCCCATCCAAAGGCTCCTCCCCAAATCCCTCTATGCACTAATGGAATATTTTTTCTACTGATGAAATTTTAATGTGAGTCTCATGTGTGCATAATTACTATATTAGATTACTTACTTGCTAAGTTTTGTGGACAATACCAAAAAAATTGTTTGGAAGCCACATCAACCTTTTCCAGAATTCAATTTCAGCTGAAGTGAGAAGCTGGCAAACATTGGACATTATTCACGACCTCTCAAGTCCTTCTTTTTGCCAGTTCTAGATTAAAGGCAAAGAAGTAATTGACTTCACAAGGGGACTCCAGCCTCAAGCTCATTTCAGCAATTAAATATGAAAAGGAGATGCCTTAAGCATTCATTGATAAGAAATAAAATCAAAACTAAATATATAACCCATTGCAATCTGATCTCTTTAAAACAGAAATTGGATTTCACACAAAGGTCAGTCTCTTCTTGGCTGCCTGCTTTCGTGAAATATGGCTATTTCCATGGAGCCTCTTTCAAATCCTGAGTTATACAAGGAGAAGCAGCCCCACTCTCTCTGGCCTGGCCAGTCTCAGACACACTGACTGTGTCTGCGCTTCACCACAAGCATTAGGAATGTTGTTTAAAGTTTGTTAGAAATGCTGTCAGCTTTTCTTGCTAACAGGAGTACAACAGTTGAGCAGAGCAACAGAATTATTTCTTTCCTCAGACAATAAAAGTAAGAAGACAATTTAAAAAAAATGTCATTTTTTAAAAATCTGCCTTTCTTGAGCAGTTCACACTCCAAGAAAGCCTTTCTGAGTTGCCCAACAAAGACTACCCGAAAGGGTCCAGAGTTTCATGTCTCAAAACTTTTTATCTGCAACTCTGAGACCTCTAAATGCCTAGTGAGAGAGAGCATACTCTATGCACAGACCATGGCCAGTGCCATGGGAAGGTCTTCATCATTAACGTCCCTAGGGTTCACCGTCGGTGGGTGCCAAGCCCTGTGTGACCACACTGAAGGTCGGTGGTGGCCCAGGGGTCGGGATGGAAAGAGGAAAACACAGAGTAAACCCATCTCCAGCAGCAAGAATCACAGCTTCGCAGTGAGAAGACCAACTGCTGGCTAGCTTCACACTTTGGCCCCACGTGCTTTCTTTGAGAAATACTTGTTATGAAATTTTATGAACTGTTAAAAAAAAAAAGTGTAAGTAGGATTCTTACCTACCTCACAAGACTGTCGGGAAAATTAAAATTAGATAGTTGTGAAATTGCCCCCAAAATCTCCTAGGAAAGACTGAAGAAAAGCTTTGTGAATAAGCATGTCATTGTAACCTTAAAATAATTCTAATGATTCCATCTCGGCCATTAAAAGTTCTCGGTTTGCTACTTCCCTGGTCTCTAAATAGCTCTTTAAAATCGTCCCACCCATAGCCCAGGAGAATTAAACACATGTGACAGACAACAAGGGTGGGAGCGGGGGGTCGCACCATCTCTCCAAAGCCCAGATTCGTCAGAAAAGCATCTCCACCAGCCTTGCCTTGACTGGGAGGAAATTAGTCCCTTCCACCCCTTCATTCCTGTTCTCAAAATGCATGTCCCTTTGTCTCCTCCTGGCAAAATGCACTGCCCACCATCCATACCCCCTCTCCACATCTGTACGTATCAGCTTTTTCTACTCTGTCACTTAAGCCTTACTTAATAGTGGTGTGGCCCACCTTCAGCTAAACCTGTCTTCATACACCTCCATGTCCCAAGTACCATCACCCTTGGCAACAAACACTGCCAGCTCCAGCAGATATTCCATACATGTGAGTTTCCTGAGCCTTTACGCCTTTTACCCTGAAGCCCTTCCTGCTCCCAATTTCACACTATCTAAAACAACTTCCAGCGGAAACCTACAACACATTCACTGGAAATTGGAAATGGCCGGTGTCCCTTTGAGAAACTACAGCTTCCAAAATATGCTAAGAAGTCAGTCCATAGAGGTGTATGGCACTTTGGCTAAGCTGATTAGAAATCTGAGACTTCAGGTGAAGCTTGAGGACAGAGAAGTCACCAACAGAGAGCAATCCAATCTCAGAAGTCACTGGATTTGGGTGCAGCTTGGTCGGCTGACAAACTAGCTGGCAGCATGGTGTGAGGCCCTAAAAACTAAGTAGGCAGATGGGATTGACAACTTCTCAGACATCTGGCATGCGGGGCACCCACTGTAGGCAGCAGAAGCTGGGCTAGAGTCCATCCAATCCAATGATAGTAGTTAGGTAGTTGCTCTGTGGCTTGCTAAATCGCAGCAAGGTAAGAGTCAGGGGTCAACACTCCTTGATGCCTCTGCCCCTGCTAGGAAAGCTCCTTCAAGGCTTAAGGATGCAACAGAACCAGGAAGTGGCTGAGGCTGGACAATGGTCTCCTTCCCCCTTCCTCATCAGCAGGGGTCAATGCTTCTAGCCCTGCCTCTCTCTACACTTCACTTAGTTCCAAATAGCAGCTTCAGGCTAAGGCATCAGTCTAAGGGAACCTAAGTCATAAATGGAATCCTAGCCAAAAGGAAGCTTAGGAAACGTTTTGGTTTTCAAGACTCTACAGAAAACGCCCATAATACAGAGTTTGAAATAGTGTCGTACAATTCACAGGATCTCCTATGCAGTATTTCTAATTAGTGAAGTTTCAATTAAACTGAAGACCAATCAAAGTGTTCAACATTTTAACTGAACTATTTCAAGTTTCTTCTACTTCTTCCAGATTCATTTAAGAAAGCAAAGACAGTATAATCTGCTCCCTTGATAATCCCATATCACATCTATAAACATCAGATATTTCACTGTGGTACAAAATCGCCAGCCATACCCTTGATAACCATTGAGATATGGAGGGACAGAGTCTCCTCAACTGAACAACCTGCAGGTGTTGGATCAGTTTTCTCTCTCTTCCCTCATATATTGTTGACTACCCAGTGTTTCTCTGAAGACTGTAAGTCAGTTGTCTATCAAAATTTCCTCATTAAAAAGGAAACAAAGATAGGCTGGGAATGTAGCTCAGTCATAGAGCACTAGTCTGGTATGCCAAAGGCCCTGGGTTTGATCCCCAGCAGACAGTCAGGAGGAGAAGGAGCAAAGAGGAAGGCACAGATGTCTAATCGGTCCCCCCCTTCTCCCCACCCCTGCTCTCTCCTCCTTCCTACCTCTCCTGATCCTCTCCCAGGGTTTCCCAATGTTCATACTATTTTTCTCCGAGTGCCAACCAACTCAGATCTCTCTCTTTGGGCTTTCTTGGTGTAGCTTTACTAACCTGTTGTTTTCAGTATCATTAACAGAAAACTAAGGTAGATTAAAGAGTAGATATAGCACAAAAATGTCTAGTTTGCAAATGACAGGAGTCTGGTTTTAAAATAAATAAGTAAAGGTAACATTTCAGTCAGGGTTCTCTAGAGGAACAGAACTGATAAGATGAGAGAGAGACAGAGACAGAGGGGGTACTTTTTAGAGTGGCTTATAAGCTGTGGTCCAGCTAGTCCAATAATGGATGTCTTCCAACAGAAAGTCCAAGAATCCAGTAGCCGTTCAGTCTACAAGGCTGGATGTCTCAGGTGGTCTTTGGTATATGTCGGCATCCCGAAGAAGCAAGCTCTAACACCCATGAAGGAACGCCTCAGCAGCAGGATGGATGAACCTGCCAGTGAAAATGAGGATAAGCAGGCAAAAACTTTGTTCCTCCCTACCCTGAATAGAGGCTGCCACGAGAAGTTGTGGGCCAGATTTTAGGCAGATTTTAGGCAGATCTTCCAACCTCAAATGACTAAGATTGAAGGTGGTTCTTCAAAGCTCAAGAGATGGCTCAGTGGTTGAGAGCACTGCCTGCTCTTTCAGAGGACCCAGGTTCAATTCCCAGCATGCACATGGCAACTTAGAATTGTCTGTAACTCCTGTTGCAGGGGATCCAACACCTTCACACAGATATACATGCAGGCAAAAACACCAATGTACATAAATAAGAAAGTTGTATACAAATAGGTAAATTATTAAAAAGAAAGGAAGGAAGGAAGGAAGGAAGGAAGGAAGGAAGGAAGGAAGGAAGGAAGGAAGAAAATGGGTCTTCAGACTCAAATGATCCAATTAACTACAACCCTTCACAGATGTGCCCAACTGCTTGCATTCTTAGTTTCAGATGAAGTCAAGATGACATCCAAGAACAGTCATCACAGGAAAGATCTTGTGAGTTTCAAACTTTCTTAACCTAGAAAATTACAGTCTAGCCCCAAGGGATGAACATCATAGTCACCCCGTTTCCCTTCTCCTCTCACAGTTGAATGTTTCCCACTCAATCACTAGAGTGTATGGCTACAAGCTTATATCTCGCCTGCCAGAAGTGGGCATCAGAGCCCTTAGAAAACACAGAAGACTTTCCTTCATAAAATATCAAGAGATCTTCTCATTCCAGTCCAACACAGAGACCCCGTTTGTATTTTGTTTAGCATACCAGAAGATCAGTGGGAAGAGCTTGAGTTCCAGGCCAGCCTTCCTGCTCAGAGGGCTCAATCCACATCAGGTGTAAGATAGGATAGCTAGTTCCTGTGCTTGTCTTGCTCCCACACAATAGGAAGTAATATCACACACACACACACACACACACACACACACACACACACACACACACACTTGAAAGGTTCATGGTGAAGCAGTTTCTACATCATGCTTGTAATACTTAGAAGCCAGATTTGGTGGCACAAGCTTAAAATCCCAACTATTAAGGAAGCTGAGGCAGAAAGCTCATGAGTTCAAGGCCAGCCTGGCCAAACTTAGACCCACTCTCAAGATAAAAAGCCGACTGGAACTAGAGCTCAGTAGTCAAGCTCTTGCCTAAAATGTGTGAAGTCCTGGGTTCAAATTCCATTAGTATAACTGAAGAGAGAGAGAGAAAGAGAGAGAAAGAGAGAGAGAGAGAGAGAGAGAGAGAGAGAAGTGGGGAGATGCTTTTGCTCTGTCCAAAAAAAGGGGGGCTAGAGATAATGGATGGAAAGAGAAATAGCATAACTCTCTCTCTCCCTTCCTTCCCCCCTCCCCCTCCCCTCCCCTCCCCCTCTCTCTTTTGCTCCGGTATATTGTGTTCTTACTCTTCTGTCTTATGCATTCCCTGTGCATGGATCACAGTATATTATAGTAACTAAAAAACTTCCTAAAGGACAACCGGTAAGGCCTGTAGGAGCTTTAAAGCCTGAAGAGTGGGAAGCTGGATTCCAGACAAAAGGGAAACTCCTCGGAGATTTTCTTCCCCTGGAAACATTTGTTGATTTGGTGTGTTGGTTAAGACAGGGGATTTAAGTGACATTTCCAGAATCCTCTGAGACTGACAGAAACAACTGATGACAGCCCCAGTGGTGGCTGGTTTCCCCTGCAAGATATTTCCTGTGTACTAGAGTTGTGCTCAGGAGGCTAGGCAGAGAGCTACAGTGTGAACTCTGCTGTAATCTTGGTCCTTAGGTCCTAAGTCAAAGGCTTACAGCTGAAGGGCGGCTCCTCAAGTGTGCAGTCTTCCTCCCAAGAGATTTGCCAGAATCTTAAGCTGTGAGGGAATGAAGACAAATGTATAAGCCCCAAACTTCGCAAACCTCCAACATCTAACAGCCCCACAGGGCAGAATCTGGCATAGGCCATCGGCACTTGATTCACTACGCCACCAGGCTGTCACTCAGAACTCCAGAGCATGCACATTTCAAGAAACTAAAGTAGGCTAAGTTGTACAAAAACAATGACCTGTCTTTGTTTCCCATCATCCCCTCCTCCAAGGACCACAGCCTCCCCTGCTTGGCCATCCAACCTACTCCTTAGGGCCCCAATTTAGCTACTCTGAGCAGTGCCCCAGATGGTTTTACACACACACACACACACACACACACACACACACTGTACTCACTCTATAACTACCCAGTCATGAGCCACCCTAGTACCACCTTCCACATCCTTCATGTTGGGAAACGGCTCACTGGCTCTCTACGCTACCTCTTCAGGATGATGGTTTTTCTCTCTGTCCCTGGTCATTGCAAAACCCCTTTAGGAATTGTCTCATATTTGGTATTTCCACTTCCTCTCTCCTCACTCTCCCTTAAACCCACTCCAGTCAGAATCTCGCCCTAACACTTGAGAGAAATAGTTCTCATGACCAGGGATTTCCCCCACCAAAGCCCTCGGCCTCACTTGCCAATAGCGCTCCGCACAGATGGCCACACCTTTCTTCACTCAGCTCCAGAGAACCAACTCCCAGGCTTTTTTCTACCCATGGAAGAGTCTTCTTCAGGTTCCTATTCTGTTGCCTCCTCCTCCTCCCACCATCTAAATGCTGCCTGGCCTCAGCATCTTCTTCTCCCGCTATATTGTACTTCCCGAGTGGTCCCATAAAAATCTCATAATTTCAAATACTCTGACAGCTCCAAAATGTGTACCTCTACCCTGCCCCTGACTCAGAACCATCTGTCTACCTGCACGTTGCACATATCCACTGACTCTCAAATCTAGCCTGCCGCAAGCTTCTGATTAGCCATTATCCCTGCCTGCAGCTGCTCGACCAAACTCCTTGGAGTCAGCATTACCTTTTTGAAATGGCACACTCCACATCCAATCCATAGCAAATCCTGTACTATCTTCAAAACAGATGCAGAGTCCCACGACTCCTCACCACTTCTGCCTCTCTTCCCTCTGCATCATTGCAACGGGTTCCTTGCCCTGTGTTTCTTTTTTGCTTTCTTGTCCCTTCTTCAGTTTAATCTCCAAATATAAACCAGATTAATGCAAGGCATTCCACCACAGTCCCAACCCTAACAGCTTCCCACTGCATTTAACGGCATTATTCTCACATGGTCTAAGCTGGATCTGGATCATGGCTCGGTCTTCTCCCATCTCCTGTGTATATTAAACACACTCCACCCTCTCTTGGGCCTTTGCACTTACGTTTCTCTCTGCCTGAACTGTCTTTCATTCAGTTCTTCACATGGATCATCGTCCCCAGGAGCTAGTGATCCCTCACTTAAAAGAACATCTGTTTTCTTCACAGCACACACTATATAACTTTAGAGTGCACACTTATGCACTACATACCCTACAATCCTATGTAAGCTTCACGCAGACAACTCTTGTTCAGCATGCCTCTGTTTGAAACTTCACCTTGTACACCACTGGAATTTAGTAAGTGTGCATTGTTAATTAACTAATTAATTCTCAGAGTCAGAGCATTGACTTTAGGGTCATTAACCTCCAGGCATCACTTAGTGAGCAATAACATGAGCCCATAGTCTGAGTTTGTACTTCATTTGTCAACTTGACACATTCTGGAATCACCTGGGATGAGAATCTCAACGATTGTCTAGACTAGGTTGTTCTATGGGCTTGTCTGTGGGGGACTGATATCTCCATGGCTTTAACTGAGGTAGGAGGGCCTCAGTTGTGGTTGGCGTCATTCCCTAGGCAGGAGATGTTGGACTGTATAAGAGTGAAAAGTGTATTCTGAGCACAGACGTGCGGACAGTGGTCACTCTCTTCTGACTGTGAATGTAATGTGACCAGCTGCTTCAAGCTCCTGCCAAAGTGGTCTCCCCACTGTGGAACTGTGAGCTAATAAACCTTCCTCCTCTGGGTTGCTTTTCTCATGCAGTTTTTTTTTTCACAGCACCAGAAACATACTACAACAGAGTTCACAGAAGTCTCTTCTTACTGATGCTACAGTTTCTCACTCATTAGCAGCAAAAGATGTGGTTCCCCACTGTACAGGGAGTGGTCAAGAACATCCAGTGGTAACACCAGCAGACCATTACCCACACCTATTTCCCTTTGCTGGCTGTCTCGGTGGAATATTATATGTCTCTGCCATTCTCTCCCGATGCCTCCTCTGTTTTACCAGTTGCTAGGATCAGAACTGTAGCCCTGACAGCTGAACAAGCTAAACTAGGCTACCTATCCTCAATAGACAAACTGAACAGACAAGTACTAATCAAACACAGAAATGGAATAGTTAATGTGGCTGCGTTGGGAAGAGAAACAAAGAGGTCCTGTGACCATCTAACTCTACCTTTAGGGTCCTGACTTGAGATTAGGTTTAACTAGAGGGCAAGAAGTACAAAGAACCACAAAGTCCTGACCAAGATGTGGACCCCACTCATCATCATCTGGGCTCCAGTGTCTCCTGCAAGGTGGTTTAAAAGTTGTCAGAACTTTGTGAAATCTCTGCCTGGGAGACAAGTTCCTCCTCTGGCTGGTACCAGGATTCAGCCATTTCTTTCTCACAGCATGAGATTCTGGGAGAAAATCTCAATTTCCTGGGGACCAGTTTTAACAGTCTGACTGTCACAAGGAATTTCTCTTTAGACTAACTTCATTTCTGCCAGGAAGGTGACACCGGTGACAGGCACACCAGTTTTACACGTGTACACTCTAGCTTGGTTTTTCACACCTGTTTCTAAGGACTGTTATCTTCAGCATCTGATAGTCTAGGATCTCTCTAAAAGCTTGTGTCTTTCATCCTATAGAAACTAACAGACAAGCATCTCTCAAGAAAGTTAACTTCACCTGCTATGTCCATTTCCATCTGCTGTGTCCATTTCCATACAAGGGATTCACTCCTCAGTCCTCTGCCTGATGCTTTGCTCATATAATCCCTACTAAAATTGCTCTTCATAAAGTCCCCCTAAATACTCAGAACTGTGAGTTCTCTTCTTTTCTATATTTTTTTGAGAAATATGTGGTTAACCTACCTTTACAAAACAAAATATAATTATTATAGATTTGTCCATAGTAGAAAATAAACATGTCTCACAATTCTCCCCTAATACAATTAAAGCTAACGTTTTTGTAAATATATCTCCAAGGAGAAATAGAATGGGGAAAGAAATTTCTGAAAATTTCCTAGATTAATAGAGACATAAAAACCTCAGATTGAAGGATCAAAAAAGGGACTAAGCTATATGTAGTGCATTATTCTAAAACAAACTGCAGCATGAGCAAAAACAGAGAAGAAAAGCCAGTTACCACAAAAAGCCAACAAAAAGACCTACATCACACTTCTCTATGGCAACAATGGGGACCAGAAGATAATGGAATAGTATCTTCAAGATGCTGAAAGAAGAAAATTTAAACCTAGAATTCACTGTAGAACTAATTAATCTGTCATCAGGAATGGGATCAAAACTGTGTTACCTTGGCATGTGCTTTGCCTGACCAAACACTGTTACTGGCCCTGGTGGCCCATCAGAAAGTCCTAGAGCTTTAAGAAAGATGCATGCAAGGTGCCACACCCTGTGACACTCTGACTTTGAGGGCAGGAAAAGATCTCAAGCATCCATGCATCTATTAAAACAAACAGATCAATGGTTCTAACCAGGACTAGAAATCTAGAACAGTGGTTCGCCATCCTGGAAGTACATTCTGATCATCTAGAAGAGGTAAAAAAAAAAAAAATATTGATATCTTCCATTGCCAACCAACAGATTCCAGTCTTGTTGGTTTGGGTGGGCCTACATACCAATCCTAGATACAGGTTTTTTATTTATAAGACATTTAGAAATGGGGCTGGAGAGGTGGCTCAGAGGTTAAAAGCACTGGCTGTTCTTCCAGAGGTCCCGAGTTCAATCCCCAGAAACCACATGGTGGCTCACAACCATCTGTAATGAGATCTGACTCACTCTTCTGGCATGTAGACAGAACACTGTATGTGTAATAAATAAATAAATCTTAAAAAAGAAAAAAAAAGAAAAGGAAAAAGAAATTCAAACAACATCTGGAGTCCAACTTTTGGGGCATGAACTCATGAAAAAGCCACTTGTCTGTGACTTTGCAGCCAGCTCAAGCCCAGACTCAGGCCAAGACTTGTGCTCCAAAAATGCTGGAATTAGCCAGTTTTGCATTCCCCTGTGCATATGGCTGGATTTTTTACTTCTTTCTTCTCCTGGTGGGTTTTGGCTTTCACTTGGCACCCACACTAAGTAGCTACCTCACTTCACAGTCATCTGAATCATCATCATCAGAGATTTGGTGAGTCGATTAAGAATTCTTTTTTTTTCCCTTTCTTTTTTTTTTTTTTTTTTTTGGAGCTGAGGATCGAACCCAGAGCCTTGCGCTTGCCAGGCAAGTGCTCTACCACTGAGCTAAGTCCCCAACAAAAAATAGTTTAGGGTTTCTTTTGTTGTTGTTGTTTTGTTTTGTTTTTTGGTTGTTTTTGTTTTTAGCTGAGGATCAAACCCAGGGCCTTGTGCTTGCTAGGCGAGTGCTCTACCACTGAGCTAAATCCCCAACCCAAGAATTCTTAAAGTGAGGAATTAGTTAAAAGAAAGTTTTTCCCACATTAAAAACTGGGAAACATTTTTACAATGGATGGCATTTGGTCTCTGTTTGACTATATATTAAATGGTCTGAAAATGGAACAATTAAATGAGAGGATAATTAATGTTGATGGGATAGATGTAATGTCAATTATAAATATTATTTCTTTGATTGTTTTTGTTTTATCATTTAAAAAAAGTTGGTTAATATGAGTGCCAAGATAAAACTTTTAGAAAAACTTGTTAAAACAGACCATAGAAATATTCAGACTCAGACAGAGAAATTTAAAGAAGAACCAATCTCAGCATTGCATTATAAGGTTACAGAGAAACAGCCTAAGGCTTTCAAACAGCCAACCTTAACCTATCCAGTAACCTTACAGGAATTACCCAGTGATAGATATCCTCAAGACTATGTAAGAGCTGACAGGACTCATGTGCAAATGTTAGATTTGAGGAGATTCAGAAAAGCAATAATCTCATATGGCATCCACTCATCTTTCATGAAGCAGATGTTAAACTTGTAGTCAACTTATAATAGAATTATCACTCAAGACTGGAGAGATTTGGTTACAATAGTTTTAAAGGCTGGTCCCAATTACAGTGAAGGACCTGATGGAAAGATAAGTCTAAGACCATTGAACAACAGAGTAGGGTGAAAGGTATTGAAATTTGCCAAGATCAATTTCTTGGAGAAGGTGATTATGATGATATACAAGGACAGTCTTAATATGATGACCACACCCTGGCTTTATGTTGAATGGAAGCCTTGAATGTTTGGGAAAGAATTGAAGAAGTAGAAAAGAAATTTGAGTCATTTACAAAAGTTGTACAGGGCCCAAAAGAAACTATCACTGATTTCTTATAAATATTTACTACAACAGTAAATAGAATGATACCAAATTCAGAAGGTAGACAGATAATAATTGAATCTCTGGCTTTTGAAAATGCTAATTCACAATGCGAAAGGATAATTAGGCCATTAAAGGCTAGATCAGCACCCTTAGAGGAATGGATCCGAGATACAATTAATATTGAATCTCATGATCATGATGATGCTTGAATAGGAGAGGTGATTTCCAGAGATTTGAAGAAAAATGGAAACATCAAATGTTTCAATTGCGGTAAACAAGGTCACCTAAAACGGGTCTATAAACAGGGTATTCCTAGTAACAATGTTTTTTTCTAGGAAGAATCCCAATAGAATGTCCCTCCCTTCTGGATTATGCAGAAGGTGTGGTAAAGGCAGACATTGGACTAATAAGTATAGATCAACAAGGGACAGTCAAGGTAATCTTTTGCCATTGGGAAACTCCATGACCTCCTCTTGAAGGTCCTCATATCAAATTTGGTTCAGTCTTTTCCTCTCACCATGGAAGAAACTTCTTCCCAGAGCAATTAAAGAACCTAATGCCTATTATAAAAAAAAAAAAAAGAAAGAAAAGAAAAGAAAAGAAAAAAAAACTGCTCAGGGTGAGAAAAAATTTGGGAGAAACCATAAAGTGAATTTTTTGGCAAACTTCTATAAATGGACAAAATCCAAAATTAAAAAGATGAATAAATGACATTCACATTGAAGGTCTTGTAGACACAGGTGCAGATGTGACAAGAGTTGCATCAGAATCTTGGCATCCAAATTGGCCTCTTCAAGAGGTAAATGTTCAGCTGTTAGGGATTAGAACATTATCTCAAGTGAAACATAGCACTAGATGGGTCAAAGGTATAGGGCAAGAAGAACAGAGAAGAAAATTAAAGCCATATGTGGATAATAGAGCTATGAATCTATGGGAACATAGTTTATTACCACAATGGAATACCCAGATTAACATTCCTCCAATCTCAGAAACAAACCATAAACTAACATATGTTTCTTATAAAGAACAGTCACTAACCATCCAGATTGTACAAGAACAAGACACAACAGCTGCTGATCTTTCAAAGACACCAACAGCTCTACCTTTAAAATGGTTAACAGACAAGCCTGTATGGGTTCAGCAATGGCCTTAACAACAGAGAAACTGCAGGCCTTAGAACAGCTGGTACAAGAGCAGTTAAATGCTCAACATATTGAAGAATCAACCAGCCCTTGGAATTCTCTTGTATTTGTTATTAAAAAGAAATTTGACAAGTAGAGAATGGTAACAGATCTAAGAGCTGTTAACAATGTAATTCAGCCAGTGGACTCTCTACAATCTGGAATTCCTTTGCCTACTCTGTAACCTAAAGGATGGCCTCTTATAGTTATCAATTTAAAAGACTGTTTTTTCTCAATACCCTTACAAGTAAAAGACAGAGAAAGATTTGCCTTTATAGTGCCTACTTACAATAATTCTCAGCCTGTTAAGAGTTATCAATGAAAGGTTTTCCCACATGGAATGTTAAGTAGCCCAACCTTGTGCCAATATTTTGTATGATAGCCATTGGAAGTAATACACAAACAATTTCCTCAATCTATAGTTTATTATTACATAGATGACATTTTACTAGCTGATTCCAATGTAGATGCTTTAGAAAGAATGTTTGAAGAAATAAAGAAAAATTTGCCTTGTTAGGGATTACAAATTGCTCCTGAAAAGATACAAAGAGAAATCCTATTAATATTTAGGATATAAAATATGTCTACAAAAAATTATACCCCAAGAGGTGTAAATTAGGGGAGATCAATTATGAACACTTACTGACTTTCAGAGATTGTTCAGAGACATTTCCAATTTATTGACTACTATTGGGGTAAAAATTTATAAACTAAGAAATTTGCTCAAACTTTAGAGGGTGACAAGGACTTAAATAACTGAAGATAATTATCAGCTAAAGCTGAGAGAGAATTGGCTTTGGTGGAAAAGAAAATACAGGATGCACATGTGGATCATTTAGATCCAAAGCTTGGTTATTTTACCCTCTAAGCATTCTCCTACAGGAATTTTAATGCAGACAGAAGATATTATATTGGAATAGATATTTCTACCAAATAAACAGAGTAAAAAAATCAAAATGTATATGGAAAAGATCTCTGAGTTGATTTTAAAAAGAAAATTGAAACTTTGTCAATTTGCAGGAATAGGCCCAGCAGAAATTATAGTACTCTTAAATAATGATGAAATTGACAAATTATGGACAGAAAGTGAACCTTGGCAAAGAGCTTGAAGTTATTTTTTTGGGAGAGATTAACAACAAATATCCCAAAAGCAACAGAATTAAACTTATAAAGAGAACTAACTGGATCCTACCTCACATTGTAAGGAAAACACCAATATCTGGAGCGGAGTGTGTACATTTTATACTGATGCAAACCAAAAAGGAAAGTCAGGTTGCAAATCAGAAAATTTAAGTAAAGTGGTTCAAAGTCCTTATAATTCTGTCCAAAAATCAGAATTACATGCCATTCCAATGATCTTAATGGATTTTTTTTGGAACCTCTAAACATAGTTACTGAATCTCAGTATACAGAAAGCATGGTCTTAAACATTGAAACTGCTGAATTTATCTATGATGAGTCAGAATTAACTTTGTTACTTATTCAGTTACAAGAAATAATGAGGAATAGAAACCATTCCTTATATATAAGTCACATCCAATCCCATAAGAGTCTGCCTATCAATCAACTACTGATAGGAAATGTGCTGGAGGCCTCAGAATTGCATTTTAAAAAAAAGGTCAAGTCAATAGTAAGGGTTTAAAAAGGGGGTTTTCCATAACCTGGAAGCAAGCCAAAGAAATTATAAGGAAATATCCTACTTTTTCTTTTTACAATCAAACTCTACTACCAGCAGGATGTAACCCAAAGGATACTCAGAAGGATGAAATTTGGTAGATGGATGTGTTTCCTTTTGTAGAATTTGGAAAATTAAAATATGTACACCATACCACTGATACTTATTCAGGATTTCAATGGACAGCTGCTCTGAGTTCCAAAAAAGGCTGATTCTGTGATCACACATTTACTAGAAGTTATGGCCATCATGGGTATACCTGTACAAATTAAAACTCACAATGCTCAAGCATGTGTCTCTGGTAAAATGAAACAGTTTTTTGCTTATTACAATATAAAACATATTACAGGTATACCACATAATCCTACAGACCAAGCAGTCATAGAAAGATCAAATCAAATTCTAAAGGATATGCTAAATAAACAGAAAAGGGTAACAAAAACCCCCAGAAATATATTACATAATGCTCTATTAACTTTGAATTTTCTCAATGCTAATGAGAAATGAACAGCAGCTGGGGAGAGACATTGGATAATAGAAAAATACAGAATTAAATCAGCCTGTATACTTTAAAGATGTGCTGACCTCAAAATGGAAACCAGGATATGTGTTACATTGGGGATGAGGTTTTGCTTTTGTTTCTACAGGAGAAGATAAGCTGTGGGTAACATCAACATTGATAAAGGTTTGATTTGAACAAGACAGACCTCTTAATTAGAAGAGGTGATAGTTCATCAACCAGTGTGACCATTCAATTTAAATTAACTTATACCACTAATAAAAGTTTTTTATTTGATCAGATATAATTTGCCAAAATGGAACATCCCCAAAGTTAGGTTTAGGGAAGGGTTTTGCTTTTGTCTTTCAGGAGAATGAAGGCTAAGACATCTGAAGAACACTGGACAAATGAGACATTTGAAGAAAAAGGACAAATCATCCAGAAAAAAAAAAAATGTCCCAAGAAAAAAAGAGTAAATTGGCCTATTGGTATATCACATATATAAAAGGATGAAATTTTATAAGTTTCATAAGTTTCCAAATGTTTGTTTCTGCTGTACTCTACAGACACATAATGCAAATGGTCTTTATGTCCCAGTTCAATTAAAAATTAAAGCTGGCATTGGAGTTGGAGTGTGACTCTCTCCTTCTCTAAACCCAAGCATACTTGTTAAAAGAAAATGCAAAATCTCTGTATCATGTCAGAAAAGCCACCAGATATGGAACAGAATAAAAACCAAAATTAAAGGACTATTCTATTGCTATTAATCTCATGATGCTTTGGTTTTACCTTTACTCTTTATAATTTTTCTTAAGGTATGAATTTTATATAAACATTTATAAGACTAATATATATATTAAACTTTTGTCATGGTATTAATGGTCATATAGAGTACTAACTAATTCTAGAAAAAGGCTTCATCTAGCTTCCTGTACATGATTTCAGGTTTGAGTCTCTATCCGTTTTATGTAGTGAACCATGACCATTCACCTAACAGCAACTTTGAAGTCTCCAAAAAGATGATGGGACCCCACAACAATGATTCCACATGGACTATGATATACCAACAAGCTGACATATACCACCCAAAGATTGGCTTTGGACTACATACTGCTCAGAACAATATCAAGATGGCTAGCTGAGATGATACAGCCTCACAGACTACTCCAATCAGGATTTGACTGTAATCCTAAAGTTTCTTTGTGTCTCTATAAGACTACCAGTGCCCCCAAGCAGCAGGAAGTAGCCTAGAAAACTACATCCACATTCCCCAAAAATTGATTATTGATGTCTGTCTTTGTTTAGGGGTCAGTTAAAAATTGTTATTGGTCATAGTGGAGGACTCAACTGCTTCCATGTCGCAGCAATCCACTCATTTTTAATAAACCATGTTCATTAAGCTGCTAAATAAAAGGTGAAAAAAAATAACAAGAAACCAGAACACAAACCAGGTCCCATAAACATTTCTGGCATTTCTGACTTCTGGCCAGGACAAAATGTCATAGAACCAAAGACATTATGGCTTCTGAACAAGACAGAGCTTATTGTCAAGGACAAGAAACAGATCTGCTCATTTTCCAGGTCCCTGCCCTAAACTGACTGACAGGTTTCCTTGAGTTTTATCACCCACAGGAGCAAGCAAGCCCTCTACTGCTGAACTGCATGCCCTGCCCAAAACAGAATCAACATTGCTCAAGTTACTTTTGGTTGTAAGATTCCAACCAAGAAGTTAACATGCTCAGGGGAAGTGCTGTAGAGCAAACACTGTTGCCTGAGCATCCTGAGGGCTTTATTTGGGTAGCTGTGCCTTGGTTTACCCTAGGGGTGAGTGATGATCGATGCAGATGAGACAAGAGTTTATCAGTGAGCTCTTTCTGGTCATAGGAAGTGATGGACCAAAGATCTTCAGAGCGAGCCATGTGTCACCAAACGCCAAGTTTGCACTGTGATGTGTAGGTTTTACTTTTGAGCTAGCTGGTGTTAAAAGACAAACTTACAACAACTCAGTTAAATGGTTTTTATTGGTGCCTTAGTCAGTATTCTATTGCTATGAAAAGACACCGTGACCACAGCAACTCTTAGAAAAGAAAGCATTTAATTGGGGGCTTGCTTGTAGTTTCAGAGTCCATTACTGTTATGTCCAGATTGCAGGGACCCTCCACAGAAACCAAATTCCGTATGTAAAAGCAAAGAGCCTTTATTTTCAAGCTCAGAGCTTGGACTCTCTGTCCAATACAGCGGTGAGAGCAGAGAGCCCTGAGCTCAGGCAGGGTGGGGTTTTTTATCATAGCTGAGATTGGGGTGAGGGGATTTCCAGGGTTCAGGACCCTGATTGGCTGACATTTGTCTAGGGGTATAGGGAATGTTTAGAATGTCAGGTATTTCCTCTTAGATGCAAGCCCCACTTGGAAGGGTCAGCTTATGGCTTTTCCTGGGTCCAGGTGTTGCCTGCTAGAAGCTGTGTCTGGGCCTCTAAGCCTGTCCTGGCAAGCTGTTTTGAGTCCCCCATCACATTACCATCATGGCAGGGAGCATGGCAACACACATGTTGCTAGATCAGTAGCTGAGAGGTACATCCTGATCTGCAGGGGGAGAGAGAGAGACACAGAGAGAGAGACAGAGAGAGACAGAGAGAGACTGGGGCTGGCATGGGCTTTCAAAATCTCAAAGCCCACCCTCAGTGGCACACTTCCTCCAACAAGGCCACACCTCCTAATCCTTCAAACAATTTCATTCCCTAGTGACTAAGCATTCAAATGTATGAGTCTGTGGCGTCATTCCTACTCACACAATTGGCTTTCATTCCCTTCTAGACTTAGGCAGATCTTCATTCTGTGAAATAGATGAAGTGTTTTGATGGCCTAAGCAGAAGATGTTGATTTTATCAACTGAAAAATATCAGAAGCAAAAGAACTTACTGGTCATTCAAGACAACAGAAACATAATGAATTGGTTAACAGGGGCTTACTTTCCATTACCTGTTTCCTCTTAGGAGTTGCAGCTTGGAGAGTTTCATTATCATATCAATTGACACAGGCTTGTCTGGAAAGTTTGGCCTTGGCTTCTGTGACCCCAATTTCTTGGAAGGTCAGATAAACCGCTTAGTTTCGTCTTTCCTGCATGTGATTTCATTTTTTTAGTTTAGTCTGATCTGTACTGCAGGAGCTTAGACAGAAACAATGGCATCCTGTAATTTTCATGTAACACCATAAAAAAGCATCCATATTGCCAGGTGGAAGTGGTGCATGTCTTTAATCCCAGCACTTGGTGGGAGGGGGCAGGAGGATCTCTGTGGTTTGAGGCCAGCCTGGTCTACAGAGTGAGTTCCAGGACAGAGAGAAACCCTGTCTCGATAAACAAAAACAAAAGGCAAACAAAACAAACAAGGCATCCGTTTTACTGAAATTACTGCAGAAAACAAAAGGTTTTGTGTTTTGTATGTGTATGGGTGTAGGCATGTGTGGTGTGAGTGTGTGTATTCACACGTGTGTGCAGGTACACGTGCACGTGCTTATAGTGTTCAATGTCTTTTTAGAAGGTTCTTAACATTACATTTTGAGGCAAGGTCTCTTGCTGAACTTGGAGCTCATCAATTCTGGCTAGTCTAGCCAGCCAGCTTGCTCCAGGGTTGCTTTGTCTGTGCCTGAGGTACACAGCTGGCCACCGTGCCTGCCTGGTGTGACGTGGGTTCTGGGAACTGGAACGCCTGTCCTCACATTTGCAGGGCAAGCGTCTCCCCAAGCCCCAAGAAAAGCAGCTTCTTTTTTTGTAAGATGTGTTTTAGTTTTAATTATCTGTGTGTGTGTGTGTGTGTGTGTGTGTGTGTGTGTGTGTGTGTCTGTGTCTGTGTCTGTGTGTGTATGTGTGTGTCTGTGTCTGTGTGTGTGTGTGTGTCTGTGTCTGTGTGTCTGTGTGTCTGTGTCTGTGTGTGTATGTGTGTCTGTGTGTGTCTGTGTGTGTCTGTGTGTGTGTGTGTGTGTGTCTGTGTGTGTATGTGTGTGTCTGTGTGTGTGTGTGTGTGTGTCTCTGTGTGTGTGTCTGTGTGTGTCTGTGTCTGTGTGTGTGTCTGTGTGTGTGTGTGTGTGTGTGTGTGTGTGTGTGTATGTGTGTGTATGTGTGTGTCTCTGTGTCTGTGTATGTGTGTGTGTGTGTGTGTGTGTGTGTGTGTGTCTGTGTGTGTGTGTCTGTGTGTGTGTGTGTCTGTGTGTGTGTGTGTCTGTGTGTGTCTCTGTGTCTGTGTATGTGTGTGTCTGTGTCTGTGTGTGTATGTGTATGTGTGTGTGTGTATGTGTGTGTATGTGTGTGTCTCTGTGTCTGTGTATGTGTGTGTGTATGTGTGTCTGTGTCTGTGTGTGTGTGTCTGTGTGTGTCTCTGTGTGTGTGTGTGTGTGTGTGTGTGTGTGTGTGTGTGTGTGTGTGTGTGTGTGTGTGTCTGTGTGTGTGTGTCTGTGTGTGTGTCTGTGTGTGTGTGTCTCTGTGTGTGTGTGTGTGTGTGTGTGTGTGTGTGTCTGTGTGTGTGTGTGTCTCTGTGTGTGTGTGTGTCTGTGTCTGTGTGTGTGTGTGTGTGTGTGTCTGTGTGTGTGTGTGTCTGTGTGTGTGTCTGTGTGTGTGTGTCTGTGTGTGTGTGTCTGTGTGTGTGTGTCTCTGTGTGTGTGTGGTGTGTGTGTGTGTGTGTGTCTCTGTGTGTGTGTGTGTCTCTGTGTGTGGTGTGTGTCTGTGTGTGTCTGTGTGTGTGTCTGTGTCTGTGTGTGTGTGTGTGTCTGTGTGTGTGTGTGTGTGTGGTGTGTGTGTGTGTGTCTGTGTGTGTCTGTGTGTGTGTCTGTGTGTGTGTGTGTGTGTGTGTGTGTGTGTGTGTGTCTGTGTGTGTGTGTGTGTCTGTGTGTGTGCATGAACATATGACTGCAAGTGCCCATGAGAACCAGCGCTGAGTGCCGATCCTCTGAAGCTGGAGTTACAGGCAATTGTGAGCTGCTTGGGTGTTGGGAACCAAACTCTGGTCCTCTACAAGATCAGTGTGTGTTCCTAACCACTGAGCTATCACAGGCTCTAGTCCAGACACCTCTTCACTTCTTAGGAAATTTGAAATTCTCTCTCTCTCTCTCTCTCTCTCTCTCTCTCTCTCTCTCTCTCTCTCTCTCTCCACCCCCCTGGCCCTCTCTCCCTCCCTCCTTCCCTCCCTCCCTCCCCCTCCTCTGCTCTCCCTCGCTCATTTTCTGCAGTGTATAGTTTCTGAGGAATGTAGAATTAACTGTGTGTATTCAGACTTCACAGGGGGCCGGGTCTGAAACCATTCCTCCTGCCTCCTCAGACCCACACAGCCCTGGTCAAGCTTCCATCTCTGCTCTTCTCTGTTTCTTCTCTCTTGTTTTCTTCCACATAAATATAAATAACCTGGTTATCAGCTAGAGCTGACATGTTTCTAGAACTTGCAGTCAGCAGGAAATCATTACAGAACTCTTTAGAACATTTTTTTTTCAAGACAGTCTTTCTCGGTGTAGCCCTGGCTGTCCTGGAACTCACCCTGTAGACCAGGTTGGCCTTGAACTCACAGAGATCCACCTGCCCCTGCCTCCTGAGTGCTGGGATTAAAGGTGTGCACCACCACCACCTGTCTCAAACTTTTATTATTAGTATTTTCTGTGTATGGATGTTTTGCCTACATGTATGTCTGTGCATCATATGAGTACTCGATGTCCGTGGAAGCCAGAAAAGGCAGTCAAATTCCCTAGAACTGGAGTTGCAGATTGTAGTGAGCAACCTGTGGGTGCTGGGAGTCTGACCCTGGGCCTCCAGAAGAGCACCAGTTCTCTTAACTGCTGAGCCAGCTCTCCAGCCTCTACTTAGTACAAATTCTTAATTCAGCTGGTGAAACTCGATTTACAGTTTGATAAATTAAGCAGAGCTGAGAGCTTGACCTTTACATTGCCACCAACTTGCCACATTTCCTTAAATCTCAGTGGAACCCTTGGGTTAAAGCCTATGCAAACATATGGAGGCAAAATGTTATGTGAGCCTTCTGGGGCATTTCCTTGCAGGAGGAAGGAATGATGTGGTAGCCGCAGCGTCTCCTGTCATGAGTGCAGGGCCACAGCCGAGGAGCTTGGGTTGCTAACGACCGCAGAGTCCCCACGCCAGCCCTGAACTACCTACATTCTTGTCTCCTTACTCATGCAAATATTTGGAGGCTTTCTCTTCCTTGCAACTGATACCTGATGTTCTTGTTCTCACAAAAAGGCCCAGGACACAGGTGAATCTGCTGAGATGGGTCCCTGAAGGTTTCCAGAAAGGGGCCTGGGCAGAGCCTGCAGAGCACTCAGAGGATGTGCATGACGCTAGATGATCTGGGTCTGAATGAAGGGAAATACTAGGGCCCACAGGGAAACGGAGTGGGCAGATACCCTGCAACGCATGCAGAAAGAAGTTTAACTCGAGGGCAAGGGCTGTGTGAGATGGACTGAGAGTAACATGGGGGCAGGCCAGGTCTTCAGGCGCCCTGAGCTGACGGAAGTCAATTGCTCTGCTAACGATTGGAAAAGCCTTGGTTATATTTTGAAGAGATCTGGTTAACATGTTCCCTTTGGCTGCTTAGGGATGTGATTTATAGACAGCAAAGTCACTTAGGATAATAAAACCCCCAGGCCTGGTTGCAAACTGCGGAGATTTTTCAAGAAGAAAGGCGCCATTTAAACATCTCAATCAGCTTTTCTCCAGTGAGTGATATCCTGAGGAAACAGGCTTCAAACGTGTCTCCATCCTTCACACATTCAAGAAGAAAGATAAGAGAAATTGAGAAAGAAATACTAGAATGGCTGCATTCATTTCAAATATTTGACATTAGGAGAGTCTTGGAGCAGGTTTGTAAGAACTACAACTCCCAGCACGCAGGGGTCCACTGTCATCTTCTTCCTCATTTCTAAAAGCTCTTAATTGACTGAGAAAATTTGGGTTAAATATAAATTGGTGTTTCAGGCCAGCCTGGGCTGTGTAGCAGAGTCTGTTTCAAAAAAGAAAAGAAAAGGCTGGCTGTGGTGGCGCACGCCTTTAATCCCAGCACTCGGGAGGCAGAGGCAGGTGGATCTCTGTGAGTTCGAGGCCAGCCTGGTCTACATGGTGACTTCCAAGACAGTTAGGGCTACATAGTGAGACCCTGTCTCAAAAAACTAAAATTAGGAGGAGGAAGAGAGGAGAGGAGGGGAAGCATAGAAAAGGGAGGTCAAAGAAGAGAAGGAAGGGAGGGAAGAGGAAAGGAAAAGGGAGGGAGGGAGGGAGGGAGGGAGGGGAAAGGGAGAACGGAGGAGAGGAAAAGGAAAAGAAGCAAAGAGAAACGGGGAAGTGGAGAGAGAGCCCATTTGAATGAAGGTGTCTATCCTGTAATAAGAATATGTGTCGTTTTAAAAATAGCTTATCTTCTATACATTACACCCAGCTGGGCTATGGCCTTTCTGTTCAACATCTTTTCTTTCCAAGTGAATAAAATCTTCAACTCTGAACATAACCTTTGTCTGTAGAAGCACCACACTGACAATGACCGTGCCTCAAAGTAGCCTCGTTCCCCTGGGTCACCACGCAGCAGGCACACACTCAACCACAAAGGCTCCATACTTGAAAGACAGAAACCAGTTGTTCCCTATGTCTACAAAGCTCTAAAAACCATAAATGATGTTCTGAAATTGGAAACAAGGAAATAAAACAAGTGGTCCATTTTCAGGCAGTAGCACGCTCCAATAAAAACACTCTACTTACATAAACATGAAATCTTCATAGAAACTACATGATGGTTAGTTTCATGTGCCAACTTGCCTGGGTTAAGGAATGCCCAAATAGCTGGTCACATGCTATCCATGGACATGGATGTGGATGTGGGGATGTCTCCAGCAGAGATGAGCATCAGGAGCTCCCTGCTTCTACCACAGGCTCTACTAGAGGTTCTGGGAGTTGAACCAGGTTGTCAGGTTTTTGCACAGCAAGCCATCTTGCTGGCCCGAGATGAGGAACTGACTCAGAAGGCTGACTTCAGACTGAGTTCATCGACCTCACAAATGTGGCATGTGCAACCCAGCGCAGGCCTGATTGGATAGAAGGTAAGGAAGGATGAGTCTGTTTTCTACCTGAACTTGGCTGTTCATCTTCTCCTGCCCCCTCTCCCCCCTTCTCCTTCTCGTCCCCCCACCCCACACACACACCAGCACTCCTGACCTTCACATCAGATGAGCTACCCAGGTTCTCAGGCTTCAGGCTTGGATGGAGCTGTACCCCTAGCTTTCCCAGGCCTCCATCTTGCAGACATCTGCTCAACCTCCACAGTCATGTGATCTGACCTGACCCCTTGTGCTAGATCTCTACATAGCTGGGTGTTGGCTTTATTTCTCTGAGGAATGCTGACTGATATGCCAGCTGAAAGAAAAGTGGTGGCTAGTTCTTCAGTGCTTGTGTGGGAGTCAGCCTGAATCCCTTGCATTTGGCAGGTACTCAGAGGCCGGCCGAGGAGTTAGACATCTTTAAAGCACAAAAGGAGGAAGGGCCCAGTGATGCCCTGGTTGAAGACCTTCCGCATGGGAAACAGCAAGCAGGTTGACAAAGGAAAGACATCCCTGTCACTGGATTTCTCTGGTTGCTCCAAAGTTAGAAGGAGAGGCAAAATTGGGGAAGACATTGGTTATTAATCGTGCCCTGAGCATTTTGTGTCAACTGTTACAGAGGGTGACTGATCTGGGTTCTGGATTGGCACTAGAGACAGGCATCTATCTGGCCTGGTGTCCCGCAAGTCTGACACACAGCAGGCTGGCTTCCTGCGCCGTGCTTGCACATAAGGGGATGGTTTCCTGGACTGAAGACTGCAGGTCATGGCTCAGAGCTCTGTTGTCTTATGTGCTCATGTCCGCGTGCATAGTTTATCTCCCATCTCTCAGACAGAAATTTCCAGCATACCTAGGGAGCCAATTGGGGAGACAGTTAATTCGCATAGGCCACTTTGTCCACAGTGCCTGAGATGTACCTGCTTAAACCAGCACACTCTCCTAGCTCTGCCCCATGACAGCAAGGAGAGGCGGGAGGCAATGATTACAGCAGCGGAGGGCTCTAAGAGAAAAAGAAGATGGTACTGTGGTTCTCAGCCAAGGCTTAGAGCCTCGTGGACAGCTCTGAGCTCGTACTAATCCTACAGTGCCTCCCACCCATCCCCCATCCCACCCCCTTGTCTTAAAGATTCTGCTGTAACAAAGCAAGGCTGAGCATTGGGGATTCCCCCCTCCCAAACTTCCCTTGTGATTTTAAGATGCAGCCCGCATCGGCAGCTCATGACCAACATGAATAATGACCTTTGAGAGACACCATGGAAGCGGTGAGCAATTAGTGACAATGGAGGAATCGGGGCAGGTAGCCAGGAAGCCTTGATCTTTCAGTCCTGCGATGTTGAGCTTTAGAAATAAGATGAGTGGGGAGCTAAGCCAGAATAGCAAATAGGTAGAGGTCATGGTGTGTGAGAGACTCAGGATGCAATATGAGAATGCTGCAGCATGGAGTGTGCATAAAACACGTTCAAGCCAGATGGGTCTCAGCACTGAGAGGCGGATGTGGTCTCCGGGTTCCACCTCTACATAAGAAGCTATTTACAACTGGCATCTGCTGGCAGAGGGAAAGCCAGTTTTCTCTGTTGGAGTGTCCCTGGGCTCATCACCCACACTCCAAGGAAGGCCTTGTGCCCAGGAGTAGTTGGACAACACAAAAGAACCCCCAGCATTTTGTTTGAACATTTTGTTTTGGTCTATTTTATTTTAGTTGGTTGGTTTTGTTTGTTTGTTTGTTTGTTTTGGCATGGTTGGTTTTGGGGGGGTTTTGTTTGTTTTATTTTTCATTTTTGAGTTTTTATGAGTTTATTTTATTTTATTATTATGTTTTTGGAGGCAGAGAGAACAAAGTTGTGTGGGTAGGGAAATAAGGGGGACCTTGGGGTATTTGGGGGAGGTGGAAAACATAACCAAATATATTGTATGAAAACTATTTTAATAGCCCTGTGACAAGACATCACCTGTGCTGAGCTGCAACCTTTGTTTTTATTTTTACCATTAAAAATGTTATCTTTTCATGTTAAAATGCCCATTTATCATGATATAGTTTCCATGTGATGCATACGTTTTTTGATGTAAGGCATCTCTTGCCTACTTTAATAGAATTCAGAATAATTGAATTTTGGCAATAGAATCTAAAGTCTACACACACACACACACACACACACACACACACACACACACACACACACACACACACTTACTCATCTACTTTTTATTTCTTGTCATTTCTAAATTTCCCCGTCTGGTTTATTTGAGTTTGATACAACATCACCCCCTAGTGGAAATTACTAGTAATGAACCAGCTTGATGTAAGAATCTTAGCTCATCAAAATACCGTTGCCTCTTAAGCCTCAGCATGACGCTCTCTTCAAACAAAATTGCAATCAAAACCTCAACAGAAAAGTGAAAATGAGCTATTCTGGAAATTTTCTCCTCTCTGCATTTTAAAATAATTGTAAAGATGTATTTAATGGCCGGGCGGTGGTGGCGCACGCCTTTAATCCCAGCACTCTGGGAGGCAGAGCCAAGCAGATCTCTGTGAGTTCGAGGCCAGCCTGGGCTATCAAGTGAGTTCCAGGAAAAAGGCACAAAGCGACACAGGGAAACCCTGTCTCAAAACAAAAACAAAAACAAAGATGTATTTAATGTGTATGTATGTATATCTATGTGTATTATGTGAGATTGAATAAGAATGGCCACCAGAGGCTCATATATTTGAATGCTTGATCACTAGAGAGTGGCACTACCTGGGAGGGACTGGGGGTATGGCCTTGTTGGAGTAGGTGTAGCCTTACTAGAGTGGGTGTGGCTTTGTTGGAGGAAGTGTGGGGTGGGCTTGGAAGTTTCAAGGGCCCAAGCCAGGCCCAGTGGCTCTCTGTCTTCCTGATGTCTATGGATCCAGATGTAGAACTCTCAGGACCTTCTCCAGCACCACGTCTGCCTGCATGCCGCCATGCTTCCATCCTTGATGATAATGGACTAAACCTGGAAACCATCCCCAATTAAATCTTTTCCTGTCTTAGAGTTGCCGTTGTCATGGTGTCTCTCCACACAAACAGAACACTGACTAAAGTGTGTGTGTGCCTACAAAAACCAGAAGAGGGTGTTGGTCCCCCTGAAGCTGTAGTTATAGGAGGTTGTGAGCAATCTTAACTGCTGAGCTGTCTCTCAGCCTTGTCGCTGTATTTATGACCAATCTCTCTCTCTCTCTCTCTCTCTCTCTCTCTCTCTCTCTCTCTCTCTCTCTCACACACACACACACACACACACACACACACACACACACACACACACAAATACCTTCAAGATAGACCTTATTATTCAGAAAAAGGTAACTTCCTCCAGAATTAAATGGCATCCCTGCCCCAAGATTGCTTATCTCAGTGAATGGATACATCTTCTCCCAAGCCAAGAGCACTCCCAAGGGTCTTCAATGCACAGGGATAAGCTAAAGGCTCTAAATAGATCTAAGTTAGGGAATTACACTAAATTACTCAGCTCAGTAATTCTCAAACTTGTTTTATCAGAAGACATATTCCTTTCCTCCCCAATACTCTTTAACATGAAGAATACTTTGCATTGTATGTCATTTAAAACGACTGTTCCGTCTCCATTAGCAAATTAGCTTTTTGGTTGCATAGATTACTCAATCTCCAACAATGCTCATCACCATGCAGTCAGCCAGCTCTCGATCATTTGTGGTAATGAAAGATGCAGCCTAGGTGACTGTCATGGTAAATCCCTGTTGTCAGCTTGACAAGATGGGAGACTGCTTAGGCGAGGACTAAACCACCCCTTTGGGTGGGGCTGAGGGAAGATACAGATGACCTAATCAATAACTTAACCCATTGACGAATTCAAGAATGAACTATTGGGATAAGTTTAGGAAGTGGGGGCTGGCTGGAGGGTTAGATACCTGGGGTGGGGGGAGAGGCTGCATCTGGCCCTGACCCTTCCTGCTGCCTCTCCACTCTGCTTTCTTGGAGGCGTAAGTGGAAGAGCTTGTTCTGAAGGACCCTCCCGATGAACCAAAACAAAACAATAAACAAAGTATTTCTTTAGGTTGTTTCTGCTAAGCGTTTGGTCCCAGAAACAACAAAACATACACAGTGACAGGCATGCAGTGCTCCTGAACTGGGGTACCACTTTCATAGACCCTCCACACCCATCTTCTGCTATCATGACCTGCAGAGGGGAGGGAGGGGCTGCCGCCAGGGCTGCCAATAACCATGCTTTGCCTTCAGCTAAACACAGGAGGTCTGAACCATGTGCTCTTGTCTAGAGGGATGGTAATACTTACTTGGCTGGCTCTATGACCTAAGAGGATCGTGCACAGCTCTACAACTGACAGGGATACAAGTGTTTCCAACACCTTGTCTCTCCTTAGGAGTTTATGAGCTAAAGATACAAAAATCCCTATCATTTACATCATTCATATAAATTGGCATTAGATCCTTCCCAAACATTCCCCTATATAACAAGTGTTTTTAATAACACATAGTTTGACAAAAACGGAGCTTTGTGCCCTGCATCATTCGTGGCAAGCTTTCTGAGATTACTGCTGTGTGTTGCATGATTTCTAATTTTGAAAATAAAGTCAAATTCAGCTTTCAAGCAGTGGAAACTTGATGAGGACCGTTATGGACCTTACACTGTGCGTTGACCAATGTCACCTGGGGTTATTTGCTGTCCTTTGGTGTCAGCTACAGTTTTGACATAGTAGCTGGGGTCCTGAGAGTATGGATCCATTCCATCACCAGCCTGGTGGCTTCCAGAGCAGAGCCCCAGTGCACCGAGACGCCCCCACTCCCATGGCCATAGTTATGGACCACAGGCAGCCTCTGCCCTCCTCGGACTAGCATCTCCTTCTGCAGACGCACACCCGGCCGGCTGGGCCTCAGGCCCACTTTCTCTTCTATGTTACAGGCTCTGCGGAGGGAGGGCTCGAGAGCACAGCACCGAGAGAAAATCTCTCTGCTAAGTCCCGCATCTGGGGATAGATTCCAGTCTCCTTTGTGTCTGGTGCCTCCCAGGGTGACGTAGGATGTACCAGGATAAATGTACGTCAGACCGCTCCCATCTCGGATGAAATGCTTCACCCAGGGGGCCTGTGCCCGGAGCACTTGGCCCCTTACAGGGGAAATCATGGCGTCGCCCGCAAGCTGTCGGCTTCCCAGGCCTGAACAATTGACCACGATGTCAAAAGATGGCTGCAGCTCCCACAGGTCTTCTATTCTCCTGGTGAGTAGCAGACCTCCATGTTCCTTTACCCTGGGAAAGAAAGACAGGGGTGAGCTATAGCCATCCCCTACCCACTTTCCAAAAAGGAAGGTCAGGACCACAGAAACAGCAACAAGCTCTCAGGAGGTCCCCGGCTCACAGCACCACAGTCTAGCTCCATCCTCGGCCAATGGAGACTCCTAAGGTTAATCCTAAATGAAAACCTACTTTGGAAATCCAAAATAAAGAAAATCATATGTCTTGTTCTTAAAACATTTCGCAGAGTTCCTTTATCTAGATGAGAAATAAATACCAAACTGACCTGTATTTTAAACACCCAAGCACTTCCTGTTCAGATACTACTGCCTCCACATCGCCTCACACCCTGTTAATTTTTGCATGCGCCTTTGTATAAGTCAGCTTGCTCTGGTAGACAGTTGCTGTCTCTGTCTCTGTCACACACACACACACACACACACACACACACACACACACGAGAGAGAGAGAGAGAGAGAGAGAGAGAGAGAGAGAGAGAGAGAGTTTTCACAAAAGGAAGAAAACAAATAGCTGGTGGATTAAATGACAGCTTGGTGGAGGCAAATACTTCAATAATGCGAAGGAATGGCTTATCAAGCTTTGTAATCATTGTTGAATTGTAGAATGATATATACAGCATAAAACCTCACCACTCGGGCCATGTTTAAGTGGACAGCTCAGTAGCATATTGTGAGTGGTAATAGGTAAGCTCACATTGTCGTACAACCACTCATCCCAGCAACTCTCTTTGTCGTGAATGTGGAAATTCTGCAGCCATTAAAAAAAAAATAACTCTGGTAATCTTGTCATCTTAATCCTATAATCTTGTAATCCTATCATCGTATTCCTAGGTTCCTTATAGGATACAGGGGATTTAACATAAGAGACTCCTGGCAGTTCTGTCCAACAGATGCAGGTTGGTCATCTAGAGGCAGAACATTGCTAAGAGGGACGAAAATATTGTAAGACACAGTGCCCTTCCTCAAGGGCCAGAAAAAGAGCTGGAGACAGTGTAGATGGCTGGCAGGGTAAAGCTTTAACATACAGATACAGATGTGCGCGTGCACGCACATAAGCACGCACGCATGCGCGCGCGTGCACACACACACACACACACACACACACACACACACACACACACAGGTTCCATCTCAGGGGAACTCTGACAAATAGAGTGACACCCCAAAGGTGTCCATCTCTTTGCCTACCGTCACTCAGGCACATCCCAGCGAGAATATGGCGAAGACAAGACTGACAACAGAAGCAGGTTTGGGCGCCTGTGCGCCCCCTCCCACACACACCTCTGCCTCAGAGAGAGGAAGTGCCCGCGCTAGTTCTCAGCACGCCTCCCTTCCATGCCAGATGAACAAAGGTTTCGTAAGAAGGAAAACACAAGGAAAGTCAGAAACTTCTGGACATAGGACAAAGACGTGGCCGGGAGGTACACCGGTGGCAGAGTTCCACCACTGATTTTAACTCCGCCGGAAAACACTCGGACATTCTACCCCACTTCCTAGCTGGGAAGTTCAGCTGAAACTTGCTTTGAGATCTGGGAGGAACTGGCCTTTGGACATTGGTCCCCAGTTCTAGAAAACGCCACAAGTAGAGGAGAGTACAAGAGAAGAGCATCACTGCTTGCAGCATCGCAGGCCCAAGAGCAGCTCGGCTTTTGTGAGTGGAGTTTTGTCTTCTCCAAGCTCAGCAGATGGGGACTGCTGTCCGAGGCCCAGGCCCTTGCTCACCCAACCCCCCCTACTGGAGGGTCGGCTCCCATATTATCTCTGAGCAATGTGAAGGACAGCCAGAAACCTCTGGCTTGGATTCATGTATTATATATTAAATATTTACAGAAGGCCCAGCTGTGCTAAGCCCTCAATAATTTGAACCTGGAGTGTACTTTCCATTCAGTCCAAGAGGTTGTTTCAAGCACTAATTTTCGCTTTACGTATCCTTGCTTGTTATTCAGAAAACCAGTGGAAGGCTGTGGCATTTACCTGCAGCAAGAAAATCAAAGACTCTGGCAACATCTATCTAGACAGGGCCACAAATAACCAATGAAACATCTAGTGTAACAGAGAAACTAAAAGGAATGAGAACGTAAGTTTCCACTCTCTCCATGGAACAATTGGATCACTGGATGACACTAACAATCACTGGATGACACTAACAATCACTGGATGACACTAACAATCACTGGATGACACTAACAATCACTGGAGGTACACTAACAATCACTGGAGGTACACTAACAATCGCTGGAGGTACACTAACAATCACTGGAGGTACACTAACAATCACTGGATGTACACTAACAATCACTGGATGTACACTAACAATCACTGGATGTACACTAACAATCACTGGATGTACACTAACAATCACTGGAGGTACACTAACAATCAGTGGATGTACACTAACAATCACTGGAGGAACACTAACAATCACTGGAGGTACACTAACAACAATCACTGGAGGTACACTAACAATCACTGGAGGTACACTAACAATCAGTGGATGTACACTAACAATCACTGGAGGAACACTAACAATCACTGGAGGTACACTAACAATCACTGGAGGTACTCTAACAATCACTGGAGGTACACTAACAATCAGTGGATGTACACTAACAATCGCTGGATGTACACTAACAATCAGTGGAGGAACACTAACAATCACTGGAGGAACACTAACAATCACTGGATGTACACTAACAATCACTGGATGTACACTAACAATCACTGGAGGTACACTAACAATCACTGGAGGTACACCAACAATCACTGGATGTATACTAACACTCTTTGGAGGTACACTAACAATCATTGGATGTACACTAACAATCACTGGATGTACACTAACAAACAATCACTGGATGTACACTAACAATCACTGGATGTACACTAACAATCACTGGATGTACACTAACAATCACTGGAGGAACACTAACAATCACTGGATGTACACTAACAATCACTGGATGTACACTAACAATCACTGGAGGTACACTAACAATCACTGGAGGTACACTAACAATCACTGGAGGTACACTAACAATCAGTGGATGTACACTAACAATCACTGGAGGAACACTAACAATCACTGGAGGTACACTAACAACAATCACTGGAGGTACACTAACAATCACTGGAGGTACACTAACAATCAGTGGATGTACACTAACAATCACTGGAGGAACACTAACAATCACTGGAGGTACACTAACAATCACTGGAGGTACACTAACAATCACTGGAGGTACACTAACAATCAGTGGATGTACACTAACAATCGCTGGATGTACACTAACAATCAGTGGAGGAACACTAACAATCACTGGAGGAACACTAACAATCACTGGAGGTACACTAACAATCACTGGAGGTACACTAACAATCACTGGAGGTACACTAACAATCACTGGAGGTACACCAACAATCACTGGATGTATACTAACACTCTTTGGAGGTACACTAACAATCATTGGATGTACACTAACAATCACTGGATGTACACTAACAAACAATCACTGGATGTACACTAACAATCACTGGATGTACACTAACAATCACTGGATGTACACTAACAATCACTGGAGGAACACTAACAATCACTGGATGTACACTAACAATCACTGGAAGTACACTAACAATCATTGGGTGTATACTAACAATCATTGGATGTACACTAACAATCATTGGATGTATACTAACACTCATTGGAGGTACACTAACAATCACTGGATGTACACTAACAATCATTGCATGTACACTAACAATCACTGGATGTATACTAACAATCATTGGAGGTACACTAACAATCATTGGATGTACACTAACAATTGCTGGATGTACACTAACAATCGCTGGATGTATACTAACAATCATTGGAGGTACACTAGCAATCATTGCATGTACACTAACAATCGCTGGATGTACACTAACAATCATTGCATGTACACTAACAATTGCTGGATGTACACTAACAATCATTGCATGTACACTAACAATTGCTGGATGTATACTAACAATCATTGGAGGTACACTAACAATCACTGGAGGTACACTAACAATCATTGCATGTACACTAACAATCATTGGATTTATACTAACAATCATTGGAGGTACACTAGCAATCATTAGATGTATACTAGCAATTATTGGATGTACACTAACAATCACTGGAGGTACACTAACCATCACTGGATGTATACTAACATTTAATAGTAATATCTCTGCCCATGACCTTGGGCTATATGGCCCAAAGGAGGCAATGCTTCCTGCCATTGTATGTGACCTCTTATAAGGGAAGGGAGAAGCTCCTGGCTGAGAGGTGGATTCGTTCCCAGTCAGATCAGAGGATGACTTCAGCTGTCTACTCCGTTCTGTATTTGTGAGTGTATTTCCTCAATTTATATCTTAATAAATTCTGCTGCCCATTTAATAGACTCACATGGATTGATCATAATTCTAACAGACCGTGTTTTTAAAGGTGAAATAATTCTCTCTGGCTGAACGCTGCCAAAAGAGGAAATTGGCGTTTTGTGGCAGCACTAACCAGCACTCTGTTCTGGGTTTGTGATGTTTAGGAAATAAACACCACCACAGAAAGACAGAGTGAAAAGAATCTAAGACTCATGAGGTGTGGCGGGGAGTGCTGGGAGAAATGTCTACTGAACACTACACAGCTGTTGCTATCCTGAACTCCCAGCAGCCATTGTGAACTGCACAAGCTTGGGCCCATCAACATTTCCCCATGGCTGAGGAGGGCCCAGGAGACTCCACCCTTCCCTCTGAAGCTGCTGGAGGAGGGGGTGCTGTTTATTGCAGTGGTGTAGCCACTGGTGATTTTCCCGTTTTCTAGAAAGTAAATAACCCCCAACCCAGGTTCTGCAAGTAACCCTAATAAAACTCAGTGGGTCACAGAAAAGAAAAAAGGAAAATACACAAAAGTAGGACAGGAGCTGTCTGGAAAGAAGGATGTTTGGGTTCTGTTTGCTTGTTTTAGCTCTTGTTGACTGGACACAAGCTGGAGTCATCTGAAAAGAGCAAACCTCAGTAGAGAAAATGCCCCCATTAGATTGGCCAGTTGGCAAGCCTGTGGGGCACTTTCTTGAGTGATGTGGGAAGGCCCAGCCCACTGTGGTTGGGGCCATCCCCCCACAGGTGGTCCTGGGTTGTATAAGAAAGCAGGCTGAGTAAGCCATGGGGAGCAAGCCAGTGAGCAGCACTCCTCCATGGCCTCTGGCTCCAGGTTCCTGCCTCCAGGTTCCTGCCCTGCTTGAGTTCCTGTCTTAACTTTCCTTCATGATAGATTGTGGTCAGAACATGGAAACCAAAAACCTCTTTCCAGCCCGAGTCGCTTTGATCTCGGTCATGTGGTTTTACCAGAGCAATAGAAGGCAAACGGGAGGAAAGGGTTTCAACAGAGGAGGGAGGGAGGTGAGAGAGTAATAAGGGCTGAAAACAACTAAAATTCATTTTATACACACACAAAACTGTCAACGAAGAAAAGAAAGCAAAGCAAGCACCAAGGGGAGACCTCTGGGAGGTGGGGTCGTCTTCCCCTCATTTTCCCCATAACCTTGTCATGCTAGTCAATGTCTCCAAGCGTTTACCCTTCCTTCCCTTCCTCCATATTGCCGCCCTCGCCAGCTCATTGTGGAAATGAAAGGAAACAACATCTGGACCAGGGCTGACAAATGAGTGACACACCACAACATGTGGACCAGGGCTGACAAATGAATGAAACACCACAGCTGCCGTTGCTCATTTTCCTAGAAAACTAAGAAGGATCAAGGGTTTGTCACACGTCTATAGAACACAAGTCCTGCTCTGTGACCTGCGGGTAGGTGTGCTCCACATCTGCATGTCGCTTGCTTTTAACTGTGACCACTTAGACTCTTTAGAGACTTTAACTGTCTCTTCTCCTGAACACTGTCTTGGTTTTGTTTTTCTTTTGATAGACCGCAGGTTCCACGTGCTAGTCTTTGAACACTATGTCCTGTGCTCGGCCGTTCTAATTGGAACTCATGGTTATTCTTTCTAATTCATGGAAATAAGTGAACTTACTAGCCTTAAGATTCATGCAAATTTCTTAAATTCACTGAACTTATTTCCTTAACTATAGCCTAGGGATAAGAGCGTGCCCGGCTCAAAGAATAGTTAGTTCTCTGTGCGAGAATTCAATAAACGCAAATGTTCTTTTCTACTTCAACAGCCCTCGCTGGGAGCTGGGAGAAAAGCCAACATGTCACTGGAGATGAGGTGGGTGATGTACGGCTGGGCTTTGGGAAGGTCCAGCCAGGATTGCTGTGCCGGGTCCCTCTTAGACCTCTTTCCCAGGAAGAAACCTGCTGCGCATGCCCAGAGACAGGTCACCCAGTGCTGTTTCAGCATGAGTTTCTGGTACTGCTCACCCATCACTTTATATCTCAGGCAGTACATCAAGCCTGACCCCTGTGTAAAGGAGGAAACAGTATCCAGATATTAACTCAGATGACCGGGTGCCTAGAAGTTTGCTTTTACAACCATAGGAAGCTGCTATTGCAGCAGCTGGGGAGACCAGCTAGGGATAGACAATGCTCAGTCACTTTCCTCTAAAGATTCTGGCAGACAGCGAGACCCCATTTTGCAAGGAGAGCGCACCACAGGCCCATAATCCATGAGGAGTAGGGAGCTCCGTTAACTAAAAAGCACTTAGCAGGAAGAAAAGGCTCTGCTGGAGAAATACTGCTGTGGGTAGCAGGGACCTTTGGGTGGGGGAACAGGGCAGGAGGGAGGGCACAGGCCAGGGAAGAGGCAAGCTAACCCCATAGAGCTATGCCCTGGGACCCACTCACCTGGAATCAGCTCCCTGAAACACAGTCTAATGGTTTGAGAGGAATTTAATGAATAGAAAATGAGGAACAATAGACATTTTTTTCACATTTTGTTTGGTTTTTTCAAGACAGAGTTTCCATGTGTAGTTTTGGTGCCTGTCCTGGATCTCTCTCTGTAGACCAGGCTGGTCTCAAACTCAGAGATCCTCCTGGCTCTGCTTCCTGAGTGCTGGGATTAAAGGCATGCGCCACTGCCGCCCGGCCAAAAATAGACATTTTTAATCATTTAAAATTCTGATGGTTTCTAAGCTGTCAATCATGCCTTTGAGACACATGATCCATTATTTTGAGAATGTTATCCAAATGTTACCCTCTGCTTTGCAGAGCTACAAAGTGAAAACTCCTATTGCGGATGTACGTCTACTCTGAAGAGAAGCTAAAAGACTTGGGGCTACACCTCTGCAGACTTATGCCCTGGAAACTTCTGTGCCTTGGCCAAGAGGAAGGACGCTGTGACTGTGTCCAGGCCCAACTGGCATCTCAGGCATCTGAGCATCTTCCCTAAGGGTGTGGGCACCAATTCCAAAAACGTGGAGGAGGCCGGAAGCAGAGCAGGGCTGCCTAGAGTTGGGGTTCAGAATTGGATGTGCCCATCCTTGCAGGGGTGAAGATAATCTAGGGGCATTTGTGCCTCTCAATTTAGCTATCAGACTAATGAAAAATGGACCCCCAAGAAATTGAGATTTCCCCAGGAATCCCATGCTGGGAGAAGGCTGAGGCCCCGGTGTCAGACATGGGGTGGGGATGTCTCCTGGAAAGAGGTTCTATGCAGCAGCCCTGACTGGTTAGCCCACCTTGCAGTGAAGACCAGAGCTGGACACAGTGGAAGGAGGCAGACCACACCCTGACAAGAGCTGTTCGGCTATACATACCTTTGGCCTTCTATTTAAACCAAACCCTAATTTTAGCACCCTGGAGGTGGATCTGGTTCTGGGAGGTGGACTAGACCTCTTTGATTTTCCTCACAATGTGGCTAGCCTGAATAATGCTCCTTTTCCTGCTTCTCACTGTCACCTGTGTGTGTCATTGGCTATGGAGGACAGGGTCAAACCTGGTTTACTAGGGCCTTCCAGGAGCTCTGATCCTAACAGCTCTGGTATCTGAAGGAGGACATCTCTCTTGGTATGGAGTCAGCTCTCCTCTTACCTTAGAATGTATAGAGGTGACGCTGGTGGCGGGTCTCCAAAGTCAATCAAAATGAGTTTTTAGTCACCGTGCGAAAACAGATTGGAGTAGAGAGGTGAGACCCAGAAAGGGGCTTGGAAGCCATGTTGAAAATGAAGAGCGTCTGAAATGGAGAGATGTAGGAATGGCCAGGACTGGGATCATGGACAGGAATTCCACTAGAGAGTTATATTGGAATTATTATATATGCATTGCTAGGTAACCTTCAAATGGAATCCCTGCTCTTAACCCAAAGAATGACACCTTACCATCAGAGGTCAAAAAATCAACTTTGTTCAGTCAGTTTGCTCAAAAACAACAAGAAGAAAAAGAAGACTAGTTTAAATTTCACTTGGCAAGTCATATGCATACGATTTACAGGGGAAACCTAGTTTCTTCATAGCAACGCTTCCTGTCGCTATGCCCAACGTAAGTTCCCATAGTTAGAGCTTTAAAATGGATTTTAGGTTTCCAAAGCCACCAAACGCATATGGTCTAATTCTGCCCTGACCACATCTCTTGTCTGCTGACTGTTGCCCTCACAAACACCCTCACAATGAACTGCATGCTTCTGCACACTTCTCTGAGTGTCCACTCTTGGCTGGTCCTACTCCGTGAATGCATAAGAATCACTCCAGGACACACCAGGCATCATATATAAGACAGCTTCTGGTCCCTTGGAGGAGCGTATACAGATGTGGTCCAGGGCTTTTATAGGCACACGGTCCTGAAGGGGAGCAGCTATGCTCCCTTAGTCCATAAAGGAGGTGTTGAGGAAGAAAATCCAGCCAGAAAGATGCCTTAGAGCATCTTAATAAGAAGCCACCACTGCCATTGCACCCCACACACCCTTCATCCGTCCCATACAAGCCTTACCAACAGGAAACACAGGCAGCACCTTCTTCCCACCTTTGACAGTGTCCTCTCACTTTGTCCTTGCCCACCCATGAAGAAACCAACAGTGAACACACTCAACTCTGTGCTGGAGCCTACAGTCTCCCACTCCTCTGACCAGGCACTGGGGAACAGATGCAGGACAGGAAGGCAACCCCTAAAGCAGTGGTTTCCTAATAGCATGACCCTTTAATACAGTTCCTCATGGTGTGGTCACCCCCAACCATAGCATTAGTTCATTGGCTACTTCATAACTGTCATTTTGCTCCTGTTACAAATCATAATGCAAATATCTGATGTGCAGGATATCTGATACAAGACCCCCAAGGGTTGAGAACCACTGCCCTGAAGGATACATCAGAGGGGAGGCGATGTTCCAGTAGGCCCACTGTGTGCTGGACAGGAGGAGCAAGACTCTGTTCCACACAAGAAGAGGCCCTTGCAAGTTGGACAAGCATAAAAGTTGGGAGAGCCTGTCCCCTGGGTGATGTGCAATGCAGGAGAGCCTGGCCCCTGGATGATGTGCCATGCAGGAGAGCCTGTCCCCTGGGTGATATGCAATGCAGGAGAGCCTATCCCCTGGGTGATGGGCAATGCAGGAGAGCCCGTGCCCTGGGTGATGTGCCATGCAGGAGAGCCAATCCCCTGGGTGATGTGCCATGCAGGAGAGCCCATGCCCTGGGTGATGTGCCATGCAGGAGAGCATTTCTATCTAACTTCCTAGGAAATCACAAGAGTCTGGCAGGAGGAGAACACAAAGAACATGAGCAAAACTAGGGAATGCAAGGCCTGTCCAGAAAAAGCAACAGATGCGTCTCAGCGTGGGCAGGGAGGTCCATGCTGTGTTCTGTGGGGGCCTCGTCGGGGCCAATGGATAAGGCCTGGCATCCTGGAAAGGAATCAGCCATCTAATTTATAGGCCTCTAGCTTTAAAAAGAATCACCAGGCTTTCTAGACGTCATCAAATGCAGGGTGGCTCTGGCCCCTTCAGGATAATTTATTTAGGTAGACTGCTTGGCAGGAGACCTATTGCCTCTATGATTCACTTCCTGGGATGGCAAGCCAAAAAGCAGCCAAGTGTGTGGCTTTGCTAACTGACAATATAATATATTACCTGCATGGGTGATTAAACCTCTCAGGGCTTTTTGTGTGTTGGGTCATTTTAGACATTATGGGCAATGTTTGAGAAGGAGATGATCTTTTCTGTTCTTGGAAAAATAGTTAACGGTCTAAGTTGTAATAAAATGATATATTTCTCCTGGGTTGATGTAACATCCTAGCAGGTGCTGAGGCTGAGGCCATTGCTACATGGTACGCTGGGAGAAATGTTCCCTTCTGAATGAGGACACAGAAGGCTGAGCGCTCGGCACTGTGGGGAAGAGGCGTAGGAGGAAACAGAACAGGCCCAAGTAGAAGGCACAGCAGAGATTGTGTGGCTGCCCATCTGGGTCTGCCCAGCCCACAGAGTGAGCCCCAGATGTCTTATTCCCTCATATGACACCGTCCTGCCTCCCACCAGCCTGAAGGGCTCCTCCTGGGCTGCAACAAGGCTTTGCCCAAGCCTTTCATGGAAGAAAACGGGGTAGGTAGCCTTCGTCATCCACCATATTGGCCATCTGGCCAGATGCCAGGCTCATTAAGTAGATTAAAAAACTATATATATATATAGTCCCAAACATTTCCGATAAAGGTTACTGACCCTGTACCCAGATTTGGCGATGGACAGGGCTTGGGTTTCACAAGCCCTCAACCTCATGCAATGGATGAGCAAACCTGCAAGAGATGTACTGATGTGTCTCAAGCCAAGACACTCTTGCCATGTATTCTAACAGGCTGGGAACAGGAAGTGCTGAAAACCAAGCCAAATGAAAGGTGCAAAGACTGAATTTTAAGAAGCAATTACGTACTTTAGATAAGCCCTCAATTTTAATGTTCTTATTCATAATCAAATTAATAATAATCATAGTAATAATAATAAGTTAAAAATAATAATGAAGTTATTTTTACTAAAAATAAGAAAAAATAAAAAATAATTTATGATAAATATAAAATTTTTCTCTTCCAAAGAACTAAAGCTGTAAATGCATTATCTCAATGCCTCCATTTTCCAAATGAGGAAGCTAAGATTTCAGTAACTGGCTTTTCTTGGAGGGAATGGGGACAAATGAGACACGTAGTTACCGTGAGTGTGGTGCAGGCTTAGTCCCTTGCCACACATACACTCTCCAGAGGCTTCCACAGAGCCCTGGCCATACATTTGTGAGCAGCAAGACAATACAAGAGAACCCTGAGGAGCTCCAGAGAGCGTGCAGTGAGTTTTATGAACAGCTGTGCAATAATTTATCACCATGTCAAACAGGAAGACAAGGACATTTCAACCAACCTTTTCTCCAGCCATGGGAGGTAGGCAGAAGTCTCACACTTCAGAGTTGTAAAAGCTTGACCAAACACATATTGAGGGAATCGCTTCAGCTCAGCCTCTGTCATCTTTCGAAATCCCAGAACGACATCAGCCCAGAAAGGCACCTCTTCTGTAGGGACATTCCGAAATACCTGCCAACTGGTGTACGGGAAGCAGAAGAGGCTCCTTAAATGTTGGGAAATCTTGTATTTTTCATAAAGTCCATATAAAATTCCCTAAAGCATTTTAAAACTTCACTTCCTATAAACACAGAAGAAAAGATCGATTCTTCCACTCTCTTGGGTTCAGATAACCTGAGTAGCCAGAGTTCAGATGTTTACGGCTGAAGGATTCAGACATGTAAAGTATTCGCAGGGTTGGGAGTTTGCTCAGTGGTAGAGCTCCCAGCTGGCATGGACCAGGTCAATTTTCAGTCCATAGCATGACAAAAGATAGTGTGTCTTTTTAAATCTCAATTTAATTTAATTTTATCTGAAATGTTTTTGCCATGATTTCCTTTTTACATGTTGACTATGAATTTTACCTAAATAAATAGATTTAATTGACTTTTCTGAAATGTTTTTTCCATGATTTCCTATTTTCACGTGACTACATATTTTTGAGGAAAGTTTTTAATGTTTTACACAATACTTCATATAAAGAAAAAAGGAAAAATATAAGAAATTCAAAGGTTAGCCTTGATTTTGAACATGATATCTTAATTGGTAGGATTTTGCTTGCTTGCTTTTGAGACAGTCACTTGGCTGTCCTGGAACTCACTATATAACCCAGGCTTCAACTCACAATGATCCTCCTGCCTCAGCCTCTTGAGTGCTGGCATTAAAAGTGTGCGCCATCATACCTAGATAATTGGAAGGAAGAAGATGTGTGACTTTTAAGTCAAGTTCCAGGATATTAAGTAAGGAATCACCAGAAAAACCTGTTGGGGGCCACAGCACAGTGGGGGTGATGAGTCTTTGGGGGCACAGCACAGTGGGGGTGATGAGTCTTTGGGGGCCACAGCACAGTGGGGGTGATGAGTCTTTGGGGGCACAGCACAGTGGGGGTGGATGAGTCTGGGGGCCACAGCACAATGGGGGAAGATAAGCCTGCAGTGGTATTGGTGATCAATGCCTATCATGCTGGATGAATTTTATCAAAGTACATTGCATGAAATTTTCAAAGAATTGATAAAATGATTTAAAAAAAAAAAAAACTTTAGATATATAAAAGGAGAAGAAGGAGCCTGGAACAGACTGCCAATAGCGGCTACACATTTGGACTTTTTAAGTACTGGGTCGCTTCCATTCGCAATGGGCAATCATCCTTACTCTAACGCATCAAGACAGAAATCTGCATGCTGAAAATGTGGTTGCTAATATACCAGAGTTTGTGTCTCTAAGTAGAACAATTCACCCAAAGCAGACCCTGGGAAGGTAGAAGTGTTGTTTGGGCGCGTCAAGTCTCCCTCCTCATCATTATGCATACCCTGCCTGGGCTATGTGGCCCTCCTCCACAGCTTTGCCCCCTCACATGCCCCTCCAGCAGTACCCAACTCTAAAATGTTAACTGAGAAGCCTCCTTGATCCCTACTTCCCTATACCAGTAATTTTTTTCCCATTTTTTGAGATGGGGTCTCTCTATGTAGCCCTAGCTGTCCTGGAACTCACTACATAGACCAGGCTGGCATAGAACTCATTGAGATCCACCTGCCTCTGCATCCCAAGTGCTGGGATCAAGGGTGTGTGCCACCACCACCCAGTTTAACTATTAAACCCCATCAAATCTCCTTTTAACCATTTCTCAAATCCACCCACTCTGTCTCCACACTATCCACGTATATATTCTCATCCCTTTCCGCCAGTTTCGTCTCTACACTACAGAAAAAAATGCCTTTGCTATGCAATTCTGAACAGTTGCCTCACTGTGTAAAATACCCCAGTGGCTGCTCAGTACTGTGGGTTTCAATACACCACAGTCACCTGAGACTGGCCAGTGTATGGGCTGTCCTCTCTATCTGGGTTTGTGTCCTCTGAGTCCACCCTATCTCTGTCCCTTTACCTGTACTAACTTACACTCATATTGAGGGCCTCAAAGAAATCACTTTTTGCTACATGGATTCTGATAAGTTTCTGGAGCAAGTTTCTTCCCCAGACACATGTCTCCACAGCTCTCTATACTCCAACCTCTGGTAACAGATGCCCCATTAGTAGCTTGTAAGATTTAGGACATTCCCAACAGGCCACAAACACTTGTCTTCTGTAAAATTCACTTAACACATATTTATTAAGCATTTACTATATGTAAAAGTCTTCATTGCCATATCTCCAAGACCTAGAAGACCAGGTATAGAGAATGCTACCAAAGTTCATTTTGAAGGAATTAGTTGAAGATTAAAGTTATATCAAAGATACACAAGATATTTGTAAAGCCTTAATTTTGAAATGAAAGAATACTAAAACATGTCTGTTTCTAAAAATTACTTAGAGATAACACTGATGAATTCCTATTGGTTTTGGAACAAGTTCAGCACGACCATAACATGAACACTGTACTTCAATATGGCTCAGCAGCTAACCTTGGAGAGAAAGACTAGGCCTTGCCATTAAAAAAAAAAAGAAGTCCATGGCTTGATGGTTAAGCAAAACCTGCTTCTTTGGGTAGGAGCTTTGGAAAAGTAAGAATGTCACCATCCACCCTGGTGATTACATGGTGAGGGATTACATGATTAGTTAGGATTTCTGTTGCTGTGAAAAGACAAAATGACCACAGCAACTCTTATAAGGGAAAGCATTTAATTGGGGCTTGCTTACAGTTTCAGAGGTTAAGTCCATTATCATCATGGTAGAAATCATGGCAGCCTGCAGGCAGACATGATGCTGGAGAAGGAGCTGAAAGTTTGACATCCAGTTCCTCAGGAAGCAGGAAGAGAGAGAGACACCAGGTCTGGCTTGAGCTTCTGAGACCTCAAAGCCCACCCCAGTGTCACGCTTCCTCCAAAAAGACCACACCTACCCCAACAAGGCCACACCTCCTAATAGTGCCACTCCTTATGGGCCTCTGGGGGCCATTTTGATTCAAACCACCACAGAAGGCAAGAAGACAAAGATCAGAAATCTGATATTAAGTATGCACTTAGAAGAGGTGTCCATGGAGCCTGGAGCATTTTTTTTCTTCTGCTGCTTTTTGAAAAATGTTTGTTTACTTATTTATTATATGTATATGCATATGTGTCTGCATGCCTTTCTGTGCACTACATTCAGGCAAGAGCCCACAGGGGCCAGAGGGGACACCAGATCTCCTCCAACTAGAGTTACAGGTGGCTATGAGTCATCATGTGGGTTCCGGAAGCTGAACCCAGGTCCTCTGTGAGAACAGAAAATGTCCTTAACCACTGAGCCATCCCTCCAGTTCCAAGACTGGTACTTTTAAAATAGTCTCGATGGCACAAGGATGGAATAGCAGTTGGAAACATCATACAAGGGAAGTGTCACCCGCTCTTCAGAAGGCTGTGTTCCCACATAGGATAGCATTGATGACAAACTACTTTTGTCATTTGGTGCCACCGAGATCCAAATTAAAGATGCTAAAACACTTAGTATTCTCTACTTAAGAGGATGTGGGATGAAATTATTGTGTTTTAAGTGCTGTTTGGGTCAGAAATGTTAAATGGGGCTTGTTCTCAAACCTCACTGAGGTGTGCATTTTCTCTAAATCGGATATTAACATACAGAAAGGCATTAAGCATTTCAGAAACACTATATTCCAAATGGCACTTTAAGAAATGACTTTAGGGCTAGAGACATAGTTCAATCATAGAGCACTTGCCTAGCATGCACAAGGCCCTGGGTTCAATTTCCAACGCTAACCCTCCCCCAAAGCAACTTTAGGATGTACAAAACTTACTTTGGGGGCCATCTCATTTTCTAATAATTCTCAAATAACTAAGGCATCTCCCTGGCTAAGGTCTCTGTGTCCATTCCAGTGTCAGCCACACCTCCCTCCACACACCCAAACTCAGTGTTTATTCACAGCTAAGCATCTTTGCTTGTTTTTCTTCATATTTTCAAACCACTTCACATTCCTTGCACTCAAAAAACTCAAAGAAAAAAATGTGATAAGAAATTGCAATGGTTATCGATTTGAAAAAAATCCTAATTCTGTTAAGTAGTGTTTCCCAAGTTTTCTGAAGAAATCCCCACTTCTTACAACTATATTCTGCTGACCTCTGGGATCTGCCTGTGTTGTTCTAATTCCACAACTTTGGGTGCCCTTTCTTACCCAGACACCAGGTGAACTCCTGCATCTGCAGCTTCTGCAGACTCAGCGATTGTGGACAGGTGCTGGAAGGTCTCTGTAAACCACTGCTTCTGCCTGGTCACAGGCGTGTCTGTGTGGTCACAGAGAGAAGCGAAGGGCACAGAGAGGAAATGGTCATGACACAAACGTTGTCAGGGAAGAACATTCAGACAGAACACACAGAGTTTTCAACATCGATGTGTCTGTCTGACCCACTCTTGTAATGATGTACTGATGGAGAGGCTAGTCAGGGCAGCCTGACACCGAAGCCAGAAGCACACAAGGTATATGCCCAAGATGCCAGCCGGAGCAGGAATGAGTGATTGACTGGGAAATCCAGCCAGGCACATTGTTGGGACAACAGAAAGAACTTAGAGACTCCTTTATTGACCCTAGGTCAATAGAGATGTATTAGTAGCAAGACTTTTAAATTAATCACTGGTTATAAAACCCATAAATATTCCTTTGATAGTGAATAAACATTGTCATCTATGAAAAATGTGCCTGTATGAGTGCAACACTCTTCCAAAATTGCAGACAGGCTGCTTGCTTAGGCAGAGAAGAAATAATAATTGCACTGCAGAATTATGTTAGACCTCAACGAACTGTCCTCCAAGGACCTATGTCAGTGTGGAGAGATGATTGAATACACATCCCCATGCTCCTACCCCTGAACCCTAAACACAGAATAGTGGCTAAGAGCCACATGCTACAGAAATCATCCCCAAATACCAGACAACTCCAATTCAACTGCAGATTGAGCGAGCATGGTGATCTAATTCATATTCAAGTGCCATATCATATTATAGTAGCCAGTGTGGCAGGAATAATTGCAAATGCAGATGGATGGATGGCTCTGTGCAGGGCACTGTTTTGAGCTCTGTGAACATTATCTCACTTAATCCTCACAAGAGCCTACCAGATAGGCATGGAGCATATTTATTACGAGTGCTGGTCTCAACCATGCCCTAGGCAGAAGTCTGGGGAACAGAGTAAAGCCATCCTCCAGCAACAACAGAATGATGGAGAAGCTGATCCAGGACACCAAGGCTCTCAGCCACAGAGAGAGCAGAGGTCCCTGTGATTTGGATGACCTCTCAGAAGAAGTGTCTCCTTTAAAGACGCCCTGGGGACACCAGGCAGCCTTCAGGATCCCTCCCTCACGCCTGGTATAAGCAAGGGAACTCTGAGCAATGGTCACAAGAAAGGCATCTCGTGGAAAACTAGCACTTGCAAATACACCCATCTCTCACCTGGATAAGTGTGAGGAATAAGCATTCCAGCTGCTACATTGCTGGTGGTATCGGGAGTGAACTTGTCTGAGATGACGGTAACAGAGCATCGGGGGGCCAGCTGGGAGATGCACACGGCAGTTGACAGCCCTATCACGCCAGCTCCGACAACAGCAATGCGTACCGTGTCCATGGCCTGAGAGGAGGAAAATGCAAACCAGCCACCTTGTTTAGAGAATCATTCTGCCCAGATGAATTCCAAGCCTGCAATTCTTTCCTTGCGTCAGGCAGCAAGAGTTAAGACTTTCTTCTGAGGTTCCCGTGGGTGAAGCCCAGCAACTCTTTGAACTCATTCCATTAAATAACAGTGTGAACAATAAAGTCTCTATAAACATTAGCGACCAAAACAAAACCAGCCTAGCTTTGCCTGCCACGATCACCACCAGTTAATCACATGGCATTTGGGGGGCAGATTTCTAGTCATTGTGCGCATGCCTGAACTTTTCCCCTGTGGGCACATCCTAGTGAGTGCTGGTGAGGTAATCAAGGCCTGGAAAGCTGCGGGGCTGTGACCTCTGCTCCTAGGACCCGCTGGGGAGCAGACACAGAGGCACCAACTGGCAGCGTTTGTGCACATCTGTTTTGAATGATAGCATCTGGGAGAGCTTGAGGGATGGAAACCATTGCCTCTTTTCTCATCTTCAGGGTCTCTGGAAACCAGCGCCCCCTCCCTTCCCAGCCTCCTGACTCCCATCACTGTCTCCTCCTACGCTCATAACTCTGAGCCTGAACCCCCCTACCCGGACAGCTCCTGGAAACCAGGCATCCTGGACTGTGCCATGGGTGGTTCTGTAACATGAAGGAATGGCATGGTCTTTGAGCCTCCATGCCCTCATCTGCAGACCAAATGAATTCTTATCTCCTTAAGTGGGAAATGAGAGGCTGTGGAGGCTGTCTCCCAAACAGGCCTCTTGTGGGAGGGTATAGGGAAAACGTAGGAGCCAGGTGCCTGTGTCAGGCACCCGGAGGCTGACATCTCGTGTGGGAGGTAAAGAGGGTGGCAAAGATTTCAGCACCCTCCCCTGGAAGCCTCTCTACCTGCCTTCACTTCTTTGTCTTGCCATATCTGCTCCCTGCCCAGCTCCCTCTAACTGGCTCAATTCCAAACTACAGAGAGATTAAAATATATGTGTGTAATTTGTGTGTGTGTGTGTGTGTGTGTGTGTGTGTGTGTGTGTGTACACATATAACAATCATTCTAGTTAGTCATTGCCATTTTGGGGGGCAAAGTTTTAATACCCAGCCAGCTGTTCAGACTGTCAGCATAAAAGCCTGTCCTTGGCACAATCCCTTCTTGCAAAGAGCAATAGCCGGGCATAAGGTCAGGTAGAATCAACCATGACAGATGTCGAGCGGTCTGGCTCTGGATGGTTCTCTGCCTCCTTCCTCACTCCATGTGACTCTGACTCTAAGAGTACCTGAAGCCTTTCAGGGAGTTTGATTGTGTGCTGTTTCTATTACTAAGCTGTGTGTGTGTTTCTGAGCAGGCGAGCTGAGATGCCAGCCGGCCAGAGCTGAGAGAAAACAAGAGGCGCAGGACAGTTCACTGGGAAGGCCGGAGGAGCAAAGTCCTGGACGTGTTCCCAGGGGGTGTAATAGAAGACAGACAGCCATGCCCTACCCAGCCACTATTTCACAGCAGCTTGGCCTGCCCCGCAGCTTTCTGTAACTAATAAGTTAACACAAGGGCGTAAGCAACCTGTGGCTAGGAATAACCAGCTGCCAGATGGGGGAAGGAGAGCCAGAAAGATAAGAATGGATCCCTGGCCCCGATCCCACCAAGACACACCCCCAAACTCCCAGAGTGCAGACAGAATGACCCCTGAGTCAAAAGTGGGGGTTCAGATACCTGTCTCTGAGAAGGCAGTCTTGTATCTCCCCGGCAGAGGGCCCGGCACCAACACTTGTTTCCAGTGACCTGGTTTCCTAAGAGACAGGGAAAACAAAACCCCTTCCCATTGGGGAAATTATGAAGGGCGTTCTCTCTGAGCTTACTCTCCATTGGCCCATTCAACTGTGTCAGCCTCTGCCCAGGAGAGAAGAGCAGGCAAGCTCTGTGGAGCCACCGCTCTGCCAGGCCTGTAAGGGAAGGTTCGTCCTCCGGGGCCTGTCTTTGTCTGGTTTCCAGGCACTTCAGCTTGCCAGCCTGGAGTTTCTCCAGCTGTCCTGTTTGTGTGGTAAATAACGGTGGCCTGTCTGGCTTCCAAAAAGTTCCGGCTAGCACCAAACACCTGTTTTCCCATTGCGCTGTCCAGCGTGGTCTGCCATCTACCATTAGGTGCCTGGCTCTGGTGGGCAGCTGCAGAGGGTGGGATGAGCAGGGCGCAAGGCGGTGAAATGTTGTTGACAGTTGTGATGACAACCTGGTGGTCGCTGAAAACATTCAGAAACTAAGTTAGGAGGACCAAATATTTACAGAAGGGAAGCAGTATTTGCTGAGCATCAACTGTGCACAAAACACTGACCACTTTAAAGTTGCTTGTTTCTAGAGAAGCAATTCAAAGTATCACGGTAGTGAAAATAATATATTTTAAAGATTTATTTTCTATTTAAATTGCTACAGTCTTGGAGGGGTATGGGTCCATGAGTGCAGAGCTCACTGCGGCCAGAAGAGGGCATCAGATCCTCTGGAGCTGGAGTCACTGGTGGTTGTGAGCCACCTGATCTATACAGGTTCTGGCAAATGAACTCTGCTCCACGAGAAGAGCAACAAGTGTTCTTTTTTTTCCCCCAGAGCTAAGGACCGAACCCAGGGTTTTGCACTTGCTAGGCAAGCGCTCTACCACTGAGCTAAATCCCCAACCCGAGATTTATTTATTATTTATTATGTATGCAGTGTTCTGCCTGCACATATGCCTGCAGGCCAGAAGAGGGCACCAGATCTCATTACAGGTGGTTGTGAGCCACCATGTGGTTGCTGGGAATTGAACTCAGGACCTCTGGAAGAGCAGTCAGTGCTCTTAACCTCTGAGTCATCTGTCCAGCCCAAGAACAACAAGTGTTCTTAACTGCTGAGCCATTTCTCCAGCCCAAATAATATATAATTTAATAATATTAATATTTAATTTAATAATATTAACAATATTGATATATTAATAGGAAATTTAGCATGACTCATGCATGTGACACCATGTAACACTGCTATCCTGAGACTAGATAGGCACTAAAAACACACTCTACATTCTGTAGACATATAAACAGAAGCTCCAAGACAGCAAGGAAAGGCCCATGGTCTCTTGTGTGACAGGCGAGTCTGAGTAGCAGATGCCCAGCTCAGGCTCCCAACCAGATCAGGTGTCCTCACTGTCTCATCTCGAGCCAGTCACCTGACTTCTGAGTCTATTTCCCCACCTAAAAATGGTGAGAAAGAAGATTCCCTTTGCAAGTTGCTGTGAGCTCAGCTAGGCAAGATTCTACATACAGCAGTCTAAGTATCAAAGGGAGAAAAGACAGTGTTTCCCCTGTCCGTACCCATACCCCCAGTCACTCACCGTGGAACATTTCCGAATTTTTCTCCACACACACCTGGCAACCACTATATCAGATTCTCCATCAGATGCCTCATACAGTGCAGCAGGATTCTCACCCAGTTCAATTCAATTCTGGCACCTTCTACCTGGAGATGGCACCAGAGGCCCACAGGTTGAGACTTCAGTTCTTAAGACTTGCTCCTTATCCAATTTCAGATGCCGACCTCAAATCTATCAACAGCACCACAAATGTGGGATCCTGCAACACTCATATCAGGGTCAATTGAGTTATTACAGCACCTTACAGAACTCTGGTATGAAGGCTGCCGGTGAAGAGCCAGAAGGAAGCTGCTGACCCTGTCCTTCCAGATTTCAGTAGATGTGACTTTGGTCACAGAGGATCCATTCTCCCTTCCCTGGAGACCAAGGGGGGATGCTGAGAGTTTCTGCCTTCTTTCTTATCATGCCTTGGTCTCTTCTGTGACCAGGCTCTTTCATGAAGAAGGCCCTCGTTCACAAGGCAGGGCATCCCTATACAAAAGACGCTCCCACTCCTGTCACTCCAGATTCTAAGGTGTTTTAGGAGCTACCAGGAGCTGAGAATAAAAAGCAGATGTACACTGCATGGTACCCCAGGCGATACCGACATTTTATTGAGCGTAACTATAGAATAGGAAATGCTTACAGCGCAGTTCCTCTGTCTCGGGACACTGCAAAGGCTTTAAGAGATTTAAGGAATTCTGGGATGCTGTTTGTCTTCCTGCGGTATCCGGTAGAGTAAGACAGGCCTCTAACAAACAGCACAAACATGGGTGTTGTGCAGGCTCAGGAGAGGAGAAGGAATGTAGGAAGACCCCAAGGACCACAAAGACCAGAGGAACAAAAAAAGGAAGGAAGGAAGGAAGGAAGGAAGGAAGGAAGGAAGGAAGGAAGGAGAGCAATACCAGGTGGGGATAATGTGATGGGGCAGAGGCCAGAAACTTGCACAGATTGAGCGTTGCCCAACCAAAGAGTGTGTGCTGCCAGAGGAAAGAGAGGGAGGTACTTGGGCGGTGTGTGCAGGAGCAGTCTGTGGAAGGGCAGGGATTCAAAAGCAATGGAATCCATGGAAGGCACCTCCCCTTGCCCTGGCCGGGGCTCTACTACCCTTTAAAGGTCAAGAAAAGGAAGCCACGCTAAAACCTCTTTGTTTTCTTCCTGCAGAGCAATAGCAATGTGACGGCTCATCTGATAAACGGAGAAAACCAATTAACTATAGCTGAGAGTGGGTGTCAGAACCCTGAGGGACCATCTGGTGAGATCTGCTGTGAGAACTTTACACTTGCACGGCTGAGATCCAAGACGTAAAGGACTTGCTCCCTGAACGATGTAGAATAGGGCATGGAGCTGATGAGCCATGACTAGCCTCCAAGTATTACAAAGACAACATATATTTATTTTCCAATTATAAAATCAAAAGTGTGCACATGTTAAGAAATGCCCAAGCCAGGCATGGTGGTGCATGACTTTAATCCCAGCACTTGGCAGGCAGAGGCAGATGGATCTCTGAATTCAAGGTCACCCTGGTCTACAGAGCGAGTTACAGGACAGCTGGGGCTACACAGAGAACAAAACAAAACAAAACAAAACAAAACAAAACAAAACAAAACAAAACCTGTCTTAAAACACTCAAAAAAAAAAAAAAAAGATGAAAGAAAAAGAAAAGAGAGAAAGGAAGGAAGGAATAGAAGAAGGGAGGGAGGGAGGGAAAAAGGAAGGAAGGAAGGAAGGAAGGAAGGAATAGAGGAAGGGAGGGAGGGAGGGAAAAAGGAAGGAAAGAAGGAAGGAAAGAAGGAAGGAAGGAAGGAAGGAGGGAAGGAAGGAAGGAAGGAAGGCCATGCAACAAAGTAAAAGTATGAAGGCTGAATGCTTGATGAATATTTGTGAACTTTTATAATGAAAGACCTGGATTCTCTCCTATTAATTAAAATTATCTTCCTTCTTAATTAAAAATACTTATCAATGTTGCTAAATATAAAGATAACATATAAAAATTAATCTAATTCCCTCCAAGCATGGTTGTTCATACCTGTAATCTAGTATGTGGGAGGTAGAGGCAGGATCATGAGTTCAGGTACTTAGTGAGTTTGAAGTCAGCCTGGGCTACATGAAACTCTATCTTAAGAGACAAAATAAATAAATAAAATTATTTCCTGTCAATCATGTGCAGTTAGAAATGCCAATATTAGAAACCTGGGCAGTCTTAATTGTCACGAAAATTTACATCCAGGAATGAATACAACAAAATATTATTGGTTTTAGCTCCATTCCTCTACCTGCAAATTTTATTTTTTTTACAGATGAAAAAGATTCCAATGTGTACATGGACCACATTTTCATCAGCTGAGGAATACCTAGGCTGTTCCCTGGCTATTGTGACCGAAGCCACAGTGAGCATGGATGTGTAAGTATCTCCATAGTAAGATACAGACTTCTCTGCGGGTCTGTCCAGAGTGGAACCACTGGACCGATGTTAGATCTATATCTAGCTTTTTGAGGCCCCTCCATTCTGATTTCCACAGCGGCCACACGATTTGCACTCCCACCACTGATGAACAAGTAGCTCTCCCTTCCCCCATCTGTGCCCACATTTGCTGTTACTCAGTTTTTTCTTTGTTTTGTTTAAGGAAATAGGATTTATTTATTTATTTATTTTTAGTCATTCTGATTGGGGTAAGATGAAATCTCAAAGTGGTTTTAATTTTTCACTTGCCTTATGGCTATGAACATTGAATATTTTTAAAAATAGTTTTTAGCTGGTTGTACTTCTTTGGGGAACTCTATTTAGTTACATGCCCTATTTTAAAACTAGGCTGTCTTCCTGATGTTTAGAATTCTTTTGCATGTTCTAGAGACTAACAGTACCAGATGTGTGGCTGGTAAACATTTTCCCATCCTTTAGTCTGCCTCTTTACTTAAAGATGGTTCCCTTTGCTATCCAGAGGCTTCTTGGTCTCAGAGGCCCCATTTGCCAGTCGTTGGTACCAGCTCCTGCGCTGCTGGAGTCTGATTCAGAAGGTCATTATCCACGCCTACAGCTTGAAGTGGATCAGATCTTCGAATCTTTAGATGAATTTAACTTGGCGTAGTCGTAGAGGTTGGGAAAGTTGGGAGCCATTGGGGGTATTTCAAGGGAGGGGTACAGGACACCACTGAGGTGGAGGAGTATGGGAGGTTAGGTGAGGACAGGGAATACTCAGGGGCGTGGGGAGGTAACTCACACTGAAGACCCTGGGGAAAGCCATATGGAAACCGACTACTGTAGACTCCATAAAGTCCGTAAACGCAATTCATCAAGTTTAAACTGAGTTTCACGCTAACTGGTGGATGACGCCCACTCTCACATACCATAGGCTGTTAAACAAGAAGGCCCAGTTCCAGCTGTGGGGTACCTCTTTTTTTTTTTTTTTAATTAACTTTCACTGATTCCCTGAGGCCCTCAGATTGTGCATCCGGATCCCACCCATCTGCCCTCTGCCCTTGGAAACCCCACAAAACAAAACAAAATTTAAAAGAAAAATCCAAAACCAAACCAGATCAGCAAAACGAGAAAGAAGAAAGGAAAACAGGGACTTTGGTCTGAAAGCTGTCGTGTGGCTTCACGCTCTAGTCCCATCTTCACCGGCAAGTGCCCACCGCCATGGTCATCTATCTGGTTCCAGGCCCCTCTCCTCTGCCACACCATCAACAACGGCTCTCACCTGCCCCCACCCCACCTCCCATGTTGTGGAGCCCCGCAGCCCTGCTTCCACAGGGTCCCACCCCTCTCCTGCTCCAATTGCTCAAAGATAAGCGGATGTTGGGGTGAGCCAACCCACAGCCCCGGTCCTGGGCCTGGGTGTCAGCTTTCCCCTCCTGTCTACAGCCCCACGCACCCCCTGGGCATGCTCTCCAGTACTGCCTTGGCCACTCCACCCATCACAGCCTGCAGCAAGGTGGCCTGTCACAAGGAGCAGAGCCAGTTCTTCTCTCAGGCCCTCCTCCATCCAGATCACCCACCACCAGGGTCAGTCAGCTCCACTGGCTTCCGTCCTCCTCAGACAAGGTGCAGAGCCCTCTCTCCCACTTGCTGTAGGGGGCTTACCTCTTTTTTTTTTTTTTTTAAGATTTATTTATTTGTTATGTATGCAGCATGTATAACTACAGAAGAGGGCGCCAGATCTCACTTCAGATGGTTGTGAGCCACCGTGTGGGTGCTGGGAATTGAACTCAGGACCTCTGGAAAGGCAATTGGTGCTCTTAGCCTCTGAGCCATCTCTCCAGCCCCCCCCCACTTTTTTTTCTTACCTCTTTTTGAATTGTTGATCCACTGGGTCCCATAGACCACTTTAAACACCATAGACTATTGCTTTTCCTTGCCCTTCAGAACTTTATGGTAAGACTGTTACTAGAGACACCACATAATTGGGTCATAGGAGATGGAGAAGTTAAGTCGGTACCAACCTGGAAGCTTCACCCCTGCTGGCTAGCTTTCATGCTCCTTAGAGGATGCTATGCTCACTCCTGGGGGAGAAAAATCACCAATAGTCTCACCCGGCTGTGAACCAGTGAGCTAGATAACACTGGCCTGGAAAGATATGCCTATTTGGTGTAATAGTGGCACAAATGCTGAGTGTAACCAACCACTAATTAGATTTAATCTCATTGCACAATGGAACTCATGCCTGGTACTGTAGACTGGGCCAGAAACCCATGGCTATATATAGATCTAGACGCTGGAGAAGAACCTTCCACTGCTATTCAACTGAATGGAAATGGTATTAAGCTGCTCCTGTGTTCTTATCTTTTTTTTTAATTTATTCTATGTGTTTTTCACATCATGTATCTTGATCCCATTCATTCCCCGCCCCTTCACATCTGCCCTCCGCCCCTGCACCCCCTCCCAAATAAAATAAAATTTTAAGAGAAAAAAAAATAAGAAAATGAAATGAGAAAAATAAAAGGGAAGGAATTAAAAATCTCATCCTGGAAGCCTCAGTGCAACCCAACAAGTCACGCCATATACCCCTTTGTCTGTACAGCTCTACTTGCAAAAATTCATTGCAAAGAGTCATTGGTCTGGTTCAAGGCCACTGGTCTCCATTATATGTTCAACGCGGGGGCCCCCACTAGGACTCTTCCTGGACATCCCGCTGGTGCCCTGTGTTGTGGAGATCCTGCAGCTTTGGGTCTGTGGGTTAGGTCCCTCCATGTGCTCTAGCAGATCATAGATGTGGTGGATGTTGGGTTATCCACTGGTCATAACCCTGGGTCTGGGCCTGGACAGCTGTAGGTTTGGTCCACCAGATGGGAATGGGGACAGCTCTCTCATGGTCACAGTTTCAGGGTTGGCTCTTCCATACCTGTGCTAACAGCATTGGCTCTATTGTACTGCCCTGGCCAGGTGTGGAGCCACGTGTTGCAGCTGGTGGGGGTCAGGGACAGCTCTCCCCGCTCTTGTGATCACAGGCTAGCTCTCCCACCTGTCCCAGGCATTGATGGGTGGGGGTAGGGGGGCATCTCTCCCCAGCCCATGCTGCTCTGTGGCAGGTGAGGGATGGGGCTAGGTCTCCCACGCTCATGTCCTCAGGGCCGGCTCACCTTGTGCTCTCATCCACAGGGTCATCTCTGCTCTGCTGCCCAGACATAGTGCAGAGCTCCCTTTCCCATGAGTGGCCGCTGGTCAAGGGGTCAGTTTCCTTACCATCTCAGCCTGCTCCCTTCCTGTCTTCAGATTTGCCTCTGTCCACAGAATCTGAATCTGAATCTCTCTCTCTCTCTCTCTCTCTCTCTCTCCCTCCCTCCCTCCCTCCCTCTCTCTCTCTCTCTTCTCCTCTCCTCCCCTCTCCCCCTCCCTCTCTGTCTCCTCTCTCTCTCTCTCCCCCCTCCTTCTCTCTCCTCTTCCCCTCCCCCTCCCATAACACATCACACCACACCTCTGCTCACTCCAACAGTGCCGTCCTGGCTGGTGCTGCAAGCTACCGGGTGGACCCGTGTTCTCTCCTTGGAGCCGGGGTGCGCAGGCCTGTCTGTGGGTCTCCCTGTCTCACTCAGGTCGCTGTGACACTGGGCTGGGCCATGCTGCCTCATCACAGAGAGATGATTATAGTGCCCAACTGCCCAGTGCCATGAGTGGGCTCCTGGTTGGTGCGTTTGACTGCTTTCAATCTACCTAGCCACATGGCGTGGGGTGGGGACTTGGCTGGAGTTCCACTGCAGGCCAGCAGGGTTGGAACCTCACGTCCCTCAGTGTCCATCCCCGATTCAGGCCCGGGTTGAAGCAACAGCTCATGTTCTTTTTCCATAGCCATAGATTAGTGCATCTCTCACCCTTACCAGAGATGCCTCTTTTTGCAGTATATGGCAATTAATAAAAATATTCATAACTGGTGAACATGCAGAGAAAAAGGGACTATAAAATGCTCAGCCCTAAATGGGACATATGTATCACATCACCCCCACCTCCCCCCCCCCCACCCCGCCCCTCCCCTCCCATCCCCCCACCCCCACAACCCTCCCACCCCCCACCACCCGCAAGGCTTAGGGATCATCTTGAAAGAGTGAAGGAAGATTGTAAGAGCCAGGAGTAGTGGGTGACTGCTGAAAAACAGCGTTTTCTGGACGTGACAGCCATCGCATACAGGAACTCAGAATGACTGTCACTGCATACATAAGGCTTGCACAAGATCAAGCTGGCCACAAACTCCCAGCAGGGACTCGAGAGAAGCTTTTGGAGTTCCACCCCTTGCTGCGCAGCTATTAGCACCTGATAGCTGCAGTGAGAGGGAGAGAGAGCAGGTTTTCCTCAGGGGCGCAGGCCCTGACAGGCTACCCATGCTCCTGCAGATGGCTATACCCATGACCTACCAGGAGCACTGTGTGAACTCAACCAAAGACTTGAAGTTGAGAAGGAAGACTGGTGCAGGGCGTAGGGGAAGAGCTGTGGGGGAAGACATGGAGTGGATCTGATCAGAACATATCCTAGCCGCCGGCGGTGGCACATGCCTTTAATCCCAGCACTTGGGAGGCAGAGCCAGGCAGATCTCTGTGAGTTCAAGGCCAACCTGGTCTACAGAGTGAGATAGATCTAAGACAGACTCCAAAGCTACACAAAGAAACCCTGTCTCAAAAAAAATTGAATTTCATAAAACATATATAGCCAAAAATGTGCAACATTTTTTTGAATGAAATTGTATTTCATTAAGAGGCATTAAAAGATAACCCATGCAAACAGAGTGTGCTGGCTAGTTTTGTCAATTTGACACAAGCTAGGGTCATCTAAAAGGAGGGCAGCTCAATTGAGGAATACCTCTGTAAGATCAGGCTGCGGGGCATTTTCTTAACTAATGATTAACATAGTGACTGATTGAGAGGGCCCCGCTCATTGGGGGTGGTGCCATGCCAGGGGGAGGTGGTCCTAGGTTCATAAGAGACTAGGCTAAGCAAGCCATGAGGAGCAAGCCAGTAAGCAGCACTCCTCCATGGCCTCTGCATCAGCTCCTGCCTCCAGGATCCTGCCCACTTGAGTTCCTGTCCTGATTGCCTTCAACGATAAAGAGAGATACAGAAGCATAAGTCAAATAAACCCTTTCCTCTCCAACTTGCCTTTAGTCATGGTGTTCCATCACAGTAGTAGAAACCCTAAGACACAGAGATAACACAACATCATTAATAGAAGAATTAATGGCAGAACCAAGATCCATTTTTCCCAAATTAAACTGAAAACTTCAACTTCATTCAAGCTGAAAGCATGATTGCAGCTTTATTAGCAGCAGGGCAGTGTGGGCCCCTGAGTCTCGGGTCAGCAACAGAAATGTTTCCAGCTTTGGCAGTAAAAAAGCAAGAACGGGGCTAGCGGGCTCCAGCCCAGCCATGGGCAGCGTTCTTGGTCTCCAGGCAACACTTCCTGCTCTGATGTATTCTGCCAATCGTCTCTACACTTTCGTAACTGGTTCCTGCATTCAACTCTTCTCTGCCTGAAATATCTTGAATGGTTTCCAGGTTGTTCTGCTTTGCGTGGACCAGATGCTGTCTGGTGCAGAGAACAGATGATGCTCTGGCCTGAACATCTGTGTCCCTCCTAACACATTGTCAAAGCCCTAACTCCTAACATGACTGGGGTTCATGAGGGCGTGAGTATGGGGCACTTTGTAAACAGAGATGCTTGTGGCTGTCACACTCCCAAGTGAGTAAAGAGTGAAACGGCATTCATCTTTGAGATACAGAAGGAGGTCTCTTAATGCAGTCCACTCTATCAGCATCTTCATCTTAGACTTTGTGCCTTTCAGAACAGTGACAAATAACTGTTGGTCTAGCCAACTAGTTTATTTTTGGTCCTGCAGACCAGGCTGACAGGGACATCGGGCGATAAAGTGAGAAGAAATGCCCCAGATCCCTATGTTGGAATCCAAACTCCCCGGATGTAACCTCAGGTGGAGATGAGGTCTTTTCAGATGAAGCCAAGTGAAAATGAGGTTTCTGCCTAGCAGCTCTCCTCCACAGCCTCTGCCTCAGCTCCTGCCTCCTAGTTCCTGCCTTACTCGAGTTCCTGCCCGGCTTCCCTCAGTGACCGGGAAATGTAAGCTAGAGTAAACCTTTTCTTCCTCAAGTTACTTTTGGCCACAGCGTTTTTTATCTCAGCAATGGAAACCCTGAGACACTCTTCTCTCTTCATGTCCCATTTGTTTTATTTTGCCTATTTCACAAGAAAAGAAATTAGTTTTGTTTGTTTGTTTTAGCTTTTATGTTACAAATGTGAAGTCCAAAGGAAGAACTGAATGATTACTCCAGGAACTGGATTAATATAAAATGTTTAAATGATTCCTGTATTTCCCTCAGCAATTCCCTTTAACTTCACACAGCTGCTTCTCAGACCTATCTCTGCACACACAGTGCTTTGCCAGGTCTCATTGTTAGACAGAGGTGATACCCAATAGCAAACTTCCAAGTACCAAGTAAACAAAGAGTGAACTTGTGATGAAGCCGTAATCATGAAAAGCCCCAAGCCCAAGAGAATGCTCCGTAAATCTGAAGCGCATTAATAGATAAGATCACAAAGCCATTAGTAATTGAAATGTCTAAGATGTTAAGCCATTTTTAAAAGACCTTAGTTCAAAATGAGGTTGAAGACACAATTTCTAGTAAATTTTTTAAAATTAATTAAAAAGTTATGAGAATTTTTAAAAGATTGATTGGTTTTTATTTTATGTATATGGCTCTTTGCCTCCCTATCTGTCCATGCACCACTTGCGTGCAGTGCCTACCGAGATGGGAAGAGAGCATCAGGTCCTCCGGAATGTGAGTTCCAGATGGTTGTTAGCAGTGTTATGAGGGCTGGGAACCAACCCCAGGTCTTCCACAAGAGCAGTAGGTATTCTTAACTGTCATCTCTCCAGCACCCACATGTGTTCTCTTAAGAGAGCAGGAATACGCATGCGTTAACACTGGCAACAGAGCTAAATGGACCGACCCTAAGTCAGTCTCCCTGAACACTGTGCTGGCTGGGCAATGCACACAATGTGCTAGCACGCCACCATTTCTCTGCACTGTCAATAAACCTACAGAGAGAAATCAGTAAATTTAGGAGGAAAATTAAAATATTAGACTAAAAACTCATTTCCTAGACTCTGGCAGACATAACTGGCCCAAACCTGAGTCTGCACCTTCAAGCATGCTGGAAAACAAGACATCCTTTTGTAATTCCGGTTTCTTATGGTTTCATTATAAAGGCAAACATCATTTAACAAGGCTTTTGGGAGAAAGCTTCACAAACAAGGAAAGAATGTCAGAATTTTCAAGGGGCTTTGATTAAAAAAACAACAACAAAAACCAAAAAAACACTCATAAAGCCTGGTGTGTGGCATGCCAGTCTCATAATGCCAGCACTCAGGAGGCTGAGACAAGGGGACTGCCATGAGCTTGGAACCAGCATAGGCTACAGTGTGATACTCTGGTCTTAAAAAAACAAAAAGAGCCTGGCGGCACACGCCTTTAATCCCAGCACTCAGGAGGCAAAGCCAGTCGAATGTCTGTGAGTTCGAGGCCAGCCTGGGCTACAGAGTGAGTTCCAGGAAAAGGCGCAAAGCTACACAGAGAAACCCTGTCTCAAAAAACAAACACAAAACCAACAAAAGGGGTGGGGGAAAAAGAGGTGAGTGTGGGGTAAGAAGAAGAAAGAAAAATTTTCACATACCCCCTTTCTAGAGAGGGAAAAGGTTTGGGAACACTGGTACCCCTGGAAATACTTAGTACCCCCAAACATGAGCAAGGGCAAGGGGTATGTGGGAAAGCCAAGGCAAAGGAAAGTAAACGAGGACCCAAGAAGTCACAGTCCACAGCTTAGAAGAATTAGAATTCTCATACTGGTTTTTATTTCATTGACTTTTACAAAACAATTGTGTAAAACTTTCTCACAACATTTTTATGCAGATACATAAGTAATATGTGGGAGACCAGAATAACGCCTCTCTAACAGAAAGTCACGGATGTCAACATCCCAAGCGCTGGGTGCCGTATATGACTTATTTATCACCATCAGAACCCCCCAGGTTAATCACTTCTGTGTTTTCCATCTCAGGGTTCCCAGCATCGGGAGAGGCTTCCCCTGAACCATCCTCGTATGGCCAGGATTCCACATATGATCTAGAAGAAATGTAAAAAATAACAATAGTAGTAAGTGATACACAAAAAGAGATGTACCCTTCAGAGAATAAGAAGTTACTGAGCCCTTTTTTCAGAGGGCAGTAGAGTTGGGAGTGACATTACAAACTGGTGTGTTTGCTGCTCGCTGAGGTCTTTAGGTTGCTTGTACGGGGGTGGGAGTACATTTTAGCATCATCAAGGCTCAGTCTGCATTCATTCACAAACCACTGAGGGACATCCGGCCAAGAAGCACCAGCTCCCGCTTGCATTATTTCCTTTGCAGGCTCTGCCTTAGGAGCTGTGGCATAGGGGAAATAAACAAAAACAAAAAACAAACAACACACACACACACACACTTCTCCCTACACACACATACACACACACACACACACACACATCCCTACACACACACACACACACACACACACACACTTCTCCCTACACACACACACACACACACACACACACACACTTCTCCCTACACACACACACACACACACACACACACACACACACACACACACATTTTTTTCTAGACCCCAGAGAATGCAGAAACCAGGTCATTGAGCCCTGAGTTCATCAGCCCTGTCCACATTCGGGCACTCGTATAGTGTGCATCATCCAGCGTCATGGAATTCTTGACCCTGGGGAAAGACCACAGATTCAAGCCAATTCTAATTAAAGGATTTATTGATTACTGCTGTCAGGACAACAGTCTCTGAGCTGAACTTGAGGTCGCATGAGAAGGGGTTGAGGGAGGGCATTTTAAAGGTGAAACCCACAAGAAGACCTTGAGCATCCCGCACAAGTGAACTGTTTTACTCTGCTGAGATTAGGTAGTCAAGGCAACCCGAATGTCCGCATGAGCAGGTTACAGAGCCAAAAAGCAGTTAGCCAAAACATAATAAGTAGATGGTCACAGCATTACAGCTCTGGGTGGGGATGGCGAGGGGTCACTGAGTCAGGGTTACTGGTAACTTATCTTCCAGGGACTGGCATCAGAGACAAACAGGTAGTGGGTACCAAGAGGGATGCCTGGCATAAAATGGAGTCCTTTTAGCCATCATGCCCGTAAATGAGGAGGAAGAGAAGCAGATAACTAAATGAGACTTCCAGTGAGTCAGAACCTACAGAGACTGGAGGAGACAAAGCAAAGATAATGAAGAATGATTGCTACCTGGCATGGTAAGGAAGTGTGCATCTGACTTCCTAAAATAGTTCAGTTTTTTGAGACAGGATCTCACTGTGCAGCCTAGGCTAGCCTCAAATTCACAATCTTCCTGCCTATACCTCCAGAATTCTGGGATCCCAGGCACACTTCCTCACCATGTCACGCAGGAGTAATTGCTAACCAAGCAGTAGACAAGTCCTCAAGTCCCGGGTCCTTCCTCCATCCTGCTGCCCCTCCCTGCTCCCACCACCCCACAAACTTCAAAAACACCCGAGCAGGCCTCCACCTCTACACCTTCCTGGTCGGACAAATCCTTCCACTCCAGTTAGACTCTCTAGTCCCATGCTGACCCCTCAGCCACCTTCATCACCCTCCCCAGGGGTCCTCCCTCCTTCCCACATCCTCTTGACTTGTTCCCTTCCTGGTGTCTGTTTCCCTCAGTGAAAAAACAGTCCTAAGCGATTATAACTCACAAACCCACTCTGCGTGGGTTCTTGTCACTTGGCACCCCTGGGATCTTGTGTAAGCTACTTTAATACCCTGGCTTCTCAGTTTCCTTATCTGTAAGATGGAACTAAGACCAGCATCCCCTGGGACTGGGGAAATAGCTCAGTCAACAGTGTCTGCCACACAAGCATGAGGATTTGAGTGTGGACCCCCCAGCACCCACATAAAAACCCAGGCAGAGCAGCATACACCCATCATTCCAGCACCGGGGAACTGGAGACGACAGCTGGATTCCTGGAGCACTGCCTGGCAGCCTAGCCAAGTCACTAAGCTTCAGTTCAGTGAGAGACCCTGTCTCAAAATACAACACAGAGAGCCAGCAAGGTGGCTCAGCAGGTACAGGTGCTTGCCACACAAGCCTGACAACCTGAGCCCAATCCCCAGAGCCCACGTAAAGGAGGATTGAGAGAACAAGCACTGCAGAGCTGCCCTTTGACCCCTGCACACAGACTGTGGTGCACATGCCCATATGCACACATCACAAACCCATAAACAACGTCTTTAGAAGGTGAAGACAGAGTTAGAGAGGGCACCTGGTAACAACCTCTGGCCTCCACATGTCCAAACCCCTGTGCATACACCCCCAGAAACACATACATAGCACACACAAAAAGGGTAGTACCTGCCTACACCAACTGCTGAGATGCTGAGGTGTTGATGCGTTTAAGGCTGAGAACAGTGCCTGGCTCACCATAAATAATCCATGCACACACTGTTACTGCCTCATGACAAACATGTTCAAGATTCTGTCACTCCTGCTGTGACAGCCTATCAAGCAGGACATGAGTTTGATTTCCCTTGCCCACCCTGTCCCCAGATCCCCCTGTATCCCCCTTCTCGGCTCTCCTGGCCCTGGCCCTGGGCGGCTTCACAGCCCTTCCCCGACAAGTTGCTCTTCCCAGGCACTCAGGAACAGGTTCTTGTCCTACCCTGTCCTGGCTGCTAACCTCACCAGCCCCTGCCCTGGGGAGCTCAGTCACTAATCCTGTCTGCCCTTCAGATTCCTCCTGGCTTCCTCTTCCTTTAACATCTTTGCTCCTGGGGCTCTGCATCTCCGAGCTCAGGGTCTCATCCCAGCCATCTGTAGGCACCCTGCCCACATCATATCGACAGGTCTTTCTTCCACATCTGCTCCTTCTTCTGGGATCCCTCCAGCTCTTTCCGTGACTCTTCCTGGCCTCAGACACCCACAGGGCCACCAAGGACCACCAGAGACTGTGGATATGACTGTCCCAATTGTAGTTTGAATGTTCTCACAGAAGATGCTTTTATGGGCTGTTTGCCATCTTCCCAGGCTGTGTCCAAGAGTTATTATTGCCAGTGCCCCTTTCCCTCCAGACCTCTGCTTTTCTGTTCCCTGTGCCTGACAACTTCTCCCCCTCCCCCTGGCTAACTCTTCCTGGCCCCTGTATACACACAAGATCCCTTCCTGCAGGAAGCCTCTCTGACCCTAGGCTGGGTTAGCAGCTCACTTCCATGCCCTGTGCTCCAGCCAGATCTCTGCCAGGCAATGTTAGCTCTTCTGTCCTTGCCACGGAAGTCTCGGGATAATGGCTGTTTCTTTCATTCTTGCTCTTTTTTACCTAGTGGGGTGGTTAGTTTAACATCAACACTCAAAACACAGTGGCTGCCTTCTCTGCTTCCGGCCCACCCAGAACTACCTCCTCCACCACATACCACCAAAGAGCATGGAACCAAAGGACTGTGGACTGAGCCCTCTGAAACTGTGAGAAAAATAATTATTTCCTCCCTTTAATTTAAAAAAAAAAAAAAAGACAGAACACAACTTTGCTAAGTGAGCCGACAAGCAGAGAAAAATGAATTCATTGTTGACCTTCTGTTGGATGAAAGTAATGGCTGAGAACATAAGCACAAAAACAAGTGATTCTCAGGGACCTCTATTCAAAGGAGAAAATAAAAGCTTCCCACTCAACGAGAAAACACTGGCTCCCCAAGGCAATTTAACATCAACAAACAAGCTGAAGGGGAAAAGTAATCGTTTTATAAAACTCACTCCACACAGCAGGCAGCATCTGTTGTGCCCAGCAAAAGGCACATTGACATGAGGCGCCAGTGAACATGGAGAGTCCCTGCAGCCAGAGCTGTCCAGGAGAAGGGGACTGGCCCTCAGGGACAGGAAGTGGAGGGGGAACTGAGGTTCCCTTTAGCACCATTCTCTTGCTGGGCTGACTTAATGTAACAGATGTGGTGTGTGGGCTGGAGTCCGAGCTCTGTCTTCATCAGTGTTCAACTACTGTGAGGAGACGCCATGACCAAGGCAACTCTTATGAGGAAAAGCATTTAATTGGGGCTTGTTAACAGTTTCCCATGACACACTTCCCCAACAAAGGCCACACCTATTCCAACAAGGCCACCCCTCTTGATCATTCTCAAGCAAGGCTACTCTCTGGTGACTAAGCAGTCAAATACAGGAGCCATGGGGGGTATTCTTATTCAAACCACTACATTCTGCTCCCAGGCTCCCAGAAGCTTGTGGCTGTGGGAGTTTCCCTGCAGGCTTTACAACAGGCAGGGCTAAACAATCGATCAGGGTGAGATAAGAATGAAACTCAGCTTAGCCTGACTTTATTGTAACCATCGCTGGACCAGGTCTTCTAGCATCTGGCCCAGATCATTGTACTTTAGCCATATGTGAGCAGAGCACAATTTTGGGGAAAAAAGCATTCAGGTAACAATTAACTCAGCCCCATGAATACAACAAACCTTAAGACATGTTTACATTGAAGTTCTTAGCAAAGTACATATGGCTTCATTCATAAGATGCGTTCTTGTTGACTTAGAAACAGTGCTCAAGATAAGGGGAAATGACTGAGGTAAACAAATGCCTGTGGGTGTCAGGGTTGGCCTGGCCCTAAGATAACATAGAGGTCACTTAAGCTGTTGTAAGGCACAAGTGACATCACTCATAAGAATGGGTTTATGGTCTAAAAGCAATGCTCAAGATTTAGAGGGAAAGGGCCTTGGAGAAGTAAAAACATAAATTCTGGGAGATAGAACAGAGCCTCTCATCAGACAGCAAAGGGTCACCAGGATGAGCAGCTACATGTCTCATTCAATTGATGATGTAAACTGCGTGTTTAACCTTCCTGGCTTCTCCAGATCTTATCTGTGTGCACAAGACATTTTGCCCTCTACATGTAGCCACACCATAAAGCAAAAATACATTCAGTCCAAATTCAAAAGTCCCCATAGTCTATCACAGTTTCAACACTGTTTAAAAGTTCAAAGTTTCTTCTGAGACTCATGGCAATCTCTTAACTGTAAACCCCCCCACATCAAAACCAAAAGGCAGATCACATACATACTTTCAACATACACTGGCACAGGATATACATTATCATTCCAAAGCTAAGGGAAGAGGACATAGCAAAGAAATATTGGACTAAAGCTACACCAAAAACCAGCTGGGCAAACTCCAAACTCTGCATCTCCATGTCCAATGTCAAAAAGTTCTTCAGAACTTCAACTCCTTCTTTGTTGACTGCATCGTACTTCTCTCTCTTGGGCTGGTTCTACCCCCTGTCAGCAGCTCAACCTGGCTGGTATTCCATGACTCTGGCATCTCCAACACCTTGGGGTCGCCAACACAAGGCCCCCAGACCTCATCTTCACAGCTTCATTTAATGGCCTCTCCAGGCCTCCATGCAGGGACACCTCTGACATATGCCTGGCCTCAGTGGCTTTCCTTAGCTGCAGAGGGAGATTCCACACCCCTTTTTATTATATCCTTGACTCTAAAGCCAGAATCACATTGCTAAAGCTGCCATGTTCTGCTGCTTGATGGGGCTGGAACTTAGCCCCTCATTCAAATACATTTTCATCAGCTTTCTGGTTTAAACTTTCATTTAATTCCTTTTCATGAGTTGGAAGTTTAGCTGGGTGGGGTCTTGCCCTGAGGTCACCGCTCCCTTTTATTCCACTTAGCATAAGGCTTTTCTTTAATTTTTTAAATTGTTTTTTAAATTTATTTAACTTTATTTTATGTGTGTTGGTAAAAGGTGTCATCCCCTGAAACTAGTTAGAGACAGTTGTGAGCTGCTGTGTGGGGCTGGGAATTGAACCTGGGTCCTCTGGAAAAACAGCCAGTGCTCTTAATCACTGAGCCATCTCTCCAGCCCCTTCTTTAAATTTTTTATCTCCCTGAGCACTGGACTTAGCTCCATTACACTTCCTGGTGCTCCTTTTTTCCTCAAACTGTACATTTTGATCTTTCCCTTGCTCAGTTTGCTCCTTTTCTTTGTAGATCTGATTTATAGAGTAGCCAATAATAACCATATGACATGGTCAATACCAGGCTCTCTTGAAATCGTCTCTGCCAATATCATTAATCCAAACCTCTTCAATTTAGCCTCAGGCAGCCACAGTCTTCACCAAAATATCACAAGAATGGTTTCTAGGTCACTTATTAATTTTCTTCCCATCTGAAACCTCTTGAGCTGGACCATTATAATATACATTGCTCTCAGCAACACTGTCTTCCACACTCCTGCTAATACAGCCCATTAAGCCCTACTAAAATTGTTCAACTGCTTTCCTAATCCAAAGTCCAAATTCTGCCAAGCATGAAGATCAGGTCTGTCATAGCAACACCCCACTCCTGGTACCAACTCTGTTTTAGTCAGTGTTCTGTTGCTGTAAAGAAACACTATCACAACAGAAACTCTTTTGAGAGAAAGCATTTAATTGGGGCTTGCTTACAGTTTCAGAGATTTAGTTCACTATCATCATGATAGGGAGCATGGTGACACACAGGCAGACATGGTGCTATAGAAGCAGTTGAGAGTTCTACATCCAAATCTGTAGGCAGCAGAAAGAGTGAGATACTGATCGTGGCTTGAGATTTTGAAACCTCAAAGCCCAACCCCAGTGACACACTTCCTCCAACAAGGCCACACCCCCTAATCCTTTCAAGTAGTGCCACTCCCTTGGTGACCAAGCATTTAAATGTAAGAGTCTTTGGGGGCCTTCTCATTCACACCACCACACTCTGTCTCCTTTGTGGTGTGAGACTTTGGCTAATAATTATTTTCTGCAAGTCTTTCCCCTTGCTTGTAATATAAAAATTAACATTGGCAAAGCACTTAAAACTAAGCCCACATGAGTATTTGTTAAATGAAAGATCCTTTCTACTCTATAGCTGTTAAAATGCCCTTGCAAATATCCTTCCCTACAATTATTTAATTTTTTTGTGTGAATTTATAGCAGTTTGCTTTTATGGATTTGTCTGTCTTCTTTTTGTGAGTTTGGTTCCTCATTTTAAAGAACATTTTTTATCTCCTTCCTTGCTTTCTTTCCTCCCTCCCTCCTTTCCTCTAAGAAAAAAGTGCCAGCTCAAAGGAGATGTTTTCACAAAACCCCATGCTTTAAAATGGGTGGTGGACTTTCTGAACACCTTCTGTGTACCTCAGGTGGCCCGTATTCTTTCTTTTCCTATAAATAAGCTCTCTTGAGTCTTATTGAACTTCAAACTTGCATAGCTAACTTTATTCCCGTCTGTTCTAGAAGCTATCAATGACTTCAAAATCACTTAGATCAATAAGAGCTGGGTGCTTACTCTAGTGTTTTCTGTACCACTGTAAGAGTGGGCATCAGTTTTCACCAACATGGTGTACTGCTTAACTCTCATCTCTTCAGCACTAGGCAGTTATTGGCAAGGACGACCAATTTCACTCGACTCATTTGATCATCTTCACGATTTGCTTTCTACTCTAGCATCATATACTTTTCCCTTTCATAACAATTGGAAGCTTAGAGGTAACCCACCTCCTTTATCATGTGCTCTGTGGCCACTACTTCCCTTTAATATTTAAAAACAAGAGGGTCTCCTACCAAAAGCAGTTGTCCATGTATCTAAAGAATATATCTAGAAAAGCAAGCCACACTGACCAAAGCTATTTCTCAACCTCAGAGTCAGCTGGTTAAAGAGGCTGAGCTCCAGTACTCCAAAGAAGCAGACTGTACTGAGCATTTGTTCCTGGGATGTGGGGGATACTCCAAAAGGTCATTGATTCCCAAAAAGGAATTCACCTACCATTTGTGTGCACAAAATGACACTGGTGAGTCTCAACACTTGGTTTTCTTCTGAAGTTATGCTAGTATATTCTACAAAACTCTATTAGTATGGAGTTGAAGAGAAAGTACAGTTAATAAAATGTTATCTACACAAGCACAAAGACTTCAGTTTGAGCCTGAGAATCCATATAAAAAGGCTAGAAGTATTAGAGCATGTTTGTCTTCCCAGCACCAGAGAGGCAGAGATGGGTAGATCCCTGGGGACTGGCTTCCCATCCAGCCTAGACTACTTGGTAATACCCAGGTCAACGAGCAATTGTACCTCAAAGATGGGTGTCTCCTGAGGAAAGTATGAGGCTGACCTCTGGCCTCCGCACACATATGTGCACACACACACACACACACACACAGTGCACATGCATCTGTACACACATACTACACACATACACAAATATATTAGTAGCCGGGCAAGGAGAAGGGGGTTCTTGGGGGAAAATGTGAGAAGGGATAATTGATAGAGGTGAGGTGAAGTAGGAAAGAACAATGGGATGGATAAAAGGCACGTCCAAGTGTTGTGCTTGAGGTCATTGACATATCCTTAACTAAAAGTGTGAGGCAGGAGGAGGACGGACTTTGAATCACTGACCAGCTCCAAAGATATCCAGACAGAATAGCCATGAGGCTAGCAGCGACACGGGTCTGCAGCTTGGAAGAGAGGAGAGAACTTAGCAGAGCGGAGGAGGGGCGCAATGGAATCTTGGTGAAAGCAGCGTCAGAAGAGACCCAGAAGGGTAGAGGCCAACTGTAAAGAGAGAGTTTGGAGGAAAGAGGCCGTTATACTGACCCTGGAATGGCAGGGTCATGCACCACCATACCTACCCTGGTCCTCCCCACCCACCTTCCCAGCCTCTCAGTTCCTCCATGTGGCTCTGAGCACAGCTGATCTCACTCTCCAAAGCCAAGCCAGCAGCTCACATTGCCAGGGCCACAAGTGCTCCAGAGGGAAGCCTTGTCCATGGAAGGCCCCTCAAGGGCACCACAGACTCTTTGAGGGAGCAGGCAGCCTCCCAAATTTTCCCCAGAGCAAGAACCCCCACTGTGGGAGTGCAGAGGCAAGGGTTGAACTAGGTAGTGAGGCAGAAGCCTGAGAGGTGACATGGGGCCGAGCTCCTTCTGCTGAAAGACTGGCGGCTCCAGGCTAAGGGCAGAGTGGAATGAAGAATAACTCAGAGGAGCTGAAGACAGTCAGGAGACGATAAAACCACCCCACCTCTCTACTTACCCACTGCTAAGCTCTCCTGTTTCAAGAAACCTCCATCATACAATGATTATATTGGTCTCCAAAAAACCAAAAACAAAATGGCAGACTTGAGCGCCTCGCCTCTCTGCGATCCCAGTGTCTAGACAGTGATAAAGATCTGTGGCAGCAAGGTCCAGACTTCGGTGAAATGCCCAGTGAGAGGGATGAGGATGCTTGCCACTCGGGACACCATGTTGCTGCTCCCCACATTCAAGCACCTGAAAACACCAGGAGAATTAAGACACTGGAAACAACCGTGGGCAAGCAGAACAAAGGGGTACAGAGGGTGAGAGATCCACCGTCTGCCACCCCCTTCTCACTCTCCCACAATGAGAAATAACAAAACTCAGAAGTAAGTCAAAACCAGCTACGACTTCTACCTTCATTCTGTGAAACAATTGTGTATATGAGCATGCATATAAGATAAGAAAGGCATAAGCCATCTTTAATCTGCTGTTTAAATGAGACCCATGTGTATACAGATCCAACTTAATATGTTGGATCAGACACATTTGCTTAGGGTAGAGAATGGTAACTTGGGAGAACAAAATATTTGTCTATAGTCTGCTCTATTAATGTCAAGCAATATCTTTAAGATTTTATTTTTTGTTTTGATGTGTGTGTGTGTGTGTGTGTGTGTGTGCCCGCGCACACGCGCGCGCGCTCGCCAGAAGAAAGCAGGTGTTAGATCCCCTGGAGCTACAGTTATAATCTGAAGTGGTTAAGGCTAATGTACAGGTTCCCACCACAGACTCAAGGATTTGACTCAGGATACAACTCAAAAGGGTCATAGAAGGGCTAAAGTTAACCTGTACGCCCCACTTGCCCTAGGACAGATCACTTCCTGGAATGCTGAGGGCTGTTGTTCACGTGAGATAACAATCACATCTTTTCACCTCAGTAAACAAGGATGGTTGTCCCCAACTCACAAGTGTGCTTGATCACACATAGGTGGGCAGTATACAGGCGGGAAGTACGTCAGGTTGTATGCTTGTCCCCATTGGACGAAGGCAGGAAGTACCCTAGCCTTGTGGGTTCTGCCTTTATGAGCATCTGACTGACTTGATTCATCCCCATTCTCTGGGAGTCCCAGGTGTGGATGTGGCCAGTGTTTATCTTCCTGGCCAGTATTTAACAAAGCTTGCTTTAATTAGACAATTGTGGATTTGGTCTTTCTTCTTACCATTTTCAGGTTTACTGCAGTGAGCCACCTGATGTGAGTTCTGTCCAATACTACAGGTCAAGTCCCAGTTCTCCAATATGCTGGAAGTCATGGTCTGAACATGAAATGTCCCCCCCAGGCTCACCTGGTCCTCTGTCGGTGGCCCTGTTTGAAAAGGTTATGAGCTCTTAAGAAGTAGAGACTTGGAGGAAGTGTGTCACCAGGGCGGGCTTTGAGGTTCTATAACCTGGCCCCCCTCCTTTTGCTCTCCCGTGGGGACTGCTGATGTAATAGGACAGGCCAGCTCCATGCTCCTGCTTCTCCTCACCAGGATGGACTGTACCCCAAGCCCCAAATTATAAACCAAAAATAAAATTTCTCTCTTAAAATGGGCTTTGTTGGGGGATTTTACCATAGCAACAGAAATAAAACTGATACCAAGCATCACGAAATTGGTACCAAGTGTTGGGACCACTGCTGTGTGAGCCTGACCATGTGGATTTTAGGTCTTTGTTCTATGGAAGGAATGCAAGAGATTTTGGAACTCTGGGCTAAAAAAAGCTGATAAATGCTACAAGCAGAGCCTAATGGGCCATTCTAGTGGGAGCCTGGAAGGCAGGGACGCTGAGAAGTGGAGAGTGGATGCTGTACTGGGTGATTCTGTGTGTCATCTTGACACAAGCTGGAGTCATCAGAGGAAGGAGCCTCGGTTGGGGAAATGCCTCCTCAAGATCTGTAAGGCATTTTCTCAATTAGTGATCAGTGGGGGAGGGTGCCCTGCCCATGGTGGGTGGTGCCATCCCTGGGCTGGTGGTTCTGGGTTCTACAAGAAGGTGGGCTGAGCAAGCCAGTAAGCAGCTCCCTTCCATGGCCTCTGCATCAGCTCCTGCCTCCAGGATCCGGCCCTGTTTGAGTTCCTGTCCTGACTTCCTTCCCAACTTGCTTTTTTTTTTTCCATCACAGCAATAGAAACTCTAACTAAGACAGATGCCTAGCTCAGGAATTCAGAGGAAAATGAGAACTAACTATTCATGTGCTATTTTAGCAAAGAATCTAGTTGTATTCTGATTATGTTCTAAGAATTTACATGAGACCAGATTTAAAAATAATAGACTAATTCCATGACAGCATAATATTGAATCTATGGAAGGTTATTATTGATTACTCTTATGCAGATCTGTAGTTGAAATGAACAATAAATGGGGCAGAAAGTAATAAAAAATGTGCAGTTTAGAGAGGAAAATAACTCTAAGAAGCTTAAATTTGCAGCCAGGGCATGTACTGAGAAAGAGGCTTATTAAAGAGAAGGCTTCTGCTCTTTTCAGAAACAGGAAAAGCACCTGAGGGAAAGCCCCATCCAGGGCTTGTGAACTGGGGGCCCAAGAGCATTTCTTCTCCTGGAAGGCAACTGCCTGGGAAGGTTTCAACCAGCTTCAGCACACAGAAGGTGCTGGAACTATGGTCCACAGTGGCCATTCTCAATCCCTAGCTGCAAGCAGAACCTGTCAGTGTTCTTTACATGATTCTGACTTTAGAGGCATGAAAGATGCAAAAATGAGAGAGTCATGAATTCATCCTCCACAGTGCTCACAGAGCTGATAAGGTCAGGCAATGTACACCAGGGGCAGAGTCCCGGATAAGAGGCCCTGAGAAGCCACTGCCCAGAGATATGAAGGGGAAGCCTGGGTTATGTGGGGGGCCCCAAACAGCTTGACCACACAGCTGCCATGACAGCCTTAGAGGCCCAGACACAGCTTCTGGAAGGCAACACCTGGCCCCAGGAAAAGCCATAAGCTGACCCCTCCCAGTGGGGCCTGCGTCTAAGAGGAAATACAAATACATTCCAAACATTCCCTATACCCCTAGACAAATGTCAGCCAATCAGGGTCCTGAAACCTGGAAATCCCCTCATCCCAACCTCTGCTGTGATTAAAACCCCATCCTGCCTGGGCTCTGGGCTCTCCCTGCTGCCTCCAATAGACAGAGACCAAACCCCAGAGCTTGAAAATAAAGGCTCTCTGCTTTTACATATGGGATTTGGTCTCTGTGGTAGTCTTTTGGGGGTCCCTGCCATCTGGGCATAACAGTTACAGTGAGGAACCCAAGATATTGGAGATGCTAAAGCTGTGGGGTGTCTGCCAAGGCATGCTGCGTACAGGGGGTGGGACCAGCACAAGAGAAAGAGAGGGGTGTTGCAGGCACCGACACTGGGTGGGTGGAGCCACCTAAGCTTTTGAAAATGAATCTCTAGACACTGGACACAAAGCTACAGGATTTGGTGTTTGCTCAGCTGGTTTTCAGGCTAGCTTTGGTACAATCTTTCAATTCACTAAGAAGGCCAGGCTAAAGCATGACAGGCTCCTAATAACTCAGTTAAGAACTAGGCCTGAGTTCCTGCTGTTGGTTTTTGTGGCACTCTTGCCCCAAAGGAAAAGTCATGACACACGACAGAATCCACTAACAAGATTTTAACAAGACCAAGAGAAAGGGACAGACATGATCAGGCCTGTGGAAGGACACATGTGAGAAAGAGACTGGGAACATGGAGCCTGCCTCCTTCTAAAGGCTAGGACACACTTGTACACACAGGCCCACGCACAGAGATCACACAGGTCATGTCCTTACGACTACATGACAGCGTAACCATGGGGCATGGGGCATGAGTCACACAGGACATATGACCCAGAAATGACTGGGTGGAGATGACTAAGTGTCCCGCTGGGCATGCACGACCATGCCCGACCATGGAGGCGTGGTGGGGATTTCTATCACCTGCCTCTTGAAACTGGACAGTTTCTGAGGAAGCCATGAACAAAGAGCAATCAATCACCAACATCTCCCTCACACACACACAAAAGGGATGAGGAGAACTGAAAGTACCAGACCTGAGCCAGCCCCCACAGTAGCTCAAGGTAATAATCAAAATAGACAGAACCTTAGACTTGTCCAGACTTGCCCCAAAATGGTGAAACCATGGCCTTAGCCATGCCCTGCCAGCCCTAACCAATCAGAAAGGCACTAATATGATTGCCACTCACATAAGCCAATCCTAGATAAAATGACCTCACTGCCTTTAGAATTCCTTTAGCTGTAGATAAAAGGAGCCGGCAAGCTTCTCTTGGGGTCCCCATTTTGCCTTTGTGTCAGATGTGTGACCCCAACATGCTGGAACTCTTACTCTTGAGACAATAAACACTCTTGCTGATTGCATACATGGATGGTGGTCTTTTGAGGGACTTCTCTAGGCCCTAACATTCACTATGCCTCAATTTCTTCTTTTGGGGATGGGAATATATACTTTATACCATCATGTGCTGGAAGTTGATCATTTGGTTTTGTTTGTCTTTACAGTGGGTCACAGTTGTGAAGTTGCCTTGCATCTCAGAAGAGACTTTGGACTTTTAAACATTGTTGGGACTGTTAAAGACAACTACAGGGACTTTTCAAGTTGTACTAAACACATTTTGCATCATGAGATGGCCATGAACATTTTGGACCAAGGGAGGAATGTTGTGTTTTCAATAGGAAACATCTCCTGTTGAATACTTCATATCCACCAGCTTGTGGCACTGTTTAGGAAGATATGGAATTTAGGAGGTGGAGCTTTGCTAGGCAAAGTGTGTCACTGGGAAAAGCTTTGAAATGAACCTAACACAGACACTCTACCACTGAGCCACATCACCATCCCAACAAAAGCTGCTTTTAATGTGCATCTTTCGAGTCATTGGTACTGCTGGGCATGGCTGTTCATGTTTGTAATCCCAGCATTTGGTGAGGAAGCTGAGACAGGAGGATTGCCACAAGTTTGAGCCTACCCTGGGCTACAGTGTGAGACTTTGTCTCAAAGGACCAACAACAACAAAAAGTCAATGGTGATTTATCTTTTCCTAGGTCATACACATTTGTAAGTAACTAACTTAAGTGTGACACTCTTCTGAGAATTCACACATATGCAGTTTCACATGCAATCTTAAGATGTTCAGGAAGCCTACAGAATTGGTTAAAGATGGCTTGTATCAAATATTCATGTACTGGATTCTCCTCCTCCCTCCCCTTCTTCCTTCCCTCCCTCTGTCCCTCTGTCCCTCTGTCCCTCTTTCCTTCTCTCACTTCCTACCTGTCTGGCTTATTTTTGAGGACATTTACCTGTGGCTGTAAACTAGCCAACTAAATAAAAATGGTCTAAAAAATACCATCGTATACATAATGGCAATGCCAACCAACGTGGTTTGTTTGGATTGCCATCTTTTGGCATATAATACACATTCTCTCAGCAGATACGTACGCTGTGAACAGATCTGGAACTAGGGGAACCCATGGCGTCCCTCCCCCTCCCTCCTCACCCCACCCCTGCCACCCCAGGCTGGGCAGAAATCATCCAAGAGCTCAGAGGCACCCAGAGGCCTCAGCCAACCACGTGCTCTGGCTTATAAAATGTTATTGTCTCTGCACTGTCAGGGTGCCAGCCTAAGTTGGCAAGTACACAATCCCCTCTGTGCTGCGTCATGCCAGTGTCCCCAATGTCCTCTGCGTTCTATCCTGCCTACTGTTGTGTAGCTGCACAGGGCTGCCACTGTCCTGGTGTGATTTGAGAGGACTCCCAGAACCCCTTGCCCTGAACACTTTCTCCTACTCCATTCCTGAAGTTCAGAGCAAGCAGCTCACCCCTTCCTAATGCCCAGATCTGTTTCCATAAATGTCCTTGTGCATCTCCACTGAATGACAGAGAAGGTCCAGAAATGCAGAGCTGAGTTCCTTGTGTCTTTGGCCAAGAACCTGATCTCATTTGAGTCTCAGCTTCACGGTGTGTAAACTGGAGACAGTGGTAGCAAGCTCAACAGAATCATTTTGAGGAGTAAAGAAGGTGTGTTTATTATTAGATTCACACACACACACACACACACACACACACACACACACACACACACACACAAACAACACTCTAGGTAACCTGGAGGGAAAAAGAAAAGCCCACATCTACCCTCAGACAACTGGACTAGTGCACAGTTGTTTGGGAAGCTAGTCTGCTTCTTCCTCTGCACAGTAGCAGGGGCTCTGCTAAGTTTCTTTTTGGATTTATGTCTGTCCACCTGTTCTCTACCTAACCACCCACCAAGCCATTGACCTACAGCCAGAACAGTGCATTTAACCAATCTGTCATGCCCTGACTTTCTCTGCCCAAGAAGGCTAGCAGACATAACCAGTTCCTAGAGAAAGACTGATCTGTGTCTAGACTAATAAATTTTCTAGGATGGTGTTGCATGGACTTATCTCTAAATTCAACTTCTTTCCACACTTGTAATGCATGGCAGTAACAGACTCATGGGCAGCGTACCACTAGGTGAGCAGTTAGCCAATGTCCTTGGCAAACGCTAAATGTCAGGGTCTCCTTCATTACCAGTACGATTGGCTTTCTTATAGGCTAAGAAATAGACTCACTAAAAAAAATAAATAAATTTTTCCTTAGAAAATAAAAACTTCTTCCAGGTATCGGGGTACATGCCTGTAATCCTAGCACTCAGAGGGGTTAAGGGAAGAGGAACATAAGATCAAGGCCAGTCTGGACAATTTAGCAAGACCTTGTCTCAAAATCAAAAATGAAGGGGGAGAAGAGATTATGGATATAGCTTGGTGGCAGAGTACTTGTCTAGCAGGTGTGAGCCTCTGGGTTTAATGTCTATACAGAAACAGAGGGATGGACGGACAGACGGACGGAGGGAGTGGGGAAGGGGGGAGGGAAGGAGGGAAAACTACTCAATCAAGTGGGTGATAGGTGGAGGTTACTTGGAGGATTTGGGGGAGGACTGTCAACAGGACTGTCCTGTATCTTTAGAGGAAAGTGGGGCACCGGTCTTTCACAGTGTCACTGTAACACTCATTCCTATTTAAACTTTAAAATATTAAAGACAATTCTGCAAACAAAGGTTGGAGAAAAGACCCTTTCCTGACATCTCAGGGTCTCACTGATGTATCTGGCAGCTGACGTGTGATGTCTCTGGCCTCGGCTATCCTATCCAGACACCAGGGGCTACAGTAAGAGTGGGAGTCGCAGGATGCACCCCTGAAACCTGCACGTTCTTCTGCAGGGTGCTGGCTAGTCTTCCTTGTCACACAACGACAGTCATCTGAAAGGAGGGAACCTCAGTTGAGAAAGGACTCTGTAAGATTCAGCTATAAGGCGTTTTTCTTAATTAGTGACTGAAGGGGGAGGGCCCAGCCCACTGTGGGTGGTGCCATTCCTGGGCAGATGGTCTTGGGTTCTGGAAGAAAGCAGGCTGACCAGAGGAAGCAAGCCAGTAAGCAGCTCCCCTCCATTGGCTCTGCAAAAGCTACAGCCTCGAAGATCCTATCCTTGTCCAGACTTCCTTCAATAATGAACAGTGATGTGGAAGTGTAAACCAAATACACCCTGTCTTCCTCAAGTTGCTTTTTGGTCATGGTGTTTCAACAAAGCCCTTGAAACCCGAAGACATGACAACCCAGAGGAAAAGGAGCTAAGACAAAAGGGGACTCCAGCACCTGACCAGAACTTCCAAAGGACCTGTGTCCTTTACGTGGCATTTCCATGGGAATGGTGGGAAGAATCTTTTAATGTTCAGAAGGGCCCTGGACCTCCAGATCTCTGGGACAGTCTCCAAGAAAGCAAGAGACAACTCAGAATCACCTGTGAACTTGGTTAAAATCCTGCTCTCCTGGAGTGTCGGCAGGTGTAGCATGGAGACCCAGAATTGAGGGTCTGTATCAGATACCTCAGAGGTTCTTACAGCTTGGGGATGTTCGGGAGCCAGGGAGATGTTGTCAGGGGCTAAACTGTGTCCCCACAAAATGCAGGTGGTAAAGCCTTTACTCCCCCAAACACTCTTAGACTTTGGAGAAAAGGTCATTAAAGAAGAGGCTATGTTAAAATACAGGGGTCCTAATTCAATAGGACTGGTACCCCATGAGACAGTGGAGAGTCACCCAGAGCTTGTGAGGACATGGTGATAAGGCACAGATGATAAGCCAGGAGTAGCCTCCAGTATCCCAACACTTGGATCTAAGACTTTGTGCCTACTGAACTATGAGAAAGTATCTATTGTTTACCCATCCTAGAAAATGCATGGGAACACTGAGAAACACATCTGAGGAAGGCAGCCTTGTGTTACACGCAGAGCCAGCAGATACCTGTTTTATTTCAGATTTGGTGTTCCGTTAATAGTGTTACTTCAAGCCAGGCGTGGCGCACGCCTTTAATCCCAGCACTCAGGAGGCAGAGGCAGGCGGATCTCTGTGAGTTCCAGGCCAGACAAGAGTTCCTGGAGAGCCAAGGATGCACAGACAGACCCTGTCTCAAATAAACAACAAAAACAAAACCAAACGAAAGAGTGTTACTTCAAATTAACCCCTTCGTTTCCTTGCTAATGAGTTCTAAACAATGCCTTGAAGTCAAATTTAACACCATCATGTAATTTTCCCATATCTCAGAGTTCTGGGGGAACATCCACAGAAAGAATGCATTTGTCTTTAAAGACTAAATGTGATGAAATGACAGAGTGAAAAATAACAGAAATCCAACAAAAAAATATGAATCCCTACCTTACAATTGTTGGGCACAGCTCTGCTGTGTAAACACACATGAAGGCAAATACTGACCCTACAGCAGTTTTGACAGCCAAAACTGCCACTGTCTTCAAATTCTTCTGACTCTGGGGGCACACAAGGAAAATAAGATGTCACTAAAACTACTTAAAACTTTCTTATTCCACCAGTATGTTTTAAAACAACCAAGAGTTTCAATTTTCCTATTTGAATTTATTTTATAAACTCTACTCATGGACTGCAAAAGCTTTCTATCTTTGAGGGGGGAAGTTTTTACTGTGCCCTCCCCCAGCCCCGGAGGGATTGGAAGCCTGTCAGGAAGAAGAAGGCTTTGGGCTGGGATTCACCTGAGTGGTATACATTCCTTGTACCTGTCCCAGACCCACCCCTCCTAGACCCAGCAGAATGGAAGGAGCCCTCAAAGCAAAATACACACTGTTTATGAGTTATCTCCAAACACAACCATTTGTCTGTTGTGACTCGTCCCTCAACACCTCTCAGTTGGGGTCTCCAACCCATTTTCTGCCATCTCCATTGTGTTCCGCTTCCAGAGTGGCTCAGGAGGACCTTCCATGATCTGCACACTCCTTCATCTGGCAGGTGGATGAAGCACTCTAACCTTGGGGCTCATGCGTCAAGAATGGTAGCCCTGAGGCTGGAGAGATGAGTCTGAGGTAAGTCACTTAAGACATCCCCCCCTTTTTTCACTATTGCAGTCCTTGAAAATTTTATTTAAAACAAGGTAGCTCTAGTATCGCTTGGGCAGTATGTGCTTAAGAGGGAGATGGGGGAAGAGGAGCGGGGGAGCAGGGGAGCGGGGGAGCAGGGGCAGCTCTCCTCTTGTGACCTCAGGGCCTGCTCTCTCACCTGTCTCAGACGTTGATGGGGGGTGTCTCTCCCCTGCACGTGCTGCCACATGATAGATGAGTGATGAGGACAGCTCATACTTAGTACTATTACAGAAGACCTGGGTATTGTTTCCAGCACCCACATGGCAATTGCAGTTCTTGGGAATCAGACACTTGTAACCTCCCAGTATACCAGACATGCACATGGTACACAGACATACATGCACCCTTACACTTGAAATACAATAAGATAATAATAATAACGGCAGCACTGAGTGACTCATGGAGCTGAATAGGAACTCCCTAACTCTGGCTAGAGAACCAGATAACCACACAAACTTCCTCTGGGCATGTAATTCATGTTCTGTTAAGTCACAGGTTTGGGTGGCTCTTAAGACTGATAGTGTCACAGTTACTGTCGACAATATTGTGGGAGCCTACAGAGGGTCTCTAGTGAGACCCTACTCGGGGTCAGAGAATCCGAGCTTGCTTTACCCAGCAGGGCTGCATAATAATTTTAGCTTCAGGGGGATCCAGTGCCTCTAGTTCCACAGACACCATGCACATGCCTGTACACACACACACACACACACACACACACACACACACACACACACGCATGTAATTTTTTAAGTAACAAAATATAATTGTTCAGGTCCAAGTTTCTCAGAAGATTAACATACATTATATTCAAAATCACGGGCCGGCCGTGGGAAAGGCAGAAATGGTCTGAGTGGTTGACTCATGGGGTCATTCAAATGTCCTCATGGCTCCTTCACTCAGGTTTCTGATCTTAGAACACTGGCCTGCATGTTTAGGCTAGCTCCCACACCCCGGCCTGGCCACCCTGCCTTGAGAGGCATAGGTCATTGGTTTCTCAGGCTAGCGTCCATGGCTCCTGGGGCATAGTGTGCCTTCCAGTTCCTGAGAGACTGATGCACTCAGCGGAAGTGAAGCGTTCAGGCTGCTGTGTGTTTCTCTGTATGTTCCCTTGGTAGTCAAGGACGCATGGGAACTTGACAGGACAGTTGGTCTTAGACATTAATCTTGTGGACCCTGTATGTCCTGCAAGCTTCGCTGTATCCTGGCAACTACAGCTATATCGATCCTGGCAATTGTCATTATCTTCTGTTTCAATAAAATTGTCACAGCTTCGGTTGTGCTGTGGTCCCTCCAACCTGACCCGATTTCATTCCTTGAGGTTGTACCAGGTGACATTGGCCTGTAAGTGCGGGCGCTTACAGTGCTCTCCTTGATTTGTTTAACGCTGGTCACGTGTCACCTCTGAGAGGCTATCACCCTAGACACCTCCCTCCCTCCCTCCCTCCCTCCCTCCCTCCCTCCCTCCCTCCCTCTAATTCACACAAATGTGCCGTCAGCCCCCTTCCCTCATCCTGTTTTGTTTTTCATTTTGAGAAACTTGATTCGCTTGTCCTCATTACATGCTGCATAACCCTTGCTGGATCAATCCTGCTGAGTGGATAAGTGAAGGAGCGTTAAGCTCCATACAGTGCCCTGCAGATAGTACGGCTCAGTTGGTAGAGAGCTTGCTTGGCATTCGTGAATCCCTGAGGTTCAGTCTCAAGCACTAGACAGAGCTTGGCATGATGGTGTAAGGAGGAGAAGTTCAGGGTCATCCTTGGCTATATAATGAGTTTGAGGCCAGCCTGAGCTACACGAAACCCTGTTTCAAAGAGGGGAAATTCTAGATGTAATCAACTTCCTTCCCAAGAAATTGTTGTATTTCTGAAATACGACATGTCCCATTTTGGGCATGTGGGGTTATAGTATTTACATAAAAGAAATGTGGTTTTAAGAAGACACCTTTAATTATTATCTATACACTGTGTCTATGTGTCTGAATTGGTTTTCACACTAAAAGTCCATGAAACTACCACAGCCATTCCATAATAAACCAAATGACTCACCAGGGGCATGGCCACATACACAGCATGGGTGAGCAAGGCTAACAAAAGGCAGAAGACCATGGTGTCTCTTCTTCCCACCCTCTTCAACCAGATGCACACAAAGAAGTAGGCAGGAACTTCCACAGCACCTGTCACTGAGCTGAAGAGCGTTGTGTGAGACCGCTGCCCAGATACATGGTCACTACCCCCACACACCCCCACCCCGAGTCAGCCCACCACCCACAAGGAGCCGGCAGCCCACTCCCTGCTTCCCAGGTTTTTGCTCACTGTTGTGAGACAAGTGTTTCCTGTGGCTGGTAGAATCCAGCGAAGCCCTTTATGCCACCCTAGGAGCTGAGCTCTGTAGCACCCTGTGTGCTGCCCAGAGGTCTGGGCTCCGGAATGAATGGAAAAGTACAGAGAACGGGATTTCTTGTGCTGGGCAGGACTGGGGGGGGGAATGCTTTGATGTGTAATTTCAAACAAGTCAAAATGGAGGCCACAGTTTGTGTAAGACCCCTGTCGTCACCACCGCGCCAACTGTATTTAAGCACCCTGATTTCTACCATCTACCTCTAGCCATGAAAGTAACACAAGACCAGTGTAACATAGTTCTTAGACAGGGGTGGGGACATCAAACCAGTCCACCATGTAGACCAAATCCACTTCAACCGCTCCGCTCCTCCTAAAGAATGTTGGCATTACAGCCAGTCATAAAGGTCAAGACACTTCCTCCTTTACGTTTTCAACAGTGCTGTCTCTCACTTCAGAATTATTATTTTGTGGCACAATAAACTTCTAAACTTAAGAAATTGATGTGATTTAATTTTTGACAAAATTAAAGTAGTCAGCTGCTAACTAAATAGGAACTAATTACATTAATAAATTGTTAATGTAATTGTAGATACTTAATATGTAATTTTTAAAGGTAGGGTCTCATGCATCCCCAGGCTAGCCTCAGACTCGCTGTTTAGGCAAGGATAGGGTGACCTTGACGTTCTGGTCCCCTGCCTCTGCCTCCTGAGTAACGAAAGGACAGCTCCAGCCACCAGCCCTGACTGAAGTAGTGCTGGGCATGGAACCCAGGGCTTCAAGGATGCCAGGCAAGTGCTGTACCAACTGAGCAATAGCCTGAATCCCTGTTTACCAGATTCGAAACCAAAGGTGAAACGTTTTAAAATCTAATAGCCCCTGTGGAACGGGCTCTTTGTCTTGGATCCCTCTTTACTTGGCTAAAAGAATGAAGAAAAGCCTGAACCCAAACATTTATAGACCCATTCATGCACAGTTCCTTACCTTAGGGAATCAAAGCTTGACTCTTAGACCCAAAACAGGAAACTACTGGATCCAGCTGTTCCAGGAAGCTTCCCAACCCCCTCCATGTACACCGCACCCCAGCTTCTGCAGCTGTTTGCTGCCATTCTAGAAAACTACATCATTTCTCAAACTGACATACAGAGAGGGGTGGGCTTTTCTTATAGACTTGTAACATTGGCCCCAAAAAAATGTACTTTTTAAAAATATATTTATTTAATAAAAATTTTTTTTCATTTTACATACCAACCTCAGTTCCCCCTCCCTCCCCTTCTCCTGCCTCACCTCCCTCCCACTCTACCCCCATCCACTCCTCAGAGTGAGTAAGGCCTCCCATGATAGTCAACAAAGTCTGGCATACCAAGTTGAAGGAGAGCCTAGCCCCTCCCCGAAAAAATGTACTTCTTAAAATGATTTCTCTCAATTCTTGCTGAGTGATGAACAAAAATATATATGTCATCAGCGTACTTTGATGAGAAAGTATGATATCTACATATAAAAAGGTAAAAGCCATATTGTTCTAATATAATGTAGCAGTCAACACCGAGACAACCAGTGCAGACCAGATAGAGAAATTCAAATTTCTAACATCTCTCTGGATCTCCCCACCCTTCCCATTTAGCTAACATTTAGTTATCCTTGGAGTTACAATCTGCCTTATCTAAAGTCATTCTAGCTTTGACTAAAAATTAAATAAACATGACAACAATCATAGTTGCCAGTAATGCAGTTCTTTTTCTGAATTAAGGGCATTTGGAAGGACTCAAGACATGTTATATCAAAAGAAAGGTGACTTACTTGGAACCATGTGTTGTAAAAGGATTTCATTCATGCCAAGCCATGGAACATTTATGTTGCATATGAAGGTAGGATGCATAGAAGGAGAGCTGAGTACGTACAAGCCAAACATTCTAGAAGTTATCTCTGGGAAGAACTACAGGCTAGGCATGAAGGAAGGAAGGAAGAAAGGAAGGAAGGGAGGGAGGGAGGGAAGGAGGGAAGGAAGAAGGAAGAAAGGAAAATGGGGAATTAAAAACAAAGAGAGAGAGGATCCAAGCCCTTGTAACTCTTTTCCTTTTTTCAGACAAATCTGACACTCTTCCTATGGTATAGTGACACTAACAGATATCACACTAATACGTTCACCAATGTTGTCCCTAGCTTTAAAAGATAATCACAACACAGCAGATACTTGACCTCGACAGCCGTAAAGAACATGCATTTCCCACTTACCCACTAGGAAGAGGTGTGGGTACTCGTGCTCTCTTCCCCCAAATAGTCTCCATGCCAATCATGTAGTATCCAAAACTTGCTGTGAACCAGACCAGCCAGATGATGAGAGTCCTTTTTGCAACATCCGGGTCATGGAACAGATCTGCTAGACTGAGCTTCCTGACACGCTTGCAGTTTTTACCATGGAGCCTATTCATGTCCAGTGATAAAAGCTCTACCAGGTCACAGGAGCCCGATTCATCCCACATGGTATCAACGATTCCTTGTGCTTCTTTGTATCTCCCTTCTGAGAGTAGCCAAAAAGAAGTCTCTGGGAGCATCCAACAGCACAGGATGATCTGATAAAGCCACTGGGTTTTGACCAAATAGCTCACTAAAGCCACCAACATTACTCCAATACCAAAGAAGGTATGCAGATGCATGGATGCCCACATGGGAGACTTCTTGCTGATGAACTCCATCATGTAGACAAAGACCACCACAAAATAGCCTCTTGCAGCCTGACAGACAAGTAAGGAGACAGTACAGTTACAATGTCTGGGAGGTCTGAGTCCCTCTGCAAACTCACTTCAGTAAGAAATAATCTTTCTTCTTTAAGGGGGTCCTTTTATCTTTCTCCACCCTCCCTACCTCTGTAGCAAACTTGAGAGACTATGATAAAAGTATTAGATGCCACTTTGTTTAATTTATGAGTTCCATTATAAGGCGGATCTATCTCTTAGTTTCTTCTGAAAGCACATACCTTCATATCTGTATGTCGTCATTATATCCTAATTGTAAAATAGGGACAAGGTTTTATGGGGACCAATGGGAAGAAAAGTAGATTTGGTTAAAACTTTATTTTGACAGGCAACAATAATCAACAAGTTAGATTTGATCAAAGTTAAAACGTCTGTACTTCAAAAAATACTACCAACAGAGTGAAAAGTCCACCTACAGAATTAGAGAAAATACACACAAGTCACGTGTCTGCTAAAGGATTATACAGAGAACTCCTTACAGCAAAATAAAACACTCAGAAGACCAATTCAGTTCAAAAGTGGACAAATGATCTGAGAGAGCATTTCACAAAGTTATTGAAGTGGCCAAAAGCACATAAGAAGGTATTTGACATCACTGTTAAGCAGAGGCAGGTCAGATCTGTTGTGACACACCCCTAAGACAGGGCCCAGGGCTGGAGAGATGGGTCAGCAGTTAAGAGCACTGGCTTCTCTTACAAAGGACTGGGCTTCGACTCGACATGGCAGCTCACAATTAGCTGTAACTCCAGTTTGAGGGGATCTGACACCCTCTTCTGGTCGCTGAGGGCATTGCACACATGTGGTACACAGACCTACAAAACACCCAGACACATAAAATAAATATTTTTCAAAGGTACCTACTTAAAAAAAAAAAAAAAAAAAAAAAAAAAAAAAACAGAAAAGAAATGCTGGTTATGTAGAAAAATTGGAGTCCTTGTGCACTGTTGATAGAAATGTAAAATGGCCTCTGTGGAAAGCAGTATGGCAATTCCTCAAAAAATAAAAATATTACAAGATATATATCCAGTAAATTCACTCCTTCATATATAACCCCCTCCAAGAAATGAAAGGGAAGCAATACCTCAGAGAGGTGTTCATGCACCAATGTCAATGGTAACAAATTCACAGCAGCTAACATACAGAAACAATCTAGATGTCCATCCTTGGATGAATGAATAAGAGAAAGTGTGGGATATACAGATAACTGCTGTGCGGTCCTCACTACAAAGTAAATTCTGGTGTATATTAAAGAGGATTTAACTTTGGGGATGTTGCACTAAGTGAAATAAGGGAGTTACAAAAGAACAGAAGTTATGCTGTACCACTTGAGGTAGCATCCAGTAGTCAACCTCATAAAGACAAAAACGTCCTGCTTATCAGGGGCTACAAAGAGGGGGAAGAGTGAATTATCACTGAATGGCCAAAGAGTTTTGGTCTTGTAAACGACAAACATTGTTAGATATAACTTACCACAACAGAAATTTTTTATTATGAAAATAATGTTGTTTTGCTATTGTTTTATTTATCAGTACATAGGCCAGGTTAGCCTCCAACTTGGGATCTTCTTGCTGGTATCCAAATGTGCTTAGGATTGACTTTGGATTTGATAACCGCTCAGTGGGTCTCATTCTTTTTTTTATTATTATTATTATATTTGTGTTTTAATTTTACACATCAGCCATGGGTTCCCCTGTCCTCCCCGCTCCTGCCCCCACCTCCCACCTTCCCCCCATCCCCTCCCTTCCATTCCCATCTCCTCCAGGGCCAAGACTCCCCTGGGGATTAATTTAAACCTGGTGGATTCAGTACAAGCAGGTCCTGTCACCTCCTTCCAGGCTGAGCAAAGTGTCCCTGTGTAAGCCCAAGGTTTCAAACAGCCAGCTCATGCACTAAGGACAGGTTCCGGTCCCACAGCCTGGATGCCTCCCAAACAGTTCAAGCTATTCAATTGTCTCCCTTATCCAGAGGGCCTGATCCAGCTGGGGGCTCCACAGCCTTTGATTCATAATTCATGTGCTTCCATTCATTTGGCTATTTGTCCCTGTGCTTTTCCAATCTTGGTCTCAACAATTCACGCTCTTACAGTCCCTCCTCTTTCTCGACAATTGGACTCCTGGAGCTCCACCTGGGGCCTGGCTGAGAATCTTGGCATCCACTTCCACCAGTTATTGGATGAGAGTTCCAGCAAGGCTGTTAGGGTGTTTGGCCGTCTGATCACCAGACTAGGTCAGATCAGGCTTTCTCTCGACCATTGCCAGCAGACTACAGAGGATGTATCATTGTGGATTTCTGGGGACCTCTGGAGCACTCTGCCTATTCCTGTTCTCATGTGGTCTTCATTTATCATTGTCTGTTATTCCTTGTTCCCCCTTAAAGAACACTGATTTCCCCTCCTTAGTAGCCATTAATTTCCCTCAGCTATTCGGGGTGGGGCCTGGTGATATTCCCATCCAGGTTGGAATACCAGCTGGTGTTGTCATTGTACAGGACTTGTTTAAGTGGCCATGATGCTAAGACTTTGTGGGTACCACTCCCTGTTGCGTATGGACTATCTCAAAACCAGCGTTCTGGTCCTCTGGCTCTAACAGTCTTTCTCTGCTCTTCGGTGATATCCCTTTTGTGCAGGGGTCCTGTTGTACATGGATCAGTTAGGGCTGGGCACTCCATGCTCAGTTGTTTTCTGCATGGTGACCAGGTGTGGATTTCTGTGACAGTCTGTGTCTGCTGCCAAAAGAAGGTTTTTTGATGAGGGGTGAGAGCTGTATTACTTGTGGGTTAGAGGATAAGTATCAGAATGCAGTTGGGATTATAGTGGTTTAGGGAAGCTGGGGTAGAAGATTGTCCTCTTGGGGCTGTAACCTCACCAGCCATGGGAAGTTGGCTAGGTCCACAGTACTAGCTGAGCTATCTGACTGACCCAAGATGTTTATAAGTTGTGCACTTTCATGTGCAAAATTTTATTTATTTGTCATAACAAATAATCTATACTCAACTGGGCAGTGGTGGCGCACACTTTTAATCCCAGCACTCGGGAAGCAGAGGCAGGCCGATCTCTGTGAGTTCGAGGCCAGCCTGGGCTACAGAGTGAGATCCAGGACAGGCACCAAAACTACACAGAGAAACCCTGTCTAAAAAAAACAAGAAAACCTGCCTTGAATCTGCCGGGCACGGAGGAAAGAATTCAGTTTGTTTTGAGTTTCCATCTTTTGTTCCTGATGTGGGTTTTTCAGCATCCGTTCTATGGAGCAAAGGTATCTCAGCACATTTACTCAGGGCACAGATTGCATCTGCTTGAAATATGTTTAGTTTCAGCCTCAAGCGCTGAGCACATTTCAACAGAAAATGCCTAGATGATAATTTGTGCGCCCATCTGCCAGATGAAAACAGCAATGCTCAGCACCTCCGAGTGTTCACAACAATAGGAATGGCCCCAGCCACAATAAAATCCTGCTACTTCTCTTCAGACATATTTCCCAGCTGTCTTAGGCTGCTGTCCCCTAGAGGCAAGGCTTTCTGACCTAAGCTGTTGTCTTTAAGTCCCCAATGCCCAAAACACTTGTAAAACTCACAGCTGTGAAGACCAAACACATCCATCTCTGTTTTAGCAGAGGCACATAAAAGAGGAGTCTGTATCTCCAAGACGAAGTTTGCCTTATTTTAGAGTTCTACATTTATTTTAGTATGAATGCTTAAAAATATGACTGTTCTGTGATTTGTATGATGGGATGTCCTCCAAAATTAATGTTAAAATACAATCCCCCAAATGCCCAAGATGATCATTTCACAAGGACTCCTTCCTCCTGAATGGAATTAGACCCTTATAAAAGGGCTCAAGGTTGACAGGGTAATTCTCCAGCCCTCCCATGCCATCCCTCTTCTGTGTTAGGACATCGTATTAACCTCTGGAGGCTGCAGCAGCAAAACACCATCTTGGAAGCAGAGAGCAGACCTTCATCAGCAATAGTCCTTCTGACGCCTTTATCTCAGACATCCCAGTCCCCAGCAGTGAGAAATAAATCCCTACTGTTAATAAATTACCAATATGTGGCATTCTAGCTACGGCAGCACAAAGAGACTTCCACAAACCAGCGAATCAGATTTTCATATTTATAGATATTATGGCCTAAAGCCAGGCTACCTCTCTTTAAATTCAACTCTATTTAAAGGAAAAATAAACAAACAAATAACCATTATCCATCAAGTGGTTATAGTAGTCTGGAATAGTTTATTCTGCATTTCTCTTTTCAAGAAGGCTTCAGGGTGAATGATTTTTTTTGGAAGCTCAGCTTATGAACTAGGATTCGAAAACAGGTGAGCAAGTCAATTTTCCCAGCAAGCGCAGCTGATAGGCAGTACATACAGCATCAAAGCCCAGGCAAGCTGCTCAGTTACTACCACGTTACTCTGCATGCCTCAGTGCCAGATCAGCAAGAGGGTACACTTTAGATAGGAAGTATGAAACTAACGGGAGCTTTGGACATGATGCTCTGTCCCGCCAGGAAACCCAGACAGAAAACTGAATCCTATACCATGCAACAGTGCTAAATATTTCATTTTTACCCGTCAGAGAGGCAGCCAAAAATAATTGCTCCCAGCAGCATGCCGAATATAAACAAGGGCTGGATCATGTCTGCATACCATTTCTGGCCACAGACCAGGTCCAAGCTTCTCACCATAGAACTTCCCCATTTAATTTGGTCACATACATAGCCATCAGAGCAATGTCGAGATTATAGTCACTGCACTCATAGCCCAAATATGACGTGTTCTCCCTCCAGGTCCTGCTACATCTTGTGAGCTCCCAGATCTCCCCATGGTGCAGCTCTGCTGTAATGTGATCTTTCTGGTCTGGGAACCTCAGGGCCAGTATGTCCTCCAACCTCCAAACAGAGAAGTTGTGGAAAACAGCCTTCCGAACTTTGCCTGGGGGAGGCATGCCCAGGGATAATCAACATGTACTGGATGCCACAGGAGATGCTCTGGTAAGCACACATAAGATACGGGACTACCTGTAAAAAGAAGAGAGGACTGGTTGTTATATCTGGCCTATGGATGGGAAAGGACACAAGTATGGAGGGACTCCATCTGTTTAACCTTAATACACTTATACACATGTAGATGGGTAAATACAAAAATAATTATAGGTGCTTCTCTCTTAAGTGTGTGTGTGTGTGTGTGTGTGTGTGTGTGTGTGTGTGTGTATTCAAGTACATGCACTAAATTTTAATTCCACCCTCAACTCATTAAGACATTCCAACATACAAGTTTGCAAGCTAGTTCAAGTTTATTGACCAAACAACCTTTACTTGGAAAATAAGTCATGGAGAAGATTGGAAAGCCAATTTAACTTAAGAAAACTTCTTCTGTACTAATTTTTCTAAACCATGCATGAGCGTGTCTCTACTTTTCAACATGCGATTAGAGCACCGGGTATCAACATTTACTCTTGAAGGTAATAAAACCTGCTCTCGCTGTGACCAGAAGTCAACATCCACGGTCCCAATTTTAAGTTTCTTCATTCAGCCTCTAACTGCAGAACATTGAGAGCTTGACTGTTTCTCAGCAAGCGATTGGTTAAAGTTACAGGCAGCACACGCTACAGCCTTGGGAGATGCAGAATCTGGGTGTGAAATCTAAAGAGAGCGGCAGGGTACCCGTTAGTATTTTTTTTTTTTTCAACTTGACACAAGAGTCATTTGGAAAGAGGAAATCTCAATGGAGAAAATGCTTCCATCCAATTCTCCTGTAGGCATGTCTGTGGTGGGTTTTCTTGCTTTGGAGGGCCCAGCTCCCTGTGGACAGTGCCATCCTTGGGCAGGTGGTGCTGGGGTATATAAGAAAACAGGCTGAACAAGCCATGAGGAGCAACCCAATGAGCAGCACCCCTCCATGGCCTCTGCATCAGCTCCTGCCTCCAGGTTCCTGCCTTGAGTTCTTGGCTTCCCTGAGCAAGCAAGATATTTAAGCCTAATAAAGCTGATCCTCCCCAGGCTGGTTTTGGTCAATATTTTTATCATGGCACTAGAAGAGCAAACTGGATATGCTGTTTATCTGAAGCCTTTGGGATTGTACCCAAGACCTCATACTCCATGATCATCTCAAAGGTGATTTGCATAGATGAGTTTCCTTTCCCTAGCAACACCCACTGAGACAAGAGGGGCAGTCAGGGCTTGCCACATAGTGTGTTCACTAGTTTTCTGTGGGAAACTAAACAGCCACACACAGCCTCTTCGTCTAGCAGTAAATAATAAGGATATGTTACCCTAGCAATACGTGCAATACTGTGTTTTTGTGTGACCATTAAACACGAATTTAGTGGTGAAGGAGATGGCATGGTTGGTAAAGTACCCTACCACACAAACATGTGAGTTCAGAGCCCAGCACTCACATAGAAAGCCAGGTGAGCAGCAAGTACGTATAATACCACCAGTTGATGTGGTGACTGAGAAGAACCCTGAAACTTTGCTGGCCATGTGCAGTGAGCTCCCGATCCTGTAAGATGGAGGAGCTGGAGAGATGGTTCAGCAGGTAAGAGCACTTACTAACACATGAAAGGACCAGAATCTCATCCCGCCACCCACATGAGGCAGCTCACAAATGCCATTCACTCCAGCTTCAACAGATACGACAGCCCCCACTCCCCGGCCTCTGTGGACATACACACACACACACATGCACATATATACACATAAATAAATAAATAAATTTAGTTAAAATAATAAAATGGAGGACAACTGAGGAGGACTCCCACAGCTGACCTCTGACCTCCACTTGCACATACATGTGCACACACAGACACATACATATCCATATCACACATACACAAAATAAAGTTTATTTAAAAACAACAAAAAGTCCAACTAGAACAAATGGCAAAAGCATGCATGGGATGGCATCTAACAGGCACACTGACCTCACTTTCTGCTACAGACATTGGACCGTTTTCCCTACCGAAAGCTGACCCCCCAAGTCAGCCCTGCTCACCATCTGTCATGGGGAACTAGAGCTAGCCAGGACTTGCTGAGAACTTACTAGATAGTAAGACTTTTACAGACATCACCGTGGCCAACTACAAGCCATGTCTACAAACGCTTTGACCCCCTTCTCACACCCAGGGAGCAGTGTCTGACCCTGAGGACAATGGGAAGAGCTGCTGGGGGTGGAGAGAGGGGGGAGGGAGTTGCTGGGGGTGGAGAGAGGGGGGAGGGAGTTGCTGGGGACAGCAGCACTGCCAGTGCATGGTCCCTGAGTAACCCAGTGGTACGGATTCCAGTCGGAACAGACTGGCCTAGAACTCGCTGGGGAGGCCAGGTTGGCCTCAAACACAGCAGTCTCCTGCATCCATCTCCCTAGGATTACAGCCCCTGGCTATTGAGTGATTTCTAACGTAGACCCTTAACCCAACACTACATGATTAGTCAGCTCCTACATACAATAAGGCATGACTACATCCATCCTAACTTGTAGAACTTCTGTGAAGACCAGAGTGTCCAAGAAACCCCACAGTAACCTTTGCTTTTTGTTGTTTCTTTTTAAAACAGTGTCTTCCTATGTAGCCCAGGCTGGCCTGGAACAGTCGATTCCTGTCCTGTCACCTCCCCAAAACTAGAACTACCTGTGTGTGCCACTTCTGACGTAATAAATACTTCTGTTGTTATTTTTAAGCATCCACTTTACAGATGAGCACGTGGTGAGTGAAACACCCAGACCCATTACAGTTCGTATGTGGGAGTAGAGCCCTTCATCTCTGCTGCGGGCCTTTGACCCTACAGCCTCCATTTCCCGGTCATTCGGACAAAGATTCCAACCCCTCTCCTGCAGTGAGCATCCACTCAAGAGCTGTGTGTAAGCTCCCTACACAGAGTACCTGGCCATGTTGGGTATCTTATATGACAGCCAGCCCAGACATCCAGGGCCAGAGGGAGAGCCTTCTGGAGCAGAAATAGGTAGTCATCCTGGACACCGGTGGGGCTGGCAGTTTGTCTACACCTGTGACCGTGTCTCCCAACCGTGGTCTTCTTTTTCCAGTCGATGATCTAGAGAGCACCCCAAGTCCCAACTTCCCTGCAGGAGCGTGACTACTGCCCACCCTACCAAGTCCAAGCGGACTCCAGAAACTCCTGTGGCCAGAAGCCAAGGGGACAAGTCAGGTCACGGGCTGTGGGCCAGGCCTCTGCATGCACAGGGCAAAGAGGGCAGGGAGAAGCTGTAGAACCCCATCCCAACTGGAACTTCTTAGCTCCAGTCACCCCAGTGTTTAGATGTTGCCTCTGCTCCTATAATACCCATCATCATTACTGTGTAGCCTCCTTGCAGGCTACTCTTAGTTTTCAACCTGATTACACGCATAATACAACATGTAGTGCCTGATCACACTTCCATCAGAAATAAGCTCCATGACAGCAACCACTTTGAGACATAGTAGGTGCTCAATAAATATGATGTGTTAGATGAATAAATGGGCACAAATCTATGTATACAAAACAACACAAAACTTACGCAACTTCCTTAGAGTAGCAGTTTCTCCACGCTTGCATGGAAGAAGGGAAGAGCCTAGTTCAAACTTCTCTCGTGACCTGGCAAGGGTCAGACTTCCTAAGGAAGAGTCTACTGACAGTGTGCTTCCCCTTAGAACCACAAAAAGTGCATATTGACACCAACAGAGAACACAGGTTAGTCAGTGACTGCAGACGTGGGGGAGGGGGTCGGTGGGGAAAGCAGGAGACAAGAGTCTTGCCGACGCCTCAGCTTTCAGAGTGTTTGTGTGTATGGCTTCGTCTCTGTATAAGGAGTCGCTAAATTGGGTGACTTGAACCCCTGACAGGAAGCTATTCCGATGTCTTGTAGAATCATATCTAGTTCCCCACAAGAGACCACCACAGTAGAAAGGTGGCCCAGAGCCACGCTAATAAAAAAGGTGATTGTTGCGGGACACATACTGTGAGTATGTGTTGCTCTCATCGGTTGGTAAAAAGCTGTTTGGGCCAACAGCCAGGAAGTATAAGGTCAGGCGGTACCATCAAACTGGAGATGAAGAAGGGTGGAGTCTAGTTCCGACTCTTCACACTCATCATCATTACCTCTCCGGCCACCCGGCCTCCTCACTCATCCTCACACACAACGCTCGCCCAAAACTCCTGAGAGACACCAGCCAGGCGCCAGAGGAGCGAAATGTATTAGAACACAAGTAAAGTCACAGACAGGTGGCAAGACATAGGTTAATAGAAATGGGTTCATTTAAGTTGTAGGAGCTAGTTAGTAGTAAGCCTGAGCAATAGACCAAACAGTTTGTAATTAAGATTAAGCCTCTGAGTGATTATTTTAAAAGCAGCTGCGGGACCAGGTAGGACAGAAAAGCCTCCGCCGTTTACAGATGACAATTGCCGTAAGGCTGGTTTCCAGTGTACTGGACATATACTACCCAGTCACGCATAAGAAGTCACCAACAAAGCCACACAGGGATCTGGCATGATGGGGAGGAATGGCAGATGATATTCCATCCTGTGCCTTGGTGAAATTCTCTCATGCTGTGTCTCCCCACCCCCTGCCTCATCCACCCCCAAACCCAGACAATCTGTGTCAGTTTCCTAGGCTGCATGATCGTAGAGAGCCTGGCTAGAGGGCAAATTTCAGGGGTAAGTTTTGTTTAGCCTCCATCCCACTCTCCTTCTGACCCTGTTCCAGGGACTCCATCACTTCTGCATTTTCTCCTCCACCATACCACCATACTGTATTCTGCTTATTTAAATTGAATTTATCTTTAAGAAAAACAGGCCGGCTCTGGTGGCACAGGCTGGAAGGATTTGGTGAAGGAGGAAGAGGCAGGAGGATCTGGAGTTCAAGGCCAGCTTGGGCTACATATTTGCCGGGTGGTGGTGGCGTATGCCTTTAATCCCAGCACTCAGGAGGCAGAGCCAGAAGGATCTCTGTGAGTTTGAGGCCAGCCTGGTCTACAGAGCGAGATCCAGGACAGGCACCAAAACTACACAGAGAAACCCTGTCTCAAAAAACAAAACAAAACAAAACAAAACAAAACAGTGCAATCCATCTTACTCTGCTATGGACTCCTCCTGTAGTCAACTTTGGCAAGCTAAACTGAACTCACAGCTTTAATCTTAAACTATGTTTCCTATTTCTCTCTCTCGTACACACACACACACACCCATGCCCTTGACTCATAACAGTGTACTTGTGTGAGACTTAGTGACTAGATCTCTGAGCACTGTTTAAAGCAAGAACATTTAGACAATGGATGACACACAAAAGATGATGAGAACATCAAGTGCAGGTAGATTGTTGATGTCTGTCTATGGTTCTGCTCGCAGATCTTGATTGGTGAGATCAGAAAATCATCTTCTCTCATAAAATACATAAAAATCATGTAAAATATTAAGACAAAGCTTTTCATTACTTTCTTGACCATGGTTAATCTGTTGTTCAATAAATGGAGATGATGAGCTGGGCAGTGGTGGCACATGCCTTTAATCCCAGCACTCGGAGGCAGAGGCAGGCGGATCTCTGTGAGTTCGAGGCCAGCCTGGGCTACAGAGTGAGTTCCAGGAAAGGTGCAAAGTTACACAGACAAACAAACAAACAAACAAACAAACAAATGAATGAACGAATAAATAAATAAATAAATAAATGGAAAGTATGACCCTTGGTTAGGGGGACTGGGCTCACTCTTGGCTAAATGATTCCAGAAGCCTGTCTCTTTTATGTCACACTGTTACAGTGTGCAACTTTTAAAGTTATGCTATATTTTATTTTGTGATATTAACCTGGTATCTTAGGGGATAAGCAAGAAAGAATAGGTTATGGTTTAACAGTGATGTGTTTGTGTCAAGTTGACAAGGGGTCAATGGTGCTGTTTAGTTTTTGCCAACTTGACGTGAACTAGAGTCACCCGAGAAGACAGACTCTCATCTGAGGGATTGTCTCTGTAAGAGTGGCCTGTGAGCATTTCTGGGGAGCATTTTCTTGATTGATGGCTGGTGTAGGAGGGCCCAGGCCACTGTAGACAGCATCACTCCTGCACAGGTGGTCCTGGGTCCTATAAAAAAGCAAGTTGAGTAAGCCATGGAGAGCAAGCTGGTCAGGAGCATTCCTCCATGGCTTCTGCTTCAGTTCCTACCCTGAGCTCCTGCCTTGAAGAACTGGAAGGTGTAAACTCCCCCAAGTTGCTTTTGGTTAGTGTTTTATCACAGCAACAGAAACCAAACAAGGTGAGTGAGACAATCAATTTCTGTTATCTAAGTCACCCTCATCTGTGGAACTTATTATTGCACTTCAAGACACTTGGATATCCATTCAAAAATATTTGATTCTGGGATATGGAGATGGCAAAGAGGTTAATGGCGATGCTCTTCCAGAGGGCCTGAGCTTGGTTCCTACCATCCATGTTGGGTGGCTCACAACCACTGTAATTCTAGCTTCCGGGGTCTGACATCCTCTTCTGGCCTCTGCAGGCACCTGCACTCATGTGCACATGCCCATGCACAAACACATATTTAAAAATAGTAAAGCAAATCATTTTAAAAGAAATAGTTGATCCATAAACAAATGAAAATAAACATAATTCCCTTCTTTTTCATACAAATGATTATCCAACTCTCCATGCTCTAGCTGGAAAAATAGCCCAACTTAAACCTTGCTTTAAGAAAAAAACTTCATGGAGTTGGGGATTTAGCTCAGTGGTAGAGTGCTTGCCTAGCAAGCACCAGGCCCTGGGTTCGGTCCTCAGCTCCAGAAAATAAAAATTAAAAAAAGAAAGAAAAAACTTCATGACAGCTTCCCATTATATGAAGGTACCACTGTAGTACCAGACTTCCACTGCTACACATTTAGATTGCTTCCAAATTTTCGTAATTGTAAATGATTCTATGATGAATGACTTTGTCATAAAAGAAATGCCACTTGCATATATGAGAGTTGTTTGTTGGTTAAATTCCTAGAAATGGATTACTGAGTGAAAAGACACTCACATCTGTAATGCTGATAGACGTTGGCAAATCACCCTTTCCAGTCCATTTGGCTCTATGCAGTATGTTTCCATTTTCCTGACTTTCACCTACACCACGGGTTAGCAAAGGTGAGATCTGGCAGGCTGACATATGAAATGTCCCTTCTCTATCATTTTCTGACTTGTCTCCTGTGTGGGGAAGTGAGTGTCTTCTTGTGTGTTCAAGAGCCTCTGTGCTTCCCCCTGCGGTTCACACCTTTCTCTTTCGGCTGCCATTTTTCCTATTGCTGTTGCAGTGTGGCGAGTCAAGTCCAGGACCTCTTGAGTACCAGCCAAGTACTCCCCCGAGCTACACTCTCACCTCTGGTGTTGTTTCATAGAGGCTCCTTTGGGAGAGGAAAATCACACCTTTGTGAGTAAGAACGGCACACTTTCGGTTTGTGGTTTGAACTTGTTTATGGTGATCTTGTCGTAATGAATGTTTTACGTTTTCATGCAGTTCATTTTCTCGAAGGTTGGTTTTAAGCCTTCTGGGTTCCCCATTGCACTCAGCATCCCTTCTCCATTCCAACACAAAAAGACGTCTGTGCCTTCTTTTTATTTCTCTTTATTTCATATATTTAAGGCTTTGATCCATCAGAAACTTACTTTGGTGCGAAGTATGAGATATGCAGGCAACTTTAATTCCAGAAACTCACTCATATTGTCCCAGTACCAGTAACTGAAAAACCAACTTCTCTCCTCTGATTTGAAATGCACCTTCATCATACACCAGAACAACAGCAAATAGATTCTACCACATGACATAGTTATGTCTGAGAATTTTATACTCCACTCCACTGAGCTGCATCTCATAAGCCAATGCTATACAAGTAAGTCATCATGGCTTTATAATAAGTGTATAAATGTTATTAAAGTAGAGGTCCCACATGCCATATGTGGAAGTCAGTGTCCACAACTTGCATGAGTCCATTCTCTCCTTCGACCATATTGGTCCCTAGGAATAAACTCAGGACATCAGGTTTGGTGGCAAGTGCTATTACCTGCTTAGGCATCTTGCAGCCTCTATTATAGGTTTAATGTCTGAGCTGCTTCCCACTACTTTTTCATGGTTTTCATGTCTCTTCCTGTCTGTTTCTCCTTCACTTTAACGTGAGAGGCACTGTACTAGGTCTCAAAGATGTTCTGCAGTGTCTTCATTGAGATTACATTAAACTAAGGTTGACATGAATGTCACGTTGAATCTCTCTAGGCAAACACGGAACTGGCTAAGGCTGCCCGGTGCTGTAGGTCTGGGTTTCCTGGTTGGATGTGGAAAGGACAGTATCTCTATGCATGTCAGTCTACTACCCTCACACCACCAAACACACAGAACACCCACACTTGATCTTCTAGCTCTCGTGAATGTTTAAAAAATGTTCTAGAACATCCAAATTTCTTTTAAATTAAATATACTTTGTCTAAGTTCCTCTATTATATCTTCTAATTCTCTAAAAGAATATTTATGTCTCCATATTTACTTTTCATCAAGCAAAATTGCTTCTTATATTGTTTAACATGATTTTTCAGATGACTCTTTAAAATTTTTAGATGTAACATCTGCAAATAATAATCACATTACCTCTATTTAATGTCTAATTTCCTTTATCTAACTGAATTTGGTAGCACATGCAGCCTACTGTTAAGGGCACTAACTGTTCCTAGACTTCTTTTCCTTGCTTCATCTTCAATGGAAACATATATTATATCTCCATTATGTTCATTACTGGGCTTTAGGCTGAAATAAAAGCATGAATAAAAGTGTTCATCTGTTGCTGGTTGACTCCATCTTCCATCAGTGAATATCAGCTTTTATCAAATGTTCTCTTAGTTCCAAAGAAAAAGAAAAGAATTTCCTCCTCATAATAATAGATTTCCTGATTGTGGGAAATCCTTGCAGTCCTGCACTAAGCCCTAACTGTTAATGCTATGATTCTGTTAATGTGTTGCTAACGTCTGGTTGCTGACATTTGAAGCTGGACTTTGGGCTGGTATTCAGAGCTGAGCTTTGGTCTATGGTTGCTAGTTGTAGCCATTGTTGGCTGTAATTTTCAATATTATTTCAGATTCATATCAAATAGTGTAGGCCCCTCTTGCCATGCTAGTTTAGTAGCACTGAACTCATCTCTGTTTCACATGGAAATTTCCCTCTTCTTTTAAGTTTTATTTTATGGGTTCCAGTGGTTTTGCCTGTATGTGTGTTTATGCATCACGTGCATGGTTTGTGCCTGAGAAGTCAGAAGAGGACACTGGATTCCCTGGAGTTACAGTCAGTTGGGAGCTGTCATGTGAATGCAGACACTCAAACCTGGGTCCTCTGGAAGAGCAGACAGTGCTCTTAACCACTGAGTCATCTCTCCAGCCCTCCTCTTTTTAAAAAAAAATTAATTTTTCTACCAGTGTTTTTAGTTAGGCATCAATAGGTTCCAATTGCCTCAGACAAAGATGAGTTTATTCTTTCAAAAAAAAGTGTTATAATAAATGCACATTACCATTATAATTATCAGGTATCAAAATATCATGAATGAGGAAATAATCATAGAAATGCATAAACATCTCTATGCAAAATTTTCAATGAATATTACTTATAAAAAACAAAAAAAGCAACTGGGGGCTAAATGTTAACAAAATACTAGTTAAATAAATTATGGATGTTTTCTATATTATAAAACACGATGCAGTATTGAAAAGGACATATTGGTATGAAGATATATACACTCCTCAATTTTCTGAAATGTTTAATAATGGGAATTTTTTACTTTGTAATGAATAATACATCATTTACAAATAGAAGCCATAGTGTAGTTGTGTACCAACATGAAAGGACATTCACAGTATGTGGCAGTGTGTGGTTAAGAAAAAAATATGGCCGGGCAGTGGTGGCAAACGCCTTTAATCCCAGCACTCAGGAGGCAGAGCCAGGCAGTTTTGTGAGTTCAATGCCAGCCTAGTCTACAGAGTGAGTTCCAGGAAAGGCTCAAAGCTACACAGAGAAACCCTGTTTCAAAAAAAAAGAAAAAGAAAAAGAAAGCAAGAAAGCAAGAAAGGAAAGAAAGGAAGAAAGAAAGAAAGAAAGAAAGAAAGAAAGAAAGAAAGAAAGAAAGAAAGAAAGAAAGAAAGAAAGAAAGAAAAGAAAAGAAAAAATATGACCCCGGTTTTGTAATGTGTATTTCCACATAAGTAGGCTGAGGGTCATTTTGAGGGGCAACTTAATGTGGGGCGATATTGTTTACATGTTCTTATGCTTCCTTCCCAGCTTTCCAGAGAGATCAATAACTACTTACGTCAGAGGATAGATCTGCTCTACAATGTCAGGGCCAGGCGCCTCCAGGTTCTTGGCCTCTTAGCCAAACAACCGAAAATAGGGTTCACAGGAATTTATAAAATAGCAAGTAATTTCATTCAAAGAGAAGCAATGGCGCACATTAGGAAGAGACACCCTGGCAAGGTTGGCTGCCTGAACCAGGGCTAACGGCCCGGGCATCGCCTAGGGTCCACTTTAGAGTCTGCAGGAAGAAGGGTCGCACTCAGTCTTAACCGTCTATCCCTGCAGTTGCTTTTACCCTGGTATTTCATCAAGGCATCAGAAAAAGGAGCTGTTATAATCTACAATTTTACATACACAATGCAGCGTCAGGGAATGAATGCATACAGCAAGACTTAAAAGGAAATGAATAGATTTTCTACATTCTCTCTTTGATCAAAAAAAAAAAAAAAAAAAAAAGAGGCAAATCACAAAATTCCAACATTCAGATCTTCATAGGGTGCAATACGGATGCATTTTTCCCTTGGTAGTGGGTTTTTAAAAAAAGAAAGAGAAGTAAGAAGAAATCAAATTCATTAAAATATTTTTTTCTATCCAAATAAGGAATTTAAAAAAAAGCAACTTTATTTGCTGACAATTTGATCTAGATATGTAGAAAATAATCCAAAAATGTTCAATTTAATGATCCATTTTGATAAAGTTGCAGAAAGAAAAGAAACACTGGAATCTCTGGAAATATTATTGGTTTCCAGATACATTGGGGGTTGGCACACTCCCGATGATCTGAAGAAGCTTCCAGCTCCCAGGGGGCTGAGCCAGTGGGAAGGGGGAGCATGCCTGTGTTCCCAAGGCAGGGTCCCAGGATATGGAACTCGTAAGAACCTGGATTTATTCTGGAACAACAGAATGAATTGTTTTCAAACAGGACCTTATGAAAACTGAGGGCACTGCTGAGAAGTACCAGCAGGAAGTGCAGACAAGGGCAGCAGCAGAGGGGTTCCAGCCCTAGACTCCAAGGAACCCAATGCAACTTCTCAATGAGGTGCAGCGTGTCACCTGAAACCGGCAGATGATGACACTCAGGAAGAAGTCATGACTCTCTCCATGGGTCAGACTTTTGCCTCTCAAGTGCAATAATGTTATTTTTAACTTAAAGTCCTAATTCATACAGAAATTTACGTTCAACTCATAATGAGGTGAGGATTTTTTAGATTGATTTTATTTTTTTCGGCTATTTTCAAGACAGGGCTCCTCTGTGTAGCCCTGGCTGTCCTGGAACTCACTCTGTAGACCAGGCTGGCCTCAATCTCAGAGATCACCTGGCTGTGCCTCCCAAATGCTGGAATTAAAGGCGTGCACCATCACTGCCCAGCTAGATTGATTTTTTTTATGGTGCGTGTGTGTGTGTGTGTGTGTGTGTGTGTGTGTGTGTGTGTGTGTGTGTGTGTGTGTGTGTGTGTGTGTGTGTGTGTGTATACATGTGAGGGCAGTACTCTCAAAGTCCAGATGGAGTTACAGGGAGTTATGAACAACCTGATGTGGGTGCTGGGAACCAAGCTGGAGTCCTCTGCAGGAGCAGTGTGTAATGTACTCTTAACCACAGAGCCATCTCTCTGTGTCCCATTTTTGGGTTTTGGTTTGTTTGCCTAGTTTTTATTTTATTCACGTGTGTGTGTGTGTGTGTGTGTGTGTGTGTGTGTGTGTGTGAGAGAGAGAGAGAGAGAGAGAGAGAGAGAGAGAGAGAGAGAGAGAGAAGAAAGGAAGGGAGGGAGGGAAGAGAGGAAGGGAGGAAAGGAGGGAGGGAAGAAGAGAGGGACGGAGGGAGAGAGAGCGCATACACCACAGAACCTGTGTGGTGGTCAGAGACAAGAGTTGGCTCCTTTCTTCCACAGTGGCTCTGAGGATCAAACTCAGGTCATCAGATTTTTGAGGCAATTGCTTTTGCCCACTGAGCCATCACACTGACCCTGTTAAGTTTTAATACTCAATAGTCCTAAAATCATGAATTTATTCAAGTTTTCAAAATTCAAAATATTTGTGTGATCACATGGTGATTTCCTCCAGTAGGCGAAGGAAACCCAAGATGTGATGTGGGGAAATGGACTAGGTTAGAACAGTCCATCACAAACACTATTACTGCTGTTACTGGGTGTTTAGTGCTAGTCTTTAATGGAAAGTGATTTATGCATCTCCTTCGAAGGGCCTGCCAATAATTAATGATTGCCTGTATTGCTTTGTTTCCAATGGGAAAATGAAATAATGAACTGTGTGAAGATTTCTATTTTTTGTAGGAAAAGTTCAATTGACTAAAAATGCATTTTCTAAAAATGAAGGGTGCTGTAAGAGACAGACATGGGTACCACAACTGCAGCAGCATTGGGTAATGGAGCTTTGAGACATAACTGCCATGGGGAAGCAACGGCTCTAGAAAGTTCTGTGGCTTTCTGAATTGCAAACCAATCAGCCATTTCCAAAATGTGTGAGTTCAGTGTGGCTCTGTTTGGAATCCTGAATGAAAGGGTCAGAATAAGAATTGAGAATGACGTCTCAGAACAGGATCCTGTGGGACTCAGGGTTTGAATGTGGCCAGCCAAAGGGCAGAGCCCACAATCACGTAGCACTTTAATATGTCTTCTAGAATTCAGTTTATTTAATTATGCCTTGCTTGGAACCTTTAAAGTAGAAAGGCCATACCACCCTGAACACGCCCGATCTCGGAAGCTAAGCAGGGTCGGGCCTAGTTAGTACTTGGATGGGAGACCGCCTGGGAATACCGGGTGCTGGGATTAAAGGCTTGCACCACCACCGCCCAGCTTCTGCTATGGCTCACTCTGACCCCAAGGTAACTTTATTAATATACAAATAAAATCACATTTCAGTACAAATAAAATGTCACTATAGACGGGGATTTGAAAGGTTCATGAGGACATTTAATATATAGGAGAGATTCCCTTCGCAGTCATTTGAAAATGTCACCTTCCACAGTCATCGCTCAGAGTGAGAACTAGGTTTTGTGACAGAATCAGGCCCCCAGCCCCATGGAAGAGCCTCTCATCCAGGACTCCTTGTACACATTAAGAGTCTTAGCAAAGTCCACCCAGTCTTGTAGCAGGTAGCTCTGCAACACTTCAGTAAAAAGGGGAGTTGAATTCAAGGAAGAATGTTGGCATTTGTGGTAGTTTGAATGTAATTGGTCCCCCTAATCTCATAAGCAGTGGCACTATTAGGAGGTGTGGCTTTATTTTAGTGGGTGTGGCCTTGTTAAAGGAAGTATATTAGGGAGTGGGGTTTGAGGTTTCCTATGCTCAGGACACCACCCAGTGTCTCGGTTGACTTCCTGTTGCCTTCAAGATGTAGGACTCTCAGCTACTCCTCCAGTACCACTTCTTCCTGCATGCTGCCATGCTGCCATGCTGCCATGCTCCCTGCCGTGATGGTCTGGACCTCTGAAACTGTAAGCTGCCACCTCAGTTAAATGTTTTCCTTTATAAGAGTTGCTGTGGTCATGGTGTCTCTTCACAGAAATAGAATCCCTCACTAAGACATTGTAAAATGATGTCTTCCAACCCCCTACATGTTAATTCTTCAGTTTTTCCCAAACTTTTCTTCTCTCCTCTCCTCCTATCTAATACCTAAGAATGTCCCTTCTCCCAATTCTTGGGCTAGACGGTGACATGTAGCTCCCTAGGTGCACGGTTAGCTCACCGTCTATCACACGCCTACCCTTCCAGCATAGTGCAGCTCTCAATCAGTGTTAAATGAGTGTTCTCTCAGGAAAGCCTGGGAACCCACCATACCACTCAGCACTTTACTGGAACAGCTTGCCAGTCTGCTTTCAACCTTTAAAAACAATTATTGTTTTTATTTCACATATGTGCACCACATGCATACAGGGTGGCCATAGAAGTCAGAAGAGGGCATTAGCTCCCCTAGAACTGGAGTTAGAGATGGTTGTAAGCTGCCATTATGGGTCCTGAGAATGGAACTCTGGAAGAGCAGCTAATGCCCTGAATCACTAAGCTATCTTCTTTCCAGCCCCTGCCCTTCTCTTGTTATTACAGCAAGAACAGAGAGACAACCGGTAGAGAACACTTGCACACTCCACATTCATGCCTTCATGATTTGTTTCCCTGGGGCTGTGGAAGGCCCACTTAGCACTCCAGTACCCAGGCCTGCAACACGTGACCTGGATCCCACCATGTTTGTTTGCTTGTTTGTTTGTTTTTCAAGGCAGGGTTTCTTTGTGTGGCCCTGGCTGTCCTGGAATTCGTTCTGTAGACCATGTTGGCCTCAAGCTCAGAGAGATCCCCTGCCTCTGCCTCCCCAGTGCTGGAGTTAAAGGCACAGGCCACCACTCTCCAGCCCTAGTTCCCACCTTGCCTATTGCTTCAGGACATCCACCATCATCTCCTCAGCTACCTTCACACACCCTGCAGTCTAGCCTCCCTCTCCTTACCGTCTGCCAGCAGCGTGCTGGGAGCTTGTTTTAGCTTGGCCTGCCATCCTGCCTTCACGTTACATCTACATCCCTCCAACCTGCCGGAGTCTTGTATAACATTAGCGGGACCAGCCTTAATATTATACATCCCAGGGGCTCAGGGGAGAAACTCTGAACGGTGAGGACTATTTTCCACAAAATAGAACCTCACTTTAGTCCACTCACTTTAGTCCATTCACTTTAATTCCCAATTCTTCTTTCAGTCTCCAGCTTTACAGTTATATATCCCAAACAGTCACAATCCTCCCTCCAATAGGTCACCAGGCCTGAATTCCTGCAAGGTTGTAAAGGCAGGTGTGTGACTGTCAGGCTTTCTTTTACGACCTGAAAATGGAGTGGTTACGGGAAGTGGTCAGCTGAGAGCTAACATCAATTAGAATATCACAGAGAAAATTTATGTGCTCAGTCTATAGTCCTAGGAGTGCTTAGGTAAGAAGTTAGGGGTCCATAAAGTTAGTAAGGCTGTAAGAAAGGAGGGTCCAAGCTAAATTGTGTAAAGCTGTTACTTAACGTCCACCTGACCGAGGCGGTGTCTCCTTGTGGAATTTACCTTAAATCAGGAGACTTGCATGTGGACTGTTATTTGTGTTAGTCCTTGAAAGTGGCTAAGGGAGATATCTGATTCCAGAGAAAGCCTTTCCTGAGGCTGTTCTCCAAATACCTGGAATGTGTATGTCCAGAGAATGATCAGTCCACACTGTTAGCCCTTCTTAGGGAAAAGTCAATTGGAAAAACTATGACGACACACATGATTTTCATAACAGAATACAGCTGGTATATAACAAGATAAATAACACCAAAAACTCCTTGGAATTTGGCTTCCTCTGCAGGAAATCCTTGATCCCTCCAGGTAGTGACTTTGCCATAACCAGCTGAGTTCTTATATTTTCCTGCGACCCGTAGCACCAGAGTCCTCAATGGGGTTGATGTTATCCTTGGTGTTTCCAAACCTTCTGTGATTTTGAGTCCAACTCAGCCAGGTGGTGTTCCAACAATGGACTCCACTGCCATTTCCCAAAGACACTGGCTGACATCAACCTGTCAGCAGCTGTCACGGACAAGATCACTCTCTCTCTCTGCCTGAGAACCAGGGATCCACAGTCCCTAGATTCTTCCTGTCCCACTGGCTCCTTCTCGGTGCCCTTAGTTGAAGCTTTTTCCCCCTGTCAATCTGTCTTTGCGACATGGGGTCCTTGGAGCAGACTCCTCTCCTCATGCTCATTGTTTCACAGATCCCAATGTCATCTTGACACCAGGGAGCCCACACCGCTCTCTCCAACTGAAGTTTTGCCTAGAACTGGTTCTCTGAGAAGCCATTCTGGGCTCAGCCTTAACATATCTGTATTGGTTGCTTCTCTCCTCCTGAAACCATCCCACACACGCATGCAGGCGCAGAGGCAACTACAGGAGAGAAGGGCGCTTAGGCAAGAAGTAGGGTCAGCAGGACACTCAAAGACCTGCTCCCAGTGACCCACCCCTATCACCCTAAAGGCTTCACAGCCCCCCAGAACAGCACGAGCAGATGGGGAGCTATGTCACAGTCAAATCATACCAATGTCCACCACAGATTTGGGGACTCTGGTCTTCCCAAACTGCTCTGCCTCCACCGTCGCAAATCTACTCTTTACATTTCCTTTTCCTTTTTCTTTTTTTGTTTTGTTTTGATTTGTTTTTCGAGACAAGGTTTCTCTGTGTAGCTTTGGCACCTTTCCTGGAACTCACTCTGTAGACCAGGCTGGCATCGAACTCACAGAGATCTGCCTGCCTCTGCCTCCCAAGTGCTGGGATTAAAGGCGTGTGCCACCACCTGCCTGGCTGCAACAAATGTTCTTAACTGCTGAGCTATTTCTTCAGGCCCATTTCTTTTCTTTTCTTTCTTTCTTTCTTTCTTTCTTTTCTTTCTTTCTTTCCTTCTTTCTTTCCTTCTTCCTTTCTTTCTTTCTTTTTTCTTTTTTTTTAAATGTATCTGTGTGTTTTGTCTGCACCGTGTCTGCATACCACTTGCATGCTGTGCCCATGGAGGCCAGAAGAGGGGACAGTTAGCTTGGTAGGAGGTCTCTGTAGAAGTCCCAGGTGGGGCTTTAGTTGATAGTCTCTGCACACACTGACTTTAGCTTAAGGTCAGTCATTCTTAACATCTGTACTTGGACCAGAGGCTCTGCCATTCCCATGGGCCTGAGGCGTTTGGGGTCCTTGACATGGCAGTGTTCATGTCAGTAACACATTCACTCAGTACCTTGTCTGCTTCTCACAACTTAGGAGAACCCAAACATGCTTTATGTGTATACTGTGGTAGTTTGAGTAAGAATGGCCCCCATAGGTTCATATATTTGAATGCTCAGTCACCAAGGAGTGGCACTGTTTAAAAAGATTAGGAGGTGTGGCTTTGTTGGAGGAGGTGTGTCACCTGAGGTGGGTTTTGAGGTTTCAAAATCCCATGCCAACCCCAGTGTCTCCCTGTCTGCCTGCAAATCAGGATGTAGCTTTCAGCTACTTCTCCAGCACCATGCCTGCCATACCTGCCGCCATGCTTCCCACGACAATGATAATGGACTAAACCTCTGAAACCATAAGACAGACCCAACGAAATGCTTTCTAAGAGTTGCCATGTTCACGGTGTCTCTTCACAGTAATAGAACAGTGACTGAGACTGATGCATGTGTAAGTCATTTTTACTGGGGCTTTAAGGCTGGTTGGCTGTGTTTGTATTTTAAACATCAACGTTCTTGTGAAGTTTACTGGAGTCAAGATAAGGATACACATGTCCAATAGTGATGCTTTACCTGTGTGTCCTCACTGATTCCAATGCTGGTTTATAGTGTTCTCCACTGCTTCTGCTCCTCTTCTTTGCGATGGGGATTGAATCCAGGCCTCGTCCTATACTGTGGGATGGTCTGCATGTCAAATGTGTTGCTCTGATTGGTTAATAAATAAAGTGCTGATTGGCCAGTAGCCAGGCAGGAAGGATGGGGTGGGCGGGACAAGGAAGAGGAGAATTCTGGGAGGTGGAAGGCTGGGGCAGGGAGATACTGCCAGCCACCGCCATGACAAGGGAGATGTAAGGTACTGGTAAGCCATGAGCCACATGACAACTTATAGACTAACAGAAATGGGTTAATTTAAGATATAAGAACTAGATAGCAAGAAGCCTGCCACAGCCATACGGTTTGTAAACAATGTAAGTCTCTGTGTGCTTACTTAGTTGGGTCTGAGCAACTGTGGGACTGCCGGGTGAGAGAGATTTGTCCTGACTGTGGGCCAGGCAGGAAAACTCCAAACTACAATCCTAACTACAAACCCTACTGCTGATCTGTACCCTGGCACTCTACTATTTGTGTGTGTGTGTGTGTGTGTGTGTGTGTGTGTGTGTGTGGTGTGGTTGTTGTCGGTGTGTGTGTGGTGTGTGGATGTGGTGTGTGTGTGTGGTGGTTGTGTTGGTGTGTGTGTGGTGTGGTGTGTGTTGTTGTGTGTGGTGTGTGTGTGTGTGTGTGTGTATGGTTGGGTGTGTTGTGTGTGTGGTTGTGTGTGTTGTGTGTGGTGGTGCTGTGGTGTGGTTGTGTGGTGGTGGTTTGGTGGTATGTGGTGTTGTATTATGGGTGTGTGTGTGTGTGTAGGATGTGTGTTGTGTGTGGATGTGTGGTGTGGTGTGTGTGGTGTGTGGTGTGTGTCTGTGTTTGTGGTTTGTGGGGTGGTGTGGGTGTGTGTATTGGTGTGGTGTGGGTGTGTGGTGGTGTGGTGTGTGTGTGTGTGGTGTGTGGTGTGGTGTGGTGTGTGTGTGATGTGTGTGTGTTGTGTGGTGTGTGGGTGTGTGTGTGGTATGTGGTGTGTGTGTGGTGTGTGGTGGTGTGTGGTGTGTGTGTGTGTGGTGGTGGTGTGGTGTGGTGTGTGGTGTATGTGTGTGTGTGTGTGGTGTGTGTGGTGTGTGTGTGTGGTATGTGGTGTGTGTGTGGTGTGTGGTGGTGTGTGGTGTGTGTGTGTGTGGTGTGGTGTGTGTGTGTGTGTGTGGTGTGTGTGTGGTGTGTGTGTGTGGTGTGTGTGGTGTGTGTGTGGTGTGTGTGTGTGTGTGTGTGTGTGTGTGTGTGTGTGGTTGTGTGGTGTGTGTGTGTGCGTTGTGGTGTGTGTGGTGTGTGTGTGTGGGTTGTGTGGGGTGTGTGTGTTGTGTGTGTGTGTTGTGTGTGTGTGTGTGTGTGGGTGTGGTGTGTGGTGTGTGTGGTGTGTGTGGTGTGTGTGTGTGTGTGTGTGGTGTGTGTGTGGTGTGTGTGTGTGTGTGTGTGTGTGTGTGTGGTGTGTTCTATTAATGGGTGTGGGTGCACATGTGTGCAAGTTCACATGTGTACACAGAGGCGCACAGAGGTCAGCAGTGAATATCTCCCTCTGTGCAGTTGAGTTTTATGTCAACTTGACACAAGCTAGAGCCGTGTGGGAAGAGAGAACCTCAACTGAGAAAACGCCTCCACCAGATTGGCCCGTGGACGAGCCTTTGGTGAGTTTTCTTGACTGATGGTTGACGTGAGCGGCCCCAGCTGTGCCATGCCTCAGCTGCTGCTCCTATTAGAAGCTATTAGAAGGCAGGGTGAGCAAGCCATGAGGAGCAGGCCACTCGGCAGCATTCCTCCATGGCTTCTGCGTCAGTTCCTGCCCCCGCATGCTTACCTGGCACTCCTGCCCTGACTGTCCGCAGTGATGGACTGTGACATGGAGCCTAAGATGAAATAAACCCTTCCCTTCTCAAGTAGTTTTCAGTCATGCTGTGTGATCACAGCAATGGAAACTTTCACAAAGACAGCGATCCGCTACACTCCACCTTATTGTTTGAGACAGCGATCCTCGTGAGCCTGGAGCTTGAACCATTTTGGTTAGAATAACTGGCCAACAAGTGCTTTCTTTGAAGCCATCTGTCCATCAATCCCCAGGGCTGGAGTTGCAGACCTATGCTGCTACATCTGCCTTTTACATGGGTGCTGGGGGTCTGAACTCAGGTCCTCACGCTTGTACGGCAAGTACATTATCCACTGACCCATGTCACCTGCCCTCGAGCCTTACTCTTTTAATTATTATTTTCGTCAGCTATGTTTAAAAAAAAAAAAAAAAGTACATTACCAGCTTTAAAATTTTTTTCTCTTGGTCTGTGCTACAAGAGAATTGCACAAGAGAAAGGAGTGTACACAGATACTGTAACTTTTATTTCAATAAAAGGTGTCCAAAACAGTTTAAGAATGAACTGCCATGTCACCTTTTTTCTTTACAAAAATAAAACATGAAGGAGACCGGGTTTTTCCAGCCACATCATCAACTCTGAGAAACTGCTGGTGCCTGCTTTTTCATATGCCTTCAGGCACGCCCTGTGTTCACAGCAGCTAACTATGTCCGGCTTGCCTGCTGCTACCTGGAAGCCCCCGCCAGGGGTGCGCTCTGAGCTCATGGCAACTACATCCACACGTGGATGATCTCAGAAATGTCAGCCTTCCTGGGGTCTGAGTCCCTGTCCCTCAACATTGCTCCAGTTCTCCTGCCAGTCCTGTGTCCCGAGACCACCCTGAGGACACTGTCTGCAGCCTGCAGAAGAATCTAGAACTTGAGTGGACCTAGGAGAAAGAGGGCATCCAGGAGAGCTAGCACCTGCGCCATCCATTTGGGGAGTGTTGCCGATTACCTTCCCTGAACAGTCCTCTCTAAAGGCAACTGGAAAGTCTAGCTGAAATTACCTAAAGGTGCAACATTCACAATAACGTGTGCAGCCAAACGTTACATGGGGAGCTTGGAGCGCAGTATCAAAATATGTGACTATCAGACAGGAAGCAAAGCTTTCAGAAAGACCAAGCTAAAGTTGTTGGGTGTGGGTGACTGTGACCCAGCCCACACTGAGCACTAGCAGTCACTAGCTGCCCTCGGAGCACTCTGGGAGGGCTATGGAGCACTTCGGGAGAGGTGGTGTTAGCAGAAAAGGATAATGGCTCCCCTCTCGCCTGGCCTAAAGAAGACCCCATGTAACCTCTCAGAGAGTGTGGTGTGTGTGTCCCTGGAAACTGTCAGGCCTAGGGGTGGGAGGTCACTGATGACTCTCAGCTGGGGACAACGGAGCAAAGGAATGCTGTTACTTTGTGATAAATCTGCACTAGAATAGTCCAGAATTCTCTTGGGGGGAAAAAACAATAGAGGGTCTGCACCACCTAGTTTCCAAAAGTATTGTAAAGCTACAATAATTAAACAGCAGCAATGAGATTACAGAAAATCCAAAGGAAGACCCGGGTGGAGGTGTCTGATCCCAGTGCCATTCAATGGGATAAAAATACTTTCAGGGGCTGGAGAGATGGCTCAGAGGTTAAGAGCACCGACTGCTCTTCCAGAGGTCCTGAGTTCAATTCCCAGCAACTACATAGTAGCTCACAACCATCTGTAATGAGATCTGGTGCCCTCTTCTGTATGCATAATAAATAAATAAATCTTTTTTAAAAAGTATTTTCAATGATTGGGACTGAAACAATTGGATAGGCATTCTCATAAAGAGTAAGAAGAGGCTGGGTGTAATGATATGCATGCACCTTTAGCCCCAGCACTCTGGAGGCAAAGGAAGGTGGATCTCTGTGAGTTCAAGGTCAGCCTGTTCTCCATAGTGAGTTCATGGACAGGACTATATAGTGAGACAGAAGAGAAGGAGAAGAAGAAACCACCCTTGCCTCCCACCTTCATATTTTCTGTACAGACTAACCAGGAAGCAGCCGTAAACTTAATACAAGAGTCAAATGTGTAAACCCTTAATTTTTAAAATGTATAATTACTGGTGTGGGGGCAGGGGGGGAGAAAGAGAGAGAAAGCTTCCACCTCTGTGGGTCCTGGAGACCGAACTCAGGTCATCAGGTTTATGTGGCAAGTGCCTTTACCCACTGAGCCATCTCGCCAGCCCCAAATTTTAAGAAGTTTAAAGATAATTGTTCTACTTATCTACTTCTTACTAACAAGTTATAATTAGCATCATGGCTTGAAACAACTCACATTTATTATCCGACAATCCCCTGGGCCAGGAGTCTAGATGCTCTGCTGAGTCCCACGGCTGCTGGCAGGCTGTGGTCTCCTGCAAGGCTCAAGTGGCTACAAGTACTGGGAAAGTCAGCTTTTTGCAGTTACTGAACAGGACTTCACAGTGTGGCGCTCAGCTCCTAGATGTCGCCCCAGATCCTTGTCACGTCATCATTTGTTGCCTCAAAGTCAGAGTCTCCAGCTAGATGGAGAGTCTAACTGCTAGCTTATGTAACACCATGTGATCACCCATGATTATGCACGCCCATCGGTTTTGCTGCATTCTGCTGCCTAGAAGCAAGTCACAGATCCTGCTCACACTCAAAGCCAAAAAGCAGTAACATAATAATGGAGGAAACACAGTTACCCTGCCTGTGTCTGTAGACTCAGCCAACTGCACAGTTACCCTGCCTGTGTCTGTAGACTCAACCAACTGCACAGTTACCCTGTCCTGTGATTGTAGACTCAGCCAACTGCACAGTTACCTTGCCCTGTGTTAGACTCAGCCAACTGCACAGTTACCTTGCCCTGTGTCTGTAGACTCAACCAGCTGCAGAATGAACATCTACAGAGGAGGAAACACTTCTAGCGGAACATGCATAGGTTTGCTCTCTCGTCACCTTTGCCTGGGCGATCTGCTTGGTGCCCACTTGAATACTGCTACATTGTACTCTACACTGTACTCCTAGAGATGCGCCACAGTGCACAAGAGAAAGCAAAGAACTTGAGCTTCCCCGAAGGCCCTGGAAACCAAATTCCCAGGGCTCTCCAAGGAGAATAATAGATGGGAAGCTGCTTTTCTGTATGGAGGTGAGGACAGGGCCATGCAGATGTCTGTCTGTTTAAACCATGTCTCTGTAGATGGTCGTTGAGTGCCCTGTCCACTCGTTTCTCTTCTGCATGAGGTTTTGTTTCCCTACTCTGGCCCTAGTGCCTGACAGAAGGGGAAAGGCACACACTGTCAGCACCATCGCATGCACAGTTCTCAAAATATGGGTACAGCCAGGCTGTGCCATAGCAAGTGCACAGCTTCCTGGAGCTAGGGTTTCATCCAAATCCAAGCTCGAATCTACTAGTCGGGAGAATAGTAGCCATTACTATATATTTCTCACTCTGATATAACTTTGTGGACTAGAGATTAAAAGAGATAACGTGAGGAAACTGGCGGCCTCGTGAAATGATAGAATCACTGTTCTTTATGGGTGATAATAACTTGCAGTACTGTGCTGTAAATGGGTACGTCCAATAGGAAACAGAAATGAAGATGTTCTCTGTGACAGCTGTTTCTTCGCATCTATTGAAACATCAGAATCCCCCTTGACTGCTGTTACCCTGAATAAGGATGACTACAGACAAACATGCATGTTCCGACAGTGGTCTCTTTGCCAGCTACCTTCTTCAGGGCGTCCCTCACTTGACAATGATTTCTACATGAGTCTGATTAATGATTATTAACTAAAATGCACCGGCGTCATCTGCAGGCAGTAATCATTCAGCCACAAGGGGGCAGAATGTGGCTGTATACACTGTTCTTTTAAAAGGGGGAGAAGTACTCCACTGTAAGACACACAGTGTTCCAGTCATGGCTTTAATTTGACTTTTATTTCCTACATACATGAATTAATTGTATTCTTTAAGGCAAGAGAGACGGAAATCGCACATTCTTTTGGGAAAATTTTGTTCTTAGCCCATAGCTGGCAAAATTAGCAGCTTAATTCTCTGTTTAAAATGCTATGATTCATCTGTTTTCTGGGAGTCATTTCCTGTAGGTCTTAAAGAGGCCTTATGGCTCTAAATTGCTCTACATTCCTAATTCTTGTTATGCTTCCTGCAGGCCATCAAGTTCATGGGTTTTATTATAGCCTTGCAAATTAGTAGAAAAAAATTTACTAGTCCATAAACATTTTCTCAGTTTCATCATACTCCTGGGGGCAGATTGGTAATAGAAGCTGAAAGCGTTATTATTCACAGCTCACTCAGCTGTAAAACTGACGGTTGTTATGCAACCAGCTTCTAGCTTGCGTTCCTCTCCTCAGAAGGAGCATGCAGGATCCTGGAAGTGGGAATGTGTGTCCAAATGATCCCACTGCTCAACACCTCATGTGACCTATGGCAAAAGCAGTGTGCGCACCGTCTAACTTAGTGACCGATAGTAGTTAGCCTGTACTGTGGTCTGAACGTTTGTGTCTCTCAAATCTCATATATTTGGGGGACTGGGGATATGGCTCAATTGGTAAAATGCTTGCCACACAAGGATGGGGATCTAACTCCAGTGCCCAGAACCTGTGTAAAAACAGATATGGTGGTATGGTGTTCTGATCTGGGCACTGTGGAGGTCTAAAAGGCAGATTTTGGGGGCTCACTGGCCAGGCAGCCCAACCAACTTCAAAGTTCCGAGAGAGAGAGAGAGAGAGAGAGAGAGAGAGAGAGAGAGAGAGAGATGTGAGTTAGCCAAAGCCAGGATGCCCAGGGTGCTCAGCTATGAGCTATATCTTCTCCTGTGAGCTGACAAAAAGCCATGACGTTCTGGGCCTCCAGAAACTTCCTGTAAAGAGTCTCTGGTGAACAACCAGTGATGAGCTGGCCTGACAGGTGATCAGCACGCTTCTTCCCCAGAGCCAAACTCAGCTAAGCATTCTGAGCAATCAAAGTTTGCCCTTAAGACCCAAAAGCTGAGTGAGCATGGTGGGTCACACTTGTGACCAAGCACTGTGGAGACTGAGGCAGGGGGGGGGGGGGTTGCCACAAGGTGCAGATCAGCTACAGAGTGAGAACCTGAAGGAAAAAGAGAGAGAGAGAGAGAGAGAGAGAGAGAGAGAGAGAGAGAGAGAAGAGGAGAGGAGAGGAGAGGAGAGGAGAGGAGAGAAGAGAAGAGAAGAGAAGAGAAGAGAAAAGAAAAGAAAAGAAAAAAAGGAAAAAAGAAGGAAGGGCCTTTGTTTCCATCTAGGCAAAGAGAGAAGTCACAGACCAACCCTCAGGGTCACACGGTCACACGGACTGAGGACTTAAATGGTCCGAGGGGAAGGCGCCGCTCTAAGTGGAGAAGAGAACAGCCCTTGTCTAGCAGTTAGGGCAAATCCTGTCCAAGCTTCTCTTAGCTGTTCCAGCCTCGGCTTTTGGAGCACAAGCCAGGGGGGGGGGGGGGGGGGGGGGCGACACACTCTTTCAATTGTGGTTTTGTTCAGAGCCCAGATTTTCTACAACTAATTTCCAACCCAGAACGAGGGCCTGGTGCAAAGTTTCATTTTGAAGATTACAGACAACAGCAGACTTCAGTCAGCCACGGAGGTCCAGACAGAGGCCACAGCTGGCAGCTTCCCTGCACCAAGGAGGCGCGGTCTGCAGCCAGCCTGTGTCCAGAGGACAGAGAGGGAGGCTCCCACTTCTCAGAGGGCACCAGGAAGACAGAACACTCACCCGCAGGAGTGGCAAACAGCTCTTCCAGATTGTGCTGGACGTCAGCCCGTTAGCACTGTCCGTGTGAAAAGCTGTTCCACGGGACCTATGCTCTCATGAGCACTCCTCCTGTAAACAAGAACATCATCGAGGTTTCCAAAAGGGATACTCACATGAAAAATGACCAGCTAAGTCCTATCATTATGAAGTCAGAGGGTCAACTAAAGTGAGACAAGGCCCTTTCTTTAAACAGAATTGGGGTGAGCCTTACCTCTTCCACCTTGTTAGCTCTGTTAATAATGCTCTTTATCCCCCAAATACCAGACTGTCCTTCATAGAAGTCTTACACTATAAGTTATCTCTCTCTCCTTTCTCCTTGTCTTTCTCTTTCTCTCTCTCTCTCTTTATTTTATTTAAAAAAATTATTTTTTATTTTTTGGTTTTTGAAGACAGAATTTCTCTGTGTAACAGCCCTGGCTGTCCTGTTGCTCTGTAGACCAGGCTGGCCTTGAACTCACAGAGATCTGCCTGTCTCAGCCTCCTAAGTGCTGGGATTAAAGGCATGCACCACTGCCTCCCGGCCACCCTGTCTCTTTTTAAGTGACATATACAGATGTCATTACAGTGAGAAACAGAAACAGAGCTTCAGTTTTCTGTTTCCTGTATCACTGTTTCATCCTCAAATATTTGAGCTGAGGACACTGGCGCTGGCTGCTGTGTATCTTGCCACTGTGTCTATATGTGTCCAACATTATGCACACTCACCATCCACTCCCACTATTATGTCAGAGCCAAGCCCCTGCCGTGGTTAATATACTCGGACACACACTATGGTATTGTTCACAACTGGACTCCCAAAGAGCAGAGAAACTTTCCAAGGTCCAAGAAACATGCTGTGAGAAGAAATCTGGGAAAGAGGGGATGAGATAAAAGGGAGTCGGCACTGAGCCCTGGGCCTCCCACAAGGGGGTTTCCTCCTTAAATCCCAATCTTTGAGGAGGCCCACACCAACCTCCTGCATCCTGGGAGAAACTTGTGGAACCTTCTGGAATAAATACCTTCATTCACGACCTCAGGTCTCCTATGGACCATACAAAATCAGTTCAGAGTCAAAAAACACTGAACAGCGTAGGGGAAAAAAAGACAAAGTTGAAAAGAAAATCATTAAATGAATCTGAAATTTACCCACAAAACGACACGGAGAGATGAGAAGACAGAAAGTGGGAAAGAGGGCTTAAGACCTGGAGGCTGAAAGGATACACTCACTAATACACTCACAACCCAGTCTCCAGAAGACAAGGAGAACAGAGAAAAGGCGAGATTCGAACAAATAAAACAATAAATGAGTTTCCGGAACCGATCAGGCCTGTAAGTTCAAGCTTATCAGAAACCCCACCGCCCTACGCTGCGCCATGAACCTCTATAAGTCAGCACCCAGCCTCGTCACGGTAAAGCTGGAAAATGGCCAAGCTCAAAAGGGAAATAAGGGGAAGAAAAAAAAAAAAAAAGTAGATCTCCTACAGAGAAAACAACTGGTCTGTCAACAGGTGCTGTTACAGAAGCAAGAACAGGGTGAAGGACATCTCCAAAGTGAGGAGAGCAAACAGTGCTACCCACAATGCACAACTCCTTTTGAGTGGGAGAGAAACTTTTGAAATAAGCATTATGTGTGGACAAGAAAATGAGCAATCTTAAGTAGTGCGAGGCTTAAGCTTCCTCCTGAACATGTTCCAAGAGTCCTTTTCTGTGAAAAACAAATTTAATAGGAGGTTAACATTTACCGAGTTGAGTGGCAAAGACGGGCTTTCATGTTCCCTGACTCTGGGAATTCAGGAAACAGCTGAGTGATGGCTGGTTTAGAATGTCAGAGAGCTTCCCACTCGATCACTTCCAGCATTGTCTGGCTTTGAGTCTATTCGTGAGAACCGAGATGTTTTTCTAAGCCATACTGTGTAGCTTCCACGTGCTCAGCCTGACTAATGCTTTAGCCACAGGTTACAACATGAGAGCCTCGAGAATCAGTCTCCATCTTCCACAACCCCACATCCTCCAGTCCCAATTTGCCCCCAGCCTCTCTCTCCCAGACTCATACTCTCCTGGAAACCTTTAGTTTGATATTGTTTTTTAAATCTCCACATTCACCATAGATCTCCCATCCTTTTCCTGGTCTCTCCTGTCACCGGTCAGAAAGCGTGTGAGCCCAGCTGCCAAGGGAGCTGAAGATAGGAGACCCAGGAGGAAGAACATGTGGAGCTGGAGTAACATGAGCAAAGATACTTTGCGCTATGCTTTCCACAAGGTAGGAAAACATGAGTCAAGTCAGGACCCAAGAATCGGAACGAGTTTGGCAAATCTTGGCTCGAGGATAAAATGGAACACGACATGGCTACGCTTGATGGGCGTGGGGGCGGGGGGTAGTAGATCCATGTGGCTTCTAAGGTCATGAAAACGTTCACAGAGAGTAGCAGCAAGTGATAAACACGAAGGGCAGACTGTACAGTACACAGGGTCTTGACCGCTCAGGGCCCAAATCCACACTCGCCATGCCAACGAGAGAAGGAAGGCTGAGGAAACACTTGTGAAGTGTTTTTGTCCTTTCCGCTGCATCTGTGAACCTGAGTGTTTATCTGTGCAAAACAGGCCATGTTTGTTTTAACTGGTGGACTGAAAACACAGTGCTATGCACAATACTTCACTGTTACAGACCACTGAACTTTGAAATATTCCCTTTTTGATTCCTGACTAATTTATGTATGTAGAGGGCTGGGAAAGGTCTAGAAAAGGAGTTTGTGCTGATCAGGTTCAACCATTGACATCACAATTCTATTTAGTGACCACTGGGACAGAAACATTATATTAACAGGCTGTGCTACAAGGTTCTGAGTCCTGAGGTTTTGAGTCTGAGGACTCTAGTTGTGTTAAGTTTGGTATGAGAGAGACTCTTGATCAATCGATCTGTCTGTCTGTCTATCTATCTATCTATCTACCTATCCACCTACCAATCTATTTATGGAAAACAGTTTCTCTGTGTATCCCTAGATTGCCTGGAGCTCACTATGTAGACTGGGCTGGCCTTGAACTCCCAGAGATCTGTCTCTGCCTCCTAAGTGCTGGGCTTAAAGGTGTGCACCATCACACCTGGCTTATTTCGTTTTATTTTGTCTTGAGTCAGGGTCTTACTATGTTGTCGACACTCAATGTCTGGACTTGTGTATCAGCCTCCCAAGTAGCTGGGACAAGAGGTGTGCATCAGAGTTGCCAGCTCCTGTTTAAATACTTTTTAAATCTTTAACTTTTTTGCAATCATGTTCTATGTCGGACATTCTGCTATAAAGCAATAGACAAAGACATGGCAAATTACATATTATTATTATATATAAATTATTATTATGTTCTGTGGAAACATACGTAATTATTAAATATTATATACATATATGAGTCCAAAGAGGAGGCAGAACCTCCCAGTAATTTCCATAAGTGAACTCTAAAGAGTGATTACCAGGGTTGACAATAGCAGGAACAGGTCAGTGAGACCTAAGGGAACATTAAGAATATCAGAAGAGCAAATGGAGAAAGAGCAGCTCGCATCCTCCAGGGCCCACCCAGAGCATTCAAGATGGAAGCCATCTTACCCCAGGCCTCGTGGGTGGAGAAGGTCATGAGGACTGACCTTTCTATAAACCTACTGTCTGGAGTACTGAAGGAGCTATCTGCTGAAAAGCCGTGCAAAGCGGGTGCCAGGGAAGCTGGCCAAGGGGAGGCACCCTCTCCTGGCAAGCTCTTGCAGAGCCTGCAGGGTTCCCGCAGAGGTCATTCACTAGTAGGTGCCAGGAAGGCTGCCCACAGGAAGGCATCATGTGCTGCTGGCACTGAAAACCTACAAGGTAGCCCCTAGGCTGGAGAGAGAAGCTCTCCTCTCCCAACATCTGTCCAGAACTACTCTAACAAAGCTTGACCCACACAGGTTAGCAAAGGGGAATTGCTTAAAGGGTCCTGACCTCGTCACAGAGCAGGCACTGAAGGGTGGATCTGGAACAGAGATAACAAACTCATGACTGCCCCGATAGGTAGCTTAGGGTATTGGGACATATTTATTCATCAGAAGAAACTGCAAGGTAAGAGGACATCAGTGCCACTAGATCCCCTAGCAGAGAAGCTACCCTGACCAGATCAGGGCGAGTTCTAGATGAATTAATGTTTGCACGGCTATCTAGAAAGTCAGATGAAAAGTTAAAAAAAAAAAAAAAAAGCAGACACTCAAGAGAGGCAGTAATTTATAATGCCTAAAAACCTACTTGACTTGACAGAAGAAATAATAATAGTGTTCTGGGGTGGAGAGGAGACAGAAAGCAATCCTGCTCTGACTTTGGCAGGCTGAGGTGGAAGGAAGTCGGGCACCATCAACAGTTCCTGAAAACCCACCAACTACCTGCATCTGAGGCTTGAAAGCCGAGACAGAGAACGGATGCGAGCCGCCAGGCGGGAGCCTCTCTCTGCAGCTCCCAGCCCACCCTCTTCTTTCCCAGGATTTCAATGCCCCTTTGCAGAACCATGCTTACTCTGTTGCCATAGCAACAAACCAAATGGGGCATATGATCAATGCTTTGGCCGAGGGTGGACACAGGGCTGAAGTTTCTCTTGAGTTTTGTGCATGTTTTCTTTTCCTGTAGCTGAAGCTCAGATCCAGGGCTTTGTACGCAGGAGGGGTGGGGGGCTGGGGGGGGGGGGCAAATGCACTAACACTTACAAACACCCCCAGCCCTTTCCAAGAAGTTGTGTCTTTAGACCAATGACACCAGGGCTGGACATGTAGCTAAGTGATAGAGTGATAGAGTGTGAGACTAACAGTGGAAGGTCTGGATTCAATCTCCAGCAAAAAAGAGAGAAAGAGAGGAAAAGAAAGAAGGAAGGGAGGGAGGGAGGGAGGGAGGGAGGGACAGAGGGATGGAGGGAGGGAGGAAGATAATAGAAAGAGGGAAAAGAAGAGAGAGTTCTGTAATGCTCTGCAGCTAACAGCACCTGGGTCCTGGTTTTAGATGTTCTGTTTCTTACTCTATGACAGTCAGTACCATGAGCCCAGGCTCTGAACTACCTACTAACTGCATAACCTTGAACAAATAAGTTGCCTTTGTGTGCCTCAACTTTCCCCTCTGTAAAGTGGGGGAGATGATAATACCTATTTCACATGATTGAGAGATTAAATGTTAATATATAAATTGAGAGATTAAATGTTAATATGCAGAAGGGTTTTTTTGTTTGTTTGTTTGTTTTTTAGGACATAGTAAAAGCACTCTGGATCTCAAACATTACTGATATTTTAAAACAACAAAACCCAGGCACTAGCAGGGGTGGTAATGCACATCTGTAATTCCAGCACTAGAGAGGCTGAAGTAGGCGGTCCAGCCTCAGCTACAACGTTAGTTTAAGTCCAACATGAGCTAAATGAGACCCTGTCTCATTAAAGAAATCAATACAGAAAGGTAAACACCAACCAAGCTACGAACCCTCCAGTCTCCAGTGGTGAACACCCTACAAGCATGCTGGGGCAGTAGTGGTACACTGCTGTGGGAGTAACCAACCAGGATCTGATCGGATGGAAGGCCCACTCCACGAGGCAGAACCCAGCCCTGACACTGCTTGAGTGATCAAGAGCCAGAGACTAGACAGGCCAATGACCCGTGGGAAAATCAAATACTGCTGTCCTGCTAAAGTAGGGCTTCTCAACCTTCCTAAGGCTGTGACCCTTTGATATAGCTCCTCGTGTGTGTTGACCCCCAACCATAAAACCGTTCCATTGCTTCTTCATAAGTGTAATTTTGCTACTGTTATGAATTGTAATGCAAATATCTGATATGCAACCCCAGGGGGGTGGATACCCACAGGCTGAGAAACACTGTGCTAAAGGGATACAGTGATAAAATGACTTCTAATGACATTCTGTTATGCTCATAGATCAGTGTCTTGCTCAGCCATCATCAGAGAAGCTTCCTCCAGCAGCAGACAGGAACAAATACAGAGACCCACAGCCAGACAATGTGAAGAGAGAGGCCTTGGAACACTCAGCCCAATGGGATGTTTCCATCAGATCCCTCCCCTCATAGCTCAGGGAACCAAAAGAAAGAGGAAGCAGGAAGATTATAAAGGCCAGAGGGGATGGAGGACACAAGGAAACAGGCCTCTAAGTCCCCGAGGATGGACACACACAGTAACTCACAGAGACTGAGTCAGTATGCATAGGCCTGCATGGGTCTGCACCTGGGAGGGTTCTAGAACTGTGAGGAGTGAACACATACCTTTATCCCTAACCAGAAGCTATCTCCAGTCGATAACCACTCACAAATGGAAGACTAGTTTTCCCCAAGATAGTCTAACGAGGGAAATACAGCACTCTAAAGGGTGGGCGCTTGCCCAGCAGTTGACCAACACCAAACGAATGCAGTGGCATCTTTGGACAGTCTGTCTTGGTTACATGGTCTTTGCATATACATTATGGCTTCTGGTTTTGTGTTTTTATAGGATTCCCATGCATGTGATGTGTGTGTCTGTGTCTGTGTGTCTATGTGTTTCTCCTTTGGCTCTTTTTCTTTTATATATTTGGTTTGTCCTATTCCAATTCGGGGTGTTTTTTTTTTTATTATTATTGTATCTCTTTTTATTTTATTATTATTCTTTGAAAGCCTGAAAGGGTGTGGATCCAGATGGGGGTGGTGGTGAGGAGGAACTAGAAAGAGTTGGGGTGGGGGGGAGGGAAAAACTTAATTAGAATATATTGTAAGAAAATAAATCTATTTTCAATAGAAGAATAAGAAAGAAAATAAGGAGAAAAATTAATATATAATATCAAGGCCCACTGGGGTCGCCTACAGGCACTCCCATGCTCTTGCTAGGGCGTTGATCTCTCCACAGCCACTCCTAAGGGACACCCCAGCACAGAATCCTTCTGTGTGGCCCGTGAGCACCACCAGTCACATAGGACACCAGCTCCCTCGTCTATCATCAACTCTGGACAAAAAGGCTGAAAGCCAAACAAGGACTGGTCCCCGGGGAACTGATCCAAACAGCTCGGGGCCTGGCAGTGCCAGCAGCAGAGCTTGAAAAGACAAACAAGACACAGCGTTGTCTTTGTCATGGCTGGCACCCCCATACCCCCCTACACACACCGCTCACAGCCAGACGTGGAAACAGCAGCTGTAAGAGAAAAAACGCCTTTCTCTCCACCAAGTAACCGAACCCAGTTGTGCATTGAGGTCATATGTTAACAAGTTTAAGAAAGATGACTGTCTTAGATTTGTCGGTTCCCAGCTGAGCTATCTTTTTTTCTTTTTCTTTTTCCTGTTAACCCCAGCTAAGCAGGATCCTAGAGCATCCCTGGGCAGTAGAGTCCTGACATACATACACACTCACCCAAGAGCTATGCTGGGAATCCTTGAGACTGAAAACCGACCTCCTGGGTGGAGCCCAAGACATGCTCTCTGGATCCTGATTTCTGCTCTGTATAGCTTTGGGATGGTTTTTCAACAACTCAATTCTCAGAAATGCTTTAGATTGGCTTTATCGAAATCCCTTCTCAGTGGAGTTTTTTGTCTGATTAACTACGGTCTCTGAGAACTCCCTAAGGGACTGGGGGTGATTGGAATTGCCGATCGGAACAGACTTGGTTTTATCTTTTCTGGGGGCTCTTGCAGCTTGCTTCACTGTGAAGGAAATGAAGCCGCTCCTGCTGGAGCATCTGCCACCCACACCAGAGCAGCAGGTCTGACAGCACCCAACTGCAGCCCTGCCCTGGGGCCTCCATTCTTCGCTTCTTCACCAGAAACTCTCAGTGGCGAAGGCTGTGCTTTTTTTTTTTTTTTTCAAGATAATTTTGGTGGCCCTACACTGGCAAAATGCTCCACATGGGAAGCACAGTGAGCTGGAATTCATTTAAAACCAGTGAGGTTTCTTCCTTATACGGAAAACAAAAGGTTCTCGGGTAGCCACTATTTCTCAGGATTGAGTGTGTGTGTGTGTGTGTGTGTGTGTGTACACTACGGCATGTGGCAGTCCCTCTGGTCCTCACGCACCCATGTGCTCAGTCCTCCGGCTTCTCGTCTGGTGGAGGCTCGGCCACCCACGTCACTCAGGGTGGTTGGGATAGGTGAACAGGTCAAATCTTAGTAGGTGACTGTTTGCAGCGGTGTGGGAGGGTGCGGGGCCACAACGTGGGAGGGTACCAATGAAACCAGAGTACAGTGACTTCTTCAGGCTGATGGTGACAGGGAGGAGCAGGTCCTTCCCCCCAAGACAAAGAGCCGTGACAAAGCCACCAGGGACACCCCATAGCAGAGAGCAGGCCCTGACCTCTGCTTTCCTATCCACATCCTGCTGGGGGACCATACTGAAGCCAGGGAGTGATGGGGCCTGTATGAGCGGTCCCACAGGACAGATTGCAACAAGCCAGCCTGCATATAGAACCTAAAGCTTTTAGTCGAGCGCCAAGCACATAAGACATGCTATCTTTTCCCCTGAACAAGCAAGGAAGTGGGATGAACAAGTTTGTTGACACCCAGGAGGAAATCTACCCACAGCAGAAGACAGGTGGTTGAACAGTGGTGAGTTGTTAATATATGGAGATTTTCAGAGGAGAGTGGGCTCTGCGTGTGGCCTGGAGTAAGCAGAAAGGGTACTGTGGATAGAACAGAAAACTGGGCCTTCATGGGGTGCAAAGTTGGGTCAGCAGAGAAGAGGAAGGCAGGAACGAACACCTACATGAAGAAGTAGCAACCCAGAGCGCCACCACAGGGCGTGCAGTTTGAACAAGGATGAGATGTCAGACCCAGCTGTAAAGGACAATGAGTAACAGCCATGCGTACGGAAAATGCTCCCTGCAGCAGGCAGGCATTGGTCCCTGGTCTAGAGAACAGGAGGGACAGTCTGGGGGACAAAAGCCCAGAGGTCCCGGACATGGATGAATGGCTAGTGGGTGAAGAAGAAACAATGGACGTACTGGAAATGAGGAAGGACCAAGAGTTGGTCCAAGAAGAAAAAAGAGAAAGGAGGTCACTGACCTTGCCAGAGACTGACTTTAAAGCTGGAAAACTACAGTGTTCATAGCACAGAGCCCTCCTGAGGTGGCCTGTGTCCTCTGCAGGGACCAACCTGCCACTAGACTCAAGCAGTTCCTGGAGGTCCTCCAGCCCTGAAATCCATGTGAAAACTGCCCCCCAACCTCCTCAGGCCTCAAAGGGACCCCTGTCTCCACACAGGCAGTCTAGAATCAGGATGAAAAGGTAAAAATTTCTAGTGGCCAGGGGGCTGAAGAGATGGCTCAGCCGTTAAGAGCTCTGACTGTTCTTTCAGAGGACCTGGGTTCAATTCCCAGCATCCACATGACAGCTCACAACCGTCTGTAACTCCAGTTCTAGGGCTCCTGACACCCTCATACAGATATACATGCAAGCAATGAACACAAAATAAAAATAAATTATAAGAGGCAGGCGGATCTCTGTGAGTTCGAGGCCAGCCTGGGCTACCAAGTGAGTTCCAGGAAAGGCGCAAAGCTACACAGGGAAACCCTGTCTCGAAAGAAAAAAAAAAAAAAAAAAACAATAATAATAATAAAATAAAAATAAATTATATATATATTCCTAGTGGCCAACAGGTCTCGCCCAGAGATTCTCTGGTCAGCCCTGTCTGTGTGATTGCTGGCTATGACACCTCATGGCCCCAGCAGGAAAGCAGCAACTGCATGGCTTGGCTGCCACAGTCCCCTTGTCAAGTGCCCTGTGAGCCACAGCAAAAAGTGAGGTTCTCAGAGAAGAGTTCCTCCAGGAACCCTTGTAGACCACATTGGCTCAAGTCTCAGAGCAAGAGTAGAGGAGAAAGACAGCGCTGAAATCTCTTGATTTCCTAGAATTGGGCGGAAACCGAAAAGAAAAATTGGAAGTCAATTAATTCTTCAGCTGAATGCCTGTCAGGAATGTTCACACCTCAGTGTCTAACCTCCCAAGAACTGAGCACCCAGCCAGGCTAGAGCGAGGTGGGCATGGAGGGCTGAGGGACCTGAGACAGCCGGGCTAGAGTTTGTTAGCCAACAACTCAGTTAGACCTGTCTCAAACAAGAATGAAAGGAAGACAGGGCTGTAGCGTCTAATTAATTAATTAGTTATTGGTAAGTAGCCAGGTCTAGTATACATGCCCACAATCCCAGCACTTGAGAGGTAGACGAAAAGAAGGTTGGGGATTCGAGGACTTTCTGGACTATATAATAAGTTCAAAGACAGCTCAGGTCACATAAAATCCTGTCCTAAGAAATCTGCAAAAATAAAATCTTTGTAACTTGACCTGGACCCTCACCACTTTCACTTCCCACTGGATTTACTCAAGGACAGCCGCTCCGGTTCCTCCTCAACCTTCACTGACGGTCACCCTCTTCCTGAAGTTCCTCCTTCCCAGAACTGCTCTCTTCTCTGCCATTTCTCTAAGTGTTCCCCAACTCCCCACTCCCTAAACCAGGATGTCCCCGCTTCCCCTTGTGTGTTCCCATGGACCCCCTTCCTCTGGTGGAACCTCCTGCCCTGGTCTCCTGTTTCCCGGTGACTTCTGACCATCTCCAGGGGTGATTCATGAAGATTTCAAACTTGGGGTCCAGAAGGGGGAACTTGGGGTCTTCCTTTTCACATGAGTACTTCTTCCACAATGTCCCTGATCTGGACATGGCACCACCACCCTCCCAGGCAGCACCAAAAATCAGAGCATTTGCCTTTGGTGTTCACTCTGATCCTGTAACTTCATCTCACCAATAAATGGGTCTGCCTAGAGCCCAGCTCCAATTCATGTGGTCAAGAACTGTCACTACCTGACACTGCTTGAGTGCTGTGAGGATAGAGCTGAAGTGCAGACCTGAGTCTCTGACAGCTCTTGGGGCTGGTCCCTAGTCACCTGCTGCCTGACAGGAGTCCTTTGCTCCCAACAGACTCAAACAGAATGTATGCTTATGCACAGCAACCAATACACGCCTCATTCAAAGAATGGGCTTCACAGTCTTCCAAAAGACCTCCTTTCTTCTGTTAAAATACGTGTAACAAAATCAGAGATGCTGGTGGAAGGCTGCCAAATTCCAGAAATTGGAGTCACGTACCTCTCCTTCCCTGTACCAAACAGAAAACACACCCCAGATTGTTCTGATCCTCAAGGGTCTACAAACAGAGCTTTGTTGCTCCTGTAACTCACCAGCTCGGTGCGGAAACGCCTCTGTTTCAAGATTCAAACATGGTGTTAGTGACTCACCTGCGGGAGGTGTGAATTGTCCGAATTACAGTTTCTGTAAGAGAGAAGGAGTTTGCAGATAAGACAAACTCCGTCACTTCAACCTAGCAGATGAGATCTCCAGGAAGCTAAGCAGTGCCAACAGTGTGTGCACCAATTAAAGAGAATTTGGGGTCATAAAATAATGGCAGGTGCAAAGGGCTCATCTGTGAGGACTTCCTTGGTGCTCCGTGTGCACGTCGATGTCCAGTCTTTGGTCTTACCAGGAGATGGCATCAGAATGTTTTCAAGAGCCCCTCACCCCAACACTCGCCAAGCCAGCCACACCAAAAGGAGTTCTTTCAGAAAATGGGGGTGAGCATCCTCTGAGAAGATCAAAGTGATCTTTGTTCCTGTCTGCAGTATCTGAAATTCCAGACTTTTCTTTTATCTTGTTCACTTAATCCTGTGCTGTCCTCAAACCCATGAGATACCCCAAGCTGCTGCAGCTCCTGAAATAGATACAAATATGTCTGGGGGGGGGGGCGGTAACCATACTTTGTCCCCTGAGAAAGGTGTTCCACACAGCCGGGCTCAGTTCAATTATGGGAATTACAATTCAAGAGAATTATAAAGAATATGTGTGAAGAGTTATGTGCAAGGGTTCTCACTATACTTCATTTAAAGTAGCAGAAAGCTGTGACATCAGTGTTCCCAGGGTGTGTACATGATGTCCATTTTGTTTATATACCCATGTACATAAACATGTACACTCATCTGAGCACTATAACCCTACACTTATATAGATATTATAGATCTACCTTACACTTGACCAATCTGAGAGAAAACACAGAGAGTGTTAATCATCATGACTGTTCAGGGGTGGGTCACGGCGGGTGCATACTTACCAGCTTGCTTGCAGGTTCTAATTTATTGTATAGTGTGTATTACTTGCAGAGTAAAAGGGAGTAAGTGAATCAAGTATTAAAACTTCAGTTGGGGTGGAGCTGGGCTGTGGCTGACCGGTTGGTTGCTAAGTGCATTTCTCAGGAGAACAGCTGTATATCGACCGGCCAAGGCTGCCGCCATCAGTGCCTGATGGTGGTCCCAGACGTGAAGGGAAGATTGCAAACTCCTCCCTACTTGGCTGAAAAAGGACAAGGGACCCGTGATGTTCAGTGGCCCAAGCCACTTTCTCCAGCTTTCCTCACTGGCAGATAGGCCGTGCACTGAAGAACAGCACCAAAGTCACCACACAGGAGTGGCTGTCCCTGGAGCCCACCGGGGCTGTGGTGATGGTGAAGTGGTCTCCTGGGCTGCCTGCTGAGCTAATGAACAGCTGATCACAGCTGGGGCCGAGAGCACCAAGATAAAAACCTTTCTTTTCTCCTTTCCCTGCTCCTCCTCCTCCTCTGCCTCCACCTCCTCCCCAAACAGGGTCTCTCACTTTCATAGAAATTGCCAAACGGGCTAGGCCAGGGAGCCCCAGACAGCTGCCCCCTCCCTCTCCCCCAGCACTGAGATTACATGTCTCTGCTATACTTGCCACTCCCGTTCTAAGAAATCTGCAAAAATAAAATCTTTGTAACTTGACCTGGACCCTCACCACTTCATTTTCCACTGGGAGTGGTTGACTGACTGACCTAGCTCCCGGTCCCTAAAACCTTCATGGATTTCATTGATTTCCTGTGATTGTTTTGTTGTGTTGTACAGACTGTTCGGGTAACAACGGCATGGCTGACAGGTCACTTTTTACACCAAGTCCAAACTTAATTCTGTTCTAGGCTCCTCCCTGCACCCCAGCTCCAGGTCCATTTCTGGAACACCCCTGCCTCTCCTTCCCCTTCAAGACCAGCTGATCTCCAGTATTGTGCTGAGAGGTTAGGACAGAGAGGGGACACAGGGTAGCCTCCTTTTGGGGTTGTTCAGCACAGTTGACACTCTGACATCGGTCCTCTGCCTTTCTCTGGAGATCTTTGTGAGTTCCTCAGGGGGACACACAGAGCAGGGAACAGTGACTCCAGTTTAGCCCCTCCAACTATCCCTACCACTAAATGTAGGCTCTACAGACTCCAAAAGGTTCCTCAAGAAATATGGGAGAAGCAGCTGGGGACAAGCATGGGCTTCTCTCTATCAGTCCCAGCCCTGACAAGGTAGGTGGGTTTGGCTGGTCGTGGCAACTCTGCTTTCCATACTCATTTCTTCCTCCAAGCCTGGCCTCTGCTCCAAATCCTGTGCTGGTAAGCCCACTGTTGTCTTCAGAGCAATGTCTAAGCGGGAACTGGATTCACATCCTGGTATTTGCTATACACACCCCCACACCCGCAAACGGAAACAGCTGATTCACACCCCCACATCACATGACTCTTTTACATCTCTGTTCTTCCCAGTTTTCCTAGGTAAAGGTGTGTGAGATTTGACCCACATAAGTCACCTCTTAGGAATCCCAGGTTTCTGGCCTGAGCATTGGCTTCTTGAGGTACCTCATTCTTGGGTCCAAGTAACCAAAGGAACAGAAACTGGCTCAATCCAGAGCCCATCCGGGTTTCTCTTTCCCTTTCTGCTAGCGTTCTTTTATGGGGTTCTGGTCCTGGAATGCAGGCCCCAAGTACACCACCTTTATACTCTAACTGGCTCTGATAATACTTTTCTCTGGGGCCTGAAGTTTATTGTTTCTTACAACTTGACTGTGACAGGCCTTGGTGCCTTCACCTTCCTGTTGCTTGAGTCTTACCTGACTGAATATTAGACATTCTTTCACTTAAAATTTCTTACTTTATTTGAGACAAGATCTCACTGTGTAACCCAGGCTGGGCTTGAACTCACTGTTATCCTCCTGCCTCTGCCTCCCAGCTGCTGAAACTAAAGGTGGGAGTCACCAAGCCTCACTTTTTATTCATTCTTATTTTGTGTACATTGCTATTTTGCCTGCACGTATGTCTGTGTAAGGGTGCTGGGTCCCCTTGGAACTGGAGTTAAAGTCAGTTGTGAGCCACCATGCGGGTGCTGGGAATTGAACTTGGGTCATTTGGAAGAGCAATCAGTGCTCTTAACCATTAAGCTGTCTCTCCAGTCCAACAGAACTGGTTTTTTGTTTTGATCTATTTATTTATTTATGTATTTATTTATTTATTTTATTTATTTGGCTTGTTTGTTTTTCCGAGACAGGGTTTCTCTATGTAACTGCCCTGGCTATCCTGCAACTCTCTCTGTAGACCAGGCTGGCCTGGAACTCAAGAGATCCATCTACTTCTGCCTCCCAAGTGCTGGGATCAAAGGCATGTGCCACCATTGCCTGGCACTAGGCACTTTTAAAGCAATTTTTAGTATTTTTTCTGGGATGCTGTTAATAGTCTGATCCTGTCAAGACTTAATTTTAAGTCTTGTTAGGAGGAGCCAGAGCTGTCTCTAGTCAAGCTGATTAGGCCCCATTACTGAGATGAATCCTCCCTTCAGGGTTCTGTGGACGGAAGGAGCAGGGCTCTTCCCTATTCAGTGCGAACTCTAGAATATCCTTCTTCCGATTATCTTGGGTGATTCCTTCTCCAGCCTTGTGGGGTTTCCCATGTGTGTGTGCTGACTCATATTCAGCTTAAGACACCAAGGAGCGTACTATAGAACTGAAGGTGTATTTTTCCTCTGCAGTAATCTGCCCTGTGAATTCTAGGCCCCCGACCTTGGATCCCAGATCAACTCCACTCAGGAGTATTGTTGGACTCCACCAGGGAAGCTACAGGTTCCTGCTGACCTCATCACCAACTAACCCAGTGACTTTGAGTGGGCTGCAGAAGGCTGTCTCAAGCCCGGAGCTCTCTGGGGATTAAGCAGGGGTGAGCATAAGACATGTTTGTTTCCACTCAGGAATTCCTCCCTGTGCTATCTGTGGTCCTGTGCCTGAACGCCATTGGTTTAAACAGATTAAGTGAGGTGTGGTGGCATGTGCTTCTAATCTCAGGCACTCTGGAGGGAAAGGTACAGAGATTATTTGAGCCCACAAACTCAAGGCCAGCCTGTCTCCAAGGAAAAAACAAAACATTTGTTTGGGGTTTTCTTTCAGAACCAAGTCTCAGTGACTGGCCACTTCTGGAAGTTTCTAGAATCACGAATATTAGCTTCAGCTGGACTTCAGAGGTCATCTAATTCCATATCATTCCTTTGCCGTGGAGAAGCCAAGGTAGAAGAAAGCCATTTGCCCTGGTCCCCCACTTCAGGTGGGAGGTGTTTGGGGGGAAAAGAAAGAGTTTGGAGAATTTGGCTCAAGATTCCTGCGTGTTAGGGTGTAAGTTGGGTCACCTGCTTCCCAGGTCTCGTGATCTTCCTCTTCTAACACTCACCATGTTCCCAGCCCCCAGTGGTGTCAGCCTCGACTGCAGTTTCTGCCTTGAACATGGAGATACTTCCGGTCCCTCTACCCACCCGCCCACCAGGCCACTTCTGGAATAACTGGATATCATGAAACCGAAGCACCAGCATGAGGCAGACAGCAAAGCTGGGATTGGAGCTGAGGATCAAGGACCACCTAAGGGGGAGCTTGTGAGTCATTTCATAGACAAGGAAACTGGGCCCCAGCAGGTGCACTGCCGTACCCAGGGAGTGCTGAGACTGATTTTACACATGAATGAATGTTCAAGAATTAAGTATTTGCCTCTTATTGTTATTTCTGGTTTGTTTGTTTGTTTAGAAGAGATCTGACTCTGTATCCTAGGCTCTCACCTTGTACTCCTAGTGCTCCTGCCTCAGTTTCCCTCCTGAGACTTGACATTCTAAGCATAGACACTCAACAATAGTTTTGCCCATAGCAACTGCTCCGAACCAGCTCTCTGTTAAAGGCTTTTCTGTGTCTCTGTACATGTGAACTGAATATATATAGAACATATGTACATTTTTAAACAATCTGCTTCGCTTGTTGACCCATAAAGAGGATTCCCATACAGAAACCTGGGGTTGCTAGAGGACAGCCGTCAGCTCAAGGAAGAAAGAAGAGGGAAAGTCAGGAGGGAAAGAGGGAGCCCATTGCTGAGGTCATTTAAAAGCCCCTGGAGCTGGGGACAATGAGCAGCAGATCAGTATCTCTTTCCTTGCTCTGGGTGTTATTTAAGGAACTGCCCCCACCTCATCTACTTGAACACAACATGAAGCACACACTTCTCAGCACGTCAAAGTGGGGAGGTTCCTGGTTTTTCTGCACGGACAGCCTTTGCTCTGCCTTGTTGACCAGTGGTCACAATAGGGCCTTTCATTGCAAGGCCACATGGTCCCCTGCAACGTGACCTGGGAGCTGGCAAACCTTCCAGGACAGCACAAAGGATCGGAACTTGTCTTTGCACTGTGAGTGCGCAAGCCAGTCGCCAAGTTTGGGGTGGCTTGGCTCCCCCTCTGTTCAGGTCTCAGCAGCTCCGCGGCTCTTTTGCCCCACCCCCTCCTGTCCCTCTGCAGCTCCCAGTGGGTGGCCAGTGCTGGGCCAAGCTCCTTGGGCAGAAGGAATCAGGAGGGTCCCGGTGAAGTCCACCTGGGGAAATGTGCACTGTGTATACTTAAAAGCATTTGTAGAGTTGACCCCACTGTGCACATGGTGATCATTATTTTAACTTCTTTAACTTGGATGTTTGCAGAGAGCATTCACTTAGGCCAAGTCTGAAAGAGGAAGGTTGTGGAACTGGGTCAAGAGGAGGTGTGTGGTGACAAAGCACACTTTGTATTAAATGATGGGAGAAGTGTTCCAGACACGTATTTGTAAAGCAAACTCTTGGCGTGTTATGTAATCATCCCCAGTGGCCCTACGGCAGGTGGAAGGGCCTTCAGACTCTCTGTACTTTGCCACATGGAGCAAATACTTCCCTGGGGTGAGATGGGGAGCAGGGTACAGCTGGCTGGACAGGTCTTCTGTCCATTATTAGTCCCTGTCTCTTTGTGTGGACAGGGAGATGATAGACAGCAACTCTTCAGGCTGGAGAAATGTCTCAAGAGGTTAAGAGCGTGGTCTGCTCTCGCAGAAGACCTGAGTTCAGTTCCCAGCACCCTCACAACAGCTCAAACGCTGTATTTACAGCTCTGGGGATCTGATGCCCTCTTCTGGATCTTGCAGGCACTCAAGTTCACATAGACAAAGTCCATGCCTCCCCACCCCCATATACACACAACCTAAAGTTTTTAGTATTTAAAGGGGGGGGGGGAAGCAACCCAGGGGGCTGTAGAGATGGCTCAGTGATTAAGCCTACTGACTATTCTCTCAGACATCCTGGGCTTAATTCTCAGCCCCCACACGGTGGCTCACAACTGTCTGTGGAGATCTGACACCCTCTTCTGAACTCTGCAGATTCTAGACATAAATATGGTGCACACACAGACAAGGAGGCGAAAGACCTAGGTATTTTATAAATAAAAATAAATTTATAAATATAAAATAAGTAATGAATAAATAAAAAAAAAAACTAATTCACTTCTAAACCATGAATGATTCCTGTGTTCAGCTGAGGGATTGAGGGGGGGAGGGGGAGGGGGGAGCAATTGAAAATGAAGTCTGTTTGTTTGAAACAAGGTTTCACTGTGTAGCTCAGGCTAGCCTCAAACTTGTAGTTTCCTGAGCGCTAAGATTATAGCGGTATGCCATCACCACACCCAGCAGAGAATTAAACTTTTCATATGAGGTATGCCATCACCACACCCAGCAGAGAATTAAACTTTTCATATGAGTTTATTGAACATCTACTACGGAGACAGGTGTCCTCCATTATCACATTTTTATTACGGACTAGTCACCTGGGAGATATAAAAAGCTATGGAAATATTGATGATAAAAACCAGCATTGTTTATTAAATCTTTGGTGTCCACCAGACCCTCCCCATGCAGTAACGTTCAGTGTCTGTAACAATCTCATGAAGAGGAGACACATGCATCCATCTCCCAGAAGAGGAAGGTCAGGAGCCAGAGTTCAAACCTAAGGGAAGTATACCTGCAGACAACGGCTCCGCTGGTATCCAGGAGGCAGCTAGGAGAGTGTGTGTGTGTGGGGGGGGATAACTAAGGGTGGATGGGGTCCGTGGACATTCTGGCTCCAGGACGGAGACAGGGAGAAAGAAAACAATCCCTGCTCCATCCAGATGAAAAGAGAGAAGAGGGAGGGTGCCGAGGGAAGCCCTGTCCTTCTCTCTGGCTCCTCTGGCCACAGTTAAATGTTTTTTGGGTTTGTTTTTTTTTTTTTGTTTTTTTGTTTTTGTTTTGTTTTGTTTTGTTTTTTTCTTTTTCGAGACAGGGTTTCTCTGTGTAGCTTTGCGCCTTTCCTGGATCTCACTCTGTAGACCAGGCTGGCCTTGAACTCACAGAGATCCTCCTGGCTTTGCCTCCCGAGTGCTGGGATTAAAGGCGTGCACCACCACCGCCCGGCCAGTTAGATGATATTAATGGTAATGTGCAGTACCACACAGACATGCCTGCTGGCCAGGTGCGCCCTCGCTGGCAAACAGAAGCGCACATCAACGTCTGTTCCCTGTTAAGCAAGGGGAACAAGCGTGAGGGGCTGCAGGCTGGAGAACACAAGGCAGACAGAAGATGTTGACAAGTCAGGCTTCTGTGGGAACAGAGAAAGGAGGGTTGTAACATTTCAAAACAGATTTTTTTTTTTTTGAAATATTAAGCTACGAAATAAAATCCAAACAGTCTACAAGACAGACAGTGGGAGAGGTTAAACACGCAGGAAGGAGTCTGGATTGGGGCTGTTTTGTCTCAACACGCTGCTACTGTCACATTTTCCCAGGATCTAAAATCACCAGGCTCCAAGATGCATGTCTTATTTTTGAGAAGTTGTTTCTAGACCCTCAGAGGAAAAGCAAACAGCCCTACAACATGAGTTCAGGCTGCAGTCCCTGCAAAGGGTTCCCTTCCCCGTATGGAATATGCAATCAGGATTCTGACTGAATGAGCCGTTGAACTGACTCTGCTAATTGCAAACCTGGGGCTGTCCCTGTTTTTGTTTGGCAGACCAGATGTTGGTGAGAAACTAAAAAGGAGGGACCCCACCCTGCATCCTGATGCCTGATATCAGGGTTTGGGGTGGCACCCAGACAATGCCCTCCTGAGGCCTGCCTGGTGTTTTTTGAGATACATGAAGGGTGGGTGACTAACTTCCTGTTTGCCCCTTTGCTCCAATTAGGCCTTTAATAAACAGAAGGCCATGTGGAGGTCACTTGTCTAAGACAGACTTGAAAGGAGCAGACTAAACAATAAACCCAATTCCTCTGCATCAACAACCTTAGCCACGTTCTGCTTCCACTGTCTCTGAATTAAAGGGAGAAAACGCTGCTCCCCTGAACCCTGAGGCTTCAGCAGAGGAGCAGTCCAGATGATCTGAATCTCTTCCTTGGACTCTCCTCTGCTCCCTGACCCCCTCCATGGTTCTCCTTGTAGTTCAGAGACACTGAGGAAATTAATCTTGAGCCATCTGACCAGCTGAGAGGCATCAGGTAATTCCTTTTCATAGGTATAATCTCAGACTCTGTGTGCGTGCGTGTGTGCGTGCGTGCGTGCGTGCGTGCGTGCATGTGTGAGTGTGTGCGCGTGTGCACTCATGCACATAAGATAGCACAGAGGCCACAGATTGTCAGCAGGCATCTCTCTCAATTGTTCTCCATCTTAGTTTTTGAAACAAGGTCTCTCACCAGGATTTCACCTCAAATTTCAAGATTCAGCTATCCCGCTGACCAGTGGCTCCAGGTTCCCTACATCCCTAGGATTGTGATTACAAGCAAGCACAGCTGAGCCTGGCCTGCCTTTCTCTCTCTCTCTTTCTCTCTCTCTCTCTCTCTTTCCTTCTTTCTTTCTTTCTTTCTTTCCTTTCTTTCTTTCTCTCTTTCTTTCTTTCTTACTTTCTTTCCTTTCTTTCTTACTTTCTCTTTTCTTTCTTTCTTCCTTTTTCTTTTCTTTCTTTCTTCTCTTTCTCTCTCTCATATGCCCTCTCCCTCCCTCCCTCCTTCCTTACTTCTTTCTGTATTGTTGTGTTTTTCAAGACAGGGTTTCTCTGTGTAGCCCTGGCCATCCTAGAACTCGCTCTGTAGCCCAGGCTGGCCTCAGACTCAGAGATCCGCCTGCCTCTGCCTCCCTGGTGCTGGGATTTAAGGCGTGCGCCGCCGCCAGAGCCACCTCCCAGCTGAAACATTTTTCTTTCTGTGACACCTTTTTTATTTATTTTTGGAGAGCAGGTCTTAAACTCAAAATCCTCACACCTCTGCCGGGAACGAGACTGGTTTTAAGCAAATGAAAACATACCACATGCTAGGTCAGTGCTTCGCTTGCTTGTTTGTTTGCTTGTTTGTTTGTTTGTTTAACTCTTACAAAAAAATTGGGTGGAAAAAGACCTGTCATCTGTTTTCACAACACAGAACATCTTCCCTAGTACGGCAGCCTCTGCATACAGCAAGCGCTCAGTGGTGCTCTACTACTCCTGGTAACAGGTTTCCTGCCGAGAATGGTTCAGAAAGCTGCTGCTGCTGCTGCCCACGGATGGCACACGGTGAGAATGTTAATAGTGTCCATGCGGTGTGTGGCTGCTCTGGAGAGTGGGGTCCTGTGTAAATCAGTACCCTTCCCATTACTTCCCCAATTTTAAGGACCAAACCATCACCGAAGGTCCAGCCCCCCCCATTTCTCCTCCAGGTTGTAGGCTCTGCCGGGGCTGATGGGTTGGGGGATGGTGCTGAGCAAACCGAACCTTAACCTGACAGAAGAGGCGAAATGGTGGGAAAGACAAGGGTGTCGGGGACAATGTCACTCCTGAGGAGAGACTGCCCAAGGAGCCTCTGGAAGAAAGGTGATCGCTGAGGACCACAGAAAGAGTAGAGAGGCACAGGAAGGCCTTGGGGCCACACGGGTCTGGAACCTCCTATTTGTCAGGAGCATCTGCTTCTACAGGCCCATAGGGCCCTTTACAGAACTGCGACAAAGGTGACCCAGAGTGTAAACCCTTAGCCCTAGGCAGAGTGGCCTCCCTATCTCCTGTGCAAGCTCATTCACCTGCCCATTGACAAATATGTAATGATACCTACTGTGTGGAGTAGGGCGTTGTCCCTCATCAGGGACAATGAGGCCTAGCCTCAGAAACACCACAATAAACAAATAAACACAAAGCCCTGCTTCAGGCATTCAGTGACAGCACTGAAAGCCTGCCGAGACAACTGTGTGCCGTCATTTATTGTACAGTTATTGATGACCATCTAAGTTACTGTCATCTAAAGCTTCATGAGGGCAAGTCTGAGCTGCTTTGTGTATGCCACCACATCTGTCTCCACCACCAACACGGAGAAAATGGGTGCCGTGTGGGCTGGAATAGAACCATCCCTGTGCCACACAGCAGCCATTATTTGATTTCTTATACACATTTCCTCTCTCTGTTACCAAACTCTTGTGAAGACGTGTGGGGTTATTATCTCTGTTACATGTCTCAGATGCCACGTGGAGCAATATCAGTTTGCAGAGCCCAGAAGACAGAAACAGGTGCAGGGCCACGGACCCAGGAGGCAGACTAGTCCAGGCTCACAAAGGCTATGACCGTGGCCGGATGCTGGGTGTCACTGCAGGGGACACAGAGCCTTGTGTGTGTGGGGGGGGGTCAGCCCAGATTCCTCATGTATGCCCCCCACAGTGAAACCTAAGGAAGCAACATGGAGAGAGAGAAGGGATCGAGCTTTGGTTTTGAAGGGCCAGAAGGAAGGGCCAGGAAGCCTCAAAGGAATCCGGACCTCTTCCACCAACATCTCAGTGCCGTGGACACAGCACCTCTGGGACTCCAGAGCCCTCGTCCTCTGACTTCCCAGAGCAATTCTTGGCCTTCCTGCTCTCAGGAGCTGGGGTCTGTAAAGGGATCATGCTACCTCAAGGCCTCCTCACAGTTGTCTTCCAGCCCCCCCACCATTCCCCCACCCCACCACTCTCGGGAGATGGACGCCCAGCACAGAGTCCGTCACACCACCATCCCACTTCCAGGTCAGACTGGGTACCCTCTCCATTTTGATTAGCATTGATACTACACCTCATCTTTCTCCTCTTCGATTAATTCTCTGAGAGCTGCAGTGTGGGAATTGTTTATGTGAAGGAAACACTGTTAACATTCAATTTGGGGGTGGTAATTACTCAGGCACTGGAGGCTGTTTGTGGCCAGCATATGGTAGCAATTTGGGGTCTGGCATAGAGACGGCTTCCAACAGTGGGCAGAGTCTGTAGAGGGTGTCCTTCCCGCTCAGGACTTGCTCCCTGTCTGTAGTTTGAATCCCAGCACCTTTCATGCTTAGCAGTGTAGACCTGTCTCTATCATGGCTGGTGCTTTTAGCTGAAGGAGTTGGGGGCATTATCCCATAGGTAGGTCTTTGGGACCCAGGAATGGACGGACACCCTGTATTTCTGGCCTGGGGATGCCCATGCCTGGGACAGCCAATCTTCTACAGTATCTCAGTAGGAATAGCTTCCTCCACCTCCCCACAGAATCCAGACTTGCCTATTCTGGTCCAGTCTGAGCAGGGAAGGATGCTGGAAGCCAGAGCTTTGCGGGAAGTGAGAGATCAGAAAGTAGAAAAATCACTCTAGTTAAATCAATCATTTGTATTTTCAAATTGTTAGGTAAAATGGGAAAGTAAGCAAAACATCCCTCTTTGTGCCTCTAAGGTAGAGCAGGCCTGTCCTACATAGAGTACCACGGTAAGTATGCCAAACAGGCAAGTCCTAGACTGAAGATGTACTCCTATCCTCTTTGGACTTTGTGGTGATAAAAGTACACCCATACAACCATTTCATGGGTCATCTGCAGTATGGTAAGTTGTATGAAAGAATCAATCAATACTGTACTAGAATTCAGACTTTGTGTCAGGCGATTTTGTCTAATTAATCAGAAGCTAATGTAAATATCCTAGGCACATACTTTTGCTGTTTTGGGACAGGCTTTCACTATTTTTGTTGTTGTTGTTGTTGTTGTTTGTTGTTTGTTTTTTGAGAGAGGGTTTCTCTGTGTAGCTTTGCGCCTTTCCTGGAACTCACTTGGTAGCACAGGCTGGCCTCGAACTCACAGAGATCCACCTGGCTCTGCCTCCCGAGTGTGTGCGCCGCCACCACCCAGGCTTTCACTATTATAGTCTGGGCTGAGCTGGCACTTTCTCCTGCTTCAGCCTTCAGGGTGCTGAGATTATCATTGTGTGCTATCAAGCCTGGCTTCTGGGCACATCTGAGGTAGGGTAGGCTTTGCAAAACATAGATTAATAGAAATGGGTTAATTTAAGATATAAGAGCTAGCTAGCAAGAAGCCTGCCATAGGCCATACAGTTTGTGAATGATATTAAGCCCCTGAATGATTATTTTATAAGTGGCTGTGGGACTGTGGGGACCAGGTGGGACCAGAGAAAACTTTTGACTACAAAAACAAAACAAAACAAATATGGTGTGTGATCCCAGACCCTGAGAAGCAGAAGTAGGAGGATCTGAAGTTCGAGCACATCTCAATTCACAGAGTGAGTTTAAGACCAATTTAGGAGCCATGAGACTCTATCTCAAAAACCAAACAAACGAAACCCTAGACACATCAATTGCATAAAATGTAGCAGCTCTTCATGACCAGGCCCACCCAATGTGTCATCTCCCTTTGTAATATCCAAAGCTCTGCAGTAGATTTTGTTTGTTTATAATTTCCCAGAGGGTCAGGGCACCTTGAAACTTCCCCAAAGTTTCATTCTGTCAAACCCAAACACCTTATTCTGTATGTCTGGTTGCTCTCTCACCTAGGAGACAGGGTGTGCAGAATGAGGGTGCTCGATGTAAAGGATGCCATTTGCAATGAATTCCTGCTCTACTCACCAAAGACCAGATTAAAGCAAGATACATATTCTATAGCTCCACATTGCCAAGCTGACAGACCAAAACAAGAAACGTATTCTACAGCTTCACATTGCAAACCATGACACCTGACCTTCCAAGAAATCAAGAGTCTTTATTAATAGCCACATTTGCACACGGGCCAGTTTGGGCCTGAAGACTGACAGTCCTCTTTGCTTAATTCTCTTAATGGGTCTGTTTTTGAGCCTGCAAAGTGTTCTCTCTCTCTCTCTCTCTCTCTCTCTCTCTCTCACTTCTGTTTTCTTCAGCCTTTTCTTGTCTGTCAATATTGACACCCACATTTTATTGGAACACTTGAAACTCCTCTGGATCTGAAGCCCAGCAGGTTCATGAATCAAATAAACTTCTAAATTCATTTTCTTTAAAGATCTTCCTTCCTTTGACTTCAGAATCTCTTTAAAAGCAAACAGAGCTGAGAACACAGCTCAGTGATGGAGCGCTTGCCCAGCACATGTAAGTCTCTAGGTTAAGAGTATCACCAGAAGGGCTTGGGCAAAGCCAAACAAACCAACAAACCTATAAGACTGTCAACGGGCAGTTCTGTTCCCACCATTTCCTCACAGTCTTCAAATAAACTTGCTTTCTTTCTAATAAATAAGTAAATAAAAAATGAAAACCTAAGAAATCTTAAGGGGTCTTGTAGTAGAAAACTCCTAACTGATTCCCGAGTCTTAAGGGAAAGCAATGCCGAGACAGGGGGAGAAGTTAATGTTATTGTCAGTATTTCAATGACCCCATGTGGGAAATGTATAATTACCAGAGATAAGGCTGCCCAGCAAAGCCTAATGACCAAGTTCTAAGTTTGGGTTGTAACAACTTCAACACAATATGAGGATTCTGATTATCTTATGTTGATTAGAAGTTTCTGTTGGAAATTATAAATAGCCTTGGTTAACAAAAGTAGAAGGGCAAGCCAATGATTACCTAATAAAGCATGTTATTTTAAACATGGGTGTGGGTCCTGGAGAACAAAGGAACAATTAAAGGGATCCTTGTACATAAGATAGATGGAAACCTCTGATTTGGTGTAGACTTCCCTGGTACAGTGCAGGGAACGTGAAGCCTGTCAGGTTGGCCAGACAAACTTAGATGAACTTACATGTGTAGGCAGTTCAGCTCCCTTGCCCAGCACAGCCATGGTCAAGCAAGTCCTGTGGCTTCTAAACAGTATAAAATGTAGACCCATGGCATCAAACAGAACTTCCTGCATTCGTGCTAAACTGACTAGTGACGTGTAGCTATTGAGTAGTTGAAATAGGGCTAACAAAACTGAGGGACTGGTTTTAATTTTCCCTTAAGAAAGGTTCTCATGTACCGCAGGTTGACCTCAAACTCACTCTATAGCTGAGGATGACCTTGAACTCCTGAGGATGACCTCAGGAACCCCTGCCTCCACCTCTCTAGTGCTAAAACTACAACTGTGCGCAATCATACGTGGCTACTTTTTGTTTTGTTTTGTTTTTTTTAAAGGACAAGTTCTTGCTAGAGTACTTAGGCTGACTTCAAACTTCTGGACTCAAGTAATCCTAGATAGGATTCAACCTACATAGATTTATCTGGTGATGTTAGGGGTGGGTGAGCCATGAAAGACCAGACAGAGATATGCATCATCAGGGGAGTGGAGACTCTCAGGAGACAGGACTTAGATCCTACCCCAAACTCCTGGGCCTCCCAATTGATTGTGAAATGAGTGTATCAGCCACTCAAGTTTGAAGCCAGAGTACAGTGTGTTCTCCCAGCTTGCCAAGTTCAGAATCCAGGCTCACCATGTTCCCTTGAAGATCAGCCTGGAAGAAAACATGCCAGCTGCGGGCCTTTTCTCCCCTTAGGTGCTGCCTTGTCACAGGGTTGTTCTGGCTCTGAGCCAAGCCGCCTAGTGTGGTTTAGTATCCGTTCTCCTTCTGGAAGCCTCTCTCTCCATGATTGTCTTGTTAGAAGTTCCTTAGAGATTCCTCATGGGGAATTTCGAGGCGGCTAGTGGCAGTAACATAGCTCTTTCCATCGGTGCTGAGGATAATGTGCGGAGTAAACATGGAGGTGTTAAACATGGAGCTCCTGTCCAAACTCAGGGGCTGTAAGAGCAGAAGGAGCTTTTTGTAGACTTGGGAACTGGAAATTCAGGAGACTTGGGTTCAGCTCACTCCCAGTTAATGTCCTGAGGAGGGCAGGAAAAGTGGAGGAGACACATTGGGAAGGACAAGAGCCAGGTGCCAAATGGAAGACAAGCATTTCCTTCTATGCCACAGGCTTTCTTCAGTCTGCTGATGTTTACCCACACTGTGCAGAAGCCCACCCTGCAGTTCCGCTAGGCAGTTCTTGCGATCTTTTTCCCAAGCTCTGCTGTTCTTTTCAGAAAACCTTTGTCTGTATCTAAAGTGTCTTGCCTGCTTTTGCTTCCAGTGGTCCAAGAGCTGAAGGTCTCCATGGAGAAGACCTTTGGTCCATTTTGAATAGATTTTTGTGCAGGGTGAGAGATATGGATCTAGCTGCCTTCTTCCACATGTGGACATCCAGTTTCCTCGGCAATTTGAAGAAAAGGCTTTTTTTTTTTTTTTTTTCCCAGTGAATGCTCTCACACCTTTGCTGCAGCTGTGTGCGTTTGTCCCAGGCGCCTCTATTCTCTTGGTAGACATGTCTGTATTGAAGGACAGTCAGTCCCCTGCTGTGGGTTTCCTCTGTTCTGGAGCATAGTTTCAGATCAGGTACCACGATAGCTCCAGCATTGTTCTTCCTGCTCGGGATTGCTTTGGCTTAGTTGAGGTCTTTTATGCTTTAGTTGGTTTTTTGTTTGTTTGTTTTTGTTTTGTTTTGTTTTGTTTTGTTTTGTTTTTTTGTTTTTTGTTTTTTGTTTTTTTAGCTCCATGAAGAATCCCATTGCCTGTTTTGGTGGGGATTGTATTGAATTACAGATTGCTCTCAGCAGTATTGGTGATTTTCACAATACTGTGAGCATGGGATGCACTTCCAACTCCTCATGTCTTGTTCGGTTGCTTTCTTCTGTGTTTTAAAGCTTTTGTTGTAGAGGTCTTCCATATCCTTAGTCAGGCTTATGCCCAAGCATTTTATTTCTTTTTTTGAAGCTATTTCCCCCTGATTTAGTTCTTTATAAATTCATTATTAATAGCTAGAAAACCTTCTGATTTTTGTATATTGTTTTTGGTTTTGTTTGGTTTGGTTTGGGTTTTGATTTTTCAAGGCAAGGTTTCTCTGTGTAATAGCTCTGGCTGTCCTGGAACTCACTTTGTAGACCAGGCTGGCCTTGAACTCACAGAGATCCACCTGCCTCTGCTTCCTGAGTGCCGGCTGTGTGTGCCACCACTGCCCTGCTGTAAGTTGTTTTTGTATCCTGCAAATTTTCAGGTGATACTTATAAAGAAAACCATCAACAGAGTGAAGAGATATCTTGCCACCTATGCATCTGATGGGTATTATCATCTAGCATCTATAAATAACTCCAAGAGTTAAATATCAGAAAGCCAAATCATCCAATCAGTAAGTAAGCTAATTAATTGAATAAACAATTTTCAAAGAAATACAAATGGCCAATAAATATTTTGAAAAGTATTCAACATTTTTGGCTATTATACAAATCCCAATTAAAAGCGTTTTGAGAGTCCAGCTCCTTCCAGGCAGAATGGCTACTATCAACAAGGCCAGTGTGGGTTCGGGGGAAGCTGGTGACTTACGTGCTGCATAAGTCAGGCAATATGGAAACTAAGCAAATAGGACTGCCCTATGGTCCAGCTACACCATCCTGGGGATAAATCCTAAAGACTCTAGGTCAGCACACTACAGAAAAACTGCTTGCTGCACTGTGCATAACAGTCAAGATATGGAAGTGGCCTCAATGTCGCTCAACAGATGAATGAGTAAATAAAGTGTAGCGTATATGAACAGTGGAATTTTATTCAGCTGTAATGAAAAATGAAATGGTGACCGTCGCAATAAAATGGGCGGAACTGGAGATCATTGTTAATGATAAGCCAGACTCAGAAAGACAGATAGCGCATGTTTTCTTTTCTATACAGAATGTAGATTAAGTGTGTGTGTGTGTGTGTGTGTGTGTGTGTGTGTGTGTGTGTGAGTGTGAGTGCGTACACGCAGGCAGGGCATAAAAAATAGAAAGGAGCCTATGAGAAAGGAAGAGATGATGCAAAGGGAGGAGGAGAAGAAAGGGCAATGGAATACACACACATGAACACACACAAACACCACACATACACACACACACACACACACCACACATACACACACACACACACACACACACACACACACACACAAGCAAGAGTAAGGAGAGAGCAGTGGTGAGTGAATGAGAACAAACAGTGGATATGAGTAAAAATATCACAACGAAACCTATTTCTTTGCAATAACGAAAGTTTAATTTAAATGAAAAGGGGCTAGAGAGAATGCTCTGCTCACAAACGTGAGGACCTGTACTTGACTCCCTGCCCCCAACTCATTTAGAAATGTTAGATGTGGTAGCCAGCTCTTGTAATCCCAGTTTGAGGAAGACAGGGAGAGGAGGATCTCTGGGACTCATGGCTAGCTGGCCTACCCTGGAGTATGAGCCCCAGGACAATGAGAGGCCCTGTCACAAAGGTGGTGAACATCAGTCTCAGGATGATGCCCAAAGCTGTCCGTCCTCTGACCATTACCTGCATGTACATGTGTGCATATACACCCTTACACACACCACACACACACACACACACACACACACATACCACATGTGTGCTTAAGAAAATAAAAAAATAAATAAAAAGGGAAAATATAAATATGAAAAAAGTATTAATAAAGCCTGATTGACTGGCCTCTCACATCTCTGGGCACTGGGTATCTCCCTAGTGCTTCTGGATGTCTGAGGCCAAGGGTGGAAATGACCAAACTTCACATTCCCGGGGAGTTGGAATGGTGTAACCTCTGTTTGCTAAAGGTCTTCGAACCCCAGTTTGTTTTGGTGATGTTAGGGATTGAACCAGGGCCTCGTGCGAGCTGGGCAAGCGTTCTGCCATTGAGCCACACCTGCAGCCTCTGGAAGCGTTTTTCACTGTAATTTTTTTTAAATTATTCTCAGATATGAGACATATGCTCATTAGCTCTTCAGAGACCCAGAAATTAGATTTATCAAAGACTTCAGGGGTTGGGGATTTAGCTCAGTGGTAGAGCACTTGCCTAGCAAGCGCAAGGCCCTGGGTTCAATCCTCAGCTCCGGGGAGGGGGGGCTCCAAAGCCACCGTTATAATATGCTTCCATAATTACAGAAAGCCATATGGAGTCTCAGTAAAACCAGAAACTAATAAAAAGAGCCAAAGGTGACATTTCCTTCTAGCTTCAGGAGGTAGCACATGACCAAGAGAACCCAGCCAGGAAGAGGGAAGCATGGGAACTCATCTGGTAAACAAAACAGAGAACTACCTCTATGAATGGGCCCACCCCCAGGCTTTGACTGACCTCGTCCTTTGGCTAGTCTATAGCATGCCCTTGAGAAAGAACCAAGGGCACTAAACCAGTAAACACACGTTTCTGGCACTCACCTCACATCCTCAGAGCCTGCTGTGTTTAGAGTCAAGTTCTGGATTGTCCAGTAATAAATAATCTTGTCTCCAGCAGGCCTTGGTTGAGGTTGAACCTGGTGGACTGCTCTAGAACTATCCCCCCAGTTTTCAGGTAAAAACCCAGGTCCAGGGCGACCAACAGGCTAGTGGAAGAGATGAATAACAATGAAAGGCAGGGAAATGAAATTTAAAATACTTGGACCCACTGAGAATAGGAACGGATAGATACTTAGTACTTCAAGTCCATCTTTAGGACATAGTCACATCATGAGCTTTAGGTTTAGAAGACGAATCAGACCTGAGGGTGTTCCGGAATGGGTGACCCCTGGGGAAAGATCATAGACTCAATCCAACCATAACTAAACAAACGATTTATGGATTAGCTGCTGGCCGGCCGACAGCCCTAAAGCCCAATCTCAGGCGTGTCCTGAAGGAGGGGCTGGAGAAGGGAATTTAAAGGGAAAACCACATGAAGACCTCCAGTACGTATGCAAGCAAGAACGGTTCTGGTCTGCCAAGAGGTTAGGGCAACTCAGAACAATCTTTGGTATCTGTGGAAGCAAGTTAACAGAAGCCAAAAAGGCAGTTAGCCATATCATAACAAGCAGAGAGTCACGGCTGTACATCTCTGGGTGGGGGCCACTGAGTCAGGGTTACTGCGAACTTATCTTCCAGGGACTGGAGTCAGAGACAAATGATTGCCATGCATAAAATGGGGCTTCTTTCTTCTTCCTTCCTTCCTTCCTTCCTTCCTTCCTTCCTTCCTTCCTTCCTTTCTTCCTTCCTTCCTTCCTTCTGCCTGCCTGCCTTCCTTTCTTCCTTTCTCTTTTCTTTTGGTTCTTTTACAGTTTCCCCATGTAACCTTAGATGTCCTGGAACTCACTTTGTAGATCAGGCTGGCCTTGAACTCACAGAGATCCACCTGCCTCTGCTTCCCAAGTACTGGGGTTAAAGATGTGCACCACCACTGCCTGAAAAAAAGGAGTTTCTTTAGCCATCACAAGGGAAGAAATATGCAGTTTTGCAAGGTGTAAGCTGGTTGGTCACTGTCTTAGTTCCGGGTCTGTAAGATGGCCTCAGATTCTTGATCCTTATTGCCTGTGGGGACAATCAGTTCCTGGAAATGACTACATTTGCTTGGGGGATGATTTCAACATGGGGTCATCTAGCTGGGAGAGGCTCTGCTGTCCCTGGACTCCAAGGGGACGGCAGGTTCAGGACACCAGTCAAGACCTTCACACATCCTCGGGAATCTGGGATGGGAGATTGCAGAAGCAGACAGTGGGAAGGTTGCTCTCTGCCTTCAACCTCAAAGCACGATGGAGTAGGTTAAGCGGCAACTGGTTTTGGACAGAGGCCTCTTGAGTGATTAATGAGGATGTAGAGAGTTAAGCTGGTGACTGACCCAAACTAAAGTGGACACACAACATAAAGGTGTAGATGTTTGACTGCACACTGGTTAGTTCATTCTAGGCCTAAGTGAGCAGCCAAAGATTGCCAGGAAAATGCCTAATAAAGGTCTCTAAGAACCTTCTAGAAGTCTGTGGGACTTAAGAGGCTAACTAACCGGTATACTGCCAGCCTAGAGTGGGTGGGGGTCAGTACTTCTGGGCATGCTAACATGTACAGACTGGGCCCCACATTGAAGAGTTTTCCTAAATGGCCCATGACTTTTTTTTTTCTCTCTATACTGCAAGGTAGCTCTATAAATTGCTGACCTGGGCTGTCACCTCCCAAGAGGCCAGTCTGGTTCCTATGAAATACTCTGCCCCAGATGATAGCCTTGCCATCATAAACAGTGATTATCATCTCGGGGTGAGGAAGGTGATTTGTCCTGTTGTTGCTGGAATCAGGACTCAAGGGGACAAAGACAGTGACTTATCCCTGTACCTGTGGCCTCAAGGAGTAGCAGACAGGTCAGACAGACACTGCTAGCAGGATTATCAAGCAGGAGTCTGTGCCAAAGTCAAGGGCACAGACTTAAAAGAAGGCCGCCATTCTACACTTTGATCATGGTTTCTAACAGAAGCAGCTTCTACATGCCTGTTACAATTTATTATAGAAAGGGGTGTGAATCTCAGGCAGGCTTACAGACTGTTGGCCTAGACAATAGTCTAACCAAGTTCACCTTCTGTGCGTGTGGTGTATGTGGTTTTGTAGTGGGTTAGTGAACTATAGTTATATCATCTCATGAAAGTATTCATAGTCCTAAGAATACTTTAAATGCTAAGGTATCTTGGATAAAACTGTTCTCTGACCAGCCCTAAATTCCTAAGGTAAACTGGTCTCTTGAGCGGCCCTAAATTCCTATACAACGTGGCCTTGAGCTAAAGGCTAAGTGCCTGATCATTGGATGGCTATCTCTCCACAGCTGCCTTCCGGTCTATGTCACAATTGCATTTTTTGGAGGTCGCCAATCTGTTTTGGGACAGTCCCTCCAGTGGGAGTAAAGACTCCATTCAACTTATTCAGGCCTCTTGGGAGTTTCTCTTTCCAAGTACCCCACAACAGCACACAAATGTGCAGAGGCCTGAGGAGAATATAGGATATTCCCCTATTGCCTTGAGACATTGATCTCTCACAGAACTCAAAGTTCTTTGTTTGGGTTAGGCAGTATTCGAATCTTCCTCTCTGTCCCCCAATACTGAGAGTTACAGGCATATGTTTAGTAACTATCAGTTTGGATAATTTGCATTAGTATGGATTCTTGTATATTGGTACAAGTGTGAAATTAGTTTTATATTCCTGTTTAAGATAATTTGTATATTGATACAAACACAAAACTATATTTATCATATTGTACGTACTTTCCTACTTCTGTCTAAAATATTTTTATATACTTATACAAATGTAAAATCATATTTGTCATAATGTATGTTTGTTCTACTTCTGTTTAGGATAATTTGCATATTGATACAAATTAAGGATATTGTTGTCATATTGCACTATACATTTCTAACTCTGATTTAGATTTTTTTTGTATATTGTCACAAATTTGAGGTCATTGTCCTTAGACTGAATATCTGTTTACAGACTATTTTTATAATGGGAAGCCTTAGTCTTTAAGCTATTTAGGTTGATAAGAATTACAGGTCATTAATCACCCATGCTTGTCATACTTATAGTCATGTTGGTTAGGTTTTCCAGATATACAGAGATATATGACAAATGGACAAGTCATCTTCAAACACTTCATAGACCTAGAGAATATGGCTTTTTTTGTTTTTGTTTTGTTTTGTTTTTCGAGACAGGGTTTCTCTGTGTAGCTTTGCGCCTTTACTGGAACTCACTTGGTAGCCCAGGCTGGCCTCGAACTCACAGAGATCCGCCTGCCTCTGCCTCCCAAGTGCTGGGATTAAAAGCATGATCTACCACCGCCTGGCTGAGAATATGGCTTTTAAATGTTTTAATAACTTAGAATTCTGTAGACCTGAGACACAATTGCACCTGGCAGCACCAATCTACTCCTGAGGGGATATTGGACATCAATGACACTCCTGATAAAATTTGTCTTCTCCTTTGCAAAGAACTGCCCTTGCCTCGACTACTGACAATAAGCATGCTGTCCATTACAGACGAGCAGGCCAAAGGGAAAAGTGACTGCTGCACCTTGCCAAGACAGGGTAGGACAGTCTTTCAAATTTTCCTGTTTCTGAAAATGGTCTGTCAGATATTCTAGGCCTGTAGCCAAAAGTGGATGCCCCAACACTGCAGAGAGAAACAGTGGGTGACTGTCCAGGCAGCCAGCTGTCTCTGTCATCCCTTGCACGTTTTGGAAGTTGCTTGCTTGCATTTCCTACTTGCTCTGGTAATATTATTTCCCTTCTCAAGTCTTTGATGGGGTTGAAGCCTAGATAATTATAGTTACAATCCTCTCTTGTCTTAGCTAAGATCATATCAGGATCAAGATTTAGATCCTTCAGGATAGGCTATGTTATTACCTTTTTTTTCCTCCTGGATAATACTTGATAATTGTTCTTATATATATATAGTTTTGTATTAGGTTTAGAACCTTATTTTAAAAAAAGAAAGAAAAGGGGAAGTGTTGTGGAAATTCATTCCACCAATGGCTTTGGAGGTACAAACCCTAGGGTGTAGCTTTCTGTCTGGGTACATGACTCCAGAGGATGGTGAAGACCAGGTCAGGTGGCATGATGCAGCATGTGATCAGTCCCCAGCTTTCCAAGGACTCTGCAACTGGATTTACCATATCCTGTATTTCTCCATTTCATATCTTAATAAATCCCTGATACCCCTTAAGCAGACTCTCATGGATTTTGAGTACATATGTAGACATGCCTGGATTTTTACATGTGTGCTCAGGATCTGAACTCAGATCCTCACATTTGCAAAGCAAGCATTCTTAGCCACTGAGCCATCTCCCTAGCCCAATTCCTTCTCTTGACAACTTTTATTCACTTGGCAGGGGAGTGAGTAGAGGCAACAGATAAAATGTTAACTAATAAAAGAAAGACACAGAACATATACACAACTGCATGTTAAACCATGTGCATCAAAGCAGACATCTCTCACAGACCATTACAAAAGATGCTTTGTGGAGGCTGAGTCATGGAGGGAGGTCATATGGAAAAGCTTCCATAGTACTTTCAGAGCCCAGGACTTGGAAGACAGAGGGTGAGACCCTCTTCTAGTGCCTTGCACAGGGGGCAGGGGTTGCTGCAAGCTATTGAATAAAAAAAAGATCCCCAGCCCAGACACCATGACACCACACAGAAAACATGGAGAGGCCCAGGTCTGTTGTGCATGCCCTGAGGCACGAGGGATTTTATTGTTAGAGCACTGAGTACTGTTTATCATCATAGCCTGTCACTGCTGCTAAGGAATAAATGTTTAATTTTCTAATTTAGAGACACTAAAAATGCTAATATTAGAGACATTCATTTAAATATAGAGGTCTTAGAGCTTGGACTATGGGAAGAAACACTCACTCACTGTAATCTGCCAAGGCTTCCAGACAATACTCCAGACACGATGTTGCTGCAGGGGAGGGTTCTGTGGTCTTAGCACTAAATAAGGTGAACCCCTCAGAGCTAGAGATCTTAACTGATAGCAAAAAGTGCAAAGAAAATTCGAGTTTGAAAAAAGAAATCCCAATCTTTCAGAAAAGCAGCTCAGAGTCGGGCAGCCTCAGGGCCGGTTAATTTCCTGATCTCACGTTTTTTTTTTTTTTTTTTTTTTTAGTTCCCACTCACCCCCCCCCCCCCCAACCCCCTCTGGTCTTCACGGCTTGTTCTGTGAGGCCAGCTCCCTTCCTGGTCCCCATATGGCTGTCACAGATTCTCGTTCATAAACACCTAGAGGTAGAAAGGGAATGTTGTGCTAATCTTAAGCTCAAAGCAAATCCTCCTAGAAACTGCCTCCCAGAAGCCTTTGCCTCCGTTTATTCTGGCTGGAATGTTGTTACACATCCATGCTTAAATCAGTAACTTTACCATGAACAAAGCCATTGCTTTCCTTTTGACCAACCAATACCCATCTTCTTTTGCTACAAGAGGCCCAGCCTTCGTGTGAAGGCATGGCCATCCTGGGCAGAGTGAGCAAATTAGGCTTCAGACAGCAAAGAGGAAGCAGCATAGAGTGATGGTGGAGACCACAACAGTGTGCACCCCACCATCAGCGATCTCTAAATTGCTTTCACCCATCAAGACCATTTACTTGGTCCACATACAAACTTGGCAGAGTATACAGCCCAGGATTTCAATGCAAGTAGGCAAATGATGCTACTGACTGGCCACATTCAACACCTACTCTGTGTTGGGTGTGTACCATGTTGGTTATAAGTGCCTGAAACCTTGGAGCAGTGACCAAGTAACTGAGTCTGCTAGGGATATTACGTTCCAGTTGTTACCTAGAGTGCTAAGGGTCTATCCAGCCCATGTTCTTTTACCCAGATGGTTTTAAGAAAGGACAGTGAGCAAACACGTTTTCCAAGGAAAGATCTATCCTACAAGTAGTGCAGGACCTGTGTTGGTTGGTTGTCAATTTGACACAAGCTGCAGTCATTTGGAAAGAGGAAACTTCAATTGAGAAAATGCCCTCACCAGATTGGCTTGTTGGGCATTGTGGTAGTTTGAATGTAATTGGCCCCCATAAGCTTATAGAGAATGGCACTATTAGGAGGTGTGGATTTGTTGGAGTAGGTATGGCCTTGTTGGAGGAAGTGTGCCACTGTGGTGGCAGGCTTTGAGGTTTCCTATGCTAAAGACACCACCCAGTGTGTCAGTTGACTTCCTGTTGCTTTCTGACCAAGATGTAGCTTTCACCATGTCTGTCTGCATGCCACCATGTTTCCCACCATGGTGGTAATGGACCGAACTGTAAGCAAGCCACCTCAATTAAATATTTTCCTTGTAAGAGTTGTCGTGGTCATGGTGTCTCTTCACAGCAATAGAAACCCTAAGACAGGCATTTTCTTAATTGATGATTTATGTGGGAGGGCCCAGAGACCTGTGGGTGGTGCCACCCCTGGGGAGGTAGTCCTAGGGGCTGTAAGGAAATGGGCTGAGCAAGACAGGAAGCGGCACCCCTCCATGGCCTCTCCATCAGCACCTGCCTCCAGCTCTAGCCTTATTTCAGCCCCTGATTTGGCTTCCTCAGTAGACTGTGACTCGGGATATCAAAGCCAAATATGTCCTTCCCTCCCCAAACTGCTTTTGGTCAGTGTTTTATCACAGCACTAGCAACTCTAAGACAGGGCCGAATGCACAATCAATGACTATAGGGAAACAGCCAAGTTGGATGCATAATGTCTATTTTACAAAGAAAGAGAAGTTTTGTATTTAAGTCACTTAAAACATTCTTCACTCCATGATGCCTTTGGCAACTGCAGTGATCTCAGAAGGCAGACCACACGGGCAGCCATGTCCAACAGAACACCTTTTCAGAAGGAGAATCTTTCTGCTCAACTCCATTCACAAAAATGCTGTTTTCTTTATAAAATACCTAGATATTTCTCTTGAAGTATTTAGAAAGCTGTATTTACTTTTGAGTTATTTGTAAGCCCCATTTGCTTTTGTGACATAACTACTCTGAATAAGAGTATGCTGCAGCTGGGTGGTGGTGGCACACATCTGTAATTCCGGCACTCAGGAGGCAGAGGCAAGGGAATCTTTGAGTTCTAGACCACTACATAGTAAGTTCCAGGACAGCCAGAGCTACATAGTAAGACCCTATCTTAAACAAACAAAAAACCAGACTTGTAAGAGTTCTCTGGGGACCAGTGAAAGAGCGCAGCAGCAAAGGCACTACCCTCAGAGCCTGACAGCTGAGCTGGACTTGGAACTCACATGGCAGAAGAGAAGGAAATCCTCCTTGTGCTCCAGCCTTGGGCTGGCTGGCTTTATATAAACTTGACACAGGCCAGTCACTCGGGAAGACAGAACCTCCAACTGACAAAGGGCCTCCACTAGATTGGCCTGTGGGCAAGCTTGAGGAACACATTTTCTGTGATTGATGATTGATATGGGCACTGCCACCCCTGGACTGGTGGGGCTGGGTTCTAAAAGCAAGCAGGCTGAACAAGCCAGGAGTAGTCAGTAAGCAGCACTTCTCCATGGCCTCTGCACCAGCTCCCGCCTCAACTACAAGCTGTATGATGAAATAAACACCTTCCTCCCTGAGCTGCTTTTGGCCAGGGTATTTGTTTCACCACAGAAACAGAAACCCTAACACAGCCCTACAGTACACTACTCTGCCTATGCACGTGTGCGCGTGCGTAATAAATACTTCTTAATTTAAAAATGTTTTTCTACGTCTAAAATAAGCCACACAGAAACAAAGTCAATTAAATTTTATTTCAACCAAGAATATAAAATACATGTAAGTTATCATAGCTGGAACAGTCACTTTGAGAAGGATGGCTGGATAACTCCAGAGTGGAAGCCCTCAGTTCTGAAGAGGCAGCACATTCTGCATCCCCAGAATGGGTTACCGAGGGCAGTGGGCTTGGAGTATACACATCATAGCAGAGCAAGGAGAGCCATGGCAATATCTACGGTCATACAGAGGGGGTGCGTGCAGAAAATGACAGAAAAAGACAGGGACACTTCACAAATGGCAATTACCAGAAATACGAACTAGTTTAGAAAGGACATACTGTGTAACATATATAAAAAGTACTTTCAGTTGTTATTAAAAAGGACACCTCAGTCCTGGCTTTGTATAATGCTTTTAGTGTCTACCCAGACAAAGCTTTAAAAAAATTAAATAGTATTAATTTACTCACTACAGGTGATAACAGTGCATTAGGTATTTCCCGTATAACACATACGTGTCACTCCCTCTTGGCAACAACTTTAGAGGAAGAAGCACCTCCTTGGGGACAACACACTTTTCAAAGTCCTCAAACACTGACCTTTGGGGTTATGATATTCATGACTACTCTTGATGATTATGGGGACCTAAACTGCTACATTTGATATAAAATTATTACTTGTTCTTGACTCCTTCAAGCCTCCAGTAAGCCCCATGGCCATCCACTGCCTTCCCCATCTCCTGGGGAGCAGCACTGAACTGAAGACATGGCTTCCCTGCAAGTCCTCCTCAGTGTGTAGCTACGGCTACACATTAACTCGAAAGCAAAGCAAGCTGCCAAGCTTCCTCTCCAGTTCCTTTTCCCTTTAGCAACAAAAGAGCATCATTTCAGAGGCACAGAGAACAACTAGCAGGCTGCTGCACCAAGCATGAGGCAGGGGACGTGAATGCATGTGGACATCATCCCTTCCTGTCTCCAAGATCTCAGTTCATGTTACAGTGAAATAGTGCAGAATGTCAGAATTCTAAAGTCTCAAAAGCACAGGTATAAAAATAGACACGTCCTTGATTTCTGCAGCTCACTTCACGGCTTACTTCATCAAAAGGATTGTTTCAGCCTCACATTACCACCCTGGGCCCAAGCTACCTTACTTTAAGCTAGTCTGTCCCAAACTCCTGAATCCTTTTTCCCAAACACCTTGTCACAAAGCTACCCCAAAAAGTGACTTTTAATATAAAGAACAGAGACCTTTCAACTCAATCCTTCAATACCTCCCTAGACTCCGAGGTTCTCATAAGTCAGTCGGAGGATGCCTACGTGTCCCTAGGGGACAAAATAGTATCTAATAAATGTTCAAAGAGGAATGCAATCATTTGAGGCTCACAAAGGTAAATTCTACCCTTAAGAATTGCAGGTCCCATTAGAGGTCCCACCCCATGGACTATGGCCTTAAAGTATATGAAAGGCCTAGCTTCCTTTACAAAGAAAGGACGTGATGAACAAGAAGCACTTCTAAGACCACTGGGCACAGGTATGCATCACCAACCCTGAGGCAAGAAGAGAAAGCAAAGGGCCAGAACCAGTGCAGTGGCGTGGAACCCAGCTGCGTATGGACAGGAGTTCCCGGCTATGTCCTGGAAAACACTATACTGGAAGTAACCGACAAAATCCCTTGTATCTGTCAGTTTTACCAGGACAGTCCTGTGAATGTATAGGTGCATACTGCCGGAATCGTGTATCCAGTTTGCGCGCAAAGAACTGTGGGTATTTTGTTTCATCCGCAGACTGGGGCTAACATCTTTTATTAAACGCGAGCTCACTCGAGGGCAAGAACAGAGCTGCTATTTTCATTGTGATTTCCAACAACCACTTGGTAGAATGTGCTCTGTCCACAAGGCCACCCAATTGCCGTGGAAGGCTGCTGTGAACATTTCAAATGTGCATAGATACCTTTTGTGATAGTTAATCACTGGCTTTCTCCTCAAGTGGTCAGCCGCATACCTGCTCCCCATAACACTGTTTACTATAAAATTCAGAAGCATAGTTATCCAAGTGGGTTCGGAAGTAAACAAAAGGACCTTCATATCATGACGTCTGTAAGTCAATCACATAGCATAAGACATCCTACATGAGCTTCTTGTCACTGGACTGGCTGTAACAAGGAATGTGTCTTGTTCTTTGTTTTTCTACCAGCAGAGCACTGGGCCTGGGTAAGGGCTCCAGGGCACAAGACAGAACTTTATATAGGTAGCTACATTATGCAGGAGGCTGATTCTTATTTTTAAAAATATAAGGGATAAAAATCCATGGAGCCAGTCAGAAATTCCTCCCAGTGAGCATGTCAATGACTTCCTCCTCAGTCTCGGTATGCATGTCACTATGCAACCTTTATTACTATTTATAAGCATTATTATGCAGAAATCAGTATGGTCCTGGCTGGCTACAGTATCACATCAATAGTGCAAAATGTATACTGGCTTCTAAAATCTTATTTTACTTGAATATGGACCCCAGAGTATCATAACCAGGTAGATAAGTTCACAAGAATAGTTTTTAAAAATGCATATAGTTTGCATATACAACAAGTGGCTATTTTTTCTAGCTCAAGAAACACTGAAAACGAGGCTGATGCTGCTAGAGGCATCAGGACAGAGATGGCCTCACCCCTGCACTACAGTGGGAGCGCAAAGCCTGTACATTTCCTCTGGACTCTGGAGGGTGAGGGATTCCTTAAAAGTAGCTAAAAAAGAACTCCCCTCTAATTCGTAGATCATGGAAATGCAAATATTCACCTCATCTACTTTACACTATCTGCCCATAGTTTTTAGGCACAATTATTAAGTTTTCTCCTAGGGGCAAAAGAAAGCATTCAGTGCAATAGAAAAGATTCTTGACAGCGTTAAGTCTCAGTAACAACAGCAAAATTATGCATACATAATACATACTTTGAACATGAATAAAACCTAAAATCTTAACATGCTTTAAAAATAGTCACTCTATGCCTAATGTAAATACAAATGGAAAACACTGCGGGTGAATTAACAGGCTTCGATTGGAGTATCCTTGATTATGTAAGAAAGTCTCTCATGCTGCCCCAGATGTGGAGAGGATGAAGAAACCAAGGGCTCCTGGGAGAAGCCAGTGCCTCCAGCGGTGCCCACGGAAAACGCTCTTCCTTCCGGGGAAGACTGGGGGGGGGGGGGGGGGGGCTTTGATCAGCATGACTCCTTTCTGAAGCCCTAGTGCAGCTGACAGTCTCTTCAGACTTCCCAGGTGGGTCCCAAAGGACCGATTCCATCAAAGCTCTTGAAACCCCTTTTAAAGTAGACTTAGCTACATGAAGGTTAAAATTATAAATTTTAATTACTGAATATTATTCAGAATATGATGATTCTGGGAACTAAGTTCCACATGAATGATTATATAAAAACCACCAACTACTTCAGTTCTTCATAGCATAGGCATGGCAGCTGCAAAGATCGACGCCGTTTTTGGTTGTGGGTATCCTCTGTCCCACACTTGTCTTTGACTAGACCTTCCCTGAAAGAGATAAGAAAAACGTAAAGTACAGTACTTTGGGACAGTAACAGTTTCTTTTTAAGACTTCCAAGAGCAAAGCAGTTAGTCTGTGAAGATGGGTAATGCTTTCAAAGGTGCGTTCGCCTGGGGTTGTTAAATCAGTTCATGAAGTATAAAACTATACACCACGGAACCCTGTTCCTAAAACGTTTAAGTCCTAAGAAAAGATAAATTACAATGATTGCTACAGCGTGAGAAAGGTGCACCAGAGACTCCCCCAGAGACTGCTGAAGGACACAGAAGTGCTGGGTGGATAGAGGCTCCATTAGGGAGGTCATCGAGGAAGTCATGCGGGAGGAGGGCTGGGGACACTTCACAAGAATCTTCTTTAAGTCAACCAAGAAGAGATATTAGTCCTTCAGACACTCAGTACGTGGAGGTTTCCTCTCCAGTGCCGAGTTTTGCATGGCGTCAGTCTTCCTTCTGGGTTCTTCACAATGCAGACACAGCCCTGCTGCAGTCTGTGCTGTGCTGTGCTGGGCCGAGCAGAGGGCAGTGGCTCAGTACCGGTGGGCCTGGTGAGATGGGTGGTACTGTGTACTCTGTTGAGATGAAGCGTAGCCTAGTGTGCTCTGGGACTGGGAAGAGCCCTGAACGCTGCTTTGGTAATTCAGGCGAGAACTGGAGTGCTAGAAGAAAACAGGAAAGAGGCTTACTGACTGCAGACAGGGGCTCAAGATGCCAATCACAGCAGGGCAGAGATATGAGCTACGTTCAGCGCGAGGATCCTGGCTCAGCTCCATAGCAGTTGACATGTTCTGCTCATCTGAAATAGCGGCCTGCTTAAACTGTGACCACCCTGGTTGGCACTGGATTTGGCTGGGCAGTGGGGAGGGTGAGCTATACTGGTAAAGAAAGGCAGAGGGATTTAGCCTTTTCCATGACTAAGATTTGACAACAAAACAATCTGGTAAATGGAAAAAGTGATATCCATAAGACAGAACTACATTCCGCTAATTCTCACTTTCCTAACTAGCGGTGACTGGGAAACCATTCTTTTACGGCAGAGTTTTCAGAGCACAAACGAGGGATACTGGGAGCCCGCCAATGAGCGAACAGAAGGCTGACAGGACAGGCTAGCTGGGGAGCCTAGAACTCACTATGTAGACCAGGCTGGACCCTCAGTTTCTCTAGTGCTGAGATTCCGGGGCTGGCTACCATGCCATGCTCCTCTTTTTGAAGTATTAATCATATTTGCTTATACTGAAACAGCCTAAAATCCCACACATGCAAACTACGCAGGGCAGCATCTCCTTACAGAACAGTTCAATATGAACACAACAAGGTAAAAGTAACTCAGAATCGACTACAAGAAAACAGAATATGGCACTGTTTTTAAACAATGTTAAAAATGGCTTATTTTTGAAGGGTGTGATAAAACAAACCTAGAGGTACCTCACTCCTTACAAATCCTAGAATCAAATGTGAGCAAAGTCTTCTCCCTTAGTGTCCTTTTTTTTTTTTGTTTTGGTTTTTCGAGACAGGGTTTCTCTGTGTAGCTTTGCGCCTTTCCTGGATCTCACTCTGTAGCCCAGGCTGGCCTCAAACCCACAGAGATCCACCTGCCTCTGCCTCCCGAGTGCTGGGATTAAAGGTGTGCTCCACCACCACCGCCCGGCACCCTTTAGTTTCCTTAACTAGTGCTACAGCTGTAATTTCCTTTTTGTCTTAACACCAAAAAGTACTATCTAGTGTTAAAACAATTATAGTCTGACTACAATTGTTTCTGAGACCTGTTTCTCAGCCTTCATCATTTCCTGTGTTTATGTGGCCACTAACTGACTATTTCCTCCAGTAAGAGCAATCTTTCTCAAGCTCTGTCTATTCTCAGGGTTCTTGATTTTGTCCAATCTGCAGTCAGTATGGATAGATTACTGACATTTCTTTCTTTCTTTCTTCCTTTCCTTTTTTGTAATTTTGCTTTTCATTTATTAGAGGATTTATTCATACTAGTGCACAGATGCCTTTTCCTTCTAAATAACTTTGCCTAGCTTTTTTGTTTAAATTCTTCTCAAATCTTATGATACTATCAATGTTCTTTAATATCAGTTGTACTCCTTAGTGTTTTATTTAGTTATCCGAGTAGAGAGCCCAATCTAGGTTCTGAGAGTACAAAGATATAAATCATTGCCTCTTTCTGTGGGTGTCCAAAGTCAGTAATAAGTACTTCAGTAAATGATGTGCCAGACAAATATTCTCGGACCCAAGCTGTGATATAACTGGTCTGTGGAAGCACAGACTAGAGAGGAAGTCTACTTTCCTAGGTGTGTGATTTCATAGCTCAATTCTTCAAGGTGTAAGTCCTCCTGGCAAGTAGGAAGGAGCAGTCCTGGCAGGCGGAGCGGTTTAGAGGAAGAAAGAAGTGTCCTGACGTTTCTCTAAGGAGCCTCCTGCCTCCCTCTTCCCCCTCCCAGGGGTGTTATGATAAAAAGTCACAACAGGAATACCTCACAACTGCACGAAATGTGATTTAAAAAGCTTCCCTTTCATGGAATGCCAGAAACTTAACTATCTAGTTTCTATATCAGATTTTGGGGCTAAGATTTAACTGTAAAAGGATTTGTTAAAAGACAGTTTCCCATTTCATAAAATACACTCATACAAAAAGGAGCAACCATGCAGTACCTGATAATCTGACGGCATAACAGGGCCGCCTGAGCTTGCACCCGAAGGCCCGATCCGGGGCTTCTTGTTTGGAGGCACCTGGTTCAGGCCTGAGTCCTGGCTGTGCTGCAGGCCTGCTCCAGCACCAGCCCCACCGGCTGCGGCTCCTCCTGCAGTCCCATTGGTTTGGGCACTGCTCTGCGGTGGTGGGGGAGCCTGTGGAGGGGCTGCTGCCTGCTGTGGGGGGGCTGTGGCCTGCTGATGCGGGTTCTGCTGCTGTGGCTGATTCTTTTAGGAGAGAGGGGAGAAAGGTCCGAAATTTTACTGTGGAGCCAGATGAATGGGAAATTCATTTCACTTCTTCATACACGTGTGACTGGTGATACACCGGGGGTATAACCTGGTCGAATGGGGCGACCACCTCCAAAATACATCCTTCCCAAAGATTAACACAGTGAGCCCTGAATAGCAAAGGTTCATTTAGACTGTGTAGCATCTCCAAATTAAACAGACATTTCAGTGGGTACCACAAGGCACATGGGAAATACCAAAAGTCTTTTCAGTCAGCACTTTGGAAAACAGAGCAGGGGGAGTGGCCAATTAACATAAAGGATGGAGTGATCTCAGGAAAGTATAGCTGGGCGGAGAGGACACTGGACAAAATAATGAAGAACTGAGACAAAACAGGAACTCAGTTTAAACTTCAAAGTCCACCTTCAGTCTCCAAACTCCCACAAAGAGCAAAATAAACATAAGTTACATAAAAGGTGGGCAAGGATACAGACTATCCTTGATAATTATGCCCCTCAGTTCTCCTTTTGCTGCGCTTACGCTCTGAAAGTCAGTGCTGCACGGAGCTCATACCTTGTCACCCTTCTCTTCTGGTTCATCCTCATTAAGGAATTCTCTTTTGGGGTATGGAATCTGGCAGCCAGCAAACACACTAAAACCATTGAAAAAGAAATGCATGTCAAAATCTGTAATTCTATCCCCTCACTTTAAAATTGTACTTTTTCTTCTTAACTCACATCCCACTCTTTACCAGGCCTGGTGTTTGCTGGACGCCTTCCACACGTCTTAATTTAAGGAGTAAGGAAGGAGCAAGTCACTACCTGCCCATCCTGCTGACTGCCACTGTCACGGCGGAGGTGGGACTGCTGGACTGTGGCTTGCAGTATGACACAGGACTCTGTCAGCACTGCTGCAGCAGTACCAACCTACACTGTCTCTGCACCTGCTTCAACATGAAAATGAAGTTCCCCTTCAGAAAAAGTCTCTAGTATTTACAAGCCCAGAGAGGTGTCTGCAGGCTGTCAGGTGCACTGGCCCCTCTGGCTAACCTCTGACCTTGCTGCCTTGTGCCCGAGCTGCGTCTGTCCTGGCTTTCAACTAGGAAGCTGCTGTGGCCCCATCTCTGAGGATTTTCTCTGAGCTCCCCTGGCATTCAGCAGCACCCAACACCCTCAACATGGAGCACAGAGCACGGAGAAGAAGGGTACGTACTCTAATGTGGGCAAGGGGTCCTCCTGAAAGTAAGGGTCCTGCAGAGCCTGCTCTGAGGTGATCCTCTTCGTTGGATCCATGGTAAGGAGTTTCTGAAGCTACAGTAACAAATGAGAAATGTGACAGCCCATGAAAAGGTTGCTCACAAGTTACCTACCTGACTTTTGTACTAATGTCTGATACAATTAACATCTAACACGCCTTTTACACACTAATGTGCGTGGGGGGGGGGGGTCCCAGGGATCGTGGATCAAACCCGAGTTGTCGAGGCTTGGCAGCATTTGCTCTTACCCACTAAACCATCTTGCTAACTCTCACACGATCTTGCATTGCTCCCTGAACAATTAGTATACTACATACATATTTATGAAATTACCACTAAGGACCCTTAAAATTCTTTCTTTTTTTTTCTGATACAAATCATTTAAGAATTTTAAAACTAGAAGTCAAGGATGATTCTCAATGGAATAAGATTTAATTTCTCAAGCATCCAGCAATTAGTCAATCTCGCTCTGCCTCCCTCCCTCTCCTTTTCAAAAGGAGGACTAGCTGGGACAATTCTGCAGTAAACAGGACGAGAGGAGCCATGCTGAGCAGGCTTCAGTGGGGAGGGAAGCACCTACCAGGAGGAACACCTTGCTGTCAGGCTTGACCTTGTGTTTCTCCATGTACTTCATGAGGCTACTGTTGGCATACCTGCAAGGATAGGAGCCCACACGATTTGTCATCCTAAAGGACAGTTCTAAGGCAGGTTTCTCTGTGCAAATACATTACTTAATACTGACACTGTATGAAAAGAAAGTTGTTAAACACTACATATCAGTTTTAGTGCTAGTCACTTTGGGAGTGCTTATGTGTAACCATGAGAACTGAAAACAGAAATAGCTAGAAATTCACCCACTGCTCTGATGCACACTGACATCTAAGAGACGGCTTGCTTGGTTTCTGCTTTTGAAGTAGAGTAGGTCATGTATATAAGGCAAGTGTTCTACAGCTGACCATCATCTCCCTACCTGTGAGACAGGTCTCCCCAAGCTGTACAGGCTTGCACCCACCCTTCTGTCTCAGCCTCCTGAGCAGGGAGGGTCATAGGCCTTTGTTACCAGGCCTAGCTTAAGGGACACATGAGTTTCGGGACATATGACACTATTCTTACTAGTATTTCTATAATATAAAACAAACAAACAACAAAACCCACCAACCTCCAACCTATAAACAACCAAATACCCACATACTAAATGCTAGGTAAAGCAACTGTTAATTTAGTCAGAGTAGATGAAATGTTACAAATACGTGAACTGGACAGGGGAGCTGAATGACACCATGTACATACAGCTCGAAGACACATCAAACTAGTATTAGAGATGCCTACATGGGATTACAAACACAAAAACTTCAGAGTATCCAGTCTTGCCTCTGAGAGGGAACAGGAGGGAGGCGCCCGGAGATGCCAGCCCACTCACAACATTCTACTCCTCAGGTTAAGAGGTGAGTGGAGAGACAGTCATTTGATTGCTCTAAGTATACAACATTTATATTATTTCCCCGAGTATGAAATATTTAAAATATAATTTTTTTCTTTTTTTTTTCTTTTTTTTTGGTTTTTCGAGACAGGGTTTCTCTGTGTAGCCTTGTGCCTTTCCTGGAACTCACTTGGCAGCTCAGGCTGGCCTCAAACTCACAGAGATCCTCCTGCCTCTGCCTCCTGAGTGCTGAGATTAAAGGCGTGCGCCACCACTGGCCCGGCAAATAGCTTTAAAATATTAAAAAATGTACCCTACATGTATAAATATATAAACCATTATTAGTGTTGTGATAATTTCCCTGTCTTTTATTATTTATTTTTGGAGCAGAATTGGTGCTCCTTAAGATTGTTTAATTAGAGGCTGGGTGGTGGCAGTGCACACCTTTAATACCAGCAATCAGGAGGCAGAGGCAGGCGCATCTCTGTGAGTTTGAAGCCAACCTGGTTTACACAGTAAGTTCCAGAACAGCCAGAGCTACATATTGAAACTGTGTCTCAAAAAACAAACTAAAACAAAATACCCAAACCAAAAAAATGTTAGAAAAAGAGGTGCCTGAGAAAAAACAAGATGCCTCAGAATTAGACGTGTCTCTCAAAGAAGTTACCTCTGCTTTACACACAGTAAAATCAGGGGGACTTTGTTTGTTTGGTTTTATAAAATTAGAACCAGTATAAAAATTTTATGTTTTTACATTTAATGTTATCTCATTAACATTTCCTTTATGGAAAGTTCTATAAAATTGCTGGGCAGTGTTGGCGCATGCCTTTAATCCCACCACTCAGGAGGCAGAGGCAGGGGGATCTCTGTGAGTTCGAGGCCAACCTGGACTACAGAGTGAGTTCTAGGAAAGGTGCAAAGCTACGCAGAGAAACCCTGTCTCAAAAAAGTTCTATGAAACCATTCTGAGTAACTGAACTGCCTACTGATCTGGAGTGGTTTCATCCCAGCTCTGAAACGTATGTCCTTCTGAGCTGACTCGGCACACGTGGCTAGGATCCACTACTGCATGAGAATCAGAGACTGCACTAGGCTCTGGCTTGGTCATTTCCCCGCTGTGTGATCCTGAACAACAGGTTACCATCTATGAAGACTTAGCTCTCACTTGAAAAAGTGGACTATAACTGTACCCACCCTGTAAGCTTGTTCCCTAGAAAGAGTGAGGAACTTAACAGTACCTTGTAACAACCTGGTTTTCCTAAAACAAATCCTTGGGAAGATCAGGTCAAAGGTGCACATCTGAAGTATTGTTGCTGTTTTGTTGCTGTGGTCTTTTGCTTTCTTCTTGGCAAAGTACCAGGGATCAAACCCAGGGCCTCACACATACTAGGTAAACATTATCACGAGCCACATAGCCCTAGCAATCAGAACATACTATTTTTGTTTTTAAATTTATAATTATTTTACATACACAAATGTATGCCTGCATGTATGCATGTATGTATGATACATGCCAATAGTGGCCTGAGAGGCCAGAAGAGGGTGTTGGACCCCTTGGAACTGGAGTTACAGATAGTCATGAGCCACTACATGGGTGCTGGGAACCTAACCAGGGTCCTCTGCAAGAGCAGCAAGTGCTCTTATCTGCTGGGCTATCTCTCTAAGCCTGCTTTTGAGATGGGATTTTGCTATATTGCCCAGGCTAGCCTCAAGCCCGGTTTAGCCTCTTGGGTATCTGGGACAACAGGGCATGCTTCACAGCACCCATTCAGAAGCTACATTAGTCCCAAGTCTCTAAAAGCACTCATTCTTACAGAAGAACAAGTGCCCGTTGTGTGGTCCCCTGGACAATACTTAGGTATATCAGAGCATTTATGGACAAGGTAGGTGCTAGACTGGAAAGAGGAAGAAGCCTCATGGTTTACAGAGAAATCATGTCTCTCCCTGTCTCAGGGCTTCCTTGTCCAATCAGCTGTTTTCCTAAGTTAACACTAGATGCTAAGTTGTCTCAATCATACAAAGCCTTCAAGTTGCCTCACTGCTGAATTCTGGGTTGTAGCTGTTTTATTTTTTCTTAATGTCAGACTTTCTAAATTCTCTTCTAGGAGCTGAACAGTTTCCAAAGCAACATAAACTTTCTAAGTATTTATCAAATTGTATTTATTTAAACATTCAGGTTTACAAAATAAATTTAACACTCTCCTTCAAATGCGTTCTTTCTCTTTTTTGGCTGGCTGAGGACAATCCAAACACCTTGCCAGTGAGCAGCCCGATCCCCTCAGCCTTGCCTTGCTCTCCCAGGAGCTCCTTGGAGTCGACGCGTCAGAACAATGACAAACATTACTGCCACTCTTAGCAATTCATTTGCAAAGCATTGGAAATTCTTTCTCGCTGATAAAAGGAAGTTAATATTCTTTTACTTTTGAAACACTATTTTATTTGAAATAAAGTATTTTTTAGATCGCTGTTTTCAACATACTTTGCTTTAGTAATGTCTGTTGTTTGCTGTTGTTTTTGTTTTGAGACAGGGTCTTATTCTGTAGACCTGGCTGGCCTGGAGCCCTAACTCAGAGATGGGCCTTCTTCAGCCTGGGATTAAAGGCATGTGCCACCACACCCATATGGAGCAGAGACAGAACCACCACAGAAAGGCCACTGCAGGATTATAAGCAGAGCATGCTGGTGTTCTAATTATACTGGCAAAGCTGATAGGTAGAAACAGATTCAAAGCGTTTCCAAAAGAAAGCATTGAACAGATGTCCTAATTATTTGGAATGTAGAGAGGTAAGAGGAAGTCAAATGCACGAGGATGAGACAGAAGGCTCTGCCTCCCAGGTCTTGGGCAGGTAGGAGTTCTGTTTCAGGCTGACAGTCCATTGGTGGTTGTCTTAGTGAGGGGTTCTATTGCTGTGAAGAGACACCATGACCACAGCAACCTTCATAAAGGAAAACATTTAATTGGGGATGGCTTAAAGTTTAGAGGTTTAGTCCATTATCATCATGGTAGGACATGGCAGTGTGCAGGCAGACATGGTGCTGGAGAGGTAGCTGAGAGTCCTACATCTTGCAGGCAACAGGAAATGGGTGTGGCTTGGGCACATGAAACCTCAAAACCCCACAGTGGCACACTTCCTCTAACAAGGCCACACCCACTCCAACAAAGCCACACCTCCCAACAGTCACCCCCTAGGAGCTTTGGGGGACAATTATAGCTACCACAGTGGTTTAGTGAGTGAATCTGAAAATTGGGGAAGTACTGAGTAATACACACACACACACACACACACACACACACGTAAGTGTTGCTTCTGCCCACCCAGCACCTCTCTGGAACACACAAGCTGTACAAACTGGAAACTTTAGCTTAGCTGACGGGAAACTGAGGCCATCAAAACTGTGGGGTTTGCCAAGGAAAAAGTGTGGAGTGACAAAGGGCCCAGGCCAAAACCCCGCGGTGTTATTCTAGAGGGCAGACGGCCCTACCAAAGGCTCCGTGAACAGGGCGAGATGAACGGTGCTCTTCCCTAGTTCCCTTGGGAGAGAACTGCTTTCGTTTCCACCAACCAACCGTCTTGTACTGAGAATTGGCTGGCAAGCTGAAGTGACTGGTTGTCAACTTGACTGCACTTTTGGAACCAACTAAAGTGCAAGCCACTGGAGCACTCCTGTGAAGGGGTCGATTATCACTATTACTTTTCTTTATGTTTGTTTATTTCAATATGAATGGGTGTTTTCTGCAGACGCCAGAAGGCATCAGATGCCCTGGATCTGGAGTTACATGCTGAGAACTGAACCTGGGTCCTCTGTAGGAGCTGCAAATGCTCTTAACTGATGAGCCATCTCTCCAGACCTTCTTTTTCTCTTCTTAAAAAATTATCCTATATATGGGCATCTGGCTGCACGTATTTCTGTGTACCATGCTCATGAAGTGCCCACTGGAGGCCTGAAGAAGGTTTAAGATCCCGTGAAACTGGAGTTACAGATAGTTGTGAGCTGCCAAGGAGGTCCTGGGAATGTGAGGAATTCTCTTTTATCAGATTATTTGAAACAGGAAGATGCACCCTATGTGAGCAGCATCTCTCTGGTGGCAGCCCAGATAACAAGGCATGAAAGAAGAAAACCGTTTGCCTGCTTGCCCTCACTCTCATCGGCAAGCCTACCTATCCTGGGGCTGTTTCCTCACCAGATTTAGCATCAATCGCTTTGGGATGCCAGTGTAGACTGAAGATGGGCAGCTCTCCAGGAACCGACGCGTCCTTCAGTGCCAGAGAGACATTCACCAGCCTTGTGGACTGAACCACGCCCCAGTTCTCGGCCTCTCCAGTATGAGATGACCGACTGCGGGACTAACCCGGCTAAGGAAGCTGGTCTTTGCACCCATCACTGTACTCGACACACCCCTCCAGCACTGAGTTTTACTCAGACCCCGGGCCATTCGGCTCCTCCCTGCTATCCTTCCTAGTTTCTTATGAAGCATCTCACTCACCAATCACTACTCAGATAGGAAGAAAACCACAGCTATAGGACTGAACTGAGGCCTTTATTATAGTCAAATTGTAACTGTTTTTTTTTTTTTTTGTGTGTGTGTGTGTGTGTGTGTGTGTGTGTGTGTGTGTGAGTGAAGACAGAGTTTCTCTATGTAGCCCTGACTGTCCTGGAACTTGCTCTGCAGACCAGGCTGGCCTTGAACTCAAGAACTCTACCTGCCTCCGCTTCCTGAGAACTGGGATTGTGCACCACCGGCCTGCCTCTGTTTTTAAATATCACAGCCCTAAACTGGGTATATAGCTAAAATCATTTGGAATATACTCTTTAAATTACTCAGGCATGACAGGTAACTAACATCTGAGTCTCTGGTTTAAACCTATATCCTTTTTAAAAGAAGAGTGAATTTTCCTACTTAAGCTACAATTTGTAATTAACAAGCCTGAGAATTTGTCTCACTCACAACATTCATGCTGAACTCTGATTGATCACCCCAGTGTGAAGTATGAAAAGGGAAGCCTTCAAAGGTGTTGATTATGGAGGGTTAACACAGAGTTCACACCCTTTTGCCCTCCTACCACAGACCACAGCCACAGGGCACTCTTTAGAGGAGATAGCAGGCAAATAGACAGCAAACCTGCCAGCACCTGCAACCTCGACCCCCGGCTTCCATCCATACCTGCCTGCTGTTCATCAGTTACTCATCTGGGGTTTTTGTTTTGTTTTTCCCAGCACAGATGGACTATGATAATCTGGAATTACTTACGTTGTTCTTCTGAAGTCTTTTTGAAGTGTTGGGTACTCTGGCATTTTTCTAATATCTTCCCAGTCTTTATCTTAAAAAAAGATTATTTATAGAAAATCTTATTAAGTCTCCTAATTTTTTAAATTTGAAAATAAACATAAAACAAACTTTATGCATGCTCTTACAAAGGAACACTTTTGAAAATAACTCAAAACAGTATTTTGAAAAGGGCAACAAATTACCTGCAGGAAACCCCATGACGCTAAATATCCGATCTAGTTGATCATGATGAAAAGGATTGCTTGTTTTTATATCCTCCTGACGACAGTGAAAAATAGGCTCTGAAGTCAACAATTCAGCAAATATGCAACCTATTGCCCATATATCTATGAAGGGAAAAACAACTTCTTATATCAATGCATTACATGTTGTTAGCTACAATTACTGCATATAATTCCAACAGACATAACAAAACTATATTTTAGTAGAGGAATGTAGAATAGTTCACCACAATGCCAAACACATCCTGAAGATAAACTACATAAACAAATAGTTTAATTATATTCATTAACTAGAATAAATGTCAGTATGCTCTGCTATAAAACAAACTACCCAACAGAAAGCTATGTTGTAATGCTGCTGTGGGATAATGCTCTTGTACACTGTAAAGATTTGTCACTCGACTTGACCTTGATATCCTCCCTATGCTAATTCCCTGCTGGGTTCCACCCTCCTGAATGCTTAATGGAAGCACCTTGTCTGTGTATCCTACATATTGGGCATTAACGCTTAGATGCAAGATTGTAAAACATCAGTAGCAAACTTCTGCCCTCCGGGGTTCTCCCATTGTGCTGTAAACCTGTATTCAAGACCTACTTCCTCCTTCAATAAAGGGCATTTAAAAAAAAAAAAGATTTGTCACTCGAATTGGTTTAATAAAACACTGATTGGCCAGTAGCCAGGCCCGAAATATAGGCAGGGCGACCAGACAAGAATTCTGGGAAGGGGAAAGGCAGGGGTCAGGGATCACCAGCCAGACACAGGGGAGCAAGGTGAGAATGCTGCTGAGAAAAGGCACCAAGTCATGCGGCTAAACACAGATAAGATGGTTAATTTAAGTGTAAGAGCTGGTCAGTAATGAGCCTGAGCTACCAGCTGAGCATTTATAAGTAACATTAAGCCTCAGAGTCAATTTGGGAAGTGGCTGCTGGATATTTGGGAATAGGCAGGCGGGAGAGAAACTTCTGCCTATAAATGCCTCTCTTCTCTGACCATTTAGATATTTCCCTCCACAGAAATCAGCCTTCTGGATAATGGGTAATGTAATGGCCTTCAGTAACCATTGTTTACCATACCACGATGTGCTATGATAAAAGGGCATAAAACAATCTAATAATCTTAATGACACAGTCACTGTCACGATCATCAGGGACACCCATCAATACCACACAGTAATGTTGTGTTGGCTTTTTAGTTTTCTCCTGTCTTCCACATCATGCTGTCTGTCACTCCTGTCCCTAATAGCTCCATTATCTCTCTTCCTCCTGGTGGCTTCTAATACAGTCAGTGAGGACTGCTACTGTAAGCTGCCAGTCATGTCAACTCCTGATTGGTCCTTTATTCAAAGAAAAATCTAGACTTCCCTGTGAACTGTTTGCATAACGAACCTCAGAAAAGCAAGAATGTTAAATTCTGTTTCCTGCCAACATTATCTTTTTGTTTTGTTTTGTTTTTTGAATCAGGGTTTCTCTGTGTAGACCAGGCTGGCCTCCAACTCACAGAGATCCGCCTGCCTCTGCCTCCCAAGTGCTGGGATTACAGGCGTGTGCCACCACTGCCCGGCCTGCCAACATTATCTTAATTTTGTATTTCCATCCAGCTCTTGCATCACTTATATTTGTTTCTGACACAACCAAAGCATGGAGAAAAGTGAGAGTGAGTGAATGTGTATGTGTTTATATAGACTGTTATGAATGTATTTTAAACTCAGAGATAACTGATTTAAAAGTATCTTTCTCTATCTTAACAATCTGTCTAACTTCTACTGTGAATGGATAATTAGGACTTGACTAAAATTGGTTATGATGATTTTGTTTTGGAGACGAGATTTGACCTCACTGTGTATCCCGGCCTGGCCTTAAACTCACAACCTTCTTGCATCGACATCCTCCCAGGTACTAGTATTGCAGGAACTAGTACCTGGCTAAGCAACTACGTTTTTATCTTAAGTGGTAAATCTCATTAACCGAGCAAAAAAGTTGCAAACTGGTTAAAATTCAATTTCAGTTCTCCTTACATTTATTAAGAGCAAACAATAACAACAAACTCACCACATCTATTTCAACAGCAGAGGAAAGCTGAAAAAGAAAACTACAACCGTGCTTCTCAAAAAGTGTGCTCCCCAGTGTGCAGACACACGGAACTACCAGGAAGGCACGGGAAAGCTGGATTTCTGGGGGACTTAGTGTATGTGTAACACTAACTGGGGGTGGCAATTTGAATGAGATGCCCCCATAGGCTCCTATTTGAATGCTTGGTCCCAGTTGGGGACTGTTTGGCCTTGCTGGAGTGAGTGTGTCACTGCTACGGGCTTTTCCAGGGTTCAAATGCCTACGGCCTTCCTAGTGAGCTCCCTTCGCTTCCAGCTCGTGGGCCAACATGTAAACTCTCAGCCTATGTTCCAGGACCACGCTTTCCTACCAGCAGGAGTGCCCCACCCCTCCCCATGACAGTCAAACCCTCTGGAACTAAGAGCCCAAATTAAATTCTTTCCTAAGTTGCCTCACTCATGGTGTTTTGTCACAGCAATAGAAAAAAGTAAGGCAGTAAGAAACAAATTTAGCAGAAAAAAATTTTTTGGCTAAATATCTCTTTTCTTCATGGAAAATCTCCCTTTTATATATTATACAAGTTGCAGGTGAGGGCCAGGGCATATGGATTGCTTCTGATTCCACATCCTCTACCAGGCATGTTCAAGTTCAGGTTGCATGAGTCCCAGGATAGCTATGAATACGACCCAATGCATTTATGGATGATGAGGTCATTTACGTGCTGCAATGCAAAAACAATGGACACTCCTGCCCCGAACTATACACCATCTTTCTTGATGGCTCTATTAATTTCCAACTAACATTTCCCTCCACACACATGCATGCTCTCAGACTTCTTCTCCCTTCCTACGCTCTGCTGCCTTCTGCGGTTCCCAAGAGCTGGGAGGAAAAGGCCGAGATAACAAGAAAAGCAAACCCATCAGGTGGGAAGATCAAAGAGCCACTCCAGTCACTGTACTGACGGCACGGCCTCAGCAGCCTCCGATATGACAGGACACAGGTCCAGTGTCACACTCACATTCCTCTGCAGTCAACACACTTGTCCCTACAGTTCTGAGACCACTCAGAAGCTTTTGCAAACGTTGAGTAATTATGGACATTTTATATTTATATTAATATCTACTTCAGCACTACACTACAGTATCTGGATTTTGAAGAAATCAGCTCTGGTAAGGCACTGGAATACATGTCTGCTTTTGACCCATGAGTTAATTATGAGGCTAACTGCATCTCTCCAAAGACAGGAACAGAACTTGCAGTGTGCTCCGAGTGGCATGCTATTTCAGAAGCTTGAGTAACATTCCACTCTTAGTGCCCTTGTTAAGCAGATGCAACAGCAGCTAAGGTGATGGACTGCTACAGCCTGCAGCCAAAGGAGCGGCTGTAGAGGATAGGGACCATGCCGAGAAGTCCTCTCGGAAATCCAAACACGACAAAGCTAGGCCCGGGCCACTGCTTCCTCTCTCCTTGCCTTCTCTTTTTCTTCGCTGTCAAGAGATCTCCAGAGCTGAGGAAGAGTCTCACCTGCTAACTCCCTATCCATAGCTGAGTCTTCCCTGTAGTTAGACAACAAAATCTCCCAAGTCTCCATTGTAAGGAAGATCATAAATCCTAACAAACCAATTCATAACCATTTTCTTTCTCTAGTTCTTTTCCCTTTTGGTGGTCTGGCAAGTTGCTGAACGAGCGACCCTACCAAGTCTGTGTTTCCTGCCTTAATGGACACACTGCCATTCTGCAGACCATTCAAGAGAGATGGAACATCGCATTGTGTCTTGGTTAGGACACCTGGAGGAGCTTTTCTCCAGCACGATACTCCTGTCCTGGTTTTCTTTGTAGAGCCAGTTCCTAACCCTCCTTCCAGCTCTTCAGATCAACAGCTGTGTAGCAGCGATAAAGGAAGATGTGCATGTCCTTGCTTCTGTGTGCACTGACTTTATAACGAACCATTTTACATTTAGGAGCGCTCAGCTTATCAACCATCTTGACACTTACCAATGGCCTTTGTGTAATGCCTGGCACCGAGTAAAAGTTCTGGAGCCCGATACCAAAATGTCACAACCACTGGATCCAAATCTGCGAGTGGCTTTAGAGGAGAATTGAATAATCTGGCAAAACCCATGTCAGCTGGAAAATAAAATAAATATGTAAAACTCAATTTGACGTGGTATCAGAGCCATGCAGGGGTTGGTAACTGCCCTTTCAAAGACAGACACCTGCTCTAAGAACTGCACCCTGGCTAGGAACTACATTGTTTACCTTTACTGAGATACAGTCCTTGACGCCATCTGCTTTACTGACAAGGAGACTAAAGCTTAAAAGTATGTTGACTTCCTGAGGGCGAAGGCGTTAAGTTCAGAGTCGAAAGTGGGATGTGAGCCTAAACTTCAGCTTCCTGGCTTTCAGGAGCAGTTAAAACATTCCAAAAGTCTTGTTTAGTATACCACTTAGTTCAGTATGCCCTGGAATCAGGAGCTACAAACTTAGGAGGGCTGAATTACATGAGTTTCTTCCCAAGCCTGTGTTCAGTGACAGCGGACTGGACACTTGGAATCAGCTATGGGGGAGCAATTAGAGCACGCAAAACAGAAAATATCATTATTGGGACCTTTCTCCTAGAAAGTTGATTGTAACAGCACATCATACACAATCTCAAGAACACATGTAAGAAATATATATAATAGACAATTGCTGTAAGAGATATATAGACAGTTGCTATAATAATTCATTTAACAAAGATGTAAAGAAACTAAGTATTGGGGGGTACTTGTCACTCTAAGGTTCTAGAGATCTTTTTTATGATTTCATAAATAGGATGTACCTTACATCTATAAGACACTTTACAAATGGCATTGATACACATCATCCAACCTCATTTCACCTTTGTAAGAATCCTACTTTAGTACTTGGTTTCACACTTCTGAGATGAGGAATCTAAAGCCAAAGCCAATGAAATTACTTGTCTATGCTCATCAGTACTCAAAAACCATGTTTTGATTTAGTAGCCATATTCTTGTGTGTACATGTGCACATGCCGTGGGTGTGCCGGCAGGGGCTGGTATCAGGTGTCTTTCTCTTACTCTTATGTTGTCTAGCCATTCCTTAGAAACTGAAACAATCCATCCCAGCCTGAAAGTTCCTTGCTGGTGTACTGTTTGAAGCCAGAAGGAAAACAACTTCTGGTTTCAAAACAGTTTCAGGAAGTCCCTGAAACTGACCAGATTTCACTATGCCCCTCCCTCCCAAGAACACACTGTAACAACTGCTGAGAGTCACTGTGAGACAAACCAAGCTGCAAAAAACGACAGAGACCAGCCCACCTGCCTGGAAGAGGCTTAGACCAACTTAGTCATTTGGAAAGGACACCCTCCAACCTGTTGAGCTGCCTGCATGCTGTGCAGTGTGCTCTAGGTTCCTAGCTTTTGTGAACTGTCACGTCTGCTAAGGTGAGCTTTTGTGGTACACCTGTCTGAGTCATTTCTGCTCCACTTAAATTCCTGAAGTAACCCTTCACCCATCACAAAGTTGGTCTCTGGTGGTACCTATTTTGCTCTGCCATGAGTTCCATCTCTGGGGTAAGTAGACAATTGTGTGGCATTTCCCCAGGAAAAGTTTTTAGTGACACAATACTTACCACCTTATTTTTTTTGAGACAGGGTCTCTCCCTGAGCTCAACACACACTCGTTAGGCTGGCTGGCCAGCAAACTCCAGAATCCTCCTTTCTCCAACACCCCCAGCTCTATAAGTAATAGATTAACTTTTAATGTGGGTGCTGGGGATCTGAACTCAGGTCTTTCATGCTTGTGTGTTAGGCATTTCAACTAAGGCACCATGGAGCCCTTTAGTAGCTAGACTCTTTTTTTTTTTTTTTGGTTTTTCAAGACAGGGTTTCTCTGTGTAGCTTTGCGCCTTTCCTGGAACTCGCTCTGTAGACCAGGCTCACAGAGATCCGCCTGCCTCTGCCTCCCAAGGGCTGGGATTAAAGGCGTGCGCCACCACCGCCCGGCCCAAAGCTAGACTCTTAAGCACTGACTGACATCCAGTAAATTATACACACGGTAATTACAAACCACAAAGGCAGAGTCACAAGAGGATAAATCCATATAATTTAAAATATACACCATACACAGTACATTTTGAATGTGTAAGAGACCCAAATGTACTATAAAAAGAACAAATGTAGATAACTACAATGGATCATTTAATCAGAAACTAAGTATGCTATAATATATTGTTTCTTTAGAGTTTGAAATAATGTATAATGCTACATGAGACTGCTCTGGAGTATCAAAACTCTGGAGCTCTTAAAAAAAAATTAAAGTTAACCAAGGAAACCTGTGCTGATACCTACCTACCCTTTTAAAACTACATTTCTCTAGTGCAAACGAGACCAGCCAGTAATTTTCCCAACATTACACCTATTATTTCATGACAGGCTGAGTGACAGGTGCTGGCTGCTGTGGTGACTGGCTGCTATGGTTGGTAAGTGTGATGGTGGAAATGCATGATGGATGCTGTTTAGGCCACTGAAAAGCATTTTACGTTACAGGCAAAAGCTAATGTTTCCCTTCTTATTCTCTACCTTTTAATTAAATTTTAAAAAATGAATTAAGTGATTTATTTCTGGAGACAGGGCCTCACCATGTAACTCTGGCTGGCCTAGAACCCACTCTGCCTCCTAAGTGCTGGGACTAAAGGCATGTGCCATCATGCCTGCTTCCATCTCTTAATTCTGTTTAATTCACTGTTAAAAGAAGCCACAGTCAGAAGAAAATAAGTACAATTCCACTCTACTGAACAAAGTTTACAAGAGCTTTTTCAAATAATCTAGATAAAGTAACTAACCTAAACATTGCTTTGATTATTTTCTTTTAAAAATGTGTGCGGAGCTGTTTAATGAAATGGATGGGTAAGCTGAGCAGTGCACACCTTTAATGCCAGCACCCAGGGCAGGCGGGTCTCTGAGTTCTCAGTCAGCCTGGCCTACAGAGCAGATTCTAGGACAGCCAGGGCTACACAGAGAACCCTGTGTGGAGGTGTGTATCTAGGCAGTATCTAACAGCAGGGTCTAATGCCCAACAAGTGTGCCTGACAGCAGCAGATACATACAGGTAACAGAGTCAGGCTACAGTCAGGTAACAGTGTCTGGTTTCTAACACAAGCTAAGTTCCACAGTGGGAGGGTCTCTGGATCCTTCAAGGAACCATCCGGAAGGGTGCTTTTAAATACAGCAGAAATAGACTAATTTCAAAGTAGATTTTGAAGTTTTATGTTTTTGAGAAGGGAGAGAGGAAGGATGTTAGATAAGGATTGCTAAATATTTTTGGTTTCTTGAGACAGGTTCTTACCCTTAGCTCAGCTGGCCTGGAACTGACTATGTAGCCCAAGACAATCCTCTCATCTCAACCTCTGAAGTGCTAGGATTGAAGGCTTAAGTCATGTTGGGGTTTTTGAGCTTGCTAGGGAGGAAAGTACACAATGTACCTTTCTTCCATTCAACTGTGCAGTTCCTTGGAGCCCAAAGAGAACTATACTAAAGCCTGAAACATAGGCATTTGGTCTGCCTAATCAGTGAAGGGGAAGATGAACAGGAATCTGTTACACAACTCAAGTAAAACATAGCTCTCTGAACAGATGAAGATAGGTTTCTTCTGTATCCCAGGATCTAATCAATATTCTTATGTATAATTCAGCTATTATTTGGCTTAAAAGGGCTTATTGGGAAATGTTATCATTTTGACTATTTTCTACAGAGAAAATATTTTCCAGTTTCAAATAACCGTGGACTTTTGAATTATAACCTGTTTTTAATGTTCAAGCTACCTGTGTATTATTTCTCCTGCAGTTGTATATAAAATGTTTTTACATTCAAAAAGGACAAATACTATAGACTTGTATTATATGTAATATATAGAATATGCAACTTCATAGAGACAGAAAGACTAGAAGTTATCTCAAGATGGAGAAGAAAGGAATATAGAGCAATGATTTCCTAAGTAGAGGGTTTCTGTTTTGTGTGATGGAAAAGCCCCACAAATGGACAGTAATATCAGGACAGAATATCATGAATGTAATAAATCAATACAATTAATGTAATTAATGAATATCATAGGTATAATTATTGAATGAATACTGTGAGTGCAGTCAATGAATATCACAAGTGTAATTAATATGAGTGTAATTAATGAATATCATGAGTATAATTAATATCTTGAATGTAATTCATACCACTGAATTGTGAACTTAACAATGGTTACAATTGCAAATATTATGTTCATTTAAAAAATAAGATGGAATGTAATCACCATACATTATAGTGTGTATGAAACTGAAGACAGCGATGTTCTAAAACAGGAAGTGGTGATGGTGTCACGGGCCTATGAGGATGCTGGACTAAAGTCTATCTAATTGTACAAATAGGAAAAAAAATAATAAAAGAACACAGGCATTTGCAGTTTTGTTTTTTTTTAAACCATAGATTGAACCCAGGGTGTCTCACACATGCTATGTTAGCACCTACCCTGAGTGCCCTCAGTCCCTACTTCACTACCTTCCACAGTAATTCTGGGGCTGTGGAAGTAGTGTGGTGGTGGGTTACCATATACACACAAACACAGCATTAAAACCAAGTTTATAAGGACTTAATCCATTATAATAACTCTTGTTATTTATTAATTTATAATTTCTCCCCAATCTTTACCAGAACTGTAATCTTGAAATTCTTAACAATAAGGTAATTATCTGAGCAGAGAACAGAACTTTATGTCGACTAGATTTGGGGAATTAGGGTAAACAGTGAATGACACAAAAACAATAAAGAGTCTAGGAAGATGCCAATGAATTTGCTTGGGGACAATGGAACTCAGGGTGCCAAGGGGGCCAAATAACAATAAAGACTTCTGCTAGAGAGGACAGACATCCAAACTCTAGAATCATTTTCACAACATCCAAATCCTTGAAGAAAAAATTATAGAGGGAGGCTGTGTCCCGCACCAGTGTTAAAGGTGTCCTGACACAGCACATGACCGGGGCAACAGGAGCACAGTGCAGAAGTAACAGCCACAGAATGTCAGCAGCCTCGAGCCAGACTGCCCAGGAGACAAGGTGCACTGTGGGAAGAACACTGATTGACAGACACGGGCCCCGGGATCTGCTAGGACACAGGTCACAGGCACACCGTGGTGAGAACAGTGACTGACAGACACGGGCCCCGGGATCTGCTAGGCCTTTCAGGAAGAACAGTGACTGACAGACACAGGCCCCGGGATCTGCTAGGCCTTTCAGGAAGAACAGTGACTGACAGACACAGGCCCCGGGATCTGCTAGGCCTTTTCAGAGACAGTTTTGACAGCGAAATGGATTTCAAGGTGAGACTCTAACAAATTATGGTAAATGAAACCACAGAGTGAACATGAAGGCCACCCTAGGAGTAGAGAAATAATGGGCTGCACCAGCACAGGACACGGACACAAAGCTAAAGAAAACAAGATGGAGGCAGAAGTGAAGTGGCGCAGAAAAAGTGACCACCAGTTTACAGACACTCAAGTCTAACTCACGGACATAAACTTTGTGACTGTAGAGTTAGAATGGTGCATGTCCAGAGCCAGATTACCTCGAGCTATCCTAAGTCCTCTTGATAGCCTAACGTCCTTCCTTGGGGATGCACTCACAGACCACCAGCTTCTACCAAGCTACAAGGGAAGAATGTGACTGAGTAAGATCTAAAACTCACAGCAGAGTTTATCCATGCGATGACCTACCTACCTCATACTTGGAAAATGCCTTAATTTATGATTTGTTCTGGGTCTACAAAAGTCCATGCAGCTGCCTCCATGTTAGAATGTTATTCATTCAGGCAACTGAAATGTGTGCTCCTTGGTTATGGCCACTGATTTCAGATCAGAATAAACTCCCTTATTCACTTGGAGGTGAGCACTCTACTCTGTGTCAACAGTTCTGGCTCTAAACTGTGAGGCCTCATGGAGCATCCACTTCCACCAGGAGTCACCTGCATTGGCATCAGTTATCGACAGGTCACCCAACCACACTGCCTCCTCAGATAGACGCTGGTGATTCCTTCTGGGGACTGGGCCTCTCCTCTGGCATGGCTGGCATCTTTGACAGTCCTGTAGTCTGCGCAGGCTATCATCAGATGCCCTGGTGCTCTACCTCAGGCACCCACCGGAGCATTTGCCTGTGTTGCTGATTTTCAGAGCACCTGTTTGCTAGCATCTCCAGAATCCGAGCGTGCTGTTTCTGTGTCCGTTCCAGCTTACCGCAACCTCATCCCTTCAGCTCAGAAGCGCGTGATCACAAAAGGTACCAAACATGGTAAGTGCCATCTCCTCTCCAGATCAAGATGGAGGTGTCAGGATCAAGATGAGCACTGGCCTCACACGGAATGAGACAACACACCCCATTCCTGGAAGGAACCTTATTAGCTGTTCCACTATGAAGACATAAGGGATGAGCACCCAGTGTCTTGAGTCCCTCACATTTTTGTACAGGTTCAGAATAAACCCCAGACACAATGGGAAAAGCCCACCTTGGTACAAAACCCAAGGGAGTTTTTCCCACAAGTGGCACATAAATTTGATCTCAAGCACAAGTCCCTTTAGCTAGCATACAAAATTATACAGTTTCCGGGGAAAAGATACCTCCCCCAAAACAAAGGGAAGCAAAGACCAAAGGAAGGAGTGTTTGGGGACCACAGCCACCTGGGGTTCCACTTGGCTTTATGTTTAATCATTATAGCAATTCAACTTTGCAATTAATTGGAAAAACAGGGAAACCTATCAAACTGTAACTTGCCTTTATCCACCCTTGCCCTGCACAGGCAATGGGATACATTCAATATACTCAAATTGTGTTTTCTGTTTTGTTTCTCCATGCTAGAACTTGTACACAATAAAGCAAAACATATTGAATGAGAAGGCTACTTCAATTTGAGTTTAAAATCATCTAAGAAATGGTAAAATTGCAAATTTACAAAAGAAAACCAAAAAGAGTTCTGGAAACCATAGAAACAAGAAAGGTATTAAAAGCCAGGAAGTGGTGGCACACGCCTGTAATCCAGAGGTGGGTGGATCTCGAGGCCAGCCTGGTCTAAAGATGAGTTCCAGGACAGCCAGGGCTACACAGAGAAACCCTGTCTCCAAAAGCCAACAGAAAAAGACAGAAAAGAAAAAGAGAGGTGCTGAAGAGCAGGAAATGAATAACGAATCCCACCTTGCCTGCTCTGAGTCCTCATTGCTCCCCCTTCTACTCTCTACAAATTTCCAAGCTAGACAAAGATCTGCATCTAACTCCCAGCTTGTCATGGCCTCTCCTCACAGCCTCGGACAGTGACCCCACACTATCTATCCACTATCCATGCTAAGGCCTCTCTAGAATTTGCTAAATGACTTCAGATCATTGTACCGACCTGTAATCCAGTAATATACCTTTCGTTAATTCAACTTTCCATCTGTAAGGGCATCTCTCTGCTGCTCAGCTTTTAAAATTAGGGAGGGAGAGCCGTGACCTGAGATCCACACAGCATGCCTCAGCCTCTCCTGCCCTCTCTTACAGTGAAGAGGGCTCTAACTGGAAGGTCCGTGTTTTCACCTGGTTCCACCAAGCCTACATGCTGTTGTGATGTTTGTGAATAAAAGTACATGGGACAAACTCAATCTGTCCCCAGACTTTGACAGTAACTGAGTAGAAACCCATGGCATCCTATCAACATGGACAAAGGACTGTACGAGCAATCTCCAATAATGAGACATTATGCATTACTATGACACTTAGAATAATTCTAAAAATCCAAAATTGTTTGCAGTGGCCTCCCACAGTGAACACCTGGAGAAAAATGATGTGACAAGAGCTAAATCCAGGTGACTGATGCTGAATGTGATGCTTCAGACTCCCTTCGCCTGGACAGGAAGGACCCTGGCTGGTTCCACAGAGAACTTGAGAGGGTAACTCTTCCATTTCTCACCTCAAACTTGGACCAACTTCTGAGGACACAGCCACAAACTCATCTTCCACGACACCACCGAGAACTCCAGGCAAGTGAAGCCAAACCACCACAACACTCCTAGCGTTCACTCTTCTATGTTCAGACGATGTAAGAACTGTCTAAGAGATTCTGCACTTTCTTTGGTCCACTTTCCTAACTGATAAATCGCTAATCTTGGTTTTAGTAAAACTACAAAAGAGGACGACAGTATCATGTCCTTTTATTAATCATGTATTTGAGTGTTTGCTTGACTTAAATCAAGTCTTACTGTTTTAAGTGACTCAAATATTTTCACAGAAAAACCTTCTCATTATTCAGCATAACTTTTAAAAAATGTATCTTCACACTGACAGAGACCTATTTTAAACTTTTCAAAAGGAACTAGATTTTAGGGATATCTCAAAATTTAAATTTAAGCTGCACCAAAACCAATAGGATCTCATAATAAGAAAAAAAGTAAAAAGTACTAACTGGGTTGAACCATCTGGATCACTATGCTATATTTCTTTTCTTTTCTTTTCTTTTTTTTTTTTGAGACAGGGTTTCTCTGTGTAGCTTTGCACCTTTCCTGGAACTCACTTGGTAGCCCAGGCTGGCCTAGAACTCACAGAGATCCACCTGGCTCTGCTTCCCGAGTGCTGGGATTAAAGGCGTGCGCCACCACCGCCCGGCTATATTTCTAATAAAGCTGTTGTGATAGAACAAGTTAAAGGCTCTAGGCAGTCCTGTGACATACAATTACTAACTGTACTGATACCCAATGGCTTTGACTTGACCCACCAAATACAAAATTCTAATAAAGGCTCCAGTCTCTGAAGACAACAACATCCATAGTGTTGGTATCAAAACTGCCCAAATACTAGCATTGAAGGAGACCTCTCTGGAAATATAAGTACTAAACTAGAAGGTTTAGAACAAATCTACTAAAACTAATAATTTTTAAAACATGTATCTTTGAGCTGGTGGTGCATGCCATTAATCCCAGCACTTGAGAGGCAGAACCCAGGTGGATCTCTGTTAGTTCAAGGCCAGCTTTATCTACAGAGCAAGATTCAGGACAGGCACCAAAACTACAGAGAAACCCTATCTTGAAAAAAACCACAACCAAAGCAAACAAACAAAAATATATCTTTAAAAGGACTCATATTTAAATACATAAAATTATCCTTTCAAAAACAAGAAACTTATAGAAGAGATCATACCTTAAAACCTGTGTTTCCTGGGCTGGAGAAATGGCTCAGAGGTTAAGAACACAGAATGCTCTTCCAGGTCCTGAGTTCAATTCCCAGCACCCACATGGTGGCTCACAACCATCTGCAATGAGATCTTGCGCCCTCTTCTGTATACATAATAAATAAATCTTTTTTAAAAAAGTTTAAAAAAAACCCGTGTTTCCTGATTAAATGACTTTTCAGAGCGTTCCATAGTACAAGCCAAGCTTATAAAAATACATTGCCCCTCGACATTCAGAGAACATTGCAGAAAAGGGATGAAGAAGAGTGTTGTCCAATGCTGCCTCCTGGACATGACATGTCACTGGGCTCAGGAACCCACAGCAGTGGTTACCTATATTAAGACCTGCTCACAAGGCCCCACCTCTAGTTCAGAAGCTACTGGAAGCTGGTGGTGGTAAAATTTTATCCTTGAAGGCATGGCCAATGACAGGTTGTCCAGAATCAGGCAGACAGCCTTCTACCTTTGTGCACATAGACAGCACTAAATGAGCTCTCAGTGTTCATGGTTTGTAATGGACATGAGTATGGGAGGAGGTGGCCTGAAGGAGTATCTGGGTGGGGTGGAGATGATTAAAACACATTTTATAAATGTGTGACATTGTAAATAAATAAATAGAAATATTCTTAAAAATTACCACATAATACTCCTATTCTCCTATTCTGACAATGAACAGTAATCATTGGGTAAAATTATGAAATAACTTACTGGAGTTCCAGTTTCCTTTCTGATTGTAAAATAAGAAATACGATTTTATCATGCCCACAAATGCTGATCTCTCATGGGTTTGGCCTCCAGCTTCTACCCCTGACAGTAGTAACACTTGATACATATAGAAAGGATAGTATTGCTGGGAAGGAATTTTAAAATTATTATTATCTGATTTCTTCTATAATGTAACTGTTACCCATTTACTTTCCCAGGCTTTCCAAAATAATACCAAAATAATAGGACAAATAAGATTTACCATAAATACCACCTCAAATGACATGGCCGTTAAAGACCAATCCTAAAACAAAAACTGGCCACACCACATAAGGTTATAGCTACAAAAATCAAACTGGCCAAAAACCCCAAAATGACAACTAAAGTTAAAATAGTAATAAATTGTTTCACATATCTCAAACATCAAACAAAATATTTCATAGACTATAAATGATTACAGGCACAGGGAAAACACAGTTTAAAGATCTTTTTTTGAGTCAGGGATTTGGTTAAAAATGCCTATTACTGTCATAATTCATCAACTTTATATCTAATCTGCCACATGTAAATATACATGTCAGATACAGAGGGCGAAAAAGAAAAATAGGCTGGGCAGTGGCTGCACACGCCTCTAATCCCAGCACTCGGGAGGCAGAGGCAGGCAGAACTCTTAGTTCGAGGCCAGCCTGGTCTACAGAGTGCACTGCTGTCTTGAAAAACCAGGGGGGGGGGGGGGGGGAGAGAAAGAGAGAGAGAGGGAGGGAGGGACGGAGGGAGGGAGGGAGGGAGAGGGGGAAATCTGACCTAATCCCGACAGCTAACAATGTCCTATGACGTCAGGGCGCCTTCCTTAGTGATTCTAACAACCCCTCTCCTGTAAACTGCTTCCCTGCCTACTCAGTTTCACCTTTATTAGATGCTAGAAACGAGCCTTCCTAGCATCATGAGACATAAAACACCCTCCAGCCTCGACATGTACAAACTGAAGTCCATGCCAAGAAGGAAAACTGTGAATGGAAGCTCTCAGAAAAATGCTACGCCCATGTGAAAGGTTCAACCAGGCTAATGATTAGGACTTTGCGGTTGTGGAAAACTGGAATTCTGCACGTCCAGAGCCAAGTGATCTCAGGATATCGTTATTCTTGTTTCTGAGTCTGCTATGTCTTTTCAACCATCAGATAAAACTTCTAGAATGTATTAACAGACCTCTAGCTTCCTTCCATCAACCTAAAGGCTAAGAATGTGCTCAGATAATGTATTAAATCTATAGCAGAGCTGTCCATCTGTCCATGCCATCATCACATACCACCACCTAATTTTGTCTGTCTGTCTACCTGATGTTTCTGCCCATGTACTTGGGGGACGCCTTGATACGTGGCTTTTGTTTGTTCTGTGACTACAAGTTGGTTGTAACTGCTCTCACAATGAACTAGCTATTAAGGCAACCTGCACAAAATTTCTTCATCTAGAGACAGACAAGAGCCGTGTCCTGCATTGGCAGAGGTAAAACTCAGTTGAAAATGGAGGGAGGGCTGTCAGTGCTGAAGGGACCAGGAGGAGCTTGAGAAGAGCTATGTGACGATGCTGTACTACAGGAAGCTTAAGAGAACCAGTCGTTTTTACAGCTACCAGGGGAACTCAGGTGCACAGACCAGGGAGGGATCAAGAGCCTGCAGGGAAAGTCTCAGGACAGGAGCCTTAGCCATGGCTTCAAGAACGAGCAGGGCACTGCTCTTTAAATCCAGTTTCCCTTCACTGTATCCACTTTAGCAGGCAGCTGTGTGGCTGAGGCAACATAATAAAGAACCACACTGCACAACAGAATGTTTCCACGGCTTTCTCATGGGGAGGGAGACTAGCTTTTATCTCCTTTTCACTTTTGCCAAGCAAAATGTCCATCTTCAATAAACGCCTGTAAGAAAACATGTGAGTGTTAAAATGCAAACAGACGAGGGGAAGGGAGCAGCAAAGGGAAGCACCCATCAGGTAGTATTTAACGACAGCACAGTGAAGGTCAATTCCATGCCAACTGGGCAGAGGCCAGAGCAGGCTTACTAGTTTAGAGCAGCTAGCTTCTTCCGGAACTGGACTGGGAAGAAGATGCCCAAGAAGGAAGCAAGCAGCCGGGCAGGCTGGCGGAAGCAGTCGGGTTGTGTCTCCAGCATCAACTTTCCAATAGCACACACAGTTTCATTAAAACCCTTCCTGCCAGCACTTAGGAGGCAGAGCCAGGCGGATCTCTATGAGTTCAAGACCAGCAGCCTGGTCTACAGAGCGCGATCCAGGGCAGGCACCCAAACTACACCGAGAAACTCTGTCTCGAAAAAACAAAACAAACCAAAAAACAAACCAAAAAACCAAACCCCTTCCTGCCTGGGTTAATGGTCACAACCAGTGTGAGGTACTAAGAGTATTCACTTCACCAGGGATGACAGCGCCTGGCCAGAGACATGCTCCTGAGGACAGCAGTGGGGAGCCCCGGGGAGAGGCTATGCACTGAGTCACAGTTAGAGCAATGCATGTGGGACCAGAACACAGTAAGCTGGGGTGTTATGCTGGAGAGCGGTGGTGACACACTTGGCATACTGTATGGAGCAAAAGTTTAGGGCGTTTGTTAACTGATGCTCCAACTGACAATGACAGGCTCTTATTTTGAAGAAAGAGCTGTGGGTTTACAGACTATCTACATTTTCCAACGTATTGTCTATAAACACTCCAAGAAAGTAATTTTAAAATCAACAACTTAATAAGGTATTAAAAAGGGCAAAATTAAAAGTGATGAGCAATCTTTGTAACCACCTTGTTGTTTTAATCAATTATCTTGGAATAATTACCTACCTATTTTGACTCTCCCCCTTTCAGGACCTTCTCCCATTACTAGGATATTTGCTGGTTTCTAGGAATAAAAATAGAGCATTCAAATTACTACATTTATTCTTTTGACATGCTCCACAATGGAAATTTTCTCTTGTGAAAATATAATTTATGTATTTTCATTCCATCTAAACTAATTAAAGATTAAGCACCCTTTCCAGTTAAAGCATTTGATATTCTTGAAGTTAGCACTACATTCATATAAACACCTTTGCCAGGAAAACATACATACCTATTTTCAAAATTGTGTCATATAAATAATTATCACAAAGTAATTAAAGCTATCATTTCTATTTGTCCCATAATTTAAAATCCTGCACAAATTAAATACACTTATTTTTAATGTATAAATTTCAAAACACAATATAACAACTCTCACTTAAGTAAATCAAATGAGTATTCCTTGCTGAGTATTTCTGGACTACTATATAGGAAAGTATCACTAAAATACAGACAGGCTCTTTAGTGTTCACATCAGCTATAATAAAAGCACAAGGAAGAAACTCCAAATACAATTTCAAAATGTAGGACAATAAAAACCAAAGCCCACCCAGGCAGTAGAGGTGTACACCTTTAAACCTAGCCCTCAGGAGGCAGGGGCAGGGGGAATCTCTATGAGTTCCAGGCCAGCCTGGTCTACAGAGCTAGTTCCAGGACAGCCAGGGCTACACAGTAAGATCCTGTCTCAAAAAACAAAACAAAACAAACAAAAAACCCAAAGCCAATACAGAGCTCTACACTGAAAGACTATGCCACAGACAGCAAGCCACCCACATGGGCCTCACCTACGAATGTGTGAAAACAAACTGTGGCAACGTACAGGAGAAAAGTGAGCCAAACTCCTCTGAAAACTCGGGAGAGAAAAAGTGTGTACTTAGAATGTGCTGTCCTCATTTATTCAATGAATAGATAGATGGACAGACAGCGAGTTTTCTTTTGAGACAATCTCTCTTGCTCTCTCTAAGATCCTTTCCATGTTGCTGATTTTTGTTTTAAGAAAGCTCGTCAATGAAAACAATAAGCACATACACAAATACTGCAAATGAAGTGATGAGCAATTTTAGTAAGGGCAATGTCGATGGGGTGAGGGCAGGGGCAGTCCATTAGCCAGATCCCCAACAATTACCAGGAGTAGAGAAAGCAGGGAAGAGAAGAGGCTATGAAGAGTGTGCCTGAGACAGGGAGAGCTCTGACTGACAGGAGGAGAAGGCTCTGCTGAGTAGTCTCAAATGTCAGGAAGTAATCTGACCCTGACAGGCAGGCAGCTGGCCACAGCAGCAGAGACCAGAACTGGTGTGAAGATAAGAAGCATGGGGGTGGGGGTAGGGAGTGGGGGGTGGGGTGGGGCTGAGTAACATTTTAGAGAAGAAAGTTCATAGGACTTTGTGACTGAATGCAAAAGGAAAAATGAACAAAAACCAGCCCAGAGGTCACACCAAGAGCTGGGCTTCCTGTGACAGCAAGAATGACTGGGCCTGTTGTGGGACTTGAAAACTGCAAGAGGAGCTGGCTCAGGACGGTGGTAACAGGGCAGGAGTTGGAGATCATGAGATGCCCTAGGCACACTAGTCAAGTAGTGGGACAGGATGAGTTCGACTAAAGTCACTGTCAGAGGCGCATGATAACTAAACCAGGTCACCAGGCAGAATGGGTCAAACAGCGTCAGGTGAAAAGTCTGGTAAGTATGGAAGGATATAAAGCTGATTACAAAATGTTACACTGTAGACTTTCAAGAAACAAAAGGAAATATATGATGACCTGGATTTCAAAAAGCTTTAACCTAGTAAGGAAGATGGAGAGAGTTTTAGAACAGAATATTATTAAAGTCTTGCAGGCAAGGGTGGCACACACTTTTAATCCCAGCACTCAGGTGCAGACTGTCAGGCAGATGTCTGTGAGTTCAAGGCCAGCCTGGTCCACAGAATGAGTTCCAGGACAGCCAGGGCTACACTGAGAAACCCTGCCTCGAAAAACCAAACAAAACAAAGAAAGTGGAAGGAATAATTCTTCTCCGTGAGCATAAGGATAGTATTTAGGAAGGTGACTTTAGTAAAGATGAATCAACTCGAACAAGAGGAACGGCTTTTCAGGCTCATGGGACCCTACATAGTCACATTCATATGACACAGACACGGACCGGAGAGATGACTCAGCAGCTTAGAGTGCTTCATGCTCTTCCGGGAGACTGGAGAGCTCAGTTCCCAGCGCCCACGGCAGCCAACCTGCAACCAGCTCCAGGGAGTCTGATGTCCACTTGTGGCCTCCAAGGGCACATGCAAAGGTCTACCATGAGAGTGTATGCATGTGTAGAAGCACATGTGCACATACACACATATAATTTTAGGGTCAATTATGACAATATAAGACAAAATCAGCTCATATTTGAAAATTTAAAAATATTTCTAAAGCAATCAGGGCAAAAGGAGAAACAATACAAAAATGAAAAACACTCAAGACCAAAATATTTCAAATACATCTTACCAAAACTTGTGGAAGGCAGCTAATAAAGCACTGACTGATAAGGGAAGTTCACGGCTTTGAGTGTTGTCAGGAAAAAGCCTACACAAGAGAGAGTATGTGCCTGGAGTGTTTAAGAAAAGCAGCAGCAGCTCAACAGAATAGCCAAGCAAGAGACAAACCCAAACAAACACTATGCAGTCTTAGAAAGATCGGGCAGAAACAGGAACCAGCAGGGAATTATGAATCTCTAAGACAAGTGGCGTAAGAACACAGGAGGTACAGACAAGAAGAGGTCTGGCAACGGCTGAAAAGCACAGGGTCCCAGGAAGAACTGCACGCCTTTCACACTGTGTATACAAGGTAGATAAAGCCAAGAAACGAGCTGGACGGAGTGGTGCATGCCTGTAATTACAGACGTCGGAAGAGAAGCACACGTCTGAGGGCAATCAGGTTATCCAGTGATAGTCTGTGCGTGGAAGAAGCGCAGGAGAAGGGAGGAATGGAGAGGGCTACACATCCCTCTATGTCCATGCCGGTGACTCGGCAAGACTACCAAAACACCAGGACTTATTTAGCAAGTTCAAGGCTTGGGTTTAATCTCCAGCACCCCACAATTAAATAAATAAGAGCAAAGAGCTAAGAATAGCCAAGCCATTTGTGACAGGAGTGTGTGGAGGGCGGAGGAGTGGGTATAGGAACTGGGCTCAAAGCAAAACATCGAGACCTGTTTCAGATCTACAGCAGAGGCTCAGAGTGAGGACCTACGAGGCCAGGACACAGAGAACTTGAAGTCAGTGGAGAAACTACTCAAAAAAGGATGCAAGGGCAGTAACAGGTTACCCAAAGATAGAACAAAATAAAATGAATCCTTACCTCATAACATATATATCAACATATATCAATTTCAACTGGAATAAAAATATAAATGATAACCGGGCGGTGGTGGCACATGCCTTTAATCCCAGCACTCAGGAGGCAGAGGCAGGCGGATCTCTGTGAGTCTGAGGCCAGCCTGGGTTACAGAGCAAGTTCCAAGACAGGTTCCAAAGCTATACAGAGGAATCTTGTCTCAAAAAATATAGAGAGAGTTGTAGAGCGATTGCCTAGCAAGCACAAGGCCCTGGGTTCGATCCTCAGCTCCAAAAAAAACAAAACAAAACAAAACATATATATAGATATATAGAGACAAGGTTTATATATAATATATAAGCTTATATATATTATACATATTATATATATATAATATATATATATATATATAAAAGAAAACCAAAAGTTTGAATAAAAAATACAAAAATAACTTTTCTTTCTTTCTTTAAGATAGGAACTCACTACAGAGCCCAATTGGCCTATAGCTCATGTAACTCAAGCTGGTTTCAAATTAAAATCCTTATGCCTCAGCCTCCTCAGTAGTGAGATTAGAGGGGTGCACCATGACATTTGGCAAAACTATCTAATCCTGGTAGGCTTCTTCTTCTTCGTTCCCCCACCTCAAAGACTGACTTTATTTTTAACTCTATATATGTGGATATGTCTGTGCACATGATACAGTGTCCACAGAAGCCAGAGGTATCAGATCCTGAGGTGAAGGACGTTTTAGGGAGCTGTGAATCACCCAATGTGGGTGCTGGGAACCAAACTCAGGTTCTCCATAAGAACAGTAACATCTAATCACTCGCTGAGCAATCTCTCCATCATCAAACAAATTTCTTTATGAAGACATTAAAATTTTTGAGCATAAAAGACAGATAAATTTTGCTTCATTAAAACATAAAGAAAATGAAATCCACAGCACAAACAGGAGCAATATTTACAAGACGAAAGACCTTCTACAAGTCAAAATAAAAAACCAACCATATAGAAAATTAGGAAAAATATTCAGAAATTTAACTACAGCAAAAATATTTTTTAATTAAAAACCTTATGTGTTCATTCCAATTCAGTAATGATAAAAATGCAAAGTAAGAGCAATGAGATGGCAGCTTACCCTACCAGACTGGTCAAAGAATCAAGACCTGAACAACAGAAGTACGGCAGTGCTAACTCCCAGGCATTCTCGTGGGTGAGTACACTGGTACAATCTGTTTGCAAAATCATTTGGTATAATTATGCAAAAGTGAATAACTGAGCCGGGTGGTGATGGCACATGCCTCGGGAGGCAGAGGCATGTGGATCTCTATGAGTTCGAGGCTGGCCTAGTCTACAAAGCGAGATCCAGGACAGGCACCAAAACATCACAGAGAAACCCTGTCTCGAACCCCCCCCCCACAAAAAAAGTGAATAACTGAATTACTTTGAATCAGTAATTTCACTTTTACACAATACCAGAGAATGTCTGTAATAAGAGTTCATAATTTAAGGAAATTAACGAACTACAAATAGCTACCAATGCATTGCTAATCTTGGAAGTATTATACTGCATGAAAAAAGAAAGTCTGAAAAGATATCTATAACAGAACATCATTTCCATAGAGCTTAATCTCAAGCAGAGCTAAATATAGTATTTAGGGACACACACAGTGAGATAAGTCTATTTTTAAACGGAAGAGAATAAGAGTTTCAAAACCTAGTCACCATCTGTTACCTCTCAGGAGGAAGACGAGACCAGATAGGGAGAGACCAGCACCATGCTGCTGCTGCTGGCCTACCTGGGAGGTGGCAGGTTCTCAGCAGTTCGCAGCATCTTTACGCATGCTTTAGCATACATAAATACTGCAAGCATTTTTGCATGTGCATAGTAAGATGATGGCAGCAACCAAAAATAAAACAAGGAACGGACGGGAAGGTATTGTCTCTGACTCTATAGAGAATGCTTCTTTGAGAAGCTAACCTTGGAATAAGGTCTGAAGAAGTGCAGGAGGGAGTGTGCCACCTGGATCCTTAGGGAAAAGCCAGCTAGGGAGAGACAGAGCAACTTGAACAGGAGGCAAGCATGTTCCTGGTGAACTGTAGGATGTGAAGAACCACAGCAGTTACAAGGGCAGAACACGAGACTGTAGAAAGGGAACCAAGGAAGGACTTCCTTCCTGGTTCCAGTGGTTCTGCTTTTAGCAAGAGCCCAGAGTGTGGGTCTGATAGCTGTTAAGGGTTGCCACAAGAGGAGCAGGTGAGCAAGGTGCTAGAGAGTAAGGAGGGAGGAAAGGGGAGGCCTGAGACCAAGGTTAGAGGGAGGAAAGGGGAGTATCTAGACAGCACAGGTCCCGGTAAGTGGCTGTTAGATGTAAACAACGAAATCTGAGGAGATGTGACCAAAATGGATGATTAGGTCATTGGTGGCCCAATGAAAAGAGTTTTTGTCCAAGTACAGAAGCCAGATACACTAAAACTCAAGTTTCTGTAAAGAAGGCAGAGACAAATTCAAGTAAGATTCTGAAGACCTTAAGAATGATTATTTCTGATAGGTCACAAGTTTTAAGTTGTAAGATTATCATAGTGTATAAGCCACTTTCCTATAGTACTTGTAATTCCTAAAGTTTGAGCTTTTAAAGCACTTTACAATTCTAAGATATAAACACAATGAAGTCTGTGACATGGGAACAACAAATAGTTTCATAAAAGAAATAAAATGCAAGAACAGGAAACAGGCTTACATTACTGAACGCTATCAGAAGTCCTTGTGATCACATTATGCTGAGAAACAATGTTGGCCCCTCAATGAGATGTGACTCCAGCGAGGGGCACACTGCAAGCCTATGGGAGCTCTAAGTGTGGGGTCCACGCTGCTGGCAGGAAGGCAGGGACAGTCCCATGTCTCAGGACACGAGTGGCCTACCCTATGCTCAAGATCTAGAATTACCCAGGTTTTTCAAAGTGCACCCCTAAAGTGGGGTTACTTGTCCCCTTCCTAACAAGTAAATACACAATATGGTCACAAGATACATATATTAAAAAAAAAAAAATCACAAGATAAACTGTGATCCACCATTAAAGTATGTTAACTCTTCAGAATATTTTCTCACACTTTTTCTTTAACAGAAATAATCAAGAGTGTCCAGGTCTATGAAGAGGTTCTTAGAACAACTCTACCCAATTCTCAAGAAGACTATAACTTCAATAATTAGTTTCAGTGAAAGTATGTATGTAGGGAGGGAAAGGGAACTGTACTTCAACACCCATACCCCTTCTACACAAACCTAAACAGATAAAAAGAAGCATACCAAAATTGTCCTGACCCACTTACACCCCAATTAGCACAGACCACGCTTCACCAAAACTCTTCTTCTTACTGTGAACACAAAATGCCAGCTGTGAAGAAAGCAATACTGCTGGGTTTGCACACTTTTGTTGCCATAGAAACGGCAGAAATGGCAGAAGCTGGATGCCTCACATTTAAGCTATCAGCAATAAAATCAAACAGACAAAAATCAATGCTACAGGATTTGTTTTAGTTAAATTCTATTGTAAAGGCAAGTCATGAAAATGTGCAATAGTAACAGGATTATACAGAGGCCATTCCTTAAATGTCCATATTTCCACAGAATTTAGTAATTCTTAAACCTACACTTAGGATACTTTCCATGTACTCCCAATCTGCTTTTCCTTTTATAGGATCACTTCTTTCACAGGGTTAAATTTACTTCAGTTAATTGGTGTCTCATAAATAGAACAGCATAGAGATCCACAACCATCCCACTACATCTGCTTTGCATTCCCACTTCAGCATATCGGGCAATCTCACGATGACTCTTAACAGCACCAAAGACAGACAAGCACAAACACAACTAGCCAGCCTTAAATAACAGGAACAAGGCAAGCAGAGCTGAAGCTGGGCTAGTTTCTACAATAATGGACAATGCTGGCCTGGTATTAGTGGCTCCAACTATGCTTTCATTTCCATATAGTGTGGTACAATTCCCTTCCCTTTTGATACACAAGTACGATCCCAGGAGACTGGTTTCTGCACACTCTTCTTCATTGTTCCCCTGAACAAATGAGATTCTGTGCTGTAGAACACATAACTACCAAGGAGGAAGCACAGTGCTTTCTTTCCTTGAACACACACAGTAGTCATCGGCAGACATTAGTCCACCATAATTATCTACACCTTAAAACAACCTCACTAACTAGATAGTTGAGCATTTAAAAATATGCAAGGCATAGTGACTTATGCCAAGAATCCTAGCATTTGGAAAGTGGAGGCAAGAGGATCAGATTTCAAAGTCTTCCTTGGTTACTTAACAAGTTCAAGAACAGCCTGGGAAAGGAGAGCTAGTCTCTAAATAAATAAATAAATAAATAAATAAATAAATAAATAAATGGATGGATGGATGGATGGATGGATGGATGGATGAATAAATAAATAAACGAGTAAATGAATGAATAAATCAAAATAAATGGGAGGGAGGGAGCAGGGCATGGCAGAGCACACCTTTAATATCAGCACTTGGGAAGCAGAGGCAGGCAGGCGTCACTATGAGTTCCAGGCTAGCTAAGGCTACCTCAAGACAAAGAGGGAGAGTAGTAGGGCAGAGGAAGGAGTCACAAGAGAGGTGGGTGAGAAATGCAGAGACCGGTCAATGCGGCCAGTCCCCAGACACTGCTGATGAACGTCCGAGCACTCTCATGTCTACAGGAAGCTTCCATATACTAACTGGCTAGGGAACAAATACACAAATGAACTGAACCGAAAATGGTTAGCACTCACAATTCACCCAGTTATGGCGTTAGGCATAAGTGTCTTTTCACAGGTGATGTCCCATTTAAAAGAAATATCAGGAAATGAGTGAACATGCTAAACTCTATCAAGTGTATTTATGAATATGTTTTAAAAACTAGGATTTTACTCCAGGGTTCCAAAAATCACATGTACATTAATGACTCCCAAATCAAGACTGCTAGGTCTCTAATCTTCCACGTATCTTAGAAATAGGTCAACTGTAGGTAAATCATTTCCACAAGTAGCCCAGCTCCATTCATTCTGGATGAGTTGTTCTTTCTGTGACTAAGCTGTCTTCTCTGGGTATTCTCCCCTTGGCCGACAGAAGCAAAAGCCTGCCCTCGGTTCTGCCCTTTATGCTGTGACCCTGCTCACTGCTCTCAGCTCTTGCCTCGGGCCGAGGATTACCTCCTCCTTACTCTGACCCGCTTGCCGTGGACCTCCACGCTCTCTCTCCAGCACACTGTCTCCTCTGAGGCCCCAAACAGAACTTTTAAGTGTGAGCTCTCTTAAAGACCTACCCAGCTCTGCCAGGGGGTGGTGGCACACACCTTTAATCCTAGCACTTGGGAGGCAGAGCCAGGCAGATTTCTGTGAGTTTGAGGCCATCCTGGTCTACAGAGCAAGATCCAGGATAGCCACCAAAACTACACAGAGAAAGCCTGTCTCGAAAAACAACAAAACCAACACAAACCCCACAACCTACTCAGCTCAGGAAAGCCCACACTTAAACAGAACACCTGGGATCCTCCATCACTGGCCCTCCTTGCTGCTCTGCCTTCTCTTTGTTCCAGTCACAGCACCCAGTGGTATCCAGGTGGCCATTTCTGTCTATGCCATTTCTTCTGCCTGGAATGCTCCCAGATCCATCGCCTTCGCCGTATTAATGTCCACTTATTTTTAGTGTTCTAAGGCCCTCATCCCAACTAGGTAGGTTCTAATTCCATGTTCTCAATATTTTATACTTGAATGTTCATGTTCATACTGCAAACTGTCTCTATCTCTGTCTCTGGGTGAGCATGTGTGAGTATGTGTGTGTAAACATGTATGCCACTGGAATGAGAGCATTGTTGCTCATGGCTAGGTAAGTGTTCTACCAGTGAACTGCACCCTTACTCCTGTAGTTTCTTTAAAGCATCTTTGTTTTATGCTACCTGTATATGAATTTCCCCCACAATGGACTCATTGAGGGAAGAGGTTGTATTTTATTAACTTTTATATCCCAAGTGCTCAGTATAGTGTCTAGTACATATTAGGAAGTCAAAGTAAGTCTACAAAGCAAGTTCTAAGTCTGTAAACAAGCACTTCCTCCACAGAAACCCAATGACAAAAATATTCAGGATGTTTGTTTGGTTTGGTTTTTGGAAACAGGGTTTCTCTGTGTAGCTCTGGCTGTCCTAGAACTCCCTCTATAGACCAGGCTAGCCTTAAACTCACAGAGATCTGCCTGCCTCTGCCTCCTGTGTAGATGTACAGTTTTAAATATGAAACACAGAGCCAAATGCAGAGTTAAAATCCCAAGAGGTCAGAGCAATAGCTAAGAGCTAAAAACCCTTTCTTACCCTTCACTGCCACTGCTGTCCTTCCCCTCAGCAAGAAACCTACTTCCTGTCTGTCTGTCCTTTTATTGACTTTCTGTTCTGCCTTCTCATTGGTTGTAAACCCAACCACATGACCTCCTCGTCACTCCCTGTCTGTACAGACCCCCAGGTCTTCTATGGTTGGTATTGAGGTTAAAGGCGTGTGTCTCCATGCTGGCTGTATCCTTGAACACACAGAGATCCGACTAGCTCTGCCTCCCAAATGGTGGGATTAAAGGCGTGCACCACCACCGCCCAGCTTCTTCTATGGCTTGCTATTAGCTCTGACCCCCAGGCAACTTAATTTATTAACATACAAATAAAATCACATTTCAGTACAAATAAAATATCACCATACTCCTGAATGCAGTGCTGTATTAAAGGCATACACCACTATTGCCTGGCCAAAAAAATAAAATTAAATTAAAAAATCCAGTTTTAAATGACGGTTCTATTCAGTAATACTATTACTTTCATACTTTATATACATAGTAAGCTAAAAAGCCTTCTAGAACCTAGCCACTATTTAAAATGTTATCTGTAAGTGAGAAAATCTTCACAATAAAGTTTCATGTTTATAAGCTATTTGTAAATTAGAAGCAACCTGTAATACCAAGTCCATGATTCGTTTCATTTTACTGTAAGCCAGGCTGGTGGTATCTGTAATATAACAGTTATGTTAATCCAACTTTGGTACTCACAGTAAACAATGCCTGCCAACCTAGCACTGCCAACAGTTAACAATGCACTCCTTTGTCTGCTTTTAGAAGTGTTTATAGGCCTGAACAGCAAAGATAAGGCTTTCTTTTCCTTAACAAGAACCAATAAAAAGCAACCATTATGAAAAGCTCCATGCAAAACAAACACATGTATCTGGAGGGCTATTTACCTAACTCGCTTCAAGGTCAAAGGGAGGAAACAATCCAACTCTACTTCACATTGCAGCAGCAGCAGCAGCAGGAATAGCTGTGCACAGGTGTCCAGATTCAGCACTGAGACCTACACCTCCCAGAGGCAACAATCACAAGATGCAGTTTTCTGTTACATCTACGGCCTCATCCAAACAAAACTGACCTAATTAAACAGCGTCCCTGAATGGTCTTCAGTTTTAGCTGTGGCTTCAAAGTCCAAAGGCTCCTGTCTGTGGCCCTCGATTCTTCCCGTCCTATTTAAGTTTTACGTGCGATTATGCTCACTCTTCTACTGAGAAAGGAAGAGCATCAGGGAAAAAATGATCAGACTGAGCTCTCTTGCTCTACGGATGAAGAATCTGGGGCCCAGAGTGAAAAGACTAACTTCCTCTAACTGCACTCTCCAAGAAAGCGGCAGGCCCAAGTGAGAAGGCAACACCCCCAAAGACACACCGCGACCATGCGCCAGGGCTCTGGAAGCAGGAGCCCCCGGAGACTTACAGTGTACTGAGTTTTGCCCCTCACCTCTGGAAGTGTGCTCAGAGGAAGGTATGTCCCACAAAATAACCACCACATGTAACCTGGTGAAAAGAAAACACCAGTCCTTACATCCTCAAGACGAGACCTTAGGTAATGCCATGGTGGGGATTGCCTGGACAACCTTTTATCACAAATTCAATTTGTACTTCAAATGGATATATCATTACATATAAATTTTGTCTCAATAAAAACAATAAGATAGCAAGACTGAATGGACTTTTCAGTCTTAACTCAAAGACCTAGTGCTCCTGTCTGTGGTCTCTGGTTTTGACTGATTTATAATTATTTTTATTTTTGTGTCTGTATGTGTCTTTGTGTGTGTGCATGGACACATGCATTCCACCTGGAGAAGGGCCCCCGCCCCCATCTTAGGTAGGGTTTCTATGGCCTTAATAAAACACCATGGCTAACAACTTAGGGAAGAGGGTTTATTTCATCTTGTACCTCTCAAGCTCCATCACTGAGGGAAGTCAGGGCCGTAACTCAAAGCGGGAACTTGGAGGTAAGGACTGGAGCAGAGGCCATGGAGGAGCATTCCTTACAGGCTAGTTCCCTTCAGCCTGCTCAGCCTGCTTTCCTGTGGCACCCAGGACCACCTGCCCAGAGGTGGCCCTGCACCAGTTAAGAACATGCCCAACAGACTTGCCTGCAGCACGACCTTATGGAGGCATGTACTCAGTTGAGGCTCCCTCCTCTCAGAACAACAAGCCAGTACCACATACCTGCTTCCCTCTCATAGCTGGCTGACGCTGCCCCCTGTCCCATTCCATTCTCCCTCTTTTTGTGTGCTTTGTTTTTTCGAGACAGGGTTTCTCTATGTAGACCATGCTGTCCTGGAACTTGGAGCTCCACCTGCCTCTCCCGAGTGCTGGGTTGCCCAGCTCACTCTCACTCTTAAGGAAGGCCCTCTCCAGGGACTGCTCCTTCCTTCAAGGCCCACCATGTTGAGAAGTCCTTTCACACTAACAAACGGAATTCCTCAGAGATTCCAATAGGGATCAGCCTCCTCTGCAGATGGACGCTGCAGCTCTTGTTTATTTATCAGAATGCGTTCTAGTTTTGTCTGCTGCTGTAACAAATGGCCCCACAAAAGCAGCAGGGAAGAAAGGGTCTGCTTGTCTATCCATTCTGGGTTCCAGCCCATCATCCTCAGGAGGTCGGCACAGGAACTCACTGCACAGCTAAGACCAGAGAGAGGAAAGCTGCAGCCTTCATTGGGGACTGCCTCATTAGCTTTCTTCACTACTTACTCTAAGTGCAGGCCTGACCCCGCTTACACTGTGTAAGTTAATGTGTAAAACCAACCATCAAGAGCGCTTAAGTCCTACTCAGACAAATACTACCTGCTGCAGTAACTCTCTTCAAGCAGATGCTTAGCTTAATAAATCAAATGAAAATAGAAAGTCATTTGACTAGCACAGCATTCTTGCCTCCAGAAAATCTCAATGACATCTCATTTAAGAGGGAAAATAAGCTATCCAAAGCACTTACATGATGACATTAGTTATCTAAGTTTTTTTTTTAAACTTCATATTTTAAATGTTAAAGTCTTGGCAAAAATAATTGTACTATTCAAATATAAGCTACAGGAAATACAGACTAATTTTTTAAATCTTTTGAAGAACCAGGAAGGGTGATTCACACACCTCTACCTGGTCTCCGCTTTACGCAGACAGGCTAGAAAAAGCATCAGGCTGAAGGAACTGTGTAAGGAAGGTATGCTTGGAGTGTTGATGGATGGACTGTCCAGAGGCACCTACTGTCCAGAGGGCAACTGGGAGGAATTCAGAGCCCTCAGTATGAAGGTAGGTAGTCAAGCATATAAGTCACCATTACCTACATGTTACAGGGAAGGAAACAGAGGCTTAATGGCCATCTTAGAAATTTTTTATTTTAGGCTTTTTTTAAAAGATCGATTTATTTTTATTTTATTTGTATGCATGTGTTTGCCTATATGTATACACCGCATGTGCGTGGAGCCCAAGGTACCAGGAAGAGCATCTGATCTCCTGGAACTTAAGAATGGTTGGGAGCAGCCATATGGGTGCTGGAAACCCAACCTTGCTACTCTGTAAGTGCAGCAAATATGCTTACCCACTGAGCCACCTTTCCAGCCCCTCCTTTGTACTTTAAACAAATACAAATTCAACTCACTAACATAAAAACACAACTATTCAAAATGCAGGTTACCTTTTGGGGTGGGACTTCCACAGACTCTCTAAAGAGAAGAGCTAGGCCAGGCCCGAGTTCATTCCCATCTTTACTCCATGAAGAACTAGTGCTTAGCACGGGCCAGGCCAGGTTCTGGGACCGGAGTGAAAAGGACAGTCTAGCTGGCCATTCAGCTTATGCCACGGGCCTGGTAGCAATGCTCTGAAACTGAAGGTCAATAAATCCACGTAGCACCACATTTAGCCAGCACACTTCTGTCTTTGCTGAAGAATAATGAGAAGTGTTATATGCTTTGCAGAGATCCCCCTCTAGTAACTTACAAGCACAGACAATAGCCAGAGCCAGGACAGAATCAATGAGATGTGAACCCTGCTCTAAGAAGTTCACACTGCAGGAAGGCTACCAACTGCATGCTGGCATTCCTCCAGGTCCAGAACAGCAACCCCAGAAACGTGAGTCATCCTGTGGTTCATCATCTCACTCCGCTCCATCCTGCTGTAAAATTAAAATACAGCTTTCTCTCAAACTGTTTACAGGTCTCAAATATTTATAGACTTATGCCTCTCCTTCACCGTCTCTCAGCCAAGATAAATACTTTCAGCTCTCTCCCCTTTCCTTTTAAAGCCAATTCCTCAATTCAAAACATCTTTTTGGTGGCTTTAAAATTCTCTGCTTTTGTATTACAGTCTAGGATCCAAATCACACAACTGAAATATTGTTCCAGACAGGAAAACAACAACAAAACATCAATTTAGTTACCTCAACTTCCTTTGTTATGCCATCAAGTTGCAAGTTTATGTTTTTTCTATACTATACTTGCATGAGTTTTCCAGGCTTGTCATATGAAATGATCATTTAGAGACAATGAGCACACAGAAACAGTTGTGACTTAACAAATGGTGTAAAGAACAGGAAATAAAGTAGTCAAAAGCCTTCCAGCACCTCAAACAGTAGCCCTGTTCTTCAGCTCACTAAAAGAAATTTCCAGCATCTCCATCTCCTTTTAATAATATATTCCTATTTTATATACTTTACATTTTTCTACTGATGACAACGTATATGTATAGGTTGAATATTCCATTCCTGAAAATACTTGAGCAAAAGCAAGGCAGTATGTATGATACAGAGAGCTATCAAAATCTCAGTTAATGGAAGGCCAGGGAGACTGTCCCCGATTCCTTTAGTTACTTAGGAATGGCGGAAAGATACAGTAACTGTGTGGGAACAGTATAAACAGGCACTAAGATAGTTCAGAACATCTCTCGAATACATGTAAGCCCTATGCTCACCCTGGGAGATAGGCTTTGTAATCAGTGGGGAGTCCACTCTTCAGCTCACAAAGACTCAGGGACTTAAAACAAATAAACCCACCAATACTAGGACCCGATATTTAAGCCTGCCTCCATCCGGCTGCAATCCACATCTTTTTGTCCTACACCCAGCCATCCCTATTTAAGCCAGGCACAACTCATGTCCTTCCTGAGACAATACAAGGGCCTTCTCATCTTAGAATTTTTATAACCAGCACTTCTACAGCTTTCTTTTGCTCACCAAATCTCCAAATTCCGTATCAAGGTTCAACTGCTCCCTGAAATATCACCTGATTCCCACCGAACTCAAATAGTAACTCCTCTTAGCTTGAAAAACAGCAGTGCGCCTGCGCCTCTGAAGAACCTACCATGTCATCCTCCCTAACTTGTAATTGTTGGTGTTTGTGTCACGCTGCTTACAGTAGCCTACAGACCCCTTGAGAGGGTCTCTGATGCAGTCACAGCTGCATCATTCCCATTTCCCCCTTTTTTACACAGACACAAAAATAATTCACTGAGAACAGGGTTTCAAATACTTGGTTACAAAAATGCAATAATCAACATTCTGGCATTTCTACAACATTTATTGTATACAACAAGGATCATAAACCCTGCCCTCTCAGAAAGTTATAATCTGGGAGATGATCTAAGATAGTGGCTCTCAACCTTCCTAATGCTGTGACCCTTTTCAATACAGCTCCTCATGTGGTGGTGACCCCCAATCATAAAATTATTTTCATTGCTATTTTATAACTGTAATTTTGCTACTGTTATGAATCCTAGTGCAGATATCTGTTTTCCAATGGTCTTACACAATCCCTATGAAAGAGTTGTCAATCCACAGATTAAGAACAGCTGCTCTAAGACATCTATAGGAGATGAACAAAACCCTAAGAGAATAACAATGAACATAACAGGAATGAAAAACAATGAAAGATTGTTACATTTCAAAGCTGAGACAGATTATGAGAGTAAGCTTTAAATTTCTATATTATTATGGTGTATTGGTGTTTTTCTGCACGTTTGTCTGTGCACCAGGTACATGCTTGGTACTTGTAGAGGCCAGAAGACAGCATAAGATCCCTGGGAACTGGAGTTACAGTCAGCTGTGAGCTGCCATACGGGTGCTTGGAATCAAACCTAGGTCCTTGGCCAGAGCAGCCAGTGTTTAACTGCTGGCCTTCTCCAGCCCCAAGCTTTAGTATTTGTGCTGAGCCTTGAAAGACAAGTACATTTAAGTGTGTAGAGACAAAGAACAGTAGACATGGAAATGTGAGCCGTTGAGGCAAGAGACCTCCGCATGATACAGGAACAACCATTAGTAAAAGGCATGCAGAAAGGAAGAGGGTGTGTGTACAGAAAACATCTGAAGTCATTACAACTACACCCAGTAAGATCCTGAAAACTAATTAGGAAACTTAAACTTCACTTTTTCTATAGGATTATATTCCAAAGTTCCTGAGAGGCTAATAAACGGACTGGGAGGGGGAAGACTGTTAAGGGCCTGAGAAGGAAGGAGGCACAGGGGATAAAAACAGACGAGTAGAAAGGTATTATAGAAGTCACGCTCTGGATGTGAACTACAAAGAAGGTCTGTGGAGAGGGAAGAAGGGATGTTTCTCTGCCAGGAGGAGGCTGCTGCCATAACCAGGGGAGAAGATACCAAAGAACAGCAAACTCAACAGGAAAAACTGAGTCCTGGTCATTCTGAACAGTACCAGTAGGCATTCAGATCACAGTATCACAAGTAAACCACGATGAAGTCTTCTATTTAGAACAAGGAACTTTGTAAAACAAGAGAAAAACATTCAGTCCCGAATAAAAGATTCTCACTAATGATTTAAATGTGACTGGAACCTAAAAGTACAAAATCTAAATGCTATCTATCTACGACCATTCCAAAGCATTCTCAAGTATGATGAACCATTTTAAAACCTGGTGACTCAATGGTAAATACAAAACTGGAAATCTAGAAGACGTAAAGATCCTTGGATTCTTTAAAAATGCTAAATGAATGGATGACTTGTGGTCAATGTCGCAGCAAGAGCCGGCCAAGGCAGACTCCAGGCCTGACTGACAAGGTGCCACAGGTGCTAACTACACCTCTTTATGCATTCCTTCTCTTCCGTAGCAAACAATTCTCCTCAGTTAATGAAGCTGGAATCTGCCTCGACTAACCCTATCATTTCTGGATCTAAAATCTGCAAAACCCTAAAAAATAAATTATTATGAAATCATGTGAGGGAGAACAGCACCTCCAATGACAAATTCATGAGGATTACAGTGATCCTATGCCTTATAGTCTTAATAAAAAAATTAATAATCTAAGCTGAAAAGGAAGAAAAGTACTTCACATATAATTTGGTTGCTAACAAATGTTTGTTATATACACCGAATTAAAATATATGACCAAACATTTGCATTGTGGCTAATTTGCCTAATAAGTATGTTCTAGTTATTAAACGCATTTATCCATTTATTTACTATTAAGTAATGCTGGTAATAACATTATTTTCACCAGACATAATGTCATTATTTCAGCTTAAGTCTTAAAGGGACAAAAAATGAGAAGTCAATTTCCATTATTAGAGTTTTTATATAAAGACAAATTGAAGTGAAATGCACTAGCTTTACCTATTAGCTGAGCATTAACAGACACCAGATGTCTAAAGATAATCTTGTTTGGTTGGTTCTTGATTATCTGAGACAGAATCTTGCTATGTAGCCCAGGCTGGCTGCAAACTTACGCTCTTCCATCTGAGTGCTGGGATCATAGGTGTGCACTACTGCTCTCAGCAAAGGGTAAATGAAGAGAGAGAGAGAGAGAGAAAGAGCCAGTGGGGGGTGGGAGAGAGAAGGGGGAGGGAGGGACTGAGGCTGTCCTTGAACTCATGGCGATCCTCCTACTCCAGCTTCCCAAGTGCTGACCTTATAGACAGCAGCTGCCATGACATCAGCTTCTAGTCTTTTGATTATAGGTTATAGGTGAGTTTTTATCCCTCCTTTAGTATGTATTTATACATTTTTCTTAGCTAATGTTCTATTATAATTATACCAAGAGGTATGATTTTATTAAAAGAGAAAGAAAAAGATGTACTGATGAATTAAAAAGAAAAACAAAAAACTTACCAGGTCTCTGTGAAGCACCCAGTTTGCATGGAGGTAATGGATACCATCGAGAATCTGGTAAAGCAGTGACTTAACCATAGATCTTGGTAACTGCATGGGCTTTTTATTTGCTTTTGATGCACGGTGAAACTTAATAATATGCTAAAAATTAGAAAATAAAACATACTGTAATAATATAGTCTGCTCATGTCTCTAGCAAAGGGGGGAAAACAATAAAAATTGAAATAATTGTTCTGTACTTTACAATTAACTTTTAAATTAATAATATAAAAATTCCTGAATAATAAAGTTGTCCAAAAAATATATTTGGGGATGAATGTGACCATGTTAATGTGGGTCTATAATGATCAAATCTCATGAAAACACTGAGATTTTCACTAAATAGCCTCAAAAGGTAAAAAGAATTGATACTTAAATGCCAGTCTAACAAGAGTATTGGTAATATTCTATATGGATGGGAGGAAGAAAGAATGGCAAATTGTAAATCGTGGCTGTTACATAAACAGTTAGTACTTAGTATAGTTGTATAACATCACTGACAATGGATATATCAGAATTACTTGGAAAATACTCTCCCTTGAGGCACAAAAGAATGTGATATGTTCCTAGAATTTAATATTATATAGGAGAGAACATTAGAAAGAACAGAGAAAAGGAAGAAAAGAAATTGGAGAATTTTAACAACTTGCAGTAGTAATTGTTAGGTCTCAAACCTAAGACAGCCATTTGTCAAACGGCTGACGTATCAATAACCAGACCGCCATTTTCACATCACATGTTAAATGTGGATTATAAAAGCACTGTAATGCAAGGGAGGAAATGCTACAGCCTCCTCTAACTCCCACTCCACGTCTGTACTCAAATCCCAGCAAGGTCCCATAAAAACAGCCAGTGTTCCTAACTGCTGAGCCACAGCATCAGCCCCACACTACTATTAACATGAGCCTTGTAGAAATAAAGGGGGTTATGATAGGGAAGATGCTTTTGTTTTGAGCTAGGTCCTCGGGTAGCCTTGGATAACTTCAAACTCATGTACTCAAGGATGACCATCAACTCCTGATTCTCCTGCTTCCACCTCTCAAGGCCTTGGATTACAGGTGTGCATTACCATGATGAGCAAAATAACATTTAAACATTTTATTTATGCAGTGTGTGTAAGTGTGTGTGTGTGTGTGTGTGTGTGTGTGTGTGTGTGTGTGTGTACATGCACATGTGGAGGTCAGAAGGTAACTCACAGGAACGGGTTCTCTCAGCCCACCATGTGGGTCCTGGGGGAATCAAACTCGGGTCCTTATGTTTGATGGCAGGTACTTTTTACTGACAGAGCCATCTACCCAGCCAAACCATGTGATTTTTACTAAGAAATCACTGGAAGTACTCATCAACAGCTCTGGAATAGCATGGACTTTCAAAGGTCTTTCAAAACCCTATGTATAAGCCTGTCCAAGTTGTTCTTATGAAGATTTTTTTGATTTATGTAGAAGGCACACAATAACATACTGAACTGAATTTATCCATAATTTAACTGTCACATTTTAAAAATTTTTGGTCATTTTAGACACAAAATGTTTACAATGCTCTGGTTCTTTTATGTATTGATAAGTCATTCTAAAAACTATATGCATAGTTTTATTTGGTAGACCCAGTTTTAAATACCAAGATATGGTAAGAGATCAACTTTAACTTAAAAACTACTCACAAGCATATTCTCGGTCAAATTGGAGCCCTGTGTACTTCACAAAAAGGAACCAGTTTTCACTGTGCATATCACCAAGCTGCCATTAACTGCCTGAGCAGAACTAGTCTCTTATTCTAGCAAAACTTCCTCAAGGGAAACTTGCCATTTTAAAATCAACATTTACTGTGGTTGCTCTGAGCTGGAATGGACAGTGAGCTTTCTTTTCTGTGAATTAGTAGTACATATTGATTGCATACATGCCCCTTACCTAGATAAAATAATCCTTTTGACAGAGAGACTTTAAACTTACCCAAAGGTCATGTTCTGCATAGTCAAACAGCAGCCACACCTTCCTGTCGCTGTGCGAAAGGAACACCTTCTGCAATGCGATCACGTTAGGGTGCTTCAGTTCTCTCAAAAGCTGAAGGCAAGAGAAAGACAGAGATCACTACTCATTAGCAAGGAGGAGCTTAGAAGGGAATCTGAACAGGATTTTTTTTTCTATTTGAAACAAGGTCTTACAAGACCCAGGCCACTACCATGCCTAGCTTTCACATGAACTCTTCAAATTTCAGAAGAGCCAGATGAACAGCATGAAGGGGAGATAGCTCTCCAATACCATTCCTGGAGAGAAACTGTCAGCACCTTTCTGAGCCTCCTCTACAACGTGCATATGTGCTCGTGTGTGTTAAACAGGACCTTTTGTTTGTTTGTTTGTTTTTCAAGACAGGGTTTCTCTGTGTAGTTTTGGTGCCTTTCCTGGAACTCTTTCTGTAGACCAGGCTGGCCCTGAACTCACAGAGATCCGCCTGGCTCTACCTCCTGAGTGCTGGGATTACAGGCGTGCGCCACCACCGCCTGGCTAGGACCATTTTAAATGATGCAGTGTAAAATGATAAACAAAATGAATATTGTATCACTACAGAAGTCACTGGGTTTGGGAAGATAGTTCTTGTGAATAAAGTGCTGGTACTCCAAGTACAAGGACCTGAGATTCAATTCCTTGAACCCACATTTTAAAAATGTTTTTTTAAGCCAGCCATGGTAATGGAGTGGAGACAGATGGATGGTGGGGTGGGGGACAGCCTGGGGGGTGGATTCCTCACTGGCCAGCCAGCCTGGCCTACTTACCAAGTTCTAGGTCACTGAGAGGCCTCATCTCAAAATAACAACAAAAACAAAGGACTGAGTAATGACACCTGAGGCTGCTCTCTGGCTTTAACATACACGCACATGCACATACACATGTGTACACACACACACTCAACTCCCCTCCCAAAAAAGGAACTATATTTGGTCCATGTGTATTTTCTTTATTAAAGGACTATCTTCTCGAGAAACACATGTTTATATCCACCCTAGCACAGTATCAGAACTCAATATGTGCTCCACACAAAGAGAAAGAAAACTTAAAATCCCTACACTTATGCACTCCAGCGTCTATGGGACATATCAGGCCTGGTGAGTTGGGTGTGCACCAATAAAGATGGAGGTGATAAGTGCCTGGAGTCTGGATCCAAACGTCTCCTAAAGTCCTATATGCTAATGGCTCAGTTCCCAGCCATGCTGACATAGGAAGAAATAGAATCTTTAGGACATACAACCAGTGGAAGGCAGTAGGACTGTTAAAGTCCTGCCCTGGAAGAAGATGCTGGAATCTCTGGGCCCCGAGTATTCACAGGCCTCTGCTGCCACACGCTCTGGCAATGAGGTGCCATGCCATCACAAGAAGCCATGGCCTGAATCTCTGAAACAATAACCACAATAAACCTTTGCCATAGTAATGTGATCATCTCAAGGATCTGTCACATCGATGGCAAGTTGACTCACACAGCAGAGGTTCTGTACATAAGAACAGCCTTTACAGTGTACAAGCTTCACTCTCCACCCTGACAAGGCAGTGGACAGACCAACCCAGCAAATGACAACTCAGCACCTGCACATCACAGGCAGCAGCTTGATAACAGCCTCCTAACAATGACGTGAACTCAAGGTGAAAGCCTGTAAATATGCCTGCCTCCCGCCACCCCACCAGGGTTTGGAATTAATAAGCACAGAGAAGCACACTTCATGGTTTTTTTTTTTTTTTAAATTGTTTTTTGTTTTGTTTTGTTTTATTTTTTCGAGACAGGGTTTCTCTGTGTAGCTTTGCGCCTTTTCCTGGAACTCGCTTTGGAGACCAGGCTGGCCTCAAACTCACAGAGATCCGCCTGCCTCTGCCTCCTGAGTGCTGGGATTAAAAGCATGCACCACCACCGCCCAGCCACATTTTGTTTTTTAAGATAGGAGCTCACTAGGCATGCTGACATAGTCCTATAATTATAGGCCTACTCAGGAGGTTGATGAAGGAGGATTTAAAGTTCAAGACCCACTTGTGCTACAAAGTGAATTCAAGGCCTGGACAATTTAGTGAGACTCCATCTCAAAACAAAAAGCACAGTTAAGTGTTAAGATGCTTCCCTAGCATGTATGAGACCATGAGTATGTACACACACACACACACACACACACACAAACACCCTAATTGTGTTAGTTAGCCCAGTGTAGCTAGAGTTTTTTATTCCTGCCTGGCCCACAGTCAGCATAAATCTCTCTCACCCGCCAGTCCCATAGCCACTCAGACCCAACCAAGTAAACACACAGAGACTTACATTGCTTATAAACTGTATGGCCGCAGCAGGATTCTAGTTATCTAGTTTTTATATCTTAAATTAATCCATTTCTATTAATCTATAAGTTGCCACATGGCTTGTGGCTTACTGGTATCTTTTACATGTTGCTTGTCATGGCGGCGGCTGGCAGTATCTCTCTGACTCAGCCTTCCACTTCCCAGAATTCTCCTCTCTCCTTGTCCCACCTATACTTCCTGCCTGGCTACTGGCCAATCAGTATTTTATTTATTGTCCAATCAGAGCAACACATTTAACATACAGAACATCCCACAGCAGCCCAGGCTGGCTTTGAACTTCTGATCTTCCTGCTTCAACCTCCCAAGTGCTGGTGTCACTGCTGTGTACCACACAGAATGGAGAGATGGCTCTGCAGTTAAAAAGCACTGGCTACTCAATTCCCAGCACCCACATAGCAGCTCTGAAACTCCAGTTCCAGGGGGATCTGACACCTTCTTCTGGCCCTTGCAGGCACTACATGTATGTGGTACTCAGACATACATGCAGGCAAAACACTCATACACATAAAAAAGCTAAAAAAAATAAAAACTGAAAAACCAAACCAACAAACAAATGTGCACCACAACACTTACATAGTAAGCAGTTTTCATGTCTGTTAATGTGAAGTTCATTAGACTTTTGTTGAGTATTTTTTCCTTTTTGTTATCTGTTTATTGAATCTTTAAAATGTGCAAAATGATTATATACAGAGGTTTTACTCCCACCTAATTCTAATAACAATTCTATGATACGCCCTTATTTGAAGACCAAGGAATGCTAACACTCCTCCCTTGGGTGGGGAGGTAAGAAGAGCACATGTTCTGCTAACTGTCTACCTTCGAGGCTACCAGCAAGGAGCACTGTCTTTTGCTTTAGAGGATGAATCGTCCTATGTTACCAGCCAATGACAGGATCATAATGTTGTCCGCCCCAAGCCCAACCTGTTCTGAAGTTAAATGGAAAGTTGGTCACTGTGAAAGGTACCGCACTGGGACAGGTGTCCGCACATGCGCACGGATGGGCTCCTGAGCCAGTGACGGAGCCCAGTGAAGTGTAGAATGACTTTCAAGCTCAGCTTCCCTGAATCATCTGCACTGGCCTATGTTTGTACTGGGTTAGTTTATTCTATTAACTGTTTACATCTGCCTCCCTATTGACCATGAACGTCTCCAAGGCCAATTTTAATTTACCTCTGTGTCCCTGGGGAATGACAACACCAGGCACACTGAGGAATTTGCAGGGGGGTTTGTTTTGGTGGTCTCATCTACTTTAAGGAACTTAAATAACGCTTATGCAAATTACTTGTGAATGTTTGCCCCTTGCCCACATCTCTCGCCCTAATGCAGTCTCTCTACATGAGTGTCTAATGACTAACACTGAGGTGGTGATCTCCGTTTTCCCTGCCTTCAACTCCATCTGCTCTTCTCAGAAAATAGCAAAGGCAATTACTCGGGGTGGGGGGGGGGGAGCAGGGGAGGGAGCTTACTTTAGTCTCAAATATTACTTCCTAAGAAAGTCTTCCCTGACCTTCCATTGCAATGTTTTGAAGTTATTTATGGCTTGCCATTTTCTATCAATAGCAAAGCTTTTGTTGGTTTTATGTCCCTAGTGCTCGAGACGGCAGCTATGACACAATTAAGACGCAATGACATCTGTCCAATGACTTAGCTCTATGGAGTCTACCTGGTTCTTATTCATGAGAACAGTCAAGGCTTGTAAAACGTTGTTTTCTTTGGACAAACTATCTTCTATCAGAAAGTCTGTTTGAGTGATTTTTTTTTTCAATTCATATGTACTCCACTAGAAAAGTAACACCTGGATGTGCTGTGGACATCAGAAGTCACCATGTATGTCTTCCCCAGTTGTCTCTGCTTTGACTTTTAGGCAAGCGTCTCTCACTGAAAGCTCATCAACTCAGCCAGCAAGCTCCAAAGAGCTGCATGTCTGTCCCTGCTTCCAGCACAAGCCCCCACACCCAGGCTTTTCAGTGGGCACTAGGGCTGCAAACTCAGGGCCTCACACTGCTGCCAACTGTGTCAGTCACCTCACAGCTCTCCAGGGTGTTTTTAAGGCCAGTTTACAAATGAAACCCTAGGTCCTAGATAAACATCACACAGAAAAAATATCACCACTCTGACTTTGCAGCAAGCAACAAAAAGTTACACCTACTCTTATTTACAGACCCCAGCAAACAGAACAGCAAAAACAACCTCAGTGCTCAGTGATAACAAAATTGGCAAGTATGGTATATCCACCTATTACAGCTTCAGATATATACACTAGAGGGTTTTTAAAGTTGTTTTTTTTTTTTTAATTATATGTTTGTGTGTAGGGAGTATGTGCACATGTCTAAGGAGGCGAGAGTCATCAGATCCCCTGAAGCTGGTGTTACAGGCAGCTGTGAGCCACCTGAAGTGGGTGCTGGGGATCCGACTAATGTTCTCTGGAAGAGCAGTGTATGCTCTTAACCACTGAGCTGTATCTTCATCCCCATTACAAGGCTTTCTTTCATGAGACTTATTGCTATAATGTTGTGATATAAACATCTATAAAAATGATTTGTTTATAAAATAAAATATCCAGCAAAGTATTATTGGTACTTATTTAATGGTGTGAGATGACAATCACATTTCTTTTTTTTCAACTAATACTTGTTCCATGTGATCTCATGCAACTACAAATATGCATTAGATCCATTTAAACAGCAGTTAAGTAGACGATGACTTTCCCATGACACACACTGAATGCTAACCTCTGTGCTAGATACTCAGTGTGCTAACCTGACAGCAACACACCCTTGTGAAGAATGTTCAATTGACACAGATTTTATCTGATCCCCCTTCCAGACATGTGAGTAATTATAAAAGGATCGTCATTTCCTTGTCCTAAACACATAAAAAAAAAAAAATCGAAGAGCTCTAAACATTTTCTCTAAAGCACTATTTAAGATATCTACTAACCTCAGGATTCTTTACCAAGCTAAAGATTCCAGCATGCATTTCTATTTTTACCCACACTCTCATGTGGTCTATAACACTCCCCATTTCTATTTTTACCCACAATGACTTCTGTGTTGTCTATAACGCTCCCTTGGGTTCCAGACTGTTCTTTAAAGGGATTCTAAAATCCTTATACTCCAATAACTTACTTTTCCCAAAATAAATCCAATTTTCTATTCTTGTTTGATTTCTTTAAAATAATAATATGACTCACAGGGTTGAATCAAACTTTCTCTTGGGTAAAAACATTGCCAATGACTCTATTTTAGAAAGTACTGAGTAAATCAGTTCTTAAAGCAACATAATAAATGAAGCAATGAATTTTATAGTATAGGAGAAGAGCCCAATTTCACTGGGGAGTGATCTGAAAAACCATCATCAATAATTAGCATTCGAAACTTGACACTTTCACACCTTTGACAGGCCTTTTTGAAGCTTGTATTTCAAAAGCATATTAGGTGCATTATAACCCTCCAGCAGGTGGCACTCATATTATGAAAGGGGTTTAATAAGCACAGTAACCCAACTATGGTTCCAGGTTCCTCTAATATTTCATGTGTGCACACACACAAACACACACACATGCACACTCACATACTTCAGTAGCAATGCTTAGCTACCAGTCATAAACTCCAAAAGGTCAGTGTTCTCCACTGCTACTTGTTACAATACAACACCACACAGAAAGCAAAAAACTACAAATGAGTCCTGATTCACTACAGTATGACACAAAGAAAGTTACTTAACTCTTAGTCTTGTGGAAGATTAAAGTTATCTACTCACACAATAATTTCGTTAAGGAATGAATATAGAGTGATTAAGTATATAACTCAAAGGTTATAAAAAAATCAAACTCTTGACAAATTATAAGTTATGACTCGTAACTACCATTACTTGCAAGAACATTAAGACAAAACAAGAATGCAATGATCTATGTAGAGTGTATAGCACAAGATAAATTCCTGATAAACAGTAGCTGTGATTGTACTTAACTTTAAAAGAAACTAACCATTACAATTCCTGGCTAAGTGTAGCTAGTACCCACTCCTCAAAGAAGCCTGATTTTATACCAAATGGAGACCCTCACAGAAAACCACAAACGGACATTAGACAGAGACTAACAGAACGTGGAGAGTCCCGCCAGATAAAACTACACCACAGCTCATGCATCTGTGGCTCAGGGAACACTACAGAAAAGGTGCAGAAAGATGTAAGAGCCGGAGCACCAGGAAGTCCTCTGTGAACTAGTCTCCCCTAGAAACAGCTGCACAAACAAGTCACAAAGTGGTGTACAACAGGCATTTTAACCTGGAAGGGGGGAATTCCGTGGGGTCCACCTCTAGACAAAGACAGGCAACTACTGATTGCTGGGAGAGGGAGAATTGGCCTGTCCCAGAAATGAGCTCCCTTAATGGTTTTCCAATGAAGAGTGGTCAGCCCTAAAACCATACACACACAAACAACAAAAGTGGACTCATAGAGGTTATATTTACATATACTGGGGCATACACGGGGGTGGTAGGGTGGGGGGGGGTGTTACAATAATAATAATCAAAGAAAAGGAGGCTTCCAATTTGGGAGTGGGCATGGGAGAAGTTGGAAGGAGGGTACCTAGGAGGAGCTGGAGGAGGGGGAAGTGATGTAGTTCTATTGCAATTCTTTAAAAAGCTAACCACTCAAGGCAGTAAGAAATACTCATTAAAAAGAAATAGGTCGTGATAGAAAAATGGCATAGCATTGTCTCATAAAGTGCCTGAAACACTCCTTTAATAGATTATATCACAATAGTGTGGTTATATGAAAGCTATTTATCTTTGTACACGATAAACAACTTGGTTTCTCTTCCTCTCTGACTTCGAGTTCTGCGCATATTAGCTGAGCAAGATCTAAGTCAAGTGAGAGCTAAAATAAGTAAGTTTACATCTCCCTCACTGTGATAGGACAGATGTTTATTTAAGCATAAGTAATGCCAGGTGGTGGTGGCGGCGGCGGCGGCGTTGGTAGTGCATGCCTTTAATCCCAGCACTCGGGAGGCAGAGGCAGGAGGATCTCTGTGAGTTCAAGGCCAGCCTGGGCTACAGAATGAGTTCAAACAACAACAAAAAAGTAAGTTTTCATGCAATATATTACATATGAGAATATTGAAAATATTTGCTACAAATCAACGGTACTGTGAATACAAAGTTAAAATATAAAAAAATAAAATGGATACCAAAAAAAAAAAAAAAAAATGGAGTTTGCCTGGTAAAATCCTCTAATTTTCTGGCACATTTAATTCATCCCTCACCTCCGCTCCCCTCAACCCCACCCCTACCCCCAAACCCCCCAACCCCGCCTTTTTCTAAATCTAAATGGCTAGGTGCCATTTCAAACACTATAGAAAACTGTAATACTATTTACAAATTATACTTAAGGGTTTGGATTAATAACTAACACTGAACTATCAATACAAATGACTAAATGTCTTTTAGATTATTATGTTTCAATAGGAAGTATGATGAACACAGTGAAATCAGACTCAAATAATCATCCATCATTTCAAAGCACTTCACAGACATTTTAACAAAATGAACAAAGAATGAAATAAACACAATCCAGGAAATATCTACTGCACTGTCTCTGTTACACAAAACTACTTTGCCGGGCAGCAGTGGCACATGCCTTTAATCTCAGGACTCTGGAGGCAGAGCCAGGCCGATCTCTGTGAGTTCAAAGCCAGCCTGGTCTACAGAGTGAGTTCCAGGACAGGCACCAAACCTACACAGAGAAACCCTGTCTCAAAAAAAACACCAAACCAAACCAAAACAAAACCCCCACTTCATTCCGAGTCTGTTAATAAGCCTATATATGTATTACAAGAAAACAGAGCGGGGTGAGTTTACACAATGATTAATTCATTCTATTTTATTTATCTTCGCACTGAGCATCTACTATAGTTGATCAACAAATACTAAAAATTATATTCACACTAAGTATGTGAAGTTTATTATTGTGTGGTGCTGAAAATATCCAGTATCTGTTCAAAGCCAGGGCCTTGCAGGTGCCACACAAGCATTCTAACACAAAGCTAGATAATCCAACTTTACTCTTTTAAAAAGAATTAAACTGGCAGATGTGGGACTTTTATGAAAATACACTAAACTATTAGATTTATTATTTTGTCTATTTTTTCCAGAGCTGAGGACCGAACCCAGGGCCCTGTGCTCTACACTGAGCTAAATCCCCAATCCCTAGATTTAAAAGGTTAGAAATGATTAAATTATAATGATGAAAAATCAGACAAGTGTGGTGAGTAGTTTCAATCCTAGCCCTTGGGAGACTGAGGCAGGAAGACACTGTCAGAAAAGGAAAGAGGAAGGGAAGGGGGAGACAGGAGAGGAGAGGAGGGGAGGGGAGAGAAGGGGAGAGGAGGGGAGAGAAGGGGAGAGGAAGGGAGGGGAGAAGAGAGGACAGAAGGGGAGAGGAAAGGAGGAGAGGAGAGGAGAGGAGAGGAGAGAGGAAGGGAGAGGAGAGGGGAGGGGAGGGGAGGGGAGAGAAGGGGAGAGGAAGGGAGAGGAAGAGAGAGGAGAAGGGAGGGGAGGGGAGAGAAGGGGAGGGGAGGGGAGGGGAGGGGAGAAGAGAGGACAGAAGGGGAGAGGAAAGGAGGAGAGGAGAGGAGAGGAGAGGGGAGGGGAGGAGAGGGGAGGGGAGAGGGGAGGGGAGGGGAGAGGGGAGGGGAGGAGAGGAGAGGAGAGGGGAGAGGAGGGGAGAGGGGAGGGGAGGGGAGGGGAGGGGAGAAGAGAGGACAGAAACAAAGAAAAACTCACTGCACTATAATTTTCAATAATTCTGTTGTTAGTTCACTGTTAAAGAAAAATCTAAAATCTCTGTCTCATGTCAGAAGAGCCACCTGGTATGGGACAGAAGAAAAACCAAAATTAAGGGACTATTCTATTGACACTAATAACATAATCCTTTGGTTTTATTTTGACTCTTTAAAACTTTTCTTAAGGTATGCATACTATCTCAAAATTTATAATGTTAGATATATATATCTATATATATCTATATATACTTTCTGTCATGATATTAATGGTCACATAGAGTACTAATTCTATAAAAAGGCCTCATCTAGCTTCCTGTACATGATTTTGGGTTTTATAGTCTCTATCAGGTAAGTAGGAATTAAGTTTGTGTATTCTGGATATACTTAACAAATTGTGGTCCTTTAACCTTCGGAGACCTACTGCATATGACAGCGAACCATGACCATGTTTACCAGCAATCTTTGAAGTCTCCAAAAGGAGGATGGGGCCCTACAACAACAATTCCACCTGGACTGTGGTAATGCTGACAAACACTACCCAAAGATCAGCTTTGGACCACAAACAGCTAAGGACAATTTCAAGGAGGCTAGATGGTCCAGCTTTGTGCATGACTCCAGCCAAGACTTCAGATAAGCCCTGCACTTTCCCATTACACAGAGACTGGCAACTGCTAGCTCTCCCAGGACTTGACTGTTATCTCAATTTCCTCAGGGTCCCTTAGAGATGCCATCGCTCCCCAGACAATGGGAAGCAATCTAGAGGACATGACACCCATATTCCCAAGAGATGGGGTGGGCGGGTTTTGGTCATTTGGTGGGTTATGGATATTTGTCATTGTTTAGGGGGGTTAGTTACAAGTTGTTATTGGTAACTGTCAGGAAACAAGCTGAATAAAGGAATTCAAATGAAGGGGTCTCGTTCTGAAAAGAAAAGGGGGGTACAGAAATAGCGGGATAAAAGGGTAGATTATTGAATCTACTTTCAAACTCTAAAAGCAACGACTAGTCTCAAATATTTTACACCAGTATGGATTTTTGTATATTGATACAAATTTAAGGTTATTTTTGTTAGAACATACTGAACAGACATTTCTACTCTTGTTTAAAGTATTGTACCCATGCAGCTCATTTAAAAATGTAATGTAAATTTCTAGTCCTTGAAAGTTATTATTACAAACTATTTAGTGTAATAAAGAAATGCAGGTTAATAGCCACCTATTATCAAACTTGTAGTCATGTTAGGTATGTTTTCAAGGTCAAGCAGAGATATATTTTAGATAGACAAGTAGTCTTCAAACACTTCAGAGATCTACAGAATGTGGCATTTAAGATGTTTTGATAAGGCTTTTTTATGACAATGAAATATGTTTGCTCCTGGCAGCACCAATCTACTACAGAGAAGATGACAGACATCGAAGAAACTTCATATGAGTTTGCTTTCTTTCTGGTAAAAGTTAGCCACTGGGTAAAAATAAACAAACAAACAACAACAACAAAAACCCTGCTTTGTCTTAACTGCTGACAGTATGCTATCCAAACTGGACAAGTAGGACACAAAAGAAAGTGACTGGTGAACTTTGCCAAGACAAGGTGGGATAGTCCTTCAAAATTCCTGCTTCACAGAAAAGTCTTGTCAGATGTTCTAAGCCTATAGGCCAAAGATGGATGCCAACATTATAGAGGAACCCTGGATGACTGTCCAGGCAGCCAGCTGTTTCTACCATTTCCTAATTTTGCAAATTGTTTGCTCCATAATTCCTCTTTACTCAGGTAATGTTATATCTTTCTCAGGACTCTGATGGAGTTGAAGACTAGATAGTTATAGTTTTCCTTGTTACCAAATTCAGAAAAAAAAAAAAAAGAACTCACAAAAGAGGTGTAAAGTGTGTAAGGTTGAGAAACATAAAAGGGTAGTCTTGGGTTTGCAATACAAGTTTGGATAGAAAGAATTTACAAAAAAGACTTTGGACTCACCAAGATAGGCTAGATAATAGAGTATTTTCTCTGAATTTGCCAAGTGCAAATTACTTGGACATTGTGAATATAACTCTTACCTGATAATTGTTCTTATTGGATATAGTTTTACTATGCTTGAGTTAAAACCTCCCCTTTTTTACTTAGACAAAAAGGGGGAAATGTTGTATGATATTTTGATCACATTCTGACAAAGTTTGCTTTGAAACAGAGGGCAGAACTAACTACTAGGTAACCAAAATTAACCATAAAGGTTTTGGAGGACTGAGGAGAGAGAGAGAGGCAGGAAATAGCAGGGCAGGGCTTAGAGAGGATCTCAGTCCTTTGGGATGGAAGAGTGGAAGAAATAGGTCACTGGTCACATCTCTGATCATTTAAGTTCTTACCCTGATATCTGACTCCCAAGTTTTTATTGATAAAGAATTATTAGATAAATACAACAGTACACATGTACACACTATAAAGCAAGCTTTTCTTTTTAATTCTGAGCTTTGATATTTAATATCTATTCAAAGCTCCTTAGGTATGTGTAGGGGTGTGTGTGTGTGTGTGTGTGTGTGTGTGTGTGTTGACTATTACTGGACTCAGCCAACTGCTACCTTGAAAACCCCATCAGATCTAAGACAACAAAGACCCATGCTGCCTGATTTGTACAGCTTGTAAAAAAAAAAAAAAAAAAAAAAAAAATCAATCCAAAAAATTGTAATACAAGAGACAGAGAAATATAAACAGACATTTCACAAAAGTAAATGTAACTTAAAATAGTAAAAATATTGTGGAATAACATGACTACTTCCATTTAAAATGCAAATTGAGCCAGGCGTGGTGGCGCACGTCTTTAATCCCAGCACTTGGGAGGCAGAGCCAGGTGGATCTCTGTGAGTTCAAGGCCAGCCTGGGCTACCAAGTGAATTCCAGGAAAAGGAAACCCTGTCTCAAAAACAACCTAAATAAATAAATGAATGAATGAATGAATGAATAGCAATAATAATAATAATAATAATAATAATATAATAAAATGCAAATTGAAGCCAAAGCGATGTGTTTTAATCTTTCAGAACAGGGAAATTTTTTAAAGCTTACACTGTCTAAATGATATCAGTGAGGAACTAGTTGAAGAAATGCTACCAAAGCATGACATAAAGCCATTAATACTGAGATAAGACACATGTGTATTGTTGATATGGAAAGATCACTAAGAAAAAATAGTAGCTGCCAAAGTAAAACTAGATATAAAATCTCTCTGGAATTTTTTTTTAAGCTTTATGAAAACTTCAAAAAGGCTTTCGGAAGCCATTTATTTACATTAGCTACAGATTTAAAATTTTCCATGTGATGAGCCAGTGAGTTGGCTCAGGAGGTAAACATAGTGTTTGCTACTAAGCCTGATGAGGGGATTTCAACACATGGGAGCCATGTGGTGGAAGGAGAGGATGTATTCCTAAGGCTGCCCTCAGACCTCCAAACACACAAGCCATAGAACTTTTGAGTCTACATAACACACAACAAACGAGTAAATGTAGAAAGTTAAATAGTTAAATTTTCTATCTTACATTGCTTGGATCTAATCTAGGAACTGTCACGGTGTTTGGAGGTTTATTATACATATATTTCTGAAATGCCACCCAGAATTAACTAAACGAACAAATTAATACCATTTTGGGTTGGTGTCTCACACTCTTCTGCACTTTAAATAGTGATGTGTTGTAGAAATCTATTCTAAGGCACTGGAGTCTGAACTGCAGCCTATGACCCATTAGTGGGCTGTGAAACTGACTTATAGGAGTTGCAATTAACATCTTTTCAATGAGTGACAGGACAGGGAAGAAAGAAAATGCTGGTACTCATCAATGGGTTCTAAGCATGAAGAAATAAAAAGCCAAAAAAAAAAAAAAAATGTGGACAGAGGCTAATAGTCTTAAAAATTGAAAAATATTATATTGCTAGCATCTGAAATAGTGTCCTCAGGAAACAAATCTTGATAATCTAACCAAGAATCTACTTTTTAAAGATGTGTGTCTGTGCAAGTGTGCACCTTTACAGTTGTGATAGGGATGCTGTAAACAAATGTGGGTCCTCTTCAAGAGCAACACACTTGTTAACCACTCTTAACCACTGAGCCATCTCTCCAGTGCCCTAACGACCTATTTAGTTTTATTTTATGGCATTGGTATTTTGCCATGGGTGTCAGGTCTCCTGGAACTGGAGTCCCAGACATGAGCTGCCATGTGGGTGCTGGGACTTGGACTCTGGCCCTCTGGTAGAGCAGTCAGTGTTCTTAACCACTAAGACATCGCTCCAGCACACACCTCCCACAACCTATTTTTAAGACGATTCTTGGTATGGTTGACATGGAAAAAATACTACTTATCAAAATCATAATGAATAAAAATACCATTTCTGAAAATTCAGAGGAAATGTCCAACAGATGATTACATAACATTTAGACAAACGACTTCTAATAAAAGAACCCATATATACACACACATTTGGAATAGCTCCACATTCTAAGTTATATGCATTACTGTCTTTGAGATCTTTTTTTTTTTTTTTAAGCTAAGAATCGAACCCAGGGCCTTACGCTTGCTAGGCAAGCACTCTACCACTGAGCTAAATCCCCAACCCCTGTCTTTGAGATCTTTAAGATTGAAAAGTAGGTTTTAAGTGTTATCTATAAAGAGATCACCAAAATAACAGATTTTTTTTTCAAATACCAAAGTTTCTGAAAATTCTAGAATACTGGCAGAAAACCACAATGTCCAAATATGTATATAAAGGAGATTCAGAATATAGGGGTTTTTTATTATTATTATTATTATTATTATTATTATTATTATTATTATTATTATTATTATATTTTAGAAACACTATTGCTATACTGCCCTGGCTACTCTGAAACTTCTAAATTCAAATTATCTTCTTGCCTTAGCTCCTGTGAACTAAAAGTATGGAATATATTCTAAGTAGTAACAAAGTAGTAGTTAGTGCTAGTTACCAATACCATCCTTTGTCCAATCACATGTCTGACCAAGGCAAGCAACTACAAAATGACTACCTAGGATTGGGAGCATAATTCAGTAAATAAAGTAAAATTTTAAGAATAAATAAAATTAAAGGACCACAAGAATGAAATCAGACTTGTTTCACTAACATGGAAATCACATCATGTATACCGTGTAGTCAGAGCATCACAAGAGGAAGTCCACTTGTCTTTGGTTAGGTCATTATCTCCAACTGTATGTGTCTTTTCCTTACTTTACACTATCTTTTTTCTCTTTTAGCCAATCACCTTTTACTTGATTTTTACTTCCTTCATCCTTTCTATCCCATACATCTGCAATTTAAAAACAATCTCTTGCCTTATGCATATTATTCATACATATCCCTTTGTTTTCATATATACATATGTAACTCAAATTAACTTTTATAAACTGCAAAATCCTCCCATTTTATAAATGTAGTCAGTGTCTCAACAAATCTTTCTTTGAAGTACTCACTCAAAAAGCAAAAGTTGGCTAACGGGTAGGCTGACTATTGGCAACTCTTATTCTCGACGCAGTCAGTGTGTCTGGGAGTGGGCCTGGTGAGAAGAATGGGAAGGAGGGGTGGATAAAAAGAGGGTACCAACATCACCAATAGGATCTCGTCATTGCTTAGAAGACGAGTGATCCAGGACCGTCAAGAAATAAGTAAGCGTGGTAAGCAGGGTTTAGGGATAAGGGAAATCACGAGTGTGAAGTGGGGAGATAGCTGACTCTGGTATAAAACAGAACTGAGGGCTTGTGGTGGCTCCAGTCACATGGGTCTGGAGCTCAGAGGCAGTGCTCAGCTGCAAGAGAGGAACCTGGGACTCACATGGCAGAGAAGAGACACGGAGTGATAGGAAGAGTTAAATAGAGAATTCTTTAGGAAAATAAAGATGAATGCATTTTTCTCTCTCTCTTTTTTTTGGGGGGGGGGGGCTGGGGATCGAACCCAGGGCCTTGTGCTTGCTAGGCAAGCACTCTCTACTGAGCTAAATCCCCAACCCCAACTAATGCATATTTTTAAAAGAGACATTTAAGATAGAGAGGATACAGACTCAATGTCTACAAGAAAAAAAAGTAGACTCCTTCTTCACATAGGAGAGGGTACTTATTTTTTATTAAGAAATTTTTTATTCATTTTACATACCAATCACAGATTCCCCCTCTTTCTCCTCCTGCCCCTCCAAACCACCCCCATTCCCTCCTAAAAGAAGGTAAGGCCTTTCATGGGGAGTCAGCAGAGCCTGGTACATTCAGCTGAGGCAGATCCAAGCCCCCACCCACCCACCTCAAGGCTGTGCGAGGTTTTCCACCACAGGTAGTGGACTCCAAAAAGCCAGCTCATGCACCAGGGATGGATCCTGATCCTACTGTCAGGGGGCCCTTAAGCAGAGCAAGCTACACCAACTGTCTCACTTATGCAGAGGGCCTAGTCCAGTCCTCCACAGGTGTGTGGTGATATTGTGTTCCCCAATATGTCATGCACCCTAATAAATTTATCTGGGTCAGAGAACAGAACAGCCACTAGCCAGAAAATGGTGGCACTCACACCTTTAATCCTAGCATTCCAGAGGCAGAGATCTGCCTGGATCTCTGTGAGTTCAAAGCCACATTGGAAACAGCCAGGCGTAGTAACAAGAGCCTTTAATCCCAGGAAGTGATTGAAGGCATGAGGACCAGGAACTAGAGCTGGTTACACTTTTAGGCTTTTGAGCAGCATAGTTCAGCTGAAAGGCATCCAGTCTGAGAAAACAGGACCAGCGGAGGAATTGGCAAGGTGAGGAAGCTGTGGCTTGTTCTGCTTCTTTGACCTTCCAGCATTCACCCCAATACCTGGCTCCAGGTTTGTTTTTATTAATAAGACTCTTTAAGATTCATGCTCTACAGGTAGGTGTTGGTCTAAATTTCATGAGTTCCCACTAGTTTGATTCAGTTGTCTCTGTAGGTTTCCCCATGATGATCTTGATGCCCCTTGCTCATAGAATCCCTCTTCTTTCTCTTCAACTGGACTCATGGAGCTTGGCCTGGTGGTTGGCTGCTTCCATCAGTTACTGGAGAAAGGCTCTATGATGACAGTTAGGGTATTCACTGATCTGATTACTGGGGTAAGCCAGTTCAGGCACCCAGGAGACGGCACTGTTATGAAATAATAATAAAAGTATCTTTCTCCCAGATTGAGAATAAACAATCTTAAGTGCTAAGAGAAATTTCTATTAGATTATCAAATTCTATTGGTGGTACTTGCAAACCAAAAAGAATAGCTTTCACTACTAGAAATTTAAAATCCACAGACAGATATTATGTCTATTCTTGTTCACTGTCATTTGCTGCAGCAATGGGGCCAGTCGTGTGTGGGAATGTAAGCACTTTTTAAACTACCTGAAGGAGAAACAAAGGCAGAATGCAACAAACTAGGCCGCCTTGGACAGTTGTGATGAAGACCAGCCAACAGGCCTGCCTAGAGGGCAGAGGGCATTCTGTATTGCTCTGCTTTGTTACCACATGAGAGACATCAACTTAAAAATATGGGAACAGGCTGGGCGCTGGTGGCGCACACCTTTAATCCCAGCACTTGGGAGGCAGAGGCAGGCGGATGTCTGTGAGTTCGAGGCCAGCCTGGTCTCTAAAGCGAGTTCCAGGAAAGGCGCAAAAGCTACACAGAGAAACCCTGTCTCAAAAAAAAAAAAAAAAGAGGGGGGGGGACAGAAAAATATATGGGGGAAAATGAACATCTACACAAATATCACATGACCCTTCCCTAATTATTTGCTCACTTTAGCCCACATTAATGTGCAATTGGTTAAAGATTTGGTTTTTAACAGAGTGAATTTTAAAAATCAAGTAGCACAGTACTACTACAGAATGACCTTCTATGCAAATGAGCATGACAATACAGCTGGTAACCACCGCCCCACCCCCATCTTCCTAGCTTCCTCTTCCTTTACTTCTAAACTCACACAAAAAAATCATGTCCCTTCTAGTTGCGGCAAAAAGATACTGTGGAAGATTGGCAGCGAACAGAGAATTAAGAACAAAGCAGGAAGGTGTTCTAACCGAGGGCCACCAACACAATTTCAGTTCTTAAAATGGTGACTTGGTAAGATTACACCTTAAAAACAAAAATGCAAACAACCGCACACAAACACAGTGCAAAGTCCCTTACTCTCTAAAGCCTAATGAATCTAAGCATTTTTTAAGCGTTCATCAAACAGAAGATCGGTACTATGTCAGCAGTTCCTCTCAACCTGAAACCGTCCCTGCCAGTTACAACAACACGGCAGCTCTCTGACCGCATCCCAGCCTTGTCCTGGTGGCTTCCTGTCTGCTGCAGTTCATGCACCTCTTACACAGGATGCTTCTATCAACCCACACACTTTCAAGCTTCAGCTCAAGACTTTCCTCCGAGTCCTTTCCCTTTCCTTGTCCACTTCCATGCTCTCCCAGAGTCCAGGGACAGCGCCGGGGTCAGTACTCCACTGTGTCCACTTCCTTCCATCATACACTTGCAACAGCTAATGGGTTTACTGGCTGGCTTGGCTCTCTGAATAGACTGCTACCTAAGGTCTGGATCTCTTTGAAAGTCATCCTAATACACTCTACAGTCTGGAACTCAACAAGTATCAGGAACTAAAAGCAAAGTGAAATACAAAAGGCATCTGCCAAAAATTTTGGACATTCAAAATTACAACTACCCACCTAAAACAATACTCTAAGGAGACTTCTGTTAGGTTCAAAGTGGGCCCTAAAAAGGGCAGTGCTGTTGACAATATCCTAAATGACAGTCTGGGTTCAGGTCAAGCTAGACTGACTGGGTACACAGGAGGCCTGTTGTCCAATAGACAAAAACCTAAACTCAACATTCCTCAGAAAGCTCATGAAATGGTTTCTGTTGATCAGAACAGCCCTTACTTCCATTATCCACCTCAAATGGGCAACTACTTGGACAAAGGGAATCTAGTTCCTGATTAACACAAGCAGCCCCCATGCTACATCCCAGGCTGTTACAGCCCACACCCCTCCTCCTACCACCAACTGTTCGCATGAAACTGACAGTTTGATCCAGCTTGATTCCCCCAAAGAAAATGACGTTCTACCCAGAGTGGTCCAGTTCAATGGTTTCACTGGGCCCTTCTTAGAACTTCACAGCTTCTCCAGTAAACCAGAGCTACTGAATTTGAACTACAGAAATAAGCAATTAAAAACCAAGACTACTACTGAGCAGGACATCAAAAGTTCAAAGCTGGGGTTGAAGATTTAGCTCAGTGGTAGAGCACTTGCCTAGCAAGCTCAAGGCCCTGGGTTTGATCCTCAGCTCAAAAAAAAAAAAAAAAAAAAAAGTTCAAAGTTAAACTCAGCTACACACAAGTCTGGGAATGGCCTGAGCTGCATGTGACTGTCTCAACAATAAAAAAGGACATTTCCAAATAACAGTAAGTATCTGCCCTTGTATAAAATATGAAAGATGTCTTTCTCATATGTAAATATGATTAAGAATGTAATTCTAGCTGGGCAGTCATGGCGCACACCTTTAATTCCAGCACTCAGGAGGCAGAGGCAGGCAGATCTCTGTGAGTTCAAGGCCAGTCTGGTCTCCAAAGTGAGTTTCAGGAAAGGCGCAAAGCTACACAGAGAAACCCTGTCTCGAAAAACCAAAAAAAAAAAAAAAAGTTAATTCTAAATCTGGGCATGGTGTTACACACTCAATTCCAACACTCTAAAGGCGCACAAAAAATATATGTAATTCAATTAACCAGACAGTATTTGGGTACACATCTCCTAACTTTGTCTCTATTGGCATACACATTTCACAATAATAACAATCACCACAACCATGAAAGAGCTGGCATGTGCTGTATTTTATATAATAACACATAAAATTAAATAAATTATATAATTATATGAACATTGTATATTAGTGTGTTATGTAGTAATTAATGATTAAAAACCATAGTTGTGATATAACTATTATAAGTATAATGTGTTATTATTAAAATTGGTTGTGATACTAAATATTAATTATTTATATTATAAAAATGTGTGAGTATATAGGTAGTATATAATTATATATATATTTTGTATTTCATAAGTAAATGACCTAGATCCTGTGCTAAACCACACAACTACATTATTTCACTGAATCTTGAAAACAACCTAATTAAGATAGAGACTTGGGTTATTTGGGTTTGCCTTTTTTTCTTGTGTATTCACTTTGCAGCACAGAGGTCCTTTTTTGTTTTTAATACAGCTTATACCATGAATTCCAAAAGCATAGATCAATCAGCTCAGGGTCCTTTCCACCGATTCTCATTAAACTTGTTTTTCTCGGGTTGCGAAGGCTGGAATCATTGAATTCAGATACTTTTCTCTTTGGTGCCTCTCTGATCAATTTCCTTCCTGTGTCTTGGGAAGCCATCTTGGCTCTTGGAGCGCTCAAGATATGAAACACACGTTGCCAACAGCGCCCTAGGCACCACAGCAGGTGGGCCCTCCCAGTTCTGCGTGGTGACGTTCATGTAGCATTCCTTAACAACATACTTCCTGACATCCACAGCATCACCATGCTTCTACATTCATGTGTGGGGCCAGTGGAACAATTTCATGGTTTCTAAATGACCTAAAGAACATTCCTCTTTCTCATTGTCTTTGCCATTTTGGTGAACCACAGGAAAAATGATGAATGAATGAATGAATGAATGAATGAATGAATGAATGAATGAATAATACAGCAGTTCCAGCCAAAGGGAAGCACTGGAGGAAGGGTGTCATGGGTGGAAGCCAGGGATAAACTCGGATGATGGAAACTCAGAGGATAGTGAAAAGGCACTATTTTTAAATGTCTCTTTCATAGTGGAAAAACGGCAGCAGCTAAAAGGTAAAGTGCCTCATACAAAGTCACACAGCTAATAACAAAATAAAGGTAAAATAAACCCTGTCTTCCCTTTCCCCTCACTAGACACCCGGTAATGGGATCACCAGAAGCCCCACTTATGCTAGACAAGAAGTCCACCACTGAGCTACAGCCTCAGTTTAAAGTGTTTTGATGCCTTAGTTCCAGATCCTACTTATCAATATACATATACACAAAACATAATACTTTTCAACATTTTCAACCTCTCAAAATTATAACCAGTCCTTCTGACATAATATAGGCTAATCAGCAGTTTTAGTGGCTGTCCCAGTATTCCACTGTCTAGGTAGAAAAGGTGGTTTTAAACAGTCCATCTGTGTTGCTCTGAGTATTACATGTTTAATATCATAGGCATTATAATGAATGCCTTTCTACATTTGTCTAACTCCGTACTATAGAAACATACAGAAGAGGAGGCGCTGTTTTCAAGTAGTATCTAATTACTTAGTTTCTACCTACACTGAGGACTTAGAGCCCTTGGACACTTGAGGCTTCATTGTTGGACAGGAACAGGAGTGTCCCTCACCACGGGGAGTTCCAACAGGCAGTGTTGCTTTAGACCAGGGCTTCTCAACCTTCTAAAGGCTCCAACCCTTTAACACAGCTCGCTCCTCATGTGTGCTGACCCCAACTATATAATTACTTTCATTGCTACCTCATAACTCTGATTTTGTTGCTGCTACGATCATAATGTAAATATCTGTGTTGTCTGATGGTCTTAGGCGACCCCTGTGAAAGGGTCATTTGAACTCCAAAAGGGTCACAGCCCACAGGTTGAGAGCCACTGGTTTAGACTGTGCTAGTTCACGCAGTTCTTGGAGAGGGCAAAGCTTTCCATGTGTTCTAAAGCTGCCCACTCTCCACTGCACCTCCTGCTGACCCTAGCGAGTGTTGGCTCCCCCCTCCCTGCTTTAGTCCCCTGAGGCCAGAAGACAGAGGGGACATCCCTCCTGATATCACTACTCCTGTTGTCTCCAACTCCATCATCCTACCTGCATATATATGTATATCTGTAAGGGTTCATGAAAGGCAGGTTTTCTGACCAACGCTCTAAGGAAGTTCTCCCTTTCGTGTGCTTCTGGCAACATGATGACACTGTCAATACAATTTTTCACTTGAAAGGGTAATACAAAATTTTCACATTCTACCATTTTACTGTTTTAACAAAGAAACCACAAAGATGGTATAAGATGAGCCACCACCTTGGCTGAGGTGGTCAGTGGATAAAGCTTTATCACCCAGAACCGACATTAAGATGGAAGAAAAGAATTGACCCCACAAAACTGCTCTATCGGCACATGCTCACACACAAGCACACAGCACACACACAATAACAATAAAGAAAATAAACTTACTAGGTTAAAGTTCTAAATTTTACCGATAATTGAAATAGTCTTAAGTGCTGGTTGGTGGTGGCCCACACCTTTAATCCCAGCAATTGGGAGGCAGAGGCAGGTGGATCTCTGAGTTTGAGTCCAGCCTGGTCTACAAAGCAAGTTCCAGAACAGCCAGAGCTGTTACACGTGTCGAAAACCAAAACTAGTTTTAAGTAACAACTTGGTGTTACTACTCTCTACCAAGAAATAGGTACCCAGAAAAGCTCTGCCCTGTGAAAAGCAAAGCTTAGAAAGGGAGAAACAGCAAATTTACAGGTTCGTTATGTATAAAGGCAACCAGACATTACCCAGGATCCTCAATATTAGAAATCCAATTTCTTAGGGGTAAAAACAAAGTGGTTTTTCCAATTATCTATGGAAGAAAAATAAGTACCAACTTCGATGTAATTGCAGAATGAAGAAACATTGGCAGGAATTCTAGCCAATCCATAATTCAGGGTTTTTTTTTTTTTGTGGGGGGGGGTGTTGTTTTGAGACAAGATCTCTCTATAGAGCCTTGGCTGTCCTGAAACTCACTATGTAGAGGAGGCTGGCCCAATCCACAACTCTGAATCTAGTTTACAATCATGACAGAAAACTTCCTTTAAGGAGCTATCATACTCTTCAAATTTCTACATGTCAAATGGTGATACAGATACATGGCAGAACCTGACCCAAAACAGTATCCAAGAGAAAACTTCTTACAAGCACACCATCCATTTGTTGTTGATGTATGCCAAGACATCGTTCAATGTCACCGTTTTCCACAGATGACCATGTGTTTGCCATTAAAAGTTTATAATCCAGGAATTAAGCTCCAACATTAATTCTAATTTTGACACTCTAATCCACACCATTTGAGAAGAACACTGTAACCACAGAAAGCATAAATAATACAAAAGCAGTAACTTTTAAACAAGCTAAATTAGTCGAGGCCATCTCAAGCAGTTTATTATGTGAGTCTTTCCATCACACTGGCTAAGTGCCAAAAGTAGCTTACAAGATTTTACAAGAGATCTGCTTGGGCTTGTCAGCAATCAATGCACATGGGAAAGCATGGAGACCCCTGTGCCTGTCACTGACAGACCTGACCCACTGTCCAGGTCAGGAGCCAACCACATTGAAACAACCCTCAGCAGTGGCCCTACGACATCAGTCAAAAGACGGCAAGACTAGATGGAAATAAACCCCTGTCTAGGTCCATCTGAGCCACTGTCTGTAACAAATTACTGCAGACTAGGTGGCCTGCAAACAAATTTATTTCTCACAGTTCTGAAAGCTGGAAATTCCAAGATAAAGGTGCTAGCAGATTCAGTGACTGACAACCTTCCTCTCTCACTGCAACTTCTCATGACCAAAGAAGTGAGGCTCTCACTTCTGAAGGCACTAACTGCACTATTACTATAGGGGTCAAGAGTTCAATGTAAAGATAGCCGTGGAGACACAAATATTCAATATTCATCACTAAAAATCAGAGGGTTCTGAGTTGGGGGATATAGCTCAGTGGTAGAGCATTTGCCTAGCAAGCGCAAGGCCCTGGGTTCGATCCTCAACTCAAAACAAAACAAAACAAAACAAAACAAAACAAAACAAAACAAAACAAAAAATCAGAGGGTTCTGGTCCATGATACTGTAGGCTCCTTCTCCTTGGTGGTTTCAACCACTACACGGATAATGGGAGAGTTGGGGTGGAGAGGCTGTGTGTGTCACAACTAATCTAAGTATTTACAAGTGTTAGTTATCCATAACAAAGCTCTCAAAAGCAAAGAAGCAACACCGTAAATGAACATTTGATAAAGAAAAGACTCAAATTCATACTGGAGGTGCAGCTCAGAAGGAAGATGCCTTGCATGTATGAGACCCTGGGTTCTCTTCCTGGCTCACATAAAATAAGAAATAAATTCAAGTATACAAGATGTGGTTTGTACCCAACAGCTCATGTGCTGGAGTTATAGTCTTTAAAGGGGCAATGATGGAATCTAGTGAGAATTGCTAGGTTAATAGGAGCATGGCAGTGAAGAATTATGATGGTTCCTATGGAGTCCTCAGCACATATGAGAAGCCCAATCCCTTGGTTACTCTCTGGTTTCTAATTGGCAATGTGCTATCTTGCTCCCACCTTCATCTGTACCTTGAAATTAGCCCTCACCTGCGGACAGAACTACAGGGTCACCTGATCTCACATGTTCTGCCTCCAAAACTGTGGTAGTTTAAAAGAAAATGGCCCCCATAGGGAGTGGCACTATTAGGAGTGTGGCTTTGTGGGAGTGGGTGTGGCCTTGTAGGAGGAAGTATGTCACTATGGGATGGGCTCTGAGGTCTCCTTTGCTCAAGCTATGCTCAGTGTGCAGACAGTTCACTTCCTGTCACCTGCAGATCAAGATGCAGGGCTCTCAGCTCCTTCTCCAACACCATATCTGCCTGCATGCCACCATGTCCTGCCATGATGATAATGAACTAAACCTCTGAACTGTGAGCCGCCACCCCAATTAAATGTTTTCCTTCATAAGAGTTGCTGTGGTCATAGTGTGTCTTCAAAGCAATAGAAACTCTAAGACCCAAATAAATCCCTTTATAAAGCTAACCAACCCCAGGTAGTTTGTTACTGTAATGAAAAATGAACTAACACAGAGGACCACCTATAAGTTCAAACATTTTATCAAACTTCAATTTTAAAATCATGACAATCTCTTCCATGACAGAATATGCCATTTGGGAAAGCTGTATTTTTCTTAGGCTATGATCACTTGTATTTGGCTTAGAAGAACTATTTTCTTACTTCCTTAAAGCAGGGTTGATAATTTACAGTGACAGCAATAAAGGGTGGAATTTTAATTGAAAAGCTGGTGAGTTTTTAGGTGGCTGTTCCTCAGGAAACTTGGTGACATGTCGGTAGCTTCTAGTTCCTGCTTTATTTGTTGTTTTGTTTTGGGGTTCGAGGACTTTCAATGCTTCAACTCTCAACAAGTGCATGAACAGAGCATGGATCCAGCTCACACGAGAGCTTGTTTGCTTATGTGAACTCTGTCAAGCACTAGAATATTCCCTTTCATTGTTAAAAGGATTAACAAAGTTCAGCAACAGTACATCTGCTACAAATGGTAATCATTTACTCTACAAATGAGGAGCCACAGACAATAAACACTCTTTGAAAACTGGTTTTGAAAAGAACAATCAAAATGGAATAACAAGAATGCAACCTGAGTACATAAGACCTTACCAAACTGCAGCACAGACCCAGGGCCACAGAGATAGCCTCTTTAGCAATCCTAGTCACAAACATTTCAGGTTGCTTCTTTTATGTGATTAACCACTCTGACCAAAGCAATGTGACTTCCAGGTCACAGTCTGAGGGAAGTTGAGGAAGGAGCTCAAGCAGAAACTATAGGGAAAATCATAGAGAAATACAGCTCACCGGCTTGCCACCAGGCTCACACGCCACCACCTTTATTACACAGCATAGGCCCACCTACCTGTGATGGGTACCTCCCACAGCCGGCCAGCCTCTCCTAGATTAATCAGCAACCAGAAAACATCCCACAGACATCCATCCCTACAGGTCAATCTGATAGACACAATTCTTCAACTGAGGTTCCTCCTACCCAGGTGTGTCGAGTTAACAACCAAGATTAGCAATCACGAGTTGTCTCTTCACAACTTGACACACAATACGCCGCCACTGTTAAACTACAGCACCAAGCTTCCCTCCCCACTCCAGCATCTGGAACCAGAAGGGGAAGAAGCACCGCACATCAACAAGCACCTAATGTGAAAGGGAAAAGGGCACAAGTGACCATGTGAGGAGCACCAGTGTGTCTACTGCAGAGTTCTGTCTCCAAGGTAAGATTCTGCAGCTAAGAGTAACCTAATTGTGTCTGCAGTCTGAGATTAATCCAGTGGCTATATTTAGGACAAGCTGGCAGAGAGGCAAGCGGAACAGAACATTATTGCTAAAAGTTAGGCAAAAAAAGATACTAAGGATTTAAACCGAGGCAGTCAAGGCAAAAGTGAGCCAACCAGGCTTGACAGCGCCTACCTGTAATGGCGGCACTCAGGAAGCTGAGACAGGAATATTCATACAAATCAGGGACACCCTGGGCTACAGTGAGAGTTGGAGGCAAGCCTGGCTACATACTGAGATCTTCAAGTAAGAATGAAGCTGAAGTTGAGAAGCATTTTGAACTAAAATTGAGACATGGGAACTAAGGACAAGCCTTACCATGAAAGAGTTCCTCTAAACTGACCACCAAAGCATGCAGTGCATAAGGTCCTTGTTTCTGCCTAAGGTAAATGTTCCGAACCAACACCGAGAAAAAATAAAACACGCACTATCATTCAGAATGCTGTCACACGGGTGTGGGGCTCATACCAGCTTCATCAGGATCCTGTAAATAGAGTGAAGAAGGCCAAGGAGAAAGGCTCTTCCACTGATCTCTACTAGGTAAGGTCCATTGGGACAGAATTCTTTCTCTGTTTTTCTCTGGTATATATAGAGTATGTGGAATTTGCTAAATGAACCAATATCTAAAGGATATTAAAAACTAACTTCCTAAAATCTAATTTATGCTAGTTTCAAAGGATCTCTTTGAATCTGTTGCTTTAAAAATTCACACAGTAACAAGGAAAAAGACCCAAACTAGAAAATATGGAAGTTTGCTTTTGAAATACTGAAAACATCAAAAGTCTGAGTTAACAAAACAGTCAGTCAAATTGAGAGAACTAAATGAAACAGAGAAAATAGCAGATTAATGTCATTAATATTTCTTAGAAAAAGAATCAAATATTGAGATGAACGAGTATTGCTAAAGGCAGACTGTGAGGAGCAGCCTCACCTGTAAAGCACCCTGTGTGCATTAGGAGACCTTCCCTCCCTGATCAACCTAGCCTTCTCACCCAAAACCCCAGGCAGCCTAAGGGAGCTGCTGCAAAGCCTCTCAAGGCACCACTCGGGCACCACCACAGTCCCCAGCATGTCTGAGCACAGCAACGAGCACCTTCAACAGGAGTCCATTACTAAAACTCCAGTGCTGTAGCAGTTCAGTGTGGCTGTGTAAGTAAATCTTTTTTTTTCATTCTTAAAAAAATAAACTTTTACATAAGAATAACCACACAGCTGGGCAGTGGTGGCACACACCTTTAATCCCAGCTCTCATCCCAGCACTCAGCAGAGGCAGGTGGAGCTCAAGGGCAGCTTGGTCTGCAGAGCAAGTTCCAGAACAGCCAGGGATACTCAGAGAAACTGTGTCTCAAAAAACCAAAAAGAAGGGGAAAGGAGAGGAGGGAGGAGAGGCAGAGGGAGGAGGAGGAGACACTATAAGCTAACTGTAAAATTAATGTAAAAATCTTTCACTGATTTTTGCTTAATCTAACAGTCCTTTCCTTTATCTCTTGAGAGATAAAGACTAAAATCCTAAACAACTACATTCTGTTGGCCTGGTTTTATAAATAAACTCAGAAAACACTTCTCTTTCTCCATCTAACTTGTAAAAAGACGCAGTGTTTGCCAAAAGAAACTGGTAGGGTATTGCTATGGGAACCATTTCGGTATCATTTTAAAAACCAGTAGCTTCACAGAACGTTAGTAACTCCATCTGACTGGGAAAAAGATAATCCTAGTATTTCACATTGCAGCCAAGATAATCATGTCAGAATTGCTTCACATAGTCTTTCTTTACTTGGGAAACAAAGTATTAAGAGATATTTTCTAAGATAATAGGAGAATATTAGCAAAATAAATTAATGCCAGTTGTCTGGAATAATAGACAGATATCATCAGATGTTCTACTCAGAGACAAAGACTGAAGCACCATGGCTTCCAGTCAAAAGACACCTCTGTATCCAAGGCTCAAGTCAACACAGACCCAAAGCAAAGGGGAGAGGGATTAATTAAATAATAACTAATAGCAGGAAAGGTCTGAAAATGTCCCAGACCTAATTTAAATACCCTGGGGGAGGGAAGGGGTGTCCAAGTCAGTATGCTCGTTAGTTTTATATCAACTTGACACAAGACAGTCATTTGGAAAAAGGGAACCTCAACTGAAAAAATGTCCCCACCAAACTGGCTGTGGGCAAGCCCAGTGTTTCATTTTCTTGACTGGTGACTGATATGGAAGGGCCCAGCTCACTGAGGGCACTGTCACCCCTGGGTGCTGTGGGATGTTCTATATGTCAAATGTGTTGCTCTGATTGGTTAAAATAAATAAAGTGCTGATTGGCCAGTAGCCAGGCAGGCAGGATAGGGTAGGCAGGACAAGGAAGAGGAGAATGCGGAGGAGAGGATGGCAGAAGAGAGAGACACTGCCAGCCACCGCCATGAGAAGCAATATGTAAAGACACCGGTAAGCCACAAGCTACATGGCAAAGTATAGACTAACAGAAATGGGTTAATTTAAGATAGAAGAAGTAGATAACAAGAAGCCTGCCACAGCCATACAGTTTGTAAACAATGTAAGTTTCTGTGTGTTTACTTGGTTGGTTCTGAGCGACTATGGGCCTGGCGAGTGAGAGAGATTTGTCCTGACTGTGGGCCAGGCAGGAAAACTCTAACTACACCTGGGTACCATAAGAAAGCAAATCCGTTAAGCAGTTCTCCTTCATGGCCTCTACATCAGCTCCTGCCTCCAGATCCCTGCCCTGACTGAGATGGAAGTGTAAACAAAATAAACCCCTTTCTTCCCAAGTTTTTTCTTGTTACGGTTTTTGTTTTTCCAGACATGGTTTCTCTGTAGCCCTGGCTGTCCTGGAACTCACTCTCTAGATCAGGCTGGCCTCGAACTCACTGAGATCCACCTGCCTCTGCCTCTGCCTCTGCCTCTGCCTCTGCCTCTGCCTCCCAAGTGCTGGGATTAAAGGTGTGTGCCACCCCTCCCTCCTCATGCTTGATCACGGCAATAGAAACCCTAAGACAGACAGCATAGTGGAAATTTTTTAAAATGTTTTGAACTACTGGCTTAAATTTATATTTATCTAAATTAGGAAGAACATGTATTTTTGTCTATAGCAAACAAATCTATAATCCCATGAGAAAGAAAGACTACTTCTGAAATAAACTTTGCCCACAAAGAGTAAACTATTCAGAATCCAGAATGAGACTGAGACTTGGAGGAAAAAAGCCCCCCCCCCTTGCAGTAATTTTGCTATTGCTCAAAGAATATTACTACAAGGTTCTTAAGAGCTGCGTGCTATATATAGAAGCGCTTTCTTTTAAAAAAAAAATATAAAGGAAAAAATATGAGAACAAGTAAGTGCATAAGAAACAACAGAAAAATAACTGAAATTTAAGAGTCAAGTACAGGATCAAACTATTTGTAGCTTACTAATAAGCTTTCACAGATGCTTAAATTCAATTTAAGAATTGGGTAAAACTTGCATTGTTTTCACAATCTGCTGCTGAACTATGATATTCACAAATTAATATTAAGTATAACGTAAATTAGTTTATCATAGCAGTTACAAACAGTGACTCAATACACATACACACGCATACGCGCACACACATACACACACAATATTTTTTAAAAGGTTCTAAATCCAGAGGTAAAAAGTAACAGACCTATATCACTACTAAATACACTGTTTTAGTCAGTGATACAGTGTAATTTACAATTGACTAGTGCTATATAACAGTTCCAGTACTTTCTTCCATTGAAAACACTTAATATTGCTATTGATGTGGTATGTTAAAAAATCCCTATTGTTTAATATTTTCCTGATTATTCATGATGGAATATTTTTCTTATTGGGAATTAATACTTCTACTTTTTGAAAGCTCCTATTTCTTTTTTACTGGAAATAGATTTTGTTTGTTTGTTTGTTTTACAGGGCAGTGGTGGCGCAAACCTTTAATCCCAACACTCAGGAGGCAGAGGCAGGCGGATCTCTGAAGTTGAGGTCATCCTAGGATACAGAGTGAGTTCCAGGACAGTCAGGGCTACAGAGAAACCCTGTCTTGAAAAACCCAAAATAAAAAAAAAATTTAAAAAAATAAATTTTTTTCATGCAATATATTCAGATTGTGGCATACCCTCCCCTAACTCCTCCCACAAAGAGGCAAAGAAAAAGTGTAAGACACACAAATAAGAGCAGAGGCACACATTTATACACACAGAAATCTAAAAACACAAAATCAGAAACCACAGTCTATAAACAAAACACCTGTAGAGTAAGAAAAAATGCCCAGACAAATCATTATGAGACAAAAAAAAAAAAAACAAAACAAACCACCTTAAAAATACCACGGAGTTCACTGTATAGGCCTGGCCTTAAGAGTGGAGTGAGACTCCACTGAAGAAAATTAGTTTCCCTTTGTGAGGGTCTACCAACAAGAGACAGTCCGCAGGTTAGGGATGGGCAGTTGTGTCCACTTCCACTCACAGCACTGGAAACCCATCAGGCCCAGACTTGCGCAGGCCTGTGCAGGTTTCCACAGTCTTCATGAGTTCCTAAGTACTTTGGTCATTCTGTCTTTAAAAGGCCCTGTTTATCTGGTGTCCTCCATCCTCTCCAGTTCTTACCTTTCTGCCTCCTCCTCCAGACTTCCCTCAAGCGTGAGGGGAGGGAATCGATGGAGACATCCCATGCAGTACCGAGTGCTCCAAGGTCTCCCTCTGCACACTGTCTCTATGGTCCCTGTATTTTCCCCATCTATAAAGGAGACAGCCTCTGATGATGTCTGAGCAAGGCACTGATTTATAAATACAGCAGACTGTCATTCCACATCATTTTGTTGCTGTTTCTTTAACAGAACAGTAGGACTTGCTTTTCCCCTAGGTCCCTGGCCACCGAGTCTCAGGTTCTTCACCATCTGAGCAGTGTTACGGACGGTTACATCTTGTGGATCAGGCCCCACATGCCTCACATCCCTACTGCACTAGCACATCTTGCCAGCAGGTCACTGCTATAGACAGAAGATTTGTAGCTGGGTTGGAGTTTGCCTTTCTACTTTGGCAGTGGCAAGAGTATCTGCCCGTAACATGAACACAGGTCTGCTCAGTATGGGTGAAGGTTCTAAGTAGACACAAGCTCAGCTTCTCCGTGTTCAGTGAGTTGTGCAGGTGTCCGTTAGCCTACTTCCTCCACTGCATTAAAAAGATCTACCTTTGCCTGGCGGCAGTGGAATCCCAGCACTCAGGAGGCAGAGCTAGGCGGACCTCTGTGAGTTCGAGGCCAGCCTAGGAGGCTACAGAGTGAGTTCCAGGAAAGGCGCAAAGCTACACAGAGAAACCTTGTCTCAAAAAAACCAAAAACAAACCAACCAAACAAACAAACAAACAACCTTTCCAGACCAGCAGGATGGCTCAGCAAGTAGAAGGACCTGCTGCCTGAGGACCTAAGCTTAATTCCTGGGGTTCATGTGGAAGAAGGAAAGACCCACCTCCCAAAACTTGTCTTGTGACCGTCACATGTGCACCATGACATGCTTATATGCATGCATGTGCGCACACAGAGATAAATAAGCATTTTAAATTTAAAGAGTAAACCTACCCTTAGCCAGAGTCCACCGGTTGGGAAGCTGAAGAAGCAGGATCAAGAATTGAAGGCCAGCCTGGGCTGCAAAGCTTGAGCCAGTCTCAAAACCAAACAAATGACAACACCCTCCAAAAAAAACCTTTCCAGAAAAATGTCAAATGTGTTCACTCACAATTCTTGAGAAATTATCATTCCTTCAGAAAATCCTTTACAAAAAGACAAGAAAAATTACAACAGTAGCTTATACCAAATCAAAAATACACATCTCATGTACATAAACTTCAAGAAGCCTAACACGCCGGGCAGTGGTGGTGCACACCTTTAATCCCAGCACTCGGGAGGCAGAGCCAGGCGGATCTCTGTGAGTTCGAGGCCAGCCTGGTCTACAGAGCAAGTTCCAGGACAGCCACCAAAACTACACAGAGAAACCCTGTCTCAAAAAACCAAATTAAAAAAAAAAGGAGGAGGAGGAGGAGGAGGAGGGAGGAGCAGCAGCAGCAGCAGCAGCAGCAGAAGTATAACACAAGTGATGTGACTATAGAGCACCTTTAAATTATTCCTACTGGCGTAACTACAATTTATATGTTAATAAATGGTAGCACTGCCTAATGTATATTTATAGACTGAAGTGTCATACACTGTGGTTGTTTCTATGTGGAGCTGCTGTAGTTTGAGAACACACACTGTGTGGTTGTGGTTGTTTCTATGTGGACCTGCTGTAGTTTGAGAACACACACTGTGTGGTTGTGGTTGTTTCTATGTGGACCTGCTGTGCTGTTGAGAACATGTACTACAAGTTAAAGTAAACTGTAATAAAACCAATGGAACCTTTCCCATCAGAGGGTTGTACTTTGAAAATGCATATATTATCATTCTCTTAAATCATTTGCAGAATACACCATATGCAAAACTTTTCAGAGATCAGTCATTGAATATAGAAAATTTTAAATGACACTAAAATCTTAGGACACAAACTTAAAGTGCTCTAGCGACTGGAAGGAAGTAATTTTCACTACATATTTTTAAATGTTTATTTTAATTATTACCAACTTAACCTGTCCAAACACCAGAAGCCTATTTTCAGCATGCTCTCTTTTGTTCATGCTGAGACAACAGCACGTTGAGATGGGGTGTGCATGTGCGCGCGCGCACGCGCGTGTGTGTGTGTGTGTGTGTGTGTGTGTGCGCGTGTGTGCGTGCGTGTATGTGTGTGTGAAGAAACTGATATATCTACACTTTTAGGGTCTTCAATTACTGTGCTTATTATTAGACAACAAAATACAAAAAAGTCAAAGTAAATAATACCAAAAAAGAACAGCAGACCAAACAAATCTGACCATCCCTCTGGATGCTCCTTCTCAGTATGTTGAGAACAAAAGGTTCTTTAAGATCTCCAGAAAGATAACAAAATAGGCAGCACTCAACATAAATTAACAAAGACATAAAATGCAAAAACTGACCAGGACAAACAAGAATGCCATAGAGTATTAAAATATTTTTAATTGATTACATGACAGGATCATTACACTGAAAAATCTTAACTTCTAAGAATCCTGAGCTGGGTGTGCAATTCAGAGGCTGACCACCAACTTATCATGTGTTGCATGCAGCCCTGAGTTTAACGTCCAACACAAAGAAAAACAGATTCAGTGTGGGGTGGGGTAATTTTTAAAAGCTGAACAAGAAAACACTCAAATGAACCCTGTGCTGGCCACATCTCAAGACTGAAACCACAGGTAAATATGAGCTTATGTGTCTGTTCTTTTACTATAAGAAATATAAAATGGCTTGGCAGACTTACCAGAAAGGCAGATCACCCACCACCCCCTCAAAAAAATATGTATCACAAAAATCTACAAGCTGTCAATTTCCAATTAATTAAAACATTCTTCTTCTAAGAAAAACAAGAGAGTCAATCTTCTCGATGACCAGACCTGCTCAGTATGCCAAGAAGCTTATAAAACTGAAATTTATGCTTCGTGCTTTCGAAATGCAGCCTAATTCCTGTGGGCAACTGCTAAAACCCAGTCTCCTCCGGACTCTGCACTGTTCTACCCCGGCTTTCTGTAAGCATCTTTATCACGAGAAGTGTAAGTGAGACTGTCTTTAGACTAGAGGGATTCCTGCCCCTCAGCCACACTAAATGTCCTGCTGTCCTGTGCACTCGGGTGTCACCACCCAACTGTGGGCTCTCCCTGCTCAGGCTGCCTTATCCACTGGTGTGCCTCCACCCCCCTTACACGTGACACCCGCCAGCTGCCTCAAGTCCCCTATCCACTCCCATCTTCTTTTTCTTATCATCCACGCTGGCTCCAAGTCACACTGCTTGGGTACGACGGTTTCCAGTTCTTCTTCTTGGCTGCCATCTAAGCCCAGCATTTGTCTAATTTTTCCCAGCCACTATTCTAGTCTTTACACCCCAAGCTTCTCAAAGAGCCTGCCTAACACCATCACTAAATATGACAAGATAAGATGTGCCCTAGTGCTTTAAGACTTCAATTCAGGTCCAACATTTGGAAGGCTAAGGAAGAAAGATGAAAATGTAAAGCCAAGCTCAGCTATCGAGTGAGACCTTGTCTCAAAAACAGAAGTACAGGACTTTACTCCATTTCCTACTACAGCTGGAGCTGAATGGCAGAGTATGTTCAACACAGGCAAGGCACTTCGTTGTGTGATTGTTTGTGTTCTGACGAATAAAGCTTGCCTGAAGATCAGAGGACAGAACAGCCACTAGTTAACCACAGAGGCCAGGCAGGGGGGCACACACCTTTAACCCCAGCATTTCAGAGGAGGAAGCAGGAAGAGCAGGAGTTCAAGGCCACCCTTGGCTACACAAGACTGAACCATCTTAAAAGAGAAAGAGAGCACAGCTGTGGTGGTGTGCGCCTTTAATCCCAGCACTAGGGAGGTGGAGAGGACAGCTGTGGTGGTGTGCGCCTTCAATCCCAGCACTAGGGAGGTGGACAGGACAGCTGTGGTGGTGTGCGCCTTTAATCCCAGCACTAGGGAGGTGGAGAGGACAGCTGTGGTGGTGTGCGCCTTTAATCCCAGCACTAGGGAGGTGGAGAGGACAGCTGTGGTGGTGCGCACCTTCAATCCCAGCACTAGGGAGGTGGAGAGGACAGCTGTGGTGGTGCGCCTTCAATCCCAGCACTAGGGAGGTGGAGACAGGAACATAAGGTGGGGTGGAGATGGGATCTCGGGGCCCCCCCATTCGGTCTGAGGATTCATAGAGGTAAGAAGTCTCTAGTGGCTGCTGCTCTGCTTCTCTGATCTTTCAGCTTTCACCCTGGATATCTGACTTGGGGTTTTTATTGTTAAGACTAATTAGGAGCGCACTTCAACACTGAGTCCAACCAAGCACCAAGATCACTAAACAAGCACTTAAAACTAGAACGTGCTTTCCTGTAGCACCAGTGATAAGCCGACAAGAGCTCTAACCCTAGACAGCCTAACCTCGTCAGTCACCTGAGTAACTAAGTTTTGGTAGAATAGGGTAGTGGCCCCAGGACCATTTATTTCAACATTTTCTGAGGAAAGGGGTATTTCATGTTTCAAAAACTCAAAAGACTTTTATATGCATACAAATTTTGCTGTACAAAGTGTCACAAAAAGCAGTACCCAGTAGTATCAACTGGTACAGCTGGAGGAGACAAGCATATTTCCCATTGTAATATACCCTCAAAATAATTCAGCATTCAAAGACGATAACAAGTGCTGAAATTCTGGAAGGAGTATTTATGTGGTGGGCATGGTGGTAAACATCTATAATCCAGCACTCGAGAAGCAAAAGCAGGCAGACTGCCTCAAGTTCAAGGCCAATCCAGTGGCAAGTTCCAGGCATGCTACATAGCTAGAACCTACCTATTTAAACAGAGACAGACAGACAGACAGACAGACAGACAAAGTATTTAGCAGACTTCTGTTAAAGACACCCACAATGTATCTTCCCCACAATCCTAGCAAATTCAACTTCTGAGAAACGAGAGTACACTGCTTTCAGCCCCTGCCCCTTCATTTCCCTCCATGATGGACTATACCTTGAATTGTGACCTAAAAATAAACTCTTTATAACATAAAAATAAAGCTTATCACAAAAAGAAAAAAAAAAAAGCCTGAGCATAGTAATGCACTTTTAATCTCAGCACTAAGGAGGCAGAGGCACATAGATCTGTAAGCCTTGGTCTATATGAGTTCCAGGCCAGTCAAGGCTACACAGAGACCGTGTCTCAAAAGAAAAAAAAATCCTCATCTCTACAGCTACCTAAAAATGGAAAAAGTAGGTCCCAGCACCACTATCAGCTTGTTCAAGACATGCAGGAAGCATGGTGGAGTCTACACAAACCCCAAATCTATTTGAATCCAAAAATTGGAGTTCTTTCTCACCTTACAATAAAAGGCAAGGAATATATCTTTAATATTGTGTGGGGTTCCCGCCCCCATTTTAATGTCATATTTTGAGAGACAAGAAGCTGGCAAGTAAAGGCAATCAATCGCCTCCAATCCTGACGATCTGAGTTCAGTCCCTGAACCTACAGAGGGTAGAACAAACTGACACATACAGGTTGCCCTCTGACCTCCATTCATGCATGCCTGCAAGTGTGTACACACAAACAAGCCTCTGTGATCCCTGCACTCCACTTCCGTGATGAAATGGGAGGTGGACGTGGGAGTCCACCAGGGGCCCGCCAGTCTGGAGAGGGCATGCAGCAAGGAGCAATAAGGGACTCGACGTCAACAAAGTGGAAGGCAAGAACCAACTCCTGAAAGTAGTTGTCTGGCCACCATATGTGCATGTGGGTGCCTACCTGTGCACACACTCTCCAAATGCTCATCTTGTGTAGGTTAACTGCATTAAAGTTGACCAATTAGGGGCTGGGGGATGGATCAGTCAGTGAAGTGCCTCTGTGCCAGAGGAGGACCTACCGTCAGCTTATACAACAGCCAAGCAGGCAGCGTGCGCCTGTACTCCTGTATTCCTTGTGCTAGAGAGACAGAGATGGGGGATCCCTGGGACTTGCTGCTAGCCAGTCTAGCCATACTGGCAAACTCCAGATTAAAAAGAAACTGCACCTCAAAAAAATAAGATGCCAGAAGATGAAGTGGAGGGAACAGATAAGGGAGGAGCTGGGGCTGTGTTCATATGTTCAAAACACACTATGAATTCCCAAAGAATTAATAAAATGTTATTTAAAAAACAAAACAACAACAACAAAAAAAAACCCAGGTGGAAACAACTAGGAAAGATATTTGATGGCTACCACTGGCCTCTGCATGCACACGTACACATAAGCACTTGCATACAGGCATGCACAGATACAAATATATACACACAAACACACACAGAAACACAATAAATTTTATATTCTAGTATCTTAATAAATTTTGTTTGTTTGTTTGAGACAAGATCTCACTATGGCATGTAGTTTTTTCTGGCCTAGAACTCCCAATGTAGACCAAGCTGGCTTCAAACTCAGAGATCCCAGGCAGTGGTGGTGCACACCTAAGATAACAGCACTTGGGAGGCAGAGGCAGGCAGATCTCTGAGTTCGAGGCCAGCCTGGTCTACACAGTGAGTTCTAGGACAGGCACTAAAACTACACAGAGAAACCCTGTCTCGAAAAACCCAGGAAAAAGAAAAAGAAGAAAGCATCCAAAGCAGAGATTTTGTTCCAAGTAAATCACATAAAATTCTTTAGCTCTACTCTAAAAGCCATGTCAAATTTTTTATGAAAAATTATCATAGAACATCCTGTTAAAAAATATCTTCTAAAAAAGCTGTCTGCTTTTAGAGGCTTTCCACAGAAATCTTATCCTTTCACAGGAAGGGTAAAATCCTGGGTTATATATCTAGTTCCACTAATCTATACTTTCACAAAGTTGGACACAGATTGAGGGAAATCTAGACTCACTGAAACATAAAATGATACAATAAAATAATTCCAATAAGATACTTCTCTACTTTTTTAAACGTGATTAACTTGGCATATGGGGGGCTGTGTTTAAGGCAGGGTCTCACTATGCAGTCCTGTCTGGTCTGGAACTCGGTGTTTAGATAGCTCTTGAACTCTGTAGATCTGCCTGTCTCTGACTCTGGAGTGTGCACCACCATGCCCCGCGTTCATAGGCATATGTTTCCTGGGTTCTCGGACCATTCCGAACCACTAGGGAGCACAGGCAGCAGGTGACAGAGCAGCTAAGGCCAGTATCACCTCCTACCTTGAAGGAAGAACAGCTAGTGCAGGGAGACAAAGACTCACAGTGGACATGCTTCATGCATGTCGAATGATCATATTAACTACCAGCTATCTACTACTAAACACTTAAAGTTATTAATTCCTAAATGACAAAAGCCTTTGACAAATACTCACACTCCATCACAACTTACTTTCCACTGACATCAATTCCCAGTTCTCCTACATGAGGTGCTCCAGAAACTCACGGAATTGCGGTTTTATTTTTAATACTGTAAAGAATATTACACAATCTGGATAGGTTATTGTTGCTATGGAAACTATAAGATTTTTGCAATAAGTTAAAATTAACACATCACATTAATGGTTTTTGAATTTCATATCCAGGCTGTCAAAGGAATTTGAAAGCTCAAGAACAGACTAAATCATAGGCCCTACCCTGAATTATATGGATAAAAACAAGGAATAAACCTAGTAATTATTTCACTTAAAAAGTTTAATATAACTTTTATATGCTAAATTAATAAGACCCTTAAAAACCTTTAATTTGTGGTGGCACACGCCTTTAATCCCAGCACCTGGGAGGCAGAGGCAGGCGGATCTCTGTGAGTTTGAGGCCAGCCTGGGCTACAGAGTGAGTTCCAGGAAAGACTCAAAGCTACACAGAGAAACCCTGTCTCGAAAATTTAATACATGAAATTTAACCCAATAATGTTAAGTCTGCAGAGATAAATTAGGAAATTTTAAACCGTTTTATTCATGGATATATCAAAGCTTTTCTGAGAGTTAATTATCAGCTAATATACATTCTACCAACTCCATTTCATAACTTTAAAAAAACAAAGGCTTCTTCACCCATACTAAGAGCTGCAAACTTCCACTGAACTTTATAAAGACACTGGCCCAGCCAGAGAGCGGCAGAGAAAACAAGCCGGGGCAAGTCCTTCACTGGCCACTCCATGCCCACCTACCCACTGCACTGTGAGTACAAGACCATCGGCCATAACGGCTATCTGCCTTGGGAACGAATACCAGAGCTGGAATGCGGATGTGTACAAACATTTAGAAATAGCAGCCAAGCAGAAGTCAGTGGAGGTAGGCCGTTTCAGCACTGCAGGCCAGAACTGAGGGAGGCAGCAAGCCAAGTCAGGATTGGGGCTGGAATACAGCTCAGTGGTTGAGCAGCAAAAACCCTTTAATTTGAAGTTTTAAAATTGAGAGGGAATGAAAATACACACACACACACACACACACACACACACACACATATATATACACACACACATATATATATTTTTTTTATGCTGTCACATGGTGAATGATGAAGAGGCAGATTCAGCATAAGAATGGCAAAGTCTCAGGGGGCACAAGACTCTTTGACAAGAGTCAAAACTTTAGCATGAAGACCACAGGCTTGGTACACATCTTTAATCCCAGCACTCAGGAGGCAGAGGCAGGTAGATCTCTTGAGTTCGAGGCCAGCCTGTGCTACACAGTGAGTTCCAGGACAGCCAGGGTTATGCAGAGATCCCGTCTCAAAAACAAAAAAAAAAAAAAAAAACAGACTGAATGTGAGGGCCGTCGAGATGGCTTAGTGATTAAAGGCCCTTGCTGCCAAAATCCCCAGGACCCACATAACAGGAGAGGGCACAGCTGTCTACATTCCACACATGCGCACACACCCACCACAAACAAACATAAGAGGAAGTTTTAAAAGACCAAGAATGTGATTATTAGCACACTATCCACAGAGTTCAGTTTAGGCCCGCGAGGCAGAGAGGCCCAATGGCGTCGTCAGTTGAGTGTCCACTGCCTGGAGTCCCTCCACGTGGCAGTAGTACTACCACAGCTTGTACCTGTCTCACGTACAAGGACTACAGAAGACCAGGAAGACACTGGGGAGACAGCTCCAGGAGTGAAGGATCCACCTTGTTATGAGGGAAAGGGGAACAAGTCAAACTCTGGCATGCCAGCACACTCCTGGAACTCCAACAGAGGCAGAGGCAGGCAGCTGCTTAGGGCTTGCTGGCCTACTTGGCTAGGTCCAGGCCACTGAGACAGTCTCAAAAGAACAAAAAAAGTGGAAGGCGCCTGAAGAACACCACCTAAGGCTGTCTTCTGGCCTAAATGCACACAGACCCACAAAGGTGTATCCCCACACATATACCCACAATAAATAAGTACATATTTTTTAAAAAGTATGTTTATTACAGTTGTTTATTTTGTGTGCATGTGTGGGTGGGTGTGCATGCACATGTGGAGGTCAGAGTGCAACCTGCAGAGCCCTGTTCTTCCACATGTGGGTTCCGGGAATCGAACCCAGACTGTTAGACTTGGAGGCAAGCACCTTTACTCGATAAGCCATCTTGCTTCCCCCGAGTACATCTTTTTTTAATGTGTGGTCTGTATGAGTGCATGTGCAATGCCTGTACAGGTTCAGGAAGAGACTTGCCTCAATGAAATGGGCAGAAAACGACACAGCGGGGCATCTGACACCCTCTTCTGGCCTCCAAATGCACACGAACAATGCACTCATACACACATGTGCATGTGCACGCACACATACGTTCACACAAATCCTTTAAAATTTTTTCATCTTTACACCAACTAACTACTAAGTTCATATTTTGACCTTCAACACTATGCCAAACTCTAGAGAACAAAATTAAAACACTGACTACCTGGATATCACAGCCTATCTTACACAAGACATCCTGAATAAGAGGGAACTAAAAACAAGAAGCCCCTGTGCTCCTCGCCCTCAGGATATACACAAGGAAGGCCCAGACAGAATTTGAGGGACACTTTGAGCTTAAGGAAGGCAACTCCTTGAATCATCCTCTAAAGGAGAATTTCCCAGAGCGGAGAAGAGGATGTCAGGGAATCCAGACAGACATATGGTATGAAAACAATGCAGAAAGCAGCTGGTATGGAGTCTAACTACAGAGCCAGGTGTGCAGTGGCAGCAGAGAATGAGGCTGGAAAAGAGTCTGGGCAGATGGGGACCGTCCAGCTTCCTGAGAGCAGAGAAGACAGCGTCACAGATTACTGCTGGAGCGAACGGTTGCTGTGACGGCCACAGAGGGGAAACAGTGGCAGAGCAAACACTTGGAAGGCTGCAAAGCATGAAGGTCAGAAAGGACGAAGAAGTACATGGGAAGAAATGACGGATTAAAAGACATTTCTGAGCTGGGCATGGTGGCGCACACCTTCAATTCCAGCACTGAAGAGGCAAAGGCAGGTGGATTTCTGTGGGTTCAAGGCGAGTCTGGTCTCCATGGAGAGTTCTTGTTTGATTGTAGGAGCATAACAGCAGCCACCAGGGAAACCCTGACACACCCTAAATCGAGACCTGGAGATAAACTTTCACTTGAATGTAGTGAAAATGACATAGAAAAGTTCATGGCGTTGGTTGGTGTGTCAACTTGACACAAACTAGAGTCATCTGAGAAGAGAGAGCCTCAGCTAAGAAAATGGCTCCACCAAATTGGTCTGTAGACAAGTCTGTGGGGCATGTTCTTAGTGATTGATGGGGCGGGCCCAGCCCACTGTGGGTGAGGCCACCCCTGGACAGGTGGTCCTGTTTTGTTTTTGTTTTTGTTTTTCGAGACAGGGTTTTTCTGTAGCTTTGGAGCCTGTCCTGGAACTCACTTTGTAGACCAGGCTGGCCTCGAACTCACAGAGATCCACCTGCCTCTGCCTCCCGAGTGCTGGGATTACAGGCGTACGCCACACCGGGACTGGTCCTGAGTTTTATTAGAAAGCAAGTGAGCAAGCCATGGAGAGCAAATCAAAACACATCTTCCTCCACGGTCTCTACTGCAGTTTCCGCCTCAAGTCCCTGCCCTGGCTACACAATGATGGACTGTGACTGTAAGATGAAATAAACACTTTCTTCTCCAAGTCGCTCCTGGTCACGGCTTTATCACAGCGACAGAAAACGAAGGAGGACATTTATGCTCTAGAGAGGACTGAGATGGAAGCAGGTACAACCTTCTGCAGGGCAACAGCTCCGAAAAAGAGCTGAGGATCCTCCAGTCTCCACACCCGAGACTCGGAGGCAGACGCACCTCTAAGGGCAGCTCTGACAGACACCCTGTCCGCTACTCCCTAGTGCGGCGCTCACTCTTCACAGCCTGGGGCGCAGAGTGAGGCTGGGGGTCAGCACTTGGAAGGCGTTTGGGAGGACTGGCAGTCCCAAAGGAATACACAGGAAGATCACTAGAAGACAGGTAAAGGGTGAGTGAGGCTGAGGGGAGTCTGACAGGAGAGACTGGAGAGTTTGGCTTTGGCTTTCTGAGACAGTCTTGCTATGCAGCACAGGCTGCCCTCACACCCAACTACGAAGCCCAGGTTGGTCTACCTCAGCCTTTCCAATTGCTGGGATTATAAACATCACTGCCACGTGCTAAGCCTGAGGCTGGAGTAACGAGAGAAGAGTAAGACAAGGCTGAAAACAAGACTGAGGGCAGATTGGGACTGGAGCTCGGTGAACTTGAGCCGGCGGATGCAGCACCACTGAACCGCACCGTGAGGAGGTCAGTTCTGTAGGACAAAGCTAGAACTTGTATCCAAAAAGCAGAGAAAGCCACGAGAATAGAGACACCGAGAACCGTTTCTGAAGACACACTCGCCTCTGACACCCCAGAGAAAACAAGCCTACAGAGATTCATCTTTAAGTTAGTTTTCCAAATCTTAAGAGAATTCACATGATACAGCTATCAAAAGTAAAGATCCAAGACTGGTATACTGTTACCTTTCTTAAGTAGGTGTCACCAATAGGACATCCATTCTTCAAACTCTATGACAACTGAATCTGGCCAATATTTTTTTCCTCCAAGAAGATGCTGGAATACATCAATGTATGTCCTTCCCTTTATTATGTGACAATTTGATTTTGCAGGCTACAGAGTTTTAATATCACCATGGTAATTGTGATATTAAATGTAACTGTCCCCCATAAGCTCATAGGGACTGGCATTATTGGGAAGTTTGGCCTTGTTTGGAATAGGTGTGGTCTTGTTGGAGGAAGCGTGTCACTGTGGAGTCAGGCTTTGAGGTCTCATATATGCTCAAACCACACCCACTGAGACAATTTACTTCCTGTTGCCTTTGGTTCAAAATGTAAGAACTCTCAGCTCCTTCCCCAGCTGCTGCCTTGCTTCCCACCATGACAATGGACTAAACCTCTAAATTGTAAGCAAACCACCCCAATTAAATGTTTTCCTTTATAAGAGTTACCATGGTCATGGTATCTCTTGACAGGAATAAAAATCCTAACTAAGACAATCACACACAAGGAAAAAGCAACATAGAATAAGTATTTGGAATAATCAGAACCAAAAATTAGTTTTCTGTTATTATCACTCTGAATTATCCAATGAATCCAATATTCACCCAGCACAGTATGATTTATTTGGAATATCATGTTGCTGTTTTTTTCCAGTACTGGCCTAACCTAGAACCTTCCAGGAGAGCACACTACTATTGATCTCCCTAGCCCCTCCACATTGAGACAGGATCTTGTTAGGTAGGTAGCTTAGGCAGGCCTTGAACTTGAATCCTTGGGCCTCCACCTCCTGAGAGCTTATGTTACAGGCATGGGACAGCACCATCAGTTTAAAATTTCTATTATTACATTTTTCAAAATAAGTAAGAAAATTTTTAAAAAATGATAGTGACATCCGTCTTCACTGCCTAGCCCCATGACTGTGCCTGACCCTCCCTTATACTCATTCTCCCCAACTGGATCAAGATGTAAGAACTTTTAGCTCCTTCCTCAGCACCACATCTGCCTATGTGTACCCACCCTCCCTAACTGCTAGGTCCCATATCTAGTGCCTAGGCTAGTCTGGCCAACCCTGCCTGTGCCACAATCAATATCTAGGCTTCTGCCAGGATCAACTCTGCCTACCCCCTAAACCACAGGCCCCTTCCATGCCACCACCCAGCCAGACCTACCCTTACACTCCAGACCTGGACCAGGAGGCACAACCTGTACACACCAGTGTAGTCCCCTCTGTCCACCCAACTGTATTCTTCCTAAATCATTTCCAACCTCTAGGCACATTCCACCCTGCAGCAGAAGCTCCTTAAGACAGAAGGTAAACACCTCAAAATAGCTTCAGGAAGTCCCTAAAACTGAATAGACTCACTAGGCCAGTCCCTCCTAAGAGTAAACAGTAAAGCTGGGGAAGATTCAACCTCAGACAAGCCAAGTTACAGACTCTGAGACAAGCCCAGCTGCCTGGAAGAAACAGAGACCAGCCCATCTGCCTGGGAGAAGCTTAGACCAACTAAGTCACTTGGAAGGGACACTCTCCGACCTGCAAGCTACTCAGTGTGCTCCAAGTTCCCAGCTTTTGTGAGCTGTCACTAGTGCTGGGGTGGGTTTTGCTGATGCATCTGTCTTTAAGTCATTTCTGCTCCTAATGCAAGCAACCCCAATAAAACTCATTGGTTCACCAAGTTATCGGATGGTATCCATACTTTGCTCTGTCATGGGCTCTCTATCTGGGGTGAGTAAAGACAGAGGAGTGTGAGTGTGTGTGTGTGTGTGTGTGTGTGTGTGTGTGTGTGTGTGTGTGAGAGAGAGAGAGAGAGAGAGAGAGAGTGAGTGTTTTGCATCTCCCCAGAAAATCTTGTCATACATCCCTGCACTGCAAAAATGCAATAATAAAAAAAAACATGTGAAAAATAAAATAAAAATGATAATTAGAACCTTACATCAATATTTTCACTGGAATAGTAAGCAGCATGTCTTAAAATTCACCAGAATGCAACTTCTTCCGTCTGGAGGGAATGGAAAGAATATGTAAATATTTTGTCATCCTCAAGTCTAGCTCTGTCGGATCAGATAGAATGAGACATTAGAGCAGGCATACTGTTTTCTTGGGTTCGTGCTGTGCTGAGGACGAAGCCCAGGGCATTCTGCATGCCGAGCCTCCTTTCTGCCTCCGAACTATGCCCAGTGCAATCTCCAGCTTCATTCTGAGATATTCTATGACATTATTTCAAATCATAAGGATTTATTCAAAACAAAATATTCAAAAAGATCACAAAGATTCAAGATACTAAAATCAACATTTTTTACATTTCAAATGTCTTAGTTTTCCATCATGGAAGGTTCTTCCAAACCTGAGCCACTGAGGCATCTTCCTTTTTAAAAAATAAGTACTGATTTATGGGAATGAGTAATTTCTGAGTCTATGTATATGCGCCATTTAAAGGCATGGTGCGTGTGGAGAGGTCAACAATGGGCGTCATAAACCCTGGAACTGCAGTTACAGATGGTTTGAGAACCACCAGGCGGTGCTGGAGAGAGCGCAGGTCCTGTGCAAGAGCAGCTGGTGCTCTGACCTCCTGAGTCATCTCCCCACATTTGCTGTGGATATCGCTCTGTATAAATAAAATGCTATCTGGCCAGTGGCCAGGCAGGAAGTATAGGCGGGACAATAGAGAAGAGAATTCTGGGAAGTAAAGGCTGGGGTGGAGAGATAAGGCCAACCGATGCCATGACAAGGAAGATGTAAGGTAATGGTAAGCCACGAGCAATGAGGCAAAGTATAGATTAATAGAAATGGGTTAATTTAAGATAGAAGAAGTAGATAACAAGAAGCCTGCCACGGCCATACAGTTTGTAAACAATGTAAGTTTCTGTGTGTTTACTTGGTTGGTTCTGAGCATCTATGGGCCTGGCGGGTGAGAGACATTTGTCCTGACTGTGGGCCAGGCAGGAAAACTCTAACTACACACATTTCTCGTAGTTCAGTGGGAGTCTGGACACACTTCTTAGTACAGTAAGAAATACACTTACAAGGAAAAAGTTAATTGGTTTAGAAGATTTTACTTAAAATTTGAATCAATATGGCACATAAATCATGTGGCCAAACCAAAATGTCAGCTATCTTCTTCTGAGAATGCTGTATGAATAAAGCTGTGTTAGAACAGTTTTTATTACAGTTTGTTGGGTTTTGTTGTTCTTTGAGACAGGGTCTTAGCTTGTATCCCTGTCTGGCCTTCAACTCACTATGTAGACCAAGCTGGGCTTGAACTCACAAAGATCAGTTTGCCTCTACCTCCAAAATGCTGGAATCAAGGATGTGCCACCAAGTCTAGCCCTACATTAGAACACTTAAAGCAAGTTATAAAACCATTTCCTTATTTCTGTATCATAAAGTATACTGTGTGTACTATGGAATACATCTTACATAAACTATTAACAATGGAGAGAATCTTATTATTGCCATCTTTATCCCTTCTGATTTTTCTACACAATCATTAACTGCTTGTGTAGTAGTCATTTTCTTTCAGGTGTTCCCACATAGGTCGGCCTGAACTTGTCTATTTAATGGTCATACTGATATACACCTTTAGGGATGGAGAGGCAGGAGAATTAGGCATCCAAGGTCATCTATACCTCCACAATGCAACCAAGGCTAGCCTTGGTTACAAGAGACCCATCTCCAAAAACCAAACCCTCAGGCAAATATAGCCTTATCAAATGATATATTTCATACAAATGCCAATCCAAGGGTTAAATTCAAGTCACTGATTAGTTAAAAAGCAAGACACTAATTAAATAAAATTGATAGCCAATTAAAATAAAAGGTAAATATCAGCAATGAGCCATTCTACTCTTAATTTATAATGAACAGCTATCTTTTCTATTTACCATTAAATCAACACAAATCCCTACCTAATAGTACAACACACTTACTATGAGCTGCAAATAGCTGGTCTTTCATGGTACTTACTACACAGCAGAAACTGACCCATGAGCCTCAAACACTGGGTCTTGATTCCCATCACATGCTACAATCCCACCAAAAGCTGACAGGGTAACACCTCCTAGATTACAAGTAAAGAGGAGGGTCCAATATTCAAGCCCAAGTGATTCAGCTTTAATCACCACAGCACGTTTTTTTCATGTCTTTAGACTCCTCTTCTGAGAAAAGAACAGCACGTGCCAAGGCTCACATGCAGATGAACATGATCTATCTGAAGGATTGCTGATTTAGAGCAAGGGGAGGAGAAAACGACAAAGACTAAGCAGGGCCAAAGGAGCAGAACACGTGAGTCCCATGAAGGAACCTGCATGTCATCCTAAAACACAGAGACTAAGACTATTTTATGGATAGTCTGGAGGTGTGAAGACACAACAGAAAACGTAGTTAGAAGACCTCAGAAGTAATTTAAGTGTACGGGAATAATCTAGGGTGGTGGACAGGAACAACAGTATAATCTAGGGTGCTGGACGGGAACCACAGTATAATCTAGGGTGCTGGACGGGAACCACAGTATAATCTAGGGTGGTGGCAGAAGAAATTAAAGGTAACTAGTACACGGTGACAACAGAACAACAGTAAAGAAACAAATGAAAGATACCAAGAGTGGGTCCTGTGAGCAGGCTGGATAATGAGTAACAGTGGTCCATTAACTGAGTTAAAAAAAAAAAAAAAAAAAAAACGACAGATTGGGGAAGTTTTAGGAACTTCAGTGGAGGACTCTGGTAATGTCTAAAGGGAGATGTTCAAATGCCTACTTTTTAATCAATTAGAAGGAAGACAGAAATATGAAAGTCAAGTCACGGAAACAGGAGAAAGGAGAGAGCCTATAAGAACATCACTTTGAAAAATAATGGTGCCATCATCCGTAAAATGTATGCCACAGCTGGAGCTGGAGCCTGTCCAGCATTCAGAGCCCTAGGTTCACTTCCCAGCACCAGGTAAAACCAGGTGTGACGGTGCAGGCTTGTAACGCTGGCACTTGGGAGGTGGAGGCAGGAGAATCAGAAGTTCACTGTCAACCCTGGCTATATAGCAAGCGCCCAGGAAATAAGGGGTTGGTACCCTGATTCCGTGAAGTCAACCCTGTTCTTGCAGAGGACCAAAATTTAGTTCCTGAAACCTACAATGGGCGTAAGGCTTACAACAGTTTGCCTGCAACTCTAGCTCCAAAGAGAATCTGATGCCTCTCACCTCCATGGGCACACACATATGTACATGCATGTGTACACACACAGTTTCTTTTTAATTTTTAATGAATTAATTTTTAAATTTTTTATAACTTATTTAATCTCCCTCAAAGAAACTAAGAAGGGGAAGGGCTTAGATGAGACAACTTTTTGATAAGAGTAATACCTTTGAGATTCTTAATTGTAACAATATATACAATATAACATTAAATAAATATGCATAATTCAAAAATAATAAAAAATAGCCATTAACTTGGAAATGAAGTACAAGAAGTTCTCAAAGAAAATCACTTCCAATTATTATTGATAAATTAAAAATAGTCACTGAAGAAAGTGAAAGACAGGGTTTCAGATGTAAAATTATAGCTCACTCCACTAAATAGCCTGAAACTCCTATTGCTCTAAGCAACAGGAGGAATCGAGAGAAAACAGTGAACTTAGTTGACTGTAAAATGGAATGACCCGCTGGGCGGTGGCGGCGGCGGCGGCGGCGGCAGCAGCACACGCCTTTAATCCCAGCACTCGGGAGGCAGAGGCAGGTGGATCTCTGTGAGTTCGAGGCCAGCCTGGTCTACAAAGCGAGTTCCAGGACAGAAAAAACCTGTCTTGAAAAACAAAACAAAACAAAACAAAACAAAAAAACAAACAAACAAAAATAAAAGAACATAATCACAGGGGTTGGGGATTTAGCTCAGTGGCTCAGTGGTAGAGCACTTGCCTAGCAAGCACAAGGCCCTGGGTTCAATCCTCAGCTCAAAAAAAAAAAAAAAATCTCCAAAGAACATAAAACAATTACTCTAAATTTTTTTTTTGTTTTTGTTTTTTCGAGACAGGGTTTCTCAGTAGCTTTGGAGTCTGTCCTGGACTAGCTCTGTAGACCAGGCTGGCCTGGAACTCACAGAGATCCACCTGCCTCTGCCTCCCGAGTGCTGGGATTAAAGGCGTGCGCCACCACCATCTGGCATAAATTAAAACAAAAAGTTACTCTAATTCTCATTCAGAATCTATCTACAAATTGACCTTGTTAGCATAGCATTATGTAAGCTGCTACAAATCTTTTATTAATTAAAGAAAAACAATCTAAACCAAATGTACTGATGCACACCTTTAATCCCAGCACTCAAGGGATGGAGGCAAGAGCATCTCTGAGAATCGGAGGTCCACCTAGTCCACAACAGAGTTCTAACCCAACCAGGTTTACACTGTTGGAATCCAAACAAAAACTAAAGACTACTAGAACTGAGAAAAAGCTGTCTCACTAGGTAAAAGTGCTTGTTGTGCAGATGTGCAAGTGTGAAGACCGGAGTTCAAATGCCCAGATGCTTCCTCATAACGGCCTAAAAGCCTGATGCATTCTGCAAATGTCTGTAATCCCAGTGCGCCTACCGAGAGCTAGGAGAGAGACAGAGAACCTGCAGCAGCTCACAGACCACTACCCTGGCATAGGCACCTGAAAGCAACAGTGTCTCAAATAAGATGGTGAGGATCAACACTCAAACACAGTCACACCCACACTCACATGAAGGAATGTGCACATGCATGTGCAAAAGCACACTTTTGAAAAGAATTGTAAAGTGGAGAAACTTCATAAACAGCTGTATAAACTCATAAAGTACTATTTATAGTATCTGGCATGTAAATGGCAAAATAGTCCCTTTTTTTAATCAAAGAAACATTGCCCAAGAAAAGTATGTCAGAATTTCTGATCCTAATCTCATTATTTTCTTTAAAAGCAACTCATTAAAAAAGCTTCTATAAAAACATATTTTACAAGTATGTGGGATGTGTTTGTTTCTCTACTAAAACAAGAACAAACTTGAGAGAAGAGCATATTAACAAGTTCGGAAGAGAGGTAATTAGCATATTGGAAACCAACGTTTCTGGCACATGGAACCTAACATAAGAATGTCTATCCTCCAGTCATGAGTCACGGATTAGGCTGCCTCTCTATTTATTGTGAAGCAATCTTTCAGTAAAAGGAACAGTGGGGAAGAATACAACATGAATAATGACTTGGACAAGTTCCCAGGAAGAAACCACAGTGCAGCTAAGTCTGAGAAAATGACACCGTGCATATTATACAATACACTAGTGTTCTCTTTTTATTAATTACTCCCAATCTTAATGTCAGAGAAAGTGAAAGTCACTCTCTAGATCTCCTCAGTTTTCTACTTTTTGTTGTACATTTATTTGTGCGTGTACTTGTGTGTAAGCACACGAATTGCCAGTGTGCATGTGGCAGCCAGAAGCCAACCTGCAGGAGCTGGTTCTCTCTTCACTGTGTGGGTCCCAGAGATTAAAACTCAACAAGCTGTTGCAGTAAGTGCCTCTACCCACTGAGCTATCTCACCAGCACTGAAGTTTTCCTTTCTTTCTTTCCTTTTTTAAACAGATTTTAGATTAATGAATTAAATGTATCTTAAATGTGACCAAAGTGGTCCGTTTGCTGTATCGTTTTAACTGTTCTGTGGTAACACTCAGAGAGAGCTCTCTCCCCTGCCATATACCCACTCAGGACACACAATGACACCAGAACACAAGTCTCTTTACCTTCTGCTGAGAAGTCTGCCACCTCCAATACTTGAGGTCCATACATGAACCCATGAATACAGAAGAAGCAAAAGGCAGATTTAAAGTTCACTTCCCAAAACATGAAACGGCAATGCCTATCTAAGTCTACATATCTACCAGGATTCAGACTTCAGATCTGACAAGGAAATCAACAGTGTGAACTAACACCACAGGTCATCACATATTTTGCAACTGGTTATGCATACATACCAAACACTGACTGACTGAGCTTGAATTACTATATTAAAAAGGGTTTATGCCACTGAAAAACTAATAGGACAAAAAGGTGTGAATTCATACAAACTCAAAGTCGCAACTGTTTTTTAATTACATGAGAGAGCCCATGCATGTATGTGGAAAATAAACGGTACTAAATAGAAAAATAAACTGCACAGAACAGAATATGGAGATTCCTACAGTTCAGAGCACATTTTCTTCTTAGAACCAGAAATCACTGAGACTATGGGAGAACTACTTGACACACACCAGGAAGTGAACAGATGCAGAGGAAAGGGGGGAAGTAGCCCACGAGCTGAAGGAATTCACAAAGCACACTTAATTCTGAGGAAACTGAAATGAGTGGAGCACGCTGGGCAGGAAGCCTTAAGTTCAAGGCCAACGTTAGCTATCTCATGAGACAGTACCTCCAAAACTGGGAGAGAAAAACCCTCCAAAATAGATTTACTAGCTATTTAGAGAATGGGATCCCATTACCTAGTAATCTTTCAAAGTCTCACCAAACAACTAGGAAAGAAGAGAACAGCACTGTCTGAGAACCCGGATACACCCAAACCTGGTGGTGACAACTTTAGTCCCAGCACCCAGAGACAGGCCAGCAAACCTGTTAACTGGAGGCCAGCCTGGTCTACAGAGCGAGCTCCAGGACAGCCAGGTAGTTACACAGAGAAACCCTGTCTTGGGGGTTTCTTTCTTTCTTTTTCTTTTTTTGTGGGGGAGGGGGTACAGCAAGCTTAGCAAGCAGGCCCAGACTGCTTTCTCACCAACCCTGTCAACTTGAGTTCAATCCCTGAAGCACATGCGACAGAAGGGAACCAACTCCCACAAGGCGTCTTCTGACCACCACACACATGCCTGTGGCACACACACACAGATATGTGTATATACACATTCAAAGGAAAAACCACTCAAGCTCACATGGTGGCACAAGCCTGTGATCCCAACACCTGGAGGCAGAGGTCAACAGACTGCCAGTGCATGGCCAGCCTCATCTACTCACCTAGACTGTCTCAAACCAAACAAACCAACAAAATACTCAAGACAATGATACTACCTCACACCCATTATAATGACGGTTATCAAAAGTGCTGAATTAATTCATTGATTAAATGACACGCATTTAATTCTAGCACTCTGGATGCAGAGGCTGGCTGATCTCTGTAAGCTGTAAGTCACCTACTCAGTGAGTTCCAGGCCATTCAGGGATACAGAGTGAGCCTTTGTCGTCGTCCGTCCCCGTCCCCGTCCCCCCCCCCCCCCCCCGCCCGAAACAGGGTTTCTCTGTAGCTTTGGAGCCAGTCCTGGATTATCTCTGTAGCTCAGGCTGGTCTCGAACTCACAGAGATCCATCCACCTGCCTCTGCCTCCCGAGGGCTGGGATTACAGGCAAGTGCCGCCGCCACCACCAGGCGAGCCTTTGTCTTTAAAAAAAAAAAAAAAAAAGAAAACAAACAAACAAAACAAAAGAAAGGAAAAAGTAACAATAGTAACAAAACTACATACAGCAACTTATGACCAAAATAAATAAATAAATAAAAATACATTTCAATACCATTTACCCAAATCTTGCCCAGTGATGTCACAATTTGGTTCAAGCTTGTCACTGGCCACTCTCCATCTCCACTCCACTCCTCCAACCAACTAGTCACTGAATCAATCCTGCCTCCCAATCACCTTCCAGAACCTTCGCCAGCCTATCCTGGTAACCCAACAGCTGCCAAAAGGAGCAGAAATACAGCATTTCTCGCAGCTTCTCTACCAGGTTCCCGCTCTCCTTCTCCGCCCTGTGCCGCCCACACTGTGAGGCCATGCAGCTACTGGGTGGTAGTCACCTCTAGTAAAAGGGATTAGAGGGGCTTATCACAGTCTTTAATTGTTTCCTTTTTGTAACATATACTCCTTGTACAACCAGGGAAAAATGCCTATTTCTGTCCTGGGAACTATTGGAATCTCCCCATTTGGAATGCATTACTTTCATTCTCTACCAGGTTAGAGGCCAAATTCTTTAGCAGGGACCGCACGGTCACCATCTGCTCTTTTCCTCTGCAAATGTATTGAGTATTTACTGAATGACGCTGCTGGTGTGTTTTAAATGGGTGTCAACTGCGTTTGTTGTGCTTCCTCTGCATACTCTGCCAAGCTGTAGTAAGACTCCTAAGTTTGTTCTAAATGCTATGAACAATGCTAGTTCATAATGGATAAAATCTATCTGTCTCACCTTGCAGCACGCTATTCCCAATGGCAGCCTACAGTCCCATCACTAACTCTACAACTCAACAGGCCTTCTCATCAGAGCATCTCACTTTTAAAGGATAAAGGAGGACCCTCGTGAGGTGCTGTGGGAGTGGGGAGACCGATGCAGATGTCAGCACATCTCCATGCAGTGGAATAGCTTATTTGAACTGTCACAAATTTTTCTTACCAAGTAAAAGCACAGTAACAGTAAACCTGAAAACAGCTGCGATGTCACCTCCCCATGCCCCTCTTTTGGCTTCTGTATCCAAGCTGGCTGCTTTTTTAAAGCATTTGGCTAGCTATAGTTCAGGGTTTTTTTCCCTACTATTTAAAAAAATACAATCATAAGCAAACTCCAAAGACTACATGTACCTTAGTAAAGTTTCTTTTGATTTTAAGTTAGATGTGATTCCCTATTTCAAATCATGAGAAACAGAAACAAGATCTAGGTTTGATGGGGAGTTGTTTTGGTTTTTTGCAACAGGGACTTTACTACATAACCCTGGCTGGCTTGGAACTTGCCTCAAAACTTACAAAGATCACCTGCTTTTGCCTCCCAAATGCTGGGGTAAAGTCAAGGGCCCTGAAGTTCAGTAAGACTTCGTTTGTTTAAGTAAAAACCAAACAGGGTTGCTTTCTCACAACTACAGAATTCATACACAGCAGACCACACAGCCAAATATTTACTGGCCCTTGATAGAAATCCTGATAATACCTGACCTTTTACAGAACAAATATCTAGGTACAGGATACACAGGTTATAAGACTTTTCTTAATGACTGAAATTACTGATAACCAAAAGTTAGAAAATATAGATCACTTTATACACAAATCTTTTCACAACTTACAAGTACACATATACTCAGAAACACATTCATCACTAAAACCAAAGGCTTAAACATTGTTATCACTGAGATAATACAAGAGTTATGCAGCCTTACTGTAAATAGTGTGCTAAGACAGTGTCTGGTGATACCTCATTTGAAACACTACACTTTTCTAGGGATTTCCCCTTCAGAATTGCAGTGTAGAGTCAAGGGGAGCAGCAGAGCTTCTTATCTGACCGATGGTTTAAATTCTTCCCATGGATAACCTCCTGCAATCCTCCCAACAGCCCCATGAGGTAGGAACTAGTATACCATTTTACCAAAGAGGAAAACAAAGACACAGAATTAATTTGCCCAAGTCATTTGTCTAAGTAGTACAATTGGATTTATAAATCCAGATAGTTTAAATTCAATGCCCAATCTTAGCCACCATATAATGCTTACTGGAGGGGAAGAAAGGGTGGGGCACCCAAAAGATAATCGACACACAAATGAAGACAGTTAACCTGCCCACAATAAGAGCCTGATAAGAGCAGCAAAAGACCACCTGCCTAATAACAGATAGTGAGGCCAAAAGCCCAGGTAGGCAAGGAGAAGGAGAGCGAGGCGGGCAGCACTCTACTCGGAGAGACATGGAGTAGTTCTGGCTCAACTTTGTGGAGGTCAGAGGACAATCTCAAGCCTCCCACTTGTTTGGTAGGGTCTCTTGTTTGACACTGTATGCCAGGTGAACTGGCTATGAGCTTCCTAGGATTCTGTCTCCGCCTCCCATCAGGCTGTAAAAGTGCTGGGATTCAAGTGGCCACATCCAGCCTTTCCCAAAGATTTTGACAATCTAAACTCAGGTCCTCACCACAGCACAGCAAAGCATTTTTCCTGGAGTCATCACCCCAGCCCTGACTCAACCTTTTTGAAGAATGTGGTAATATTACCCTGTAATCTAACAAATACACTGCTAAGAATTTAAATAATGAGATGATCGTACAAAAGGATAAACATACTTAAGAATAATAAAGCTACACAGATATTGAGCCAGGACAAAAAGACAGGGGAAACTCTAGGGAAGTGGAAAAAGGAAAGAGCCCTGCCCTGGTGTCTAGCTAAGAACCCTCCAGGTAAGCATCCAAGTTCCTAGCACAATTAACACTTGCTATGAAAGATGCTGTCAAAGGCACACTTCCTTATGTAGAAAAACTTGCAAATAATAAAATAACAATGAGCCAGACTTAAGGCCTGAGTGTGTATGACCCCAGATAGGATCTCACTCTTCACCCAGATCCTTTGGGAATTTCAGAAATGAGGCTATTAAGTGACAACATCCCAAATGTCCTGCATCCCTGTGATGTAGCTTTACCTTACCAAATGTAATCCTGCCAGGTGAACCTTAGGAACCACTTTGTGATTTCATTCAATTTCTTAGCAATAATAACTTCAGAAATCAATAAAATCCTACATATGACTATTAAAAGCAATACAGTAATATTCTTCCTTGAAAGTCCATTTGCACCTAGCTATGTCTTATTCTTTCTCCAAATACTTTTTTTTTCTATTCACCCCTGTGCTTAAGATCTGTTTAAAATGTCTTTTCATAAACTCCCAACTTTGCCTTATACTGCCTCATCCTGAAATTCTTTTTCCATACTGAAGCCCAAACTCAGGCTTTACCTGCATGAATGACTCAAAAACAAAACAAAACAAAACAAAACAAAACAAAAAGCCCACAAGCAACTTGAAATGGTAATTAGTGTAGGTGCTCAGCTAACTGGTAGGAAGCACTTGCATACCACTTGGTTGGCACAGCCCCTTTGTCTCTTCCTGTCTACAATGAGGCACGACCATCATCGAGGACCATCTATACCAGAGGTTCTCAACCAACCTCCAGAGGTCTCCAACAACCCTTCTACAGGGTCACATACAAGCATCTACATTATGAGTCACAACAGCAGCACAATTACACTATAAAGGAGCAACTAGATACATTTATGTTTGGGGGTCACATGAGGAGCTGTATTAAAGGGTCACAGCATGAGGAAGGCTGAGAACAAATGATCACACAGAAGCCAAAGAACAGGCAGAAGGAGGTGAACACTTGATAGTATACTTGAGTAACAACAACAAAAATCTCCAGACTTCTTGTTCCAAGATTTTTTTCCTTATTTCTTTTTTCTGTTTTATTGTTTGAGTTGTCTTCCAGCCCCCCTACCCCCACCCCACCCCCACCCTCACGCCCACCCCCAGGGTCTCTTGGTGTAGCTCTAGTTGGCCTCGAACTCACAGAGCTACACGTGCCTCTGTCTCTCAAACACTGGGATTAAAGGCGTGTGCAACCATACCTGACACTTATGATAATGAATAATTATCAGGTTTTTCTTCTATATGAAGTCAAAATGAGAGATCTACACACCTAAGCACCTTGTGTGCTCTCTCCCCATTTTAAAAACAGCTAGACTGTTTCTATCCTCTATTCCTTAGAGTGAAATTTTGTTTAATGCTGCTAACAACTTCTACACCAAACACAATATGGAACACTGTTTCTTCTTTCCCATTTATGCTGGTGAGTTGTTTTTTTGTCACCTTGACACTAGCTAGAGTCATCTGGGAAGTGGGACTCTCAATTGAGAAACTCAATTGATGTGGGAGAGCCCAGGCCACATGGGAGGGGCCACCCCGGGCAGGTTGTCCTGAGGTGTATAATAAGAAAGCATATTGAGCTAGCCATAGGGAGCAAGCCAATAAACAGTGTTCCTCCATGGTCTCTGATTCAGCTCCTGCATGGCTTCCCTCAGTGATGGGCTGTGACAGAGACACATAAGCCCTTGCCTCTCCACATTGCTTCTAGTCATGGTGCTTTATCAGACAGAATACAAAACAAAGTAGGACTCCATTTTCTTGAGTGGTACAGCATGTATCTTCAAATTCTTTTCTTCATTCTGAGGAAATAGTAGGAATACAGGCTGACTAGGAAGCTTTCTGGCAGATTTTTAACTAATTACATTTCTAAATATATCTTTTAATATAAAAGTAGAAAAATGTAGGTGAAAAGATTATATAAATGTGTGCTTTTCCAAGAGGGGAAAACACTACTGTTTAATAACCTAATCATATTACCAACCGTAAAATACAGATCAAAGGAAGAGGAACCTCAACCACAAACTGTGGTTCCAAAGAGCGAAAGCAAAGGGGCATCAGCTCCCAACCTCAGACTCCAACAGAGACTACCTCGTGTGTGGAAACCTGACACACACCCGGCGGTTGGCAGGTGAAAACCACTCAAGCCTAACAGCCCGAGTTCAATTCTTGGAACCCAAGGTAGAAGAGACCTGACTCTGAATTGTCCTCTGACCTCCACACCCATTCAGAAGCAAGTGTGTGCCAACTCCAACACTCCAGCTCGGTTTGGGTTCACGAGCGTTTGTGCGCTCTCTCTCTCTCTCTCTCTCTCTCTCTCTCTCTCTCACACACACACACACACACACACACACACACACACACACACACACAAGAATTGAAAAGAAACAAAACATAGAGGTGTGCGCCTTTAATCCCAGCACTCAGGAGGCAGAATTCAAGGCCAATCTAGTCTACAGAAAGAGTTCCAGGACAGCCAGGACTGTTTTACACAGAGAAACTCTCAAAAAGAAAAAAAGAATTGAAAGGAAGAGATACTTTCATACACTGTTAGTGTAGTGCATGAAATCTCTATACATTTGGAAATATCTACTAAGTGCCTTAAAACAACTTACAGCATTTGGCACAATAAATCCATTTATATCACTATCATGAGGGGAGAAAAAATCACAAAATGTGGAAGAATGAACAACTATTAGTTTTAAATATAAAGAAATTTTAAAAGTCCAGCTTGGGGTATGGCTCAGCTGGCATGGTGCCTGCTGAAAACTCTGGGTTGATCCCCAGCGCCACATTATTTGGGGAAGTACCTTAATCCCAACACTGAGAGGTAGAGAATTCCCAGCCACTCCCTGGCTACACGACCACACGTGCACTGACAAGATGCTCAGTCATCCAGGGTCACATAATTTGCCCAGAGCGTGATCATGTAATCTATGCACATGCGTGGTGCAGCTACATGACCTATACACGCATGTGGGGGGGGATATCTATAAAAGCAGGTCCCACTCATCCCTCTGCCCTTTTTCCTGCACAACCCTTCCAAAGGCCTAAGCACCCCCTTCTTTCCTCCCCCTTAATAAACTCTTAGAGTGGGTTTTGTTGTGCCTCGAGTTTTTCTAGCACAGTAAACAGTAAACACTTAATAAATAACAAGGAGGAGCTGGGCGGTGGTGGCACGTGCATTTAATCCCAGCGCTCAGGAGGCAGAGGCAGGCGGATCTGAGTTCGAGGACAGCCTGGTCTACAGAGTGAGTTCTAGGACAGCCAGGGCTACACAGAGACACCCTGTCTCAGAAAAACAAACAAAGGAGGGGGGAGGGAGGGAGCTAGCTGCCTCTCCTCTCCGTGCCCCCAAACGACGACTTAAAGTAGTTCTTGAAATCAGACTCAGTATCACCAGGCTCCTTTCTTCTCCACATCTTTTTGTAAAATATGTGCTACTGCTTCTTTTTTTTCTTTTTTTCTTTTTGGTTTTTCGAGACAGGGTTTCTCTGTGTAGCTTTGAGCCTTTCCTAGAACTCACTCTGTAGACCAGGCTGGCCTCAAACTCAAAGAGATCCGCCTGCCTCTGTCTCTGTCTCTGCCTCTGCCTCTGCCTCCTGAGTGCTGGGATTAAAGGTGTGTGCCTCCACACCCAGCAAAAATATAGGCTCCCAAACAACATATCATCAAAAACCTCTCAGTGGTGCACGCCTGTAATCCCAGCACTCAGGAGGCAGAGGCAGGCAGATCTCTGTGAGTTTGAGGCCAGCCTGGTCTACAAAGCGAGTTCCAGGACAGGCTCCAAAGCTACAGAAAAACCCTGTCTCAAAAAACAAAAAACAAAAAACAAAAAAAAGTGAGTTCCAGGAAAGGCACAAAGCTACACAGAGAAACCCTGTGTGTGTGTTTGGGGGGGGGGGGGGGAGGGTTACGACAGAGTAAGCACAACCTAAATGGGAAGATGCCCACAACTCAGGGCTGGTAGTTCAGACAGATGTGTTTCTTTCAAAAACCCAAATGTCCACAGTGCCCTATGTAAACCTTCTGTGGCACTCTAGGGAATCTCTACACTTAATTCTGTAACATCCTAAGTCTGGCACTGTGGCACAAGCCTATAATCTCAGTCCTTAAAGAAACAGAAGCAGGGGCTAGAGAGACAGCTCAGTGGTTAAGAGCACTGGCTACTCTTGCAGAGGACCTGGGTTCAATTCCCAACACACACATGGCAGTTCACAACTGTCTGAAACCCCAGTTCCAGGGGATCCAACACCCTCTTCTAGATTCTGTGAGTACCAGGCCTGCACGTGGTACACACACATACATGCAAGGTATATTCATACATATAAAATAAAATTAAAATATTAAAAGAGAGAGACTAGCAGGAGAATCAGTTTGAGGCAGCCCCTGGTATACCTGGTGAAACCTTATTTCAAAAGAGAAAAATTTTAAACACATATATAAAATCAATTAAAGAGAATAATCACAAATATTTAAAATGTTATTATAGCCAGGCGGTGGTGGCACACACCTTTAATCCCAGCAATTGGGAGACAGAGGCAGGAGGATCTTTGTGAGTTGAGGCCAGCCTGGTCTACAAAGCGAGTTCCAGGACAGCTAAGACTCTCACACAGAGAAACTGTCTCAGGAAAAGAAAAAAAAAAAGTTATTATAATTAAAAAAAAAAAACAATTTAATAGGAAAAAGTCTTCAATAGACACTTCTTCAAAGATACATAAATGGCTAGTAAGTACATGAAAGGATGTTAAATATCATACGCCAATAGGAAAACAAAAATCTATGAGAAAACCATTTCCACTAGAATAGTTACAATATTTTTAAAAGAACAGAGGACAGGGTTGGTGAGGTGGCTCAGTAGGTAGAAGTGATTACTGAGCAAGTCTGGTGATTTAATTTTATCCTCAGGAACCATTTAAAGGGGAAGAAGGGAATCCCCTCTGACCCAGAAACATGACATGGCACTTCATGCACACACAAGCACTCGTGTGTGTGCTCATGCCTGCACACACACACACACACACACACACACACACACACACACACACACACACACAAATAAATTCAAGGTACTTACAAGGAACAGAGTAGGAAGGAACAGCACAAACACAGAGGAAGTAAGTCCACCATGCTCCAGTACATATACTGAGCTCAGTGAGCTGTCCAGACAGACAGACAGACAGACAGACAGACACAGGGAAGAAGACTAAGAAGCCATGAAGCTGGGGAGGTGATCTGGGAAGACACAGGAGGGGAGAAGTGAGGGAGGAGTTAGGGAAAGGGAGTTCAAACAGATACAAACTACACTGAATGTATGTATAAAACTCAAAGAATGGAAATAGTTTTACAAGATGTGGAGCAACTGAATACAACCCTGGGTAAAATGTACAATGATGTACCCAATGTGCAACACATTTCGTCAGTTCCTCACAAAGTTCTATGTTGGAATTACCATATGTCTGAGCAATTCTACTTCCTAGGTATACACTCAAAACAGATGAAGACATATGTTCAAACAAAAATATGTATACATATTTACATTATTCTCGAATGCCAAAAAGTAGCGAGAACAATTTTCATTAATGGATAAACAAAATGTGGCCATATTATTATTCACCCACAAAAAGGAAGTATTAGTACATACTGCAACATGGTATACCTTGAAAATATGCTGAGTTAAATAGGTCAGTCACAAAAGGCCAGATTGTCTCTCATCCACTGACAGAAGGCAGACCATACTTGCCAGAATCGAGAGCAATGGGTAAGGACTCCAAAGGCCTGGGGCTCCTTGGGAGATGAGCATCTTCCAGAATTAGACAGTAGTAACTTATAAAACATTGTGAATGTATTAAGACACACTGAACTGCAGCTTTTTTTTTTTCCTTTATTGAGACAAGGCCTGTATGAAACCTTGGCTGGCCTGGAACTTGCCATGTAGACCAGACAGGCTTTAAACTTACAGGTCCACCTGCCTCTGCCTCCCGAGTACTACTAGCCAGGAGTAAAGGCGTGCGCCACCAAGCCCAGCTTGTCTCCTCCTTTTGTTTTGTTTTGTTTAGCTGTCTGTTTCCAGTTGTGTGCCTGTAGAGTATGTACACAAGAGTGAAGGTGTGCACAGAGGCCAGAGTCAGCAGAACCCCTAAAGCTTGAGTGACAAGACAGTCAATTGTAAGCCCCAAATGGGGGTGCTAGGAAGCAAATTCAGGTTCTCTACAGGAACAGTATGCATTCCTAACTGATGGGCCATTTCTCCACCCCTCTATCAAAAAAATTTCCCCTGAAATAGGGTTTCAATCTGTAACCCAGGCCTCAAAACCCTGTCTGTGCTCAAGTGATCTTCCTGCCTCAGCCTCCCAAGTAGCTACATTTTGTTATTTAAATTTTACCTTATTAAAAAAGCACATTATGCATAATTTTTTAAAACACACTGTAAGAAAATATACCAAAATACTAATAATACTTACCTCTGAGTGTTTACAAGTAATTCACGTTTTCTTTTGTTTTGATCTTATCTTGTCACTATGTCTTGATAGATGACCCAGGCAAGCCTCAAACTATCAATCTCCCAGTCTCAACCTCTGAATTCTGAGATTACAGGTATGCACTATCACACTAACTATATTCTTCGTATTTTTTTATAATTGATTTAAGAATGCTGATATTTTGCCTGCATGAATGTCTGTGAAAAGGTGTCAGATCCCCTGGAACTGGAGATATAGACAGTTGTGAGCTACCATGTGGGTGCTGGGAATTGAACCCTGGTCCTCTTAATTGCTGAGCCATCTCTCCAACCCCTATTCTTCATATTTTCCTAAAAACCCTAACTTTCCTTACTGTCATTTTTATATACTGGTTTTTAGAATATGTAAATTAAAACATTTATGGTATTTTAAACTTTTTAAGAGATGAGATTTTGGTGTGCTGCCCAGGTTGGCACAGAACTCCAGACCGAAGCTAGCCGCCTCCTCAGCCCGCAGACTAGCTACAAGTGCATGTGCTTAAGACAAAAGGCTTTTGTTTTTCCAATAAGGAAACTTACATGTTGTACTTTTTAAAACAAAAGGGTTTATGAAATCTTGGAGAATTTCATACACTGTATTTTGATGTTTATTTCCCCTCCCAATTCCTCCCACATCCACCCCATTTCCCTGCCTACCCAACTCCCTGTTCTCATCCATTCTCCCACAGGCCAACACCAAATCCAGTTTCTGCTGACCCTCTACTACTGGTTGTGGTGCCTGTTCCCGAATGTGATCAATAGACCAACATTTGCACCTTTAAAGAGAACGGGCTCTCCCTCTCACAACAGCTACCAAACGCTCCTGAGCTTGGGGTGGGACTTCCTGCCCACCTCACCCTCTCCGTGCTGGGATTTTGGGCAGCTTCAACTTGCCCCGGTCTTAAGAATGCTGCCATACTGCTCTGCATCCCTATGTTCCAATACCAATGCCTTGCTGTGTTTAGAAAAGAGTTTCCTTGAAGTAACCCACCGCCTCTTCTCATTACACATTATTTTTCAATGTTTTATCATTTTTAAGTGGAAAATACATAGCAAATATGTTTTCCAAAATAATTCAAGAATATGTAATTTTTAAAAAGTCTTCCTCGAATTTGAGTCCCTGGGTTGATTTCCATCCCACAGAAATTGTTGTTAGTGATTTGTTCTGACTATTACACCCTGGTTCTGCAAACAGATTAACTTCCTATCATAGGCATTTCCTAGTATGACTGTCTTTGATCAGTGATCTAACTGATCTCGCTGCAGCACCAATCCTTTATGTCATCACATCTGCTGACCATGACCCATCTCTACTGCCCCTCCTATTCTGCTGTGCAGGGACTGAACGTAAGCCCCTTCCTTGTTAGTCATTTAGGCAAGAAAAACTTGAAAAAATAAATATAGCTAGATACAAATATACCAAATTTACTTATTTGGGGAAATATGAAAAAGACTTTAAATTTCTCAGCTAAATCTTTAATACATAGATCTAATTTGCAGGTAGCACAACACTTAAAAAGGCAGAATTTAGTAAATTCCTATAGCCATTATAAGTCCCATATATTGGTAAATGAAATAAATAGGTCTCTGAAAGTTTAAATAGAAAAACATCCCCATTGTCTTAGTGTAACATCAGACTGTAAGAAAACCTAAGAAGGAAAAAAGAAAAATATATGGTAATAAAAACTGAAAGATTTACTGGAGAATTCCTCAACTGGGTGTGGTGGCACATGCCTTGAATCCCAGCAGAGTCAGTGATTACTGTGCATTCTGGGTAGCTTTCTGGACTACCTAGTTAATTTTGGACCAGCCAGCACAACATAATGAGGCCCTGCTTCAAAAGCAGTAAACAACGTAACAAAGAATTGCTGGCAGGTAAGAGTGTTTGCTGTTCACACCTGAGGGCTTGAGTTCTATCCCCAGAACCCAGCCCACCCTCCTCAACCACCACCTCTCCCTCCTCCTCCACAATGAGGACAACCACCACCCACCAGGACCACCAGGTGAGGGTCGGGGAGTGCCTAATGATGTGCATCAGTAATCTCAGAACTACTACAGTCAGGGAAAAGAGAATCCTAGAATGTTTGCAGGCTAACTAGCCTAGCCTATGCTTCACAGCAGCAGAAAGGAAACATATTGGGGACCATTATTTTAAGCTGTGTTACTTTTGTCTGTGTTGCATTTGTTTAACTCTGTGAAGCTGTGTTACTGTGCCTGAAGGTCTAACACACCTGAAGGTCTAATGGACTGAACAGCCAATAGCAAGACAGAAGAAAGGATAGGCGGGGCTGGCAGGCAGAGACTAGATAGAAGGAGAAATCTGGGAGAAAAGGAAGAAGGAATGAGAAAGGAAGGAGGAGGACTTCAGGGCCAGCCATCCAGCCACCCATCCCCACAACTAGACACAGAGTAAGAAGCAGAGAAAAGGTATACACCAATAGAAAAAGATGGAAGCCCCTGAAGCCAAAGGTAGACAGGATAATTTACGGAAAGCTGGCTAGAAATAAGCCAAGCTAAGGCCATACATTTATAATTAAGAATAAGTCTCCATGTGTGATTTATTTGGGAGCTTGGTGATGGGCCCCCCAAAAGAGCAAAAACAACCAACAGAAACATCCTCCTCAACAAGGTGGAAGATGAGAATATGTTCCAGAAACTGTTCTCTAATATCCACATGGAAGCCATGTCACGAGCATGCTCAATTCACACACCATTAGCATTCTCTCTCTCTCTCTCTCTCTCTCTCTCTCTCTCTCACACACACACACACACACACACACACACACACACTTCTATAAAGCTATTCATGGAAAAAAACTAAAGAAATTCTTGCAGCAACAAGACACTGGAAACTCTGAAAACAGGAAGTTCAGACTCTTGAATTCAAGTCATAATAAATAAGATTCCAGGCCTCACTAAAGACCACATTGGTAACCTAGGAAATTAAAGGAAAGGAAAAATCTCTCAGAATACTGACAATGAATTGAAGTGGCACTGAGGGGAGAATCAAGAAGAGAGTGCAGGTTAGTAAGCATGCCTGAAGAAGGAAACAGAACAATCAAGTCAGTAACACACTACAAGAACTCTGCCTGTAAGCCCAGAGCTTGGAAGGTAGAGGCGGCCAAATGAGCAGCCGAGGACGACCCGTGACGGAAGAGCAGACTGGAGGCCACTTGAGCTACATGAGACCCCGTCTGAACCACCCCTCAAAAGTGCTCCCCCCGCTACCCACAAACAAAAGAAGGGGCTCTTGAAAGGCTCTCTAAGTGGCAGGACTGGAAAACCAGGAGCAGAAGATGAGAAGCACAAGACTAAAGCTGCTCGCTACAAAACTGAACCTCCCGAGTTCAAATTCATGCAGTTATCATCACCCCAGTAAGAAACTGTACTGAAGACACAGGAGACAAAGCCAGACGAGGAGGAGACCTGCCTTCCAGACATCCGTAAGTTACAGAGTCAAAGAAATCAAAAAGTCCTCAAAGAATAAGAACAGGAGGAGGGGGATTGGGAGGTGTGGAGGGAAGGGAGGCTGAGGTCGGGATATAAGGTATGAGAGAAGAATAAATAATATGTATGAATAAAAACAGAAAAAAGTAAGTTCCAAATAAACTTCCCATGGATGACGTACTCTAAAATCCATGAAGCAGCAGCTTTGTATTGAAATAATAAAATCTTAATAATTAATAAATCTAAAATTTCTGAGGCCAAATTTGTCAACCAGTTATGAAAATAAAGTACATTATTACACATACAAGAACTTAGAATGTCCACAGCCTAAAGCACACAGGCATGAGTGTACACACAAGTGTAGTAAAAAAGTTTTATTTAAAGCTACACTGCTGGGCTGGAGAGATGGCTGCTCTTCCAGAGGTCCTGAGTTCAATTCCCAGCAACCACATGATGACTCACAACCATCTGTAATGAGATCTGGTACCCTTTTCTGGCCTGCAGTCACATATGCTGTATACATAATAAACAAATAAATCTTTAAAAAAAAGTAAAAAATAAATAAAGCTGTACTGCTAAGGGCTGAGAATGCAGCTCAATGTGGTACCAACCCAACATGCACAGTGTCTTGGGTTTTTTAATAATCCTATTTATTTACTTATTTACTGTGTTTATGGATGTGGTTGTGTATGTGCCACCACACACGTGTGCAAGTCAAAGGACTCAGTGTCTCTTCCATCTCGTGGGTCTCAGGGATTAAACTCAGATAACCAGGTTTGACCACAAGAACCTTTACTGGCCGAGACATCTCACTGGCACCCCAAAGCCTTAGGTTTCATCCTGAGCAACAGAATAAAATGAAAGGGTTAACAGTTCTGCTTACTTCTGAGAAGCGAGGGGAAACTGGAAACAGACAGTAAAAAGGAAAGCTTGTACTCTTCATTTTACGTACAATTGCACTGTTGAAGGTTTGGTTTTTACTATGCACAACTGTATTTAATAATTTTAAAGGAATAAAAATAAAAGTATGTCCACTAAATCATCAACAAACAGCACTGGCTCTATACGTTTTTCCTATTAGTCATGTACAGCTGCATAATGAAATTTCAATCAATGATAAATCACACATATTGGTGACATCCCATAACACAGTGGAGCTGACAGCTTCCTATTACACCACAGTAGTGCAGTTCAGCACGGCACAACACTCAAGGCGAACTCTATCAGAGGTATTAGTCAATAGTTAACATCTAGACCAGTGTTCTCAACCTGTGGGTCACGACCCCTTTGGGGTCAAACAACTTTCACAGGGGATGTCTAAGACCATCAGAAAACAAAGACAGTAGCAAAGTTACAGTTATGGTGCACAACAAAAATATAATTTTATGGTGGGGGGTCACCACAACATGAGGAACTGTATTAAAGGGTCTCAGCATTAAGAAGGCTGAGAACCACTGGCCTAGACAGAAAGGTAAGTTCTTAAGTGATGGAAAACTGGATTAAAACTTTTGTGCTCCAAGTGGATTAGATAGGATTTTTTGTTGGAAAGTTTGTATTGTTTTTGTGGTGGTAAGGGTAGTTGTTGAGAAACAAGCAATGCCCTTGAACTGGGGCTCCTCCTCCCACGCCCGTGCTGAGCTAACAGGCAATTATCACCATGGCAGCACAGTTATTTTCAAAATGACTCCTAAGCAGCTCAAGGGGCAGTGAGATGGCTCAGAAGTGAAAGGTGCTCACCTCCAAGCCTGACAACCTGAGTTCAATCCCAGTATCCACATGGGCGAAGGCAAGAAAGGACATGCTCAAGTTGTTCTCTGACCCCACACATACGGCACGTGTGCTCACAGTCACACACATACAAAGACACATAGCTTTTTTTTAATTCTTTAGAGGGTCAGGGGATGCTAGAAAGATGGCTCAGCAGTTAAAAGGGACTTACTGCTGCTCTCCCAAAAGACCTGAGTTCAGTGATTAGCACCTATGTAGGTAGCTCAGAACTACCTGTAACTCCAGCTCTACAGAGCCCAAGGCCTTCCTCAAGTCTCCAGGGCACCTACATACACAGCATACATACACATACATATGAGATAAATTTTCTTCAAAAAAAGAAAAAGTTAAATATGCTCACCAATAACTCAACAGCAGTATGCACATCGTTACTTTTCTCAAAAGTTAGTTTACTTTTTCATTTTGCAATGTAAAATCTTTTCTTTTTCCTCCTTATAGGGCTGGGAACCAAACCCAGACTCTCAAGTATGCATGCCAAAAGTTCTCAGGCTTGGCCCGCATGCCTGTCCTCCTGCAGTGTGGTTACTGCTAACTGTACCTTTAAAAGAGACTTCGAGCACTGAGGAAAGCCAATGCTTTGAAGCTTCCATGAAATGTTTTTACATATGACTTTCTTCTGGAAAGCTTTATGCACCTGTGGGCTGCTAAACAAATGTATCCTGAGGCTGTGCAAACACCATACCTAAATAACACAGGTGACAAACGTCATGTGGCCCCGATGCAATTGAGGAGGATGGTAAATCCACTGTGTACAAGAGACAGAGCAACCATAAATATGAAGCTGTGGCTGGGGTACAGTATTTTACCAAAAACTACTCTTTCCCTTTTTCTTTTGAAATAGAAAATACATTAAAGTCTCTACAAGAAAGCTGGGCTTCCCCGAAGTAGGACTCACTTTACTTGTTTGATCCCCAGTACCGTAAGAGAGGACTTACTATAACTGAAATTAAAAATTGCTTACACAGATACCAATTATCTGAGGACTGTAAAGGTTTTTACTTCTCTGATCTCCTACAGAACTCAAACCTCACTAAACAAATCACTGCTGCACACTCGTATCCTGAATTGCATCCTGTCACCTCTCTTTAATCCTGTACGGTGCATGCTCCCAACAGCTATTCCAGGAAGTGTTGGACTATCAGCTATTTATACATGGACAAAATCTTTCAAATAGCACTGTCGGCTAACTCTGCAGGTTCCAGACCAAAAATACTATTTTTAAGAAATGGCTGAGTTAGTTACTTAATTTAAAATGCACTCTAAAAATAGTATTTCTTGTCACTTTGTTTTGGAACCAAAAGGGAGTACCAACATTGTGCAGCCACAATGTAACCGGGTAACAAACAAGTTCATCTTTTTACAAACACTGAGTTGGGGTAATCTTTGGGTTTGGGGGGCTTGGTTGGTTGGTTTATGAGACAAGGTCTCACTACATGGCCCTGGCTGGCCTGGAACTTGCTACGTAGACCAGGCTGAATTCACAGAGATCTGCCTGCCTCTGTGCTCTACTGCTGGGATTAAAGGTATTGCTATTTCTGGCAAAATTCAGTTTCTAAAATCCAAATATTCAAAAAAGATCTAAATACGCTTATCCTAATGATATCACCAAGAAAATGTCAAACTATTATATATTAACTTAAAATAGTCTATAGCAACATCTAACCCTGACTGTATATTGAGTATTTTTCAAAAAAAGTTCACCATTTATTATCATATATTAACCAATTTATCCGGTATATCAAGCCCCAAAATAAGCGACAAAAAGTAAAAATACTTCCTTCATCAATACTTACATGCACTGTATTTTAAAATCCATTCTATGTAGGAAAAAAAAAACCCATTCTAATTAAAACTCTATGCTACCAAAACAATACCATCTGAAGGCAACACGCATGTCCTACGGCAAGCAAATAATTCATTACCTATCTCTACGAATATCTCTAAAGCCACTTCTTAATCTCCAGTCTTTAGATGTGTATCTTGTATATCATAGTATTAGCAAACAATTTCAAGTGATTACTTCTAAGAGTTTCTGGGAGTTTAACTTACAGATATATTAATATGCAAAAATTGCACTTAGTAGGACATCCACTAGCATCAGTACTAGAGAAAGACTAAGACAATTCTAAACTTCCATCAAGAGGGATAGTTAAATCCTCTATCAATAAAACAAAAGACAATAAGACTAGTAACAAGCCATTTCTTTACATAAGATCAATCTTCAAGTTGTCGAAGTTTAAAAAGAGAAATATAGAGACCACAGCATTTACCATATCCAATGACATGCTTAACATATATATACAAAACAAAACCCGTCTGGAAGCTACCTCCAGAAAGGAAAGTGTACGACAGAGGGTACATTTCATGCCCTTGCAAGTTATTAAATAAACATGTTATTTTACAAAATGCTTTTTTAAAATATTTATTTTCATTTTTCTGGGTATGAGTGTTTTGCCTACATGCATCTGTGTGTACCACACCCATGGCTGGTGCCCATGAAGACCAAAAGAGTTCATGGAGTACCCTGGAACTGGAGTTAGAAATGATTGTGAGCCACCATGTGGGTGTTGGGAATTAAACCTGGGTCCTCTGGAAGAGCAGCAAAGTGCTCTTAACTGCTGACCATCTCTCCAGCCCACAAAATATTTTTTTTGGAATGCTAATTCATTTTAAAACCTGGTGTGGTTCTTTTTACAGGGTTCTACAAACATTGGTTTTCTTTATCAATCTATCTCAGACTCAATTGTAAATAAGTACAACTGAGATGACTGTACAAAGTCTAAAATATTTAATATTTGCTGCTTTTCATAAAGTTTGCTGACTACTGCTTCTATCAAAAATACATTGAAAAAAATTATTTCCCTTAGGCCTCAAAAATAGTTTTAGAAAGTTTTATTACAAAAAATAAGCTGAATAATATAAACCAGTGTTTACCTCATTTACTAAATACTAAAAATACTTTAAAAAAATAAATCTGTAATATCAAAAACGAATTCCTAAAATACATGAGGGCTGACATTTTCTAAGCAATGCTATAAAGTAGCTATTAAAAGCACAGAAGTCGAAATTCACAGTCTAGCAAAAACCGGTCTGGTCGACAGGGAAAAATGCTTACTATTTCAAAATAACTCCTTCTCTTTTCAACCTCTATTAAAAGAAACTCTAAGGTGTGGTAGTAAGCACCTGCAGGCCCAGCTGTGGCCTGGAACAAAGGATGGTAAGTTCCAGACCAGCCTGAGCTACATAGCAAGCCTCTGCCTCAAAATGGAGGGAGCTAACTAAAGGTATAACTTCTTAGGGGGGAAAAAACTATAAATACAGAGAGGCAGACAGACAGGCAGGCAGGCAGACAGACGGACGGACAGACTGACTAACTGGAACTAGAGAGCTGGGAAATAGCTAAGCTGCTGCTGTGCCTGCCTAGCCTCACAAAGCCTTGGGTCTGACCCCCACAACAACATTACCCAGGTGTTGGGGCTTGTGCTTATATCCTAGCACTGCAGGGTTGGGGAAGAGATCAGACCTTCAAGTTTAGGTTAGTCTAAAATCTCTATTTAGTTAATGCCATAGAAATGTATCCAGTCACCTCTCTCATATAACATCACCATTTCCAAACAGTTGGGAGTGGGGGGGGGGGGGGGGGGGCGGGGCCAGGCCTATTAGTGCATGCCTTTAATCGCAGCACACAGAAGGTAGAAGCAGATGGTTCTCCCTGATCTGCATATAAGTTCCAGGCCAGCCAGAGCTACATAGGAAGACTTTGTCTCAAAAAACTGTGTGTATGTACACACACACACACACACACACACACACACATATATATATATATATATAATATGTATGGTGTTTTATGCATGTATATATGCAGTATATACTTTATGTGTATTACATGTTTGTGTATGTATTATATATTATACATACATGTGTGTTAATCATGTGTGTATATATACATACATATGTACATGAATACATATAAGCATATATTATGTATTGTGTATGTATGTACACATATATAATTTTTCAATCTGTTCTTTTGTTTTTGTTTTGTTTTGTTTTGTTTTGTTTTTCGAGACAGGGTTTCTCTGTGTAGCTTTGCGCCTTTCCTGGAACTCACTTGGTAGCCCAGGCTGACCTCGAACTCACAGAGATTCGCCTGCCACTGCCTCCCGAGTGCTGCAATTACAGGCGTGCACCACCACCGCCCAGGTCAATCTGTTCTTAAGGTTAAGAGAGCATATTTCCCAATTTATGGCACTTTTAAAATTTCAACAATTTGGGTTTGTTTCCAACAAAGTCTCATGATGTGACCCAGGCTGGACCTGAAGCTGTGTTTCTCCTGTTCCTGCCTCCTGAGTGCTGGGCAGGATTACAAGTGTGCCCCACATACAGCTAACCTGAGTTTTGATTGTGTATACGCACCTAACTCTACCAGACACTGAAGCTGACAATTTATGAAAGACTGTGACATCATTTATAGTGATATTGCATCCATAAGGAGGAAGCAACATAGCTGAGTTCATCTAGTGAATAAGGGAAGACTTCTGGAAGACAGCAAAGAGAGCTGGGGAGGGAGGGAGGGAGGGAGGGAAGGAGGGAGGGAGGGAGGGACAAGAGTTGGCCAGATACAAAGGATAAGGAAATCAGGTCAATGACAACCCCATTCTAGTTAAAAAGTAGAAGAATGTCAAACCTGAAAGACTTAAGTCCTAGAAAACATAGCCCACTGCTGCAAAAGTAAATCTCTCAATGGACTGGGAGAAAGGGTCAGGATCTCGTGGCAAATGTCTTCGAGGCCAAATTAAGGGACCGAAGAGTAGATCTGATGCTGTAAGACATAAGAAACGTACCAATTTCCCAAACAACATACAATATGCCTGACTTTATTTTCAGGAAATCGACAATGCTAGCAGCTTGGATCTTGGTGTACAGTGAGAAAAGACTAAAGGTAGACACCAATTCTGTAGCTGTGCAAAGCAGACAATGGCCTACAGCATGTCACAGAACGAAGGAAGCCGCTATGTACAACAGCATCTTCTCTTGTTTGCCTTGTGCTGGGGACTGAATGCGGACGGAGCCTTGTGCAAACTCGAGCTTTACCCTGAATACCTCCTCCTCTGCACTCCTTTTTTAAAGGTCCTTTTCATGTCATTTTTTCATATTTCTGGTATGGGTACATTTTTTTTTTCATGAACAAAGTGTTCAGAATAAAATTACTAAAGCTAGAGGCAAACGGCCTTTTTGGCTTGCTTCTTCTCATTAGGGAAGAAAATGTACACAAAAGATAAGAATTCCTACCTGGACTGCAGGGTTCCTAGCGTGACAATGGGCTCAACAACCTCTCTGAGCTCTGCGGTTCCCGGATGTAGGAGAGGAAGTTGAAGTAGATGATCTAAAGTTGCTGACAGCTGGAAAATACTATTATCACAGAGCTAACCACCTCTTCAACCTCCAGAAGCCACCAATAACAATGCAAACATAATCTATAAAGCAACTGTGAAAATGCCATTCAAACCAGGCAGATGCTACTATGCCTACTACCTGCCCATATGTACCCACATGTACTTGCATCGACTTGTGAAGGACTTCACGACACATTGAAACATGGATACACCACTCCTCCTCTGAAACCCTGAGACAAAACTGAAACTTTTTTCCCCCATTTTTTGAGATAGGGTTTCTCTGCATAACCCTGGCTGTCCTGGAACTTGATCTATAGACCAGGCTGGCCTCAAACTCACAGAAACACTCAAACCTTTAAGAACTCTGGCAGCCATTTCAACTTTCAACCACCACAGTGGTTCTCAACCTTTGGGGGTCAGATGACCCTTTCACAAGGATCACACATCAGATATCCTGCACATCAGATATGTACATTATGATTCATAACAGCAGCAAAATTAGTTATAAAGTAGTAAAAAATAATAATAATTTTATGGTTTGGGGTCACCACAACATGAGGAACTGTATTGAAGGGTCGCAGCATTAGGAAGGTTGAGAATCACTTAAGTACCTTTCAAAAATAGGAATCAAAAAAGGAACTTTAGCTGGGCAGTGGTGGTGCACATCTTTAATCCCAGCACTCAGGAGGCAGAGGCAGGCGGATCTCTGTGAGTTCGAGGCCAGCCTGGTCTACAGAGCAAGATCCAGGACAGGCTCCAAAGCTACACAGAGAAACCCTGTCTCCAAAAATAAAAAAAAAAAAAAAAAAAAGGCAACTTTTTGTTTTTAGTCTTGGCAATCCAACTCACATTAGTCAAGTTTACACATAATCCTACACTGTGGAATATAACATTAATATAAATACTGATACAATATTCCTGTATTAATCATAATTACAAGTGTTCCTAACTAGAAAAATACTGTCTTCAGACTTGTCACTATAAATGTTTATGCTCAACTTTTTTTGAGACAGGGTCTCACATACCCCAGGCTGCATGGAACTTGTATATAGCCAAGCATGGCCTTGAACCTCTGATCTTCTTGGCTCCACTTCCTAAGCATTAGGACTACCCCACATTCAGTTTATGTGCTGTACCACCCAGAGCCATCCGGGTGCTAGGCAAGCACTCTGCCAACTAAGTTACATCCCCAGCACAACGTGGAACTTCTTACTAATAAACAAAACATGGAATACTTCTCACTCATACTAAAAAATTCTAAAATATTCTGGAGCTGGAAGCATAGCTCAGTGCAGAGTACATGCTTAGCATTCTCAAGGCCTTAGGTTTGACCCAAGCAATACATTTGGGCCAACAAGACAGTTTAGCAGGTGAAGGTACTTGTCTGATAATGCCAGCATCACAATTTTAATTCAATCCTCAGAACATATATAAAGGTAGATGAGAACCAGTAAGTTGTCTCCTGACCTCCAAATGCATGCCATAGCCCACACAAATTTTTTTTTTTCAAGATAGAGTTTCTTTGTGTACCTTTAGAGACCTGGAACTCTCTCTCTGTAGACCAGAATGGCCTTGAATTCACCGAGATTCCCCCTGCCTCTGCCTCCCAAGTGTTGGGATAAAAGGTGTGTGCTACCACCAGGCTCAAAATATGTCTAATAAGTAAATTTTAGGTCATTAATTTTAAGCCTTTTTTTTTATTTTATTAAGCACTTATTTACTTTAAATGTTCCAAGAAAGAGGGTGCACACATACCACATGTGTGGCGGTCAGAGGACAATTTTGTGGGAATGGTTCTCTTCTTCCACCGTGTGTGTGTGTGTGTGTGTGTGTGTGTGTGTGTGTGTGTGTGTGTCCATGATCCACCTTAGGTCTTGTGCTTGGCAGTAGGACCTTTTACCCCAGCAGGTGCCATCTTGAGATTCCCAAGCCTGACTGTTTTCTTTAAAGGGGATAAATAAATAGTTTTCCTTCCAAACAACAAAATTAATAAGCAACAATTTTATTAAGGGGGAAAAAAACCTTGGGAGAAATAAGCCCTTATAATCATAAAATATTCAACATATCAAGTAAGCTAGAAACAAGAATTCTGAATGTTTTCAATACATTAAATGTTAAATGTTTGAGGAGACACATTTTCCCTGATTTAAACAGTATACAATGTATACATGGATCAAAACATCACTTAGTACCACACAATTATGTAAATCTTTATGCACCAATTAAATATAAAAAGGTGGAAAACCCAGACACGTCTAGCATTTCTAGCCTGCTATAAATTTACACTGCATGATATAGCCTACATTAAAATTCTGAAGGACTGTGTGTAAGCTATCACTAGAGCATAAGTAAAGGCTTTTCTACTGAGAATTATTTCTTCCATTATTCTAAAGATCTAACAATTTTTGTTTATATATTAGTGTTCACACACACACACACACACACACACACACACACACACACAGTGGTTTCTATGCTAGAATCATTTCTCTTTAGCAGGCCCACATCTCTCTTACACCCTAAGATAGCATCAAGCATCATTCATTTTTCCTGAGCTTACCAAACTAAAATCTGAAAAGAGGTGAACTATAATTTTTGATGATCACAGGGTACAAATCCTTTACTATACAAATCTGTATCATAGTAGAAAACCATCACTAAAAATTTTTGTTCATTAGTAATGAACATAAAATAATCCCACTACCAGCCCACAAGAGATTTGGGTGTTTAGAGTTAGTGTAAATCCAGGAATCTGGACCAAACACTTAATCCAAGAAAAAAAATAAATAAATAAAACCTAGCATTGTTTGTTTTACATGGGATATAGTGGTCAGAACTAGTCTCATATTCTAAGTAGTTTTTTGTTTGTTTTGTTTTGTTTTGAGTTGGGAGGGTGTTTGTTTGGTTTGGGGGTTGTTTGTTTTATTTCTCAAGACAGGGCTTCTGTGGTGTAGCTCTGGCTGTCCTGGAACTCAATCTGTAGAAGTAGCTGGCCTCAAACTCAGAGCTCCTCCTGCCTCTGCCTCTGAATGGATATTTTGTTGTTGTTGCTGTTGCTGTTGTTTTTAAATTCTACTTTGAAAATACAAAAACTGACCTTATTTCATTTATTATTTATTCTAATTTACCAATTTCACTCAAAGAAAACGTGTATTTGAATCAGACATAGTAATCAGTAATCAGACACTGGGGCTTTGTTGCAAGCCCAGCTATTCAATGGGATTCAGAAGCAGAATATTTTTAACCTTTCTCAAAGTTTCCAGGCGAAGTAAAACTATTTTAAATTAAAACTTTGTAAAATTCTAGATGAAGTGTATTACAAAGTTAGCAGGAAGGGGAGGAGGATCCACCTCAATTATTTTGTAACCAACAATGTCCAAATAGTAGCACTGGATTTGCTTTCCTCAAACATCCCAGTAAAGATTCCCACTGGAATATCAATTTAACAAGTAGAGTGGATAATCCAAAGACAAAGGACAAGTCAATTATGGTACCCTACAGCCCCTGGCAGCACTCAAGGACACATGGTAATTAAAAGAAACAACTCCTTCAACTGAGTGGCTTGGCCTGTACAGTTGTAACTGCAACAGTAATCATCATCTTTGAAACCTGGACAGTACTTGCCATTTTCAGAGCACTGTATTTGAAACACTTCATACGGTTGTGTTGTGTTTTTCCTCTTATAAATTAGCACATACACTGCCTACTTTGATGCTGGAATTCTCCACCCAACCAATCAAATTACAGTAGTGTGAAGAAGGAACCCTAAAAAGCACTTCCAACTCTAAGGTTGTGGTGACAATCTGCTTTTCAAATATGCTCCAGTACGATCCTAAAAACTCTCTTTTGTATAGTCTGACAGTCCTTAGAGTCGGAGACTGTCTTTCTAAGTTACAAAACCTAAGGGCAAGGAATTCCTTCCAGGATGGGACCAAGGAGACAACCGGCTTTAAACCCACCATTCCCAGGCCAGGAGCGGGTTCCACCGGTCCTGCTCCAGTCCGAAGGAGACATTCTCGATGCATTATCCAGCCTGTCTTTTACTAATGGAACAATCCATAAATGCTTCCCAAGGGAGTCCTATAGATTCCCTCAACTCCTAAGAACCGTTGGTTCAGGCGCGGGTCTGTCAATCGGTTTTCCGTTCTTGATGGTCTATGTTCTCGATGAACACTACCAAAACACGCAGCCATTTGACAAGAGGATGGTGAACAGAGGATATAATAATCAAGATTTCTTCCTGAAGAAGAAAAAAAAAGGTAGGGGCAGGTGTGGTGGCATATGCCTATAATCACAGTTCTTGAGAGGCAGAGGCAGGCGGATCTCTGAGTTCCAGGCCAGCCAGGAGTGCGCAGAGACCCTGTCTTAAAAGGGGGGGGGGGGGGGGGGGGCGGGAGGATACCCAAGATAGCCAAGAAGCAGGAAAGGTAGGTACCAAAGAACACTAAAACGCTCACAGTATACAGTTAATCTCTCCAAGGTCCATCTTCAGAGTGCAGAATTCAGAATGTTAGGAGGTGGAATCAGGAGTAAGTGAGCTATCAGGGTCAGCAAGTCCCCTAGGTAAGCCACGGGGATGCTGGCTGCGTTGGCGGGTCCAGGCAGTCGGACCCCAGGGACCGTCCAGGACCCAACCGCGCCGCCACCAGACGGGCGGCGCCCCCGCGAGCTTTCAAACCGCCGCCCTGGGAAGGCGCTGCGCCGATTGGAAGTTCCGCCACGACCGTCACCGACACAGGGCCATAGCGGTAACTCCTCAGCCAAGCCCTCCCAGACCTCTGCGAGTCCCCGGGGGCCAGACCTCTAAACTCCACCTCCAGGCGCGGGCTCCACCGGGTCCCGTCGCCTGCTGTAAAGCACGCAGCGGCGACTCGCGGCGGGACCGACGCCCCCGACGGGGCTGCGCCGTGCGACTTCGAGGGGCGCGACCGGCCAGCGGGGGGCGGCAGCACCAGTGCCTTCGAGTCGGCCCCGGGACGCCGCTCGGCGACCCCAGCCGCCTCGCCCCGTGGGCTCCGACCCACCCAGCCCTCCGGGTCGCCGCAGCGGCGGGGACCGGGCGAGCCCACTCCCCCGCCCGCGCTCTTACCCATCTTTCCGCCTCGCCTTGTAGACGTGCCCGTAGGTGCCGCGTCCCACTTTGCACCCTTCGTACTCAAACAGATCCTCCACCCGCTCCCGCTCCGCCGCCAGCTTCGCCTTGAAATCATAATCCATTGTCTGCTTCCCCCATAGAGGAACCGGGACGCGGGGGCCGCCGCCACTCAGTCCCTCCTCCGCCGCCGCCGCTCCACTTCTCCAACAGCCGCCGCTCGGGCGCGCGCGCGCCGCCCGCCGCTCCGCGGTCCGCCTTCAGCAAGGGACTCCTCGGCGGCCGAGGCAGCCACCTCCTCCGCCTCCTCCTCCTCCTCCTCCGCGGCGGCGGCGGAGGCTCCCGCAGGCACCCACAGTCCCGCCTCCCCCCTTCATTTCCTTGTTTTGGAACCTGGTGGGCCGCGCCGCGGCTTTCTCGAACTCATTAACAAACCAAGCGGCCCGCCCCGATGTCGCGGGGGATCCTGGGAAATGTAGTTCAAGAGGCTGCGGGTGCTGTGCTAGTTCCTCGGACGCAAGGAATACAGTTCCCAGGGTTCCTTGGGCCGCCTCGGCCACGCCTCCACAAGGCAAGGACGCCTGCGCACAGCCGCCGCCCCACCCCCTCAGGTAGCCCGCGACTCGCTGTTCCTGTAAACTGCAGCTCGAAGTTACAGCGGGCTTTCTGCAAGCCCGTGGGAGCTGGTGGGAGGGAAGCCTTTGCTCTGCTGGGAAGGAGATAACCGGCTCTGAATGTCCCTGGGCGAAGAAAGCGGGAAGCACCTCACGAGCGCCTTGCTCCGGAGCTCATTCCGGGGCATCCAGAGCCGAGGACTAGGGTTTAGACAGTTGTACTACACATTGTTTGTTTTCTTGGGCAATTGATCCTCCTGTTGCCCCGCCCCTTGCCGCGGCTTATTGGCCGAGGCTGAAGAATGACGTCCTCTGTGGTGCGTGGGTATCTCGGGCTTTGGCTTCTTTCCTGCTCTTGATTGGTAATTGGATGTGCTCGGTTCTTCCTGATAGGTTAATCTTTTTTCTTTACAATGCAAAAACCGTATTTCAAAACCTGAACATTCAGCGGTTTCTCAGCTCTTGCTAGGGGAACCGTGTAACTTCTCGGGCTCAAAGCCAATCATCTTTTTCTTGGCGCTCTAGTCGGGTTTTATCCTAGCATATGCGGGTGCGGTAGCCGAGCTTTAACCATCTGTCTGAGAACAATTAAAGTGCCTGGAAGATTGGGAAATGGAGCGTTTTAAAAACAATCATTTTTTGCTGAGTTGTAAAGCGTTTTTACAGTCTGTGCATAATAGTGAGGCTTACGGGGGGGGGGGGGGTTTTAAGAAATTTATTTTAATCATGACATTGATTGATTATGGTGTCTGGGGCTCAGGACACATCACCTCAAAGTATGACTGTAAGGGCCTAGAAAGTCCCACGCTAAAAATGTATCCCTCGGCATGTTGAATATTTTTAAACTAAGAGATATTGAGCTCCATCCAACACACGAGTTTCAGCTCCCTTCCACTACCCAAAATAAAATATAAGGGAACATTTTTTTTTTTTTTGTAACGAGAATGTTAAATTTTTAAAGAGAAATCTTATAAGGTATCTGTATCAGGAAGGCAGCTTAGCTATTCGTAGACAACATTATTGTTGGGGAGGCTATGTTTAGTCCCTTCCCTCACCTGACCTTGGTTAATTTGTCTCCACTACTTACTAAAACTTCAAATTCTGGTTCCTTTCTGTATGTTAATGTGTACATCTATAACTAACCATGTTCTCTTAGGCCAGTCATGATAGCAAACACTGTAGTCCCTCCTGCTCTTGGCAGAGTCAAGGAGACTCTCTTGAACATGGTGGGAGTTTGGAGCCAGCCTAGGTAGTTCTTCTGCTAATCTAGTTGATGCCAATTTAATTTGCAGACTAACCAAGCAATTTAGAAGGATAGAGTGAAGTTATTTTTCCTCCCCTGTAATGGCATGTCTCATACATTATATGCTCAGAAGCAGATGTTAACATGGCTAGTGCTAGGGTAGGATTCATATATAATCCTGAGTAGAACAAAGGGAAGAATGGTCAGTTCCACCCGAAGCAATATGGTGAGTAACGCTGTTTTTGTTTTTTCCAAGACAGGGTTTCTCTGTGTAGCTTTGTGCCTTTCCTGGATCTCACTCTGTAGACCATGCTGGCCTTGAACTCACAGAGATCCGCCTGCCTCTGCCTCCCAAGTGCTGGGATTAAAGGCGTGTGCCACCACCGCCCAGCTAACTCTAAGTTTTAAAAAGCGTGGTAGTTTGCCTGCTGGGTTTTCAGAAACCCTTGTGAAACTAGAAAGGGGTTGCTCTTTTTCCTGCCACAGCCCTTACTTCCTTAAATCTAGAAGGTCAAGATTTTATTTTATTTCAGTCAAGAATCAGAGTTAATGCTGGCAATGTAGCTCCCTTACTGTAGTGCTTGACTAGCATGCACAAAGCCCTGGCTTCAGTCCCAAGCACCACACAAACTCAGTCACAAAACCAGACATTCCCGGAACCCAACAGTGGAGGTGGAGGCAGGAGGATCAGAAAGTCAAGATCCTCCTCAGCTACAGAGAGGGAAAGGGAAGGGAGTGGAGGAGGGGGAGAGAGGAAGGAATCAGGGTTCATTAAGTATTGTAGATCTCAATAAACAAATACATGAGCAAAGTTAAAATGAACAGAAGGGGTACAGAGCACAATAGTAAAACAGGCGGGATGATGTCAAGGCTGGGTGGCAGCCTTCGTGAAGGAAGCAGTGTGAGCTAAAATGTAAAGAATGAATAAAGACTTGAACATGTGAGAAAGAGGGAGCATAAACCTATCAGGCAGGACAGACTGCATTCTTGTCACCACATGGTACATTAGGAGACAGCAACTAGTTGGAACACTGCAGATTAAGCCGAGAAAGGGATGCATAAAACAGAACAAATAAGCAGGTGCCAGATTATGAGTCGTTGTGCTCACTGGCTTAGGTTGTATTGTTCTATCAGTAATAAGTCATTAAAAATCTGTCAGTCTGTTTCAGGGTCACACTGTGTAGACCAGGCTGGCTTCCAACTCAGGATCCTCCTGCCTCAGCCTCACAAGTGCTGCAATTGCAAATACCTACCTACGACACCCAGTTTATCGAAGACTTTTGAGCTGAGGAGAAATGTAACCAGTCTGTTTACATTTTAAAATCCTTCTGACAATACTGTTCAGGAAAGATTAGAAGAAAACACCAGTGAAGGAGCCTCCTGCGTTAGTGCTGGCCAGAGGACAAACCGTGGAATAGCAGTGTTTGTTATGAGGAGAGGGCACATGTGGGACACTGTTCAGGAACCAAATGCAGCAGAACTTGGGGGTCAATTAAATGTAGAGTTCATGAAGAGGGAAGATTCCAACGTACTCTAAGGTTTAGAACTTCAGCAATATGGTAGAAACTTTGACAAGCTAGGAAATGCGGGTCTGGAAACAATATCTGAGAGGAGGTGGATGAGTGTGGTTGGGACATACTGACTTTGAAATGCTGACAAGGAATAAAAGTTAAAATAACAACTAGAGAAATATTTTTACTTTACAATAAAAAAATGGTCTAAATATATGGAGTTTGAAATCATACAGTGTATGTATGATGTTAGAATATCAGAGCTTTTTTTTTTTTTTTTTAATTTTGTCCCAGTACTACGGATCAAACCTAGGACTTTGTACATTTTGGGCAAACATACCACTGAGTTTCATGTCGAACCCCAAGAATACTTTTTTTTTTCTTTCTCTCTGGCTATCCTGGAACTCACTCTGTAGACCAGGCTGACCTGACACTCACAGAGATCCACCTGCCTCTGCCTCCCGAGTGCTGGGATTACAGACATGTGCGCCACCATGCTCAGCTCCAAGAATAGTTTTGGTTGATTGCTGTGATGACTCATTTCAGTTGTCAATGTAATTGTTATGAAATACTTAAGGCATTAATATCGCACATATTTGGGTGTTTCTCTGGAGGTATTCGGAGGGGGATGGACTGAGGGAGGAAACCCACTCCGGTGGGCAGCAGGCACCATCCATGGGCTGGGATCCCAAAGTGAATGTGAGGGGGACCCAATACCAACATTGATCTCTGTCCACATTCATCTCTCTCTGCCTCCTGAATGCTGACACAGTGTGACCTTACATACCTGCTACCATGCCTTTTCCACCATGATGGACTTATCCCTGAAACTGTTAGCCAAAATAACTCCTTCCATCCTGTGGTGGTTTGAAAGAAAATGGACCCCCAAAGGGAGTGGCACTATTAAGAGGTGTGGTCTTGTTGGAGGAAGTGTGTCACTGTGGAGGCTGGCCTTGAGGTCTTATATGCTCAAGCTGTGCCCGATGAGACAGACCACTTCCTGTTGTCTGTGAGTCAAGATGTATGAACTCTCAGCTACCTCTCTAGCACCATGTCTGCCTCCATGCTGCTTTGCTTCCTGCTACGACGATAATGGACTAAACGTTCTGAACTGTAAGTGAGCCACCACAGTTAAATGCTTTCCTTTATCAGAGTGGCCTTGGTAATGGTGTCTCTTCGCAGCAATAGAAACCCTGACTAAGACACTTCCTGACCGTGCTTTCTTCAGCACTTTCCTCATAGCAATGCGGAAAGTAACCAATGCAGCTGTTCTTTGTGAATAGTGGTGTCTGTACCCACTCTATCCTTAACTAAAACACTCCTAAAAGATACGTTCCAGTACTCCTGTTTTTCATATGAACAACTAAATTATTAAATTGTAGCTGCAGGTATGAATGAGTATATATTTGAGAGTACATGAAATTTTTTAAACTGGGGATAGAGTTTAGTGGCAGAATGTTTACTTAGCATGCTTGAGGCCCTGTTTTCCCTCCAGTCCACCATTTAAAAAAAGTGTCTGAGCATGGTGGTATACCCCTTTAGTCACAGCACTTGGGAGGCAGAAGCTGGTAGATCTCTGAGTCCAAGGCCATACTAGTCTTCAGAGTGAATCAAAGCCAACCAGGGCTACACAGTGAGATCCTATCTTTAAGAAAGTAATTTTTTTTTTTTGGCCAGGTGTGATGGTTCATGTCTTTAATCCCAGCACTCAAGAGGCAGGGGCAAGTGGATCTCTGTGAGTTCAAGGCCAGCCTGGTCTACAAAGTGAGTTCCAGGGCAGCCAGGATGGTTACAGAGAAATCCCGTCTCTAAAAATATAAAATAATAATAATAAATTTTTAAATGGACTGGCAAGATGACTCAACCTGAGTTCAGTCCCCACCCAAAACCCACACAGTGGAAGGAGAGGACCAAAACCAACTCCCACAAGTCATCATCTGATGTCCTCTTGTAAGCTCAAATATACATACACGCATTAGTTTATTTAATAAAATTTTCTCTCTAGCCTCCACACACTTGCACACACACACACACACACACACACACACACACACACACACACGTTAGCGGTGCAGCCCAGGAGTTTATTCCGAACCCTGCTCCGTGCGGAATGCGATCTGACAGGCTTCCCAGATACTCTTTTGGACACAAGTATATAATCCCCGAAGTTGTTACTGAGACTTCTGCCTGCAAATTTCAGCAGCCAGCCTTCAGGAATCACCTTAGCCTAGGCTCATGCCGTTTCCTACAGCTGCCTTTGTCTAGTGACTGGTAAACGCAGAGCCCATGGGCTGGGGAGATGGCTCAACCTGAGGAGACACTTGCTGACAAGCCTGATGCCTCAAGTTCAGTCCCCAGCACCCAGACAGTAGAAGAGCAGTGAATCCCACAAATTGTCTCCTGACCTCCACATAATGTGCAGTGGCATGAAACGTGCGCGCATGCACACGCACACACACAAATCATTAGATGTAATAAACACTTTTTAAAAGACTGCATAATAATGCCAGGCAGTGGCAGCACACACCTTTAATCCAGCACTTGGGAGGCAGAGCCAGGCAGATCTCTGAGTTCCAGGCCAGCCTGGTCTACAGAGTGAGATCCAGGACAGACACCAAAACTACACAGAGAAGCCCTGTCTTGAAAAACCAAAAAAAGAAAGAAAACATTACAGACCAATTGCTCAACATCTTCAATCTTGCTTTCTTCTTTACCTTCCATAAATGTGCCAAAACTCTTCCTGCCAAACTGACTATGCGTTCATCGCCATCCCAAGACTCTGGAAGCCAACTTGCAATGCTGTTATACCTTGTAAGGTGATATAATGAGGGTTATTGTTTGTTGGTTTTGTTTTCAAGTACTATGTGTAAAAAGGAAAGGCCTAGATACAACAGGAATATTCATCGACCTGTGTACATTACCCAGCATTGATGACATTTCCATCTAAGTCTTTTTTTTTTTTCTGAAACAGGGTTTCTCTGTGTAATTTTGGTGCCTATCCTAGATCTCGCTCTGTAGACCAGGCTGGCCTGGAACTCACAGAGATCCACCTGCCTCTGCCTCCCAAGTGCTGGGATTACAGGTGTGTGCCACCGCTGCCCGACATTATTATGCAGTCTTTTTCTTTTTCTGAGACAAGATGTCATTTATTTAAGCTTATCTCAAATCAGACATGTCTGGTTAGATAACCTTGAACAGGAATTCACAATGTAGGCGTCTAACTCACAGAGATCGCCTGTTTCTGCCTCTAGAGTGCTGGAATTAAAGGTATGCGCCACTGCACCCAACAACTTCTGATCTTCTTGCCTCTATATCATGCAAGTGTTGGGATTTCAGGCATATGCAGACTTTTCAAAGGTGTTTATTACCTCTACTGATGTGTGTGTGTGTGTGTGTGTGTGTGTGTGTGTGTGTGAGAGAGAGAGAGAGAGAGAGAGAGAGAGAGAGAGAGAGAACAGGCATGCCATGGCACAAGTGTGAAGGTCGGATAATGACTTATAGGGTTTGATTTTTTTTTTCCTTCTACCATGTAGGTCCTAGGGATCAAATTCAGGCTGTCAGACTCGGTGGCAAGCTCCTTTACCCACTGTGATGTGAAGGATGTGAAAGTACCCCTCTCAGATTCCCTTCTACAAGAGGCCCCACGTGCTGAGCTCTGTGTCTGTCCTGAAGCCATACTCCTCATAAGCTATACCAGGATGACTGTGCATTAAAACCTCAGATAGTGGGGCAAGCCCATTCCTGTAGATGCAAAGATTCCACTGATGGGTCGCTTTACTCACAGACTCCAATGGTGACTACCAGCTTGCTTGGATCAAAGGATACCTAGGAGATCAGTGAGGCACTGTGTCTGTGTAACATGTCTTCAGAGACAGTTAATGTGCCAAACGACAGCCGAGGGAAAGGACCGGTCCTGACGTGGGTGGTACTGACAGGCTGGGAGCCTGGAGGGGGCAAAGCCGGGAGACAGAGTGAGTGAAAGTTCTGCTCTTCCCGAGAAGGTGCACCTACTGCTGCCAATACCATGGGCTTCAGACTCCAGCTTTTCCACCTTCCGAAACGGACTCACTGGCGTTCTCCAGAGAGCTTCCAACGCCCTTGGCCTCCTCATACTGGGACTGCATAATTGGTCCCACTTGTTTCAAAGTTTCTGGCTTCTTGGACTAACTTCTTCACCAGCATGCCAGCTAGCCACAGTTACACTATTCAGCTTCCAATCATATAAGGTAACCTATTAAATCATATATCTAAGTGTGTGTGTTTATGTATATGCACACACACACACACAATTCTACACTTGTAGGGAAGGAGCTGAGACTCTGATAAAGGTGACCATGACAAACAATGTGAACAAAGCAATTGTACCTAGAGGAAGATGCCCTCCAGGACTTTTCATAAAGAGGGGAAATCAATGCCTGGCCTCGTACCAAGCTCCCTTCCTCATTAGAGGCTAACACAACTGATGACTGTATGAGGTGTTTTGTTTGAGAAAAGCTCTCACTGTGCAGCCCAAGCTGGCCTCGATTTCCCAATCTTGCTGGCTCAGTTGTGATAGTTACCACTGTCGGCTAGAGTTGGTCTAGAATCCTCTAGGCCACAGCCTCTGGGAATTCCTGTCAGGAGTTATAGGGATTAGGTTAGCCCCTGGGCACATCTGTGGGGGATTATCTAGGATAGGTTACCCTCCAGGTATGCTCATGAAATTGTTTACATTAAATTAATTGAGGTAGAAAGACGAACTTAACTGTGGGCAGAGCCACTCCAAGGACTAAGGTCCTGGACTGAATAAAAAGGAGAAATAAGGCTGGCGTTGATAAAACAGATGTTGATGTCAAAAGTGACTCTAAAGAAATAAATCTGTAGTGATGAATTTCCTTAGTTGGCTTATGATTTCTGGAATTGGTACTCCAATTTGATGATACTTAAAGTTGCTAAAGACTCTCCTTATAATAGTCAGAGAGCACTGGTAATCTATGGCCTTATGGCTATCTTTGTTCAGAGATTATGTATACCACAAGGAAATGTACTTGGAGGTCAGGTTGACAAGGAGAGGACTTGTGAGGTTAATCTTAACTTAATTGGATTGACAGATGCCTAGGAGATTACTAAAACACACTTCTGTCTCAGTGTGGAAGGGCATTTCCAAAGGTGATTAGCATGAGGTAGCAGCCGAGGGAGACTCACCCTGAATGTGGGTAGCAGCATCCTGCAGTCTGGACGTGGTAACAGAATGAAGGGAGGAGGAGGAAGCCAGCCCTCTTTTCCTGAGCAGGTGTATCTTTGTGGCCGCCATTGCCCATGGACCAAGTGCAGCTTCCTTTGCCTTCCAATATGGACTCCCATGAGAACCTCTCCAGGAAGGTTCCAGACCTTTGGACACACAAGTCTTGTAACGAGGTGTTTTTTCTGGGAGGACACAACACGTCACACACACACACACACACACACACACACACACACCACACATCTTTCTACTCACCCTAGATAGGGAGCCCATGACAGACCAAAGTATGTATTCCACCAGAAGTCCAATTTGGTGTACTAACGACTTTTATTGGGGTTTCTGACAAGAATATGGACGAGGAGCAGAAATGACTCAAAGACATCAGGATCATCAAATCCCACCCCAGCATGGGTGACAGCTCGAAAAAGCTGGGAACCTGGAGCACACTACAGAGTCTGCAGACAGCTCAACAGGCTAGAGAGTGTCCTTTCCAGGTGCCTCAGGTGGTCCAAACCTCTTCCAAGCAGCTAGGCTGGTTTCTGCCTCTTCCGGGCAGCTGGTCTCCTCCCATAGTCTTCTTTGCAGCTTGGCTCTTTTGGTCTGAGAAGGACTCAGTTTTTATTGCTTACCCTGGCAGAGAGGGTCCTAGTAAATCTGGTCTGTTTCAGGAACTTCCTGAAGCTGTTTTGAATTGTTTACCTTCCTGTTTAAGGAGCTTCCCTGCAGGGATGGAATGTTTCAATGTCGGAGGAAACTGTTATATAACTGTTAATAAGCCCGTTTAGCGATTTCGGGTTACAAGGACGCTTTGAGACAAACATGTTGGGTCTCAAGTGGGGTGTGGAGGTCAGCTCTGTTTCCAGAGCCAGCTTCACAATAAGATCAAACGGCATATAACAGTTTACTAATGCAATATACATAACACCTCCACAAGTATGCATAAGCACGTGTACCTGCATACATGTGCACATACACTGTACATAAAACACATAAAGGTTATGAAGAAGGACATGTACTATATGTACCACACACATACACTGATTTTTAAGAAACAGGCCTAGCAAAGGGAAGGGGTCCCTGACCATTGCTCATAGACAGAGCAAGAGCTTCCTTCATGCCTATGTCAGCTGTCTAGACTCACTGCAGTAAACTACCTCCAACTCAATGGCTTGAAACTACCAGAATCAATTGCCTCCCAGGCCTGGAGGCCAGGAGCCTGAAATCACCATGTATGAAGGGCTGTATTCCAATTGAACCCTATAAAGGAGAATACTTAATGCTTCCAACTTCTAGGGATTGTCTACACTCTGCTTCGCAGCAGGTTAACTGCAGTCTCTACCTCGTCCTCACATAGCCATCTTTCCTCTGTCTGTGGACTCAGATCTCCTTCTTCTTAAAAGAATACCAGCTAGATTAGATTCAGGGCCCATTCTAAGCCACTACTGAAGGCCTCTAGTAGCCCAAGCATGGCAAACATGGCTCTGGCAGGTCTTGCCCTTCCCCTTCCCTCCTCCTTGGTAAACTGTTGATTACATTCCTAAAACTACCCACCAAGTTCTATTTCCTTATCTGGCCACTTCCTCCTGAAGATGACCACCAAAGTCCAGCTATCAAAGTACTGAAGTCCAGCAATCAAAAGTCCCCTTTGGGCTGCCCTAATTAACTTGTCCAATCAAAGTAAACACCTCATCCTAACTTGGGGTTTCGCTGTTTCTCTTTATAAACCGCCATTTGCCTGTGGGCCATGTCTGTCTCCTCTCTATCCAGAGGTAGTCCTTTGTCTGACGGGGCTCCAGGACAAATATCCCTTCGTCCTCTTCCTTGTTCCCTTCCCCTTCTCCCTCATCCTCTATCTCCTGTCTTTGTCCCTTATTTCTGCCCTTTTCCCTCTGGGACAAACAAATCTCCTTTGTGCTGAGAACTTGGTCTTGGTGAGTCCTGTGCAGATTCTGGTCCTTTCAAGTACAACCTTGCTTCAACTTGACTACATCTATGGAAACCTTTTCAAATAAGGTTACATTTTCAGATGGAGTCACTTCTGAGTTCTACCAAATCTTTAGACTGCCAGTGCTGCTCTAAATGTTCCATAAAGTGGAGTGGGAGAGAACACTGCCAAGCTTGTTCTGGAAGGCCAGCAATACCAATGCCAGAAAGGGATGTAAGAAAACAGAAAATTGTAGATCAGGGACAGAGTGACGGCTCAGTGGTAAGAGCACTAGTTGCTCTCAAAGAGGACCCAGGTTCAGTTCCCAGCACCCACATGTGGCTCACAACTGGCTATAACTCCAGTTGCAGGGATCCAATGCCCTCTCAGAAGGCATTAGACATACTTGGTGCACATGCATCCAGGCAAAACTGGCATGCACCACCACCACCCAGCTATGTAGGCTTTCTTGGGAGAATGTTTTCCAGAGTAGAGATTTCTAGTGTGGGGACTGGTAGAATTTCAAGCCAAGGATTGGTGGAATTGGGGTCTCAGAGACTGGTTGGTTTTCAAACTCAGGGACTGGTTGGTTTTCAAACTCAAGGATTGGTTGGTTTTCAAACTCAGGGATTGGTGCCTTGATAGGTTTTCAAATCAGGAAGCAGGCTCAGAACTTTTACCCTACAGACCATAATAGCTGTTTCCAGACCTTCAAGTGGCCAAGCTCTACCATGCAGAGGAAAAAAAAAAAAAAAAGATCAGGCCACAGAATCCCACCAATCCCAGGCCACCCTGGAAAGTCTACACACAAAAGAAACCCTGTCTCGAAAAACCAACACAAAAAGCAAAAGAGAGAGATAACCACCAGCGCAATCTTTCTGCCACCCCTCCTTGCTGACACCAAGTGACCATGGGACCAGCTTTCTCCAGCCCCTGCTGCCAACACTTCCCTCCCGTAATGGACTGTGCTTTTGACCCGTGAGCCCAAACAAGCCTTTCCTCTCGTCAAACAAGCCTTTGCTTCTCGTCAGATGTGTTGTCACAGTGAGAGAGACACGTCACTAATGCACTCCGCCTCCCGAGAGCTGGGACTACTGTGCACATCACCACCACTCCCAGCTCACCCGGTCACTGGTTTAAGTTGAAACCAGTGCTTATCTGTTATTCCGAGATCCTAAAGCCTTTACGAATCATGCAAAATCATCTCTTGCCTGTGCTTGCTAAGTGGCCCAGCAAAAAGCCTAAATGATAGCACATCTCTTTTCCCAACTGCAGGTCACTCAATATCTTAAGCCCACTGCTCAGAAAAAAAAAAAAAAAGGTTCATTTCAAAATCTCACCATGTGATGGTAGTACCCAGCCACCCAAGACTTCTGGTGGATGTGTGTGCCAAGATTAGTGTTGTTTTCCTGCCATTCTGCAGTCTGCGGATTAAGGAGTAATTTCAACGTTTAAGTCTTATCTTTTTAAAATGAATTTCTTAATGCCATAGTTACTGTAGTGATCTCTCTGATGGGTCTGGGAACAGTAAATTAAAAAACCTGAAAATTAGTCACCATTCCAGATGTCATAAAAAAAACACTTGTGATTCAGAGGAAGAGATCAGAATATCAGCATTAACAGGAGTTTAGAATAAGTTGATCCTAACCCTCATAGATGACTTTGAAGGGCTCAGAACTTCACCTTAGGTGTGGTGGGAATAGCAAGGGGATTATAGAAGGAATCTGAAGTTGGGGTGAGTGAGTGAGCAAAGAAAGTCATTTATTGAAATCTGTATTTTTTTTTTCCGAGACAGGGTTTCTCTGTGTAGCTTTGTGCTTTTCCTGGAACTCACTTGGTAGCCCAGGCTGGCCTCGAACTCACAGAGATCCACCTGCCTCTGCCTCCCGAGTGCTGGGATTAAAGGCATATGCCACCACTGCCCGGTTCTTTCCAGTGCAGATGCAGTAAACAGTGTTGAAATAACAACAAAGGGTCTCAATTACACAAACCTAGTTGGTAAAACAGTGACAGGGTTTGAGACGACAGATTCCAATTTTATGGCAGTCTTCTGCCCCCAGCCCCTGACTGCTGGGACTTCGGGTGTAAGTCACCTGGATTCCAACTTCGAAAGACCCTCTACTATTAATACAATGCTACCACCAATAACATCGTGTGCGAAAGGAAAATCTTTCATAAAAGGAGAAGTCAATAGATGTGGCAAAATTCTTAAATATTTGTTTTTACTTTTTGATTATGTGTGTGACTGTATGTCTGTATAACGTGTGTGCATGTGAGTGCAATTACCTTCAGAGGCCAGAAGAAGGCATTGGACATTCTGGAACTGGAGTTACAGATTCAGTGAGCCACCTGATAGGGATGCTAGGAATTTAAGTCCTCTGCAAGAGCAATACACTTTCTTAACCACTGAGCCATCTCACCACCCTCGATGTGACAAATATACCGTGGTTCATTTGTTAGTTCAGTTTGCTTAGCTGGGGACCAGATCCAGGATCTTGCTTGTGCTAGGTAAGGGCTCTACCACGAAGTCCATCCCTAAGCTTGGTCTTATTTTAAGAAATTTCCTTAGCCATTCACACCTTCAGAATCAACTACCTTTATCAGTCAGCACACTGGCACTGAAACAAGACTTTCTACAGAGAAAAGATCATGCTTCACTGAAGGCACAAATGATAATGAACATGTTTTAGTTATAAAGTTCTTCAGGGGGCGGAAAAAAAGCTAGGTGGTGGTGGCACATGCCTTTAATCTTAGGACAAAGGAGGCAGAGGCAGGCGGATCTCTGTGCATTTGAAGCCAACCTGGTCTACAGAGAGAGTTCCAGGTCAGCAAGAGCTACACAGAGAAACCCCTACCCCCACACTGGGGAAAAAAAGGTTTTTGGATTTTTTTTTGTTAGTGGTGTTTGGTACTGGGGGGTAACCCCCAAACTTCACACTAATCTAAACATATGAGCTACCACTGAATCACAGCTAGAGCCCCAATAAAGCATTTGAGATTAAGTGGTGAGGGCAGTAACAACTTTGCCAGGACCGCCCACAGAGCCGGGACTAAGACGGACCCGGCCACAGGCACAGCCACCCTCTCCCGCTCAACCCTCCTTCCTGTCTTCTCCCAGAGCCTCCCCGAGTTCTTGTCAGCTCCTTGGAGATGGGCTTGGTGCCCACTTGCCCTACCTGATTTTCCTACTGTGGTCACATCTGGTAACTCTCCCTTCTCTGCTCTGTACCACTGTTTATCACCTTGATTGGCTTGTTGGAGTGGGTGGTAGATTCTAGCCTGTTAGAACTTCTGGAGCCTGGACTTTTGCCCCCAAACGCCAATAACAACAAGTTTATCTTTGAATTTGTGTCTTTTTATTTCCCTTTGATTGCTTGTTTGTTTCTAGAAACAGGGTCTTTTGGAATTTGGGCTAACCTAGAATTTGTTCTGTAGCTGAAGAAGAGCTTGAAATACTGATCCTCCTGCCTCAGTCTCCTGGGTGCTGGCCTTGCAGGCACGCCTACATTTATGTCTTGTGGATGATATCTGATTGAATAATGAGGTGTGAATGTGATCTGTCAGAGATCAGCACCTGTAGTGTAGGTGCTCAGACCACAGGCACCGTGAGTCACGTGGCCCTGAATAGACAAATCCATGCCCAGTCCATAGTTTGGAGCCAGCGTCTTGTCTTGGTGTTGGTAGGAACACAGCAGAAGCTACAGTGACTCATCAGGAAAGGGGGAGGGGTTATTTAGAGACTGGATGGTGTGAAACTGGGTTGCCATTCATCGGCACAACCCATCCCACAGTATCTGCACAAACATTGTCTCTCTGTCCTCCATGCCTGGACAGGCACTGGCAGTACTCCGGTAATAAACACTCCACTAGGTTATGGTGAGATAACACCACACATACGGACACCGCAGCACAATAAAGCATAACAAAGTTGTTAACTGCTTCACTGAGGTCAGAGTCTACGCTTCGGAAAACTGCTCCAACACTGCAGAGCAAATACTCACGGGCTTCCAAGTAAAAACTGAATTCAAAGGTTGTCAAAAGAGCGCTCAGTGGTTAAGAGTGCTCCGCAGTCTTCTTAAGGACCCGGATTTGGTTCCCAGCACCCATGTGAAGCAGCTCATAACCACTGTAGCTCCAGTTCCAGGGCATCTGATACCCTCCTGTGACCTCTGTGAGCACCCACACTCTGAGACAAATTAATAAATCTTTTAAAAAATAAAAAAGATTGTGAAAAAGAAAAGGTAAATAAAATAAAGATTGTCTCATTGAACATTTTGATTCCTAGCACACACACACACACACACACACACACACAATCACATATGTGCACACACACACATACATATACACATATACAATCACATATGTGCACACACACACATACAATCACATATGTGCACACACACATACATAAAACAATCACATACACACACACATACATATACACATATACAATCACATATACACACACACACACACACACACACACACACACACATTCTCTCTACTGTAGGGGTGGAGGAAGCCCTAAGTGAATGTGTATTGTTGACATGGGCACAACCATGTCAAGGACTCTAGCACATCAGACCAACAGGAATAGCAAAGCCCTCCTGGGTGAGGCTCAGAGGGATGGCAAGGCCTTTTCCCAGGGCCTGAGTGTGAACAAGTGACCAATGTGTACAAACACTAGCAACTACAGATTCCTCCTCCCAGATTTTACAGCCTGAGACTGCTCACCTCCAGAGAGCTGCCACTGAGACTAACTGACCCCTCCCTTGTGCAGCACATGATACACACCCGAGGTTCATGGTTTTATTGGCAGTAGGCCACTCAATCAGCATATGCACACCCCACCCACCTCTTGGCCCCAGCTTTTCTGCACGTGTCTGTGTGTCTGTCCTTCCTTCATTTCTTTCAGGGTTCTAGACTCAAGCTTCTCAGAACATGGCACTCTACGAGTTCAGGTATGTAAATATTCCAACTTCTAATGGGTCAACTTATTCTTCAACTCTATGATGGTTTAAAGCTACACTCATTCTGGAGGAATACTTGGACTTCTCCTGTACTAGAGATATGCAGCATGATAACTATGTGTACTGTGTTAAACATGGGTTTTTTATGTTTTGTTTTGACTTACAAAGTTTAGCTCACAGCACATTAATTGGGAGGTAAGTCAAAGGAACTTCTATATATGTGACATGAAGTAGGCATAGATAAGTCTACCCAGACAACAACACATAGTAATATACACTACTTTGTTTTTTGGGGTTTTTTTTTTTGGTTTTTTGAGACAGGGTTTCTCTGTAGCTTTGGAGGCTGTCCTGGAATTCGCTGTGTAGACCAGGCTGGCCTCGAACTCACAGAGATCCACCTGCCTCTGCCTCCCGAGTGCTGGGATTACAAGTGTGCGCCACCACCGCCCGGCTACCCTACTTTTTTTTTTTTTTTAATTGAAATGGAGTCTCTATGTCTGCCTGGGTGGGTCTCGAATTTATGGAGTTTTGTGAGCCTAGTTCATCAGCCTCCTGGGTAGCTGAGATTAGGGGCTGTGCATTTATACCAGCTTGTCTATTTTAAAAGTCAACTGATTGATCATGTTTAACTCCATCAATGAAATTCCTTCCCAGCAACACCTAGATTAGTGTCCAGTTGAATCACTGGGACAGTTAAATCACCGTACTGTGATGGCCAAGTCGGCTTTGAGGATGCAGGTGCCTGCCTGGTGGGATAATGATGATGTTTGGAGGTGAGGTCCTTTCTAGTGGTGCTAGAGAAGGGTCTCTGACAATAAGAATAAGAAAGCAAAAATCCGGATTGGAAGTGCTCACTGGAAGTCCCAGCACTCGGGAGGCAGAGGCAGGCAGATCTCTGTGAGTTCAAAGCCAGCCTGGTCTACAGAGCAAGTTCCAGGATAGGCACCAAAAGCTGCATCGAGAAACCCTGTCTTGAAAAACCAAAAATAAATAAATAAAATGCAAAAACCAGGATTGGGAAGTGCTCGCCGGAAGTCCCAGCCTCATCCACACAGATTGAGAAAATGTTAAGAAGTTGGAACTTTCAGCTCATGACAGGTAAAGATAAAGCTGAAAAGAACTGACTTCAGAGTATGTACTTCCATATGTAAATAGTCATCATACTATATAACATCATACTATATAACATAACATAATAAAGTATGTTAAAGGGACTGAAATGTACCTCAGCAGAAGAGTGCCTGCCTAGTAAAAGATCATTGGGAAATTATTCAATGAATAAGGGGATTTATATACAAACTTTAAACCCAGATCGAATACCCAGTCTCATTTGGGAGAAGTAGCTGCTGTTAGCTATTTGGGGGTGTACCATCCATTTTTTTCTTTTCAAAGTGTATGTCTTAGGGTTACTGTTGCTGGGAGGAAACACCATGACCAAAGCAGCTTGGGGAGGAAAGGGTTGAGTTGGCTTAGGCTACCATGCCACTGTTCTTCATCATAGGAAGTCAGGACAGGAACTCCAACAGGGCAGGAACCTGGAGGCAGGAGCTGATGCAGAGGCCATGAAAGGGTGCTGTTTATTAAAGAATGTGGCTGATACCTTCGGGCCTGTGGCTCTCTAATTCTGAATTCTAAGTTAAGGCATATTCGCCCAACTTGTGTGCAAGTCCAGAAAACCACACCTTCCTCTCAAAGGAGAGCCTTTTCCTCAAAAGCCCTTCTCAAGCATGGGAGAGGCTACCAGTTCTAGGTAGGAGGGCACTGAGTGGAATTTACTAGCCAGCTCCTCCCCCAGCTGGCGACTCAGATTGTGGGGAGACACAGGACAGGCGAGCCAGAAGTGTTAGTTAGAACCTTACACTCCTTCACAGGAAAAGAAACACTTCTCATTCAGGAGAGACAAACACTGTTAAGTTCACTAGGTTAAAAGGGGAGTGTGGTTTCTTGATTAAATGCTGCATGTTTTTAGGAAAGATGTGTGTAATCGAATGGGTACATTCAGATCCTCCATTCTGTCCCTTCTGTCCTTCTCACATGTGAAATACACCCTTCCAATAACTCTGAACCCTCAACTCTTTCTAACACCAACCCTTAAGTCCAAAATCCAAAGTCTCATCTAAAGCAGATAGGGGAATTATAAATAAATAAGTAATGAAGGAGCATGATCCACCCTGAGGCAAATTCTCTTTCCAACTGAAAGCTTGTGGAACTAACGTTCTGGCTTTCCCAAATCCATGGATGTGATGGGCATAGGACCCAAATCTCCTTTATAACAAGGAGAAATCAGAAAGAAAATAACAGATCCCAAGCAGCCTAAAAGATAACAGGATAAACAATACTAAACCAAAGCTGGAAATCTCCTTTGACTCCATGTCCCACCCACTGTGCGCACTGCATAAGGAGTTCACTCCCCAAAGTGTTGTGTGACATGCTCAACCACAAAATAGCTGTTGTGGGTTGGAGTCTCTGGGAAGTATCTCTGTAGCAGTTGAGGGCTAGCATTCTACACCTATAGTCCCTGGTGGTGGGACCAGCCCCACCCATCCAGGATGCTACACTGCTCTGGGCTGTCTGGTACAGCCTTTGACAGCTAGGTGGAGGCAACTTTGTACCAAGCTTACAAGCTCTGTGCACCTTCAGAATTATCACAGGCAACTTGCTAGCACTTACAGCCTTGCTCTTCAGGGCTGCTGCCCAACCACACCTAGCACACTTGAGCCTAAGCCATGGCTTAGGTCAGCCAAAGAGCACTGTGCTGGAACTAAGGGCAGAATGCCAAGGTCTGGGGCAACAAGTTCATGGGCAGAGCCCTGTCTAGTCCCCCAAATCACTCAGCCTTCCTAGAGCTCTGGGCTTAAGTGGGGCAGCTTCTGAGATCCCAGCAATGAGCCAGGCGTGGTGATGCATGCCTGGAGTCCCACCTACTTGGAAGGCTTAGGTGGGGCGTGTGCAGGGAGGAGGGAGGCGGTACTTAAGCCCAGGAGCTTGGGACCAGCCTGGACAATATCGCAAGACCTTGTCTCTAGAAAATAACAAGAAAACGTTCTAGAATGCCTTTGGAGTGCTTTTCCATTGACCTGAAGAATGACACCTGGCTTGCTTCTTTCTAGTCACATTCATTATGCTCTCCCTAGTCCTCGTGCATGGGAGAGCTACAACCTCAAAAACACTCTTTAACCCTGTACCAGCTGAAAATCCTTCAAATCTGGGAATCCTGGGTTCTTTTTCATTATAGTTTCCGTTGTTACATCATCTTTTTCCCCTTACTGTATTGTGTGGAGCTAAAAAGAAAGAAAGCTAGAGAGGTGGCTCAGTGGTAAAGAACACTGACAGGGGACTCCGATTTGATTCCCAGTGCAGACACGGTGCCTCCCAACCATCTGAAACCACGGTTACAGAGGATCCAACACCCTCGGCCTCTCTGAGCACCAGGCATACACGAGATGCACAGACGTACATGCAAGCACAAGACCCAAACACGTGAAATAAAGTTTTAAAAAAAGAAAGAGATCATGGAGCTAGGAATGATGGGAGGCAGAGGCGGGAATATGTGAATTCAAATGCAGCCAAGAGCCAGCAAGATGGCTCAGTGGTAAAAACGCTTGCTGTGGGGCTCGAGTGACGGCTCAGAGGTTAAGAGCACTGACTGCTCTTCCAAAGGTCCTGAGTTCAATTCCCAGCAACCACATGGTGGCTCACAACCATCTGTAATGAGATCTGGCGCCCTCTTCTGGCCTGCAGGGATATGTGCAGACAGAACACTGTATACACAATAAATAAATAAATCTTTAAAAACAAAAAAACAAAAAACAAAAAATGCTTGCTGCACCAAGGTGATGGCCTTGGTTCAACTCCCAAACCCATACTGGAAGGACAGAATCAACGCCCCCAAAGTTGTCTGCTCATTTCTATATTCATACCACCACTTTCACACAGGTGAGCACACACAAACGCACACTAATGCTAGATAAAATGAGAAAGAAAGAAGAAGCCTGCCTGCACTCCATAATGGAGTAATATCATCTCAAAAAAGGTTACAGAGATGAATTACGTTAGAAATGTCTCCTGCCAGATAATTTAGTTCCTAACTCTTCAATTTAACTCGTTTCTTTGCTACTTAGTAAGAGGATAGATAACCTCCATCCCAGTTTCCAGTATCCTCTTTCATCAAAATTCCCTTTATGCCATGTTTCGACCAACATTCTGATCACTGCTCATGACCAGTCATTCCCATCACAGCTGTCCTGGGAGCCCTCACCAGGACTGCCCTAACTCAACCAGGGACTCTTCCAACCTGCTTTTCCAATTTCTCCAACCTCTAACTTCTAGGAAGCCAACTGATCTACCACTAAGCCACTGTGTCTCGGTTTCTATACTTGGGAACTAACACAGTGCCATATATAAGTACTTGATAAATATTTCTTGAATGAACAGATGGTTACATTAGTCAGTCAATTCATTAAAAAGGAATTAACTCATTAATTCATGAATAAGTAAGTCATACCCAAACCTAAGCATAGTCTAGTCGGGTGGGAGGAAGCAACAAAAAGAACTCAGAGGTCTATGTTTGCACATTAGTTTTAACTACCTGAGACTTTGGAGCCAACAACAGGTCAGGAGCTCTGCACTCTAGCCCTCAGTGTGCCCTCCAGTGCTCACAATCCTGAAACTCTTCCAGTTTAGTATGGGTTGACTGTGAACGCAGGCTCAGCATCAAACAGCTGTGAGAGACTGACACATAGCCATACCCATGTGTCTTGGAGATGCTGGCCTGTAGGCTCTTGGGCTCTCATGGGGAAGCCTTCTACTGAGCCTTCCGAAGTTGGCAGTGGGGAAGGCAAATCCAACCTGATTCTCTCTCCAGGAATTTTCAGGGGCTGTGCAGGACTTTTGGTTTAGGATAGCTATGTTTGCCTTTTCTTTGTTCTCCCCCTTTATTTAAGGATTAGAATGTCTGTATGACAGAGCTTGCTGCTCAATGGAAGATGCAGAACAGAACGTGTATGGCAAGAACAGTGTCCTTTATCCACATCCTGTGTGATGCCACACCTTAGTTGCTAAAGATCCCGCTGCTGGGAACTGTGGGCAACTCCCCATCTCACACTTGAGATTACAGGCCTGTCAAGTTAAGTAACACAGGACTTCACACAAGAGGCCTGAATACAGATGAGTTATGACTAACTTTTATGTAGGTCACCAGGGTTGATGAAAGGAGGGTGAGTGAGGGCAAGAGACAGGATCACTCCTCCCTACAAAACCCCCCCAGTTGGAGTCCTAGGGAATAAAGCAATACGAGGAATATTTGGAGACCCAAAATTAAAATTATGACAATGTTTTGTTCAGATAATTGTCTACAGAAGTTTCTTTAGAGAAGGTCTTGCTATGGAGCCTGGGTTCCCCTTACCTCAGCCTCCCATGTCCTGGACTTCAGGCACATGCCGCCACCGTAATTGGCCCACAACTGCTCTGTGGGTGGAGGCCAGGAATCGACTTTGGGTGTCTTCCTCAGTTACTCTCTCAATGATCCTGAAGCCCACCAATTCTGCTGTGGTAGCTCGTCAGCAAGACCCCAGGATCCTACCGCCACCTACCCAGCACTGGGACTACAAACACGTACCATATCTCCACTCCTGGCTTTTATGTGGGTGCTAGGAATACAAACTCAGGTCTTTACATTTTCATGGCAAGTACTTTACCAGCAAAGCCATCTCCCCAGACCTATAATTGATTTTGTAAAATAAAAATACAAAGGTTAGGGGCTGGAGAAATGGCTCAGAGGTTAAGAGCATTGGCTGCTCTTCCTAGAGGTCCCGAGTTCAATTCCCAGCAAACACATTCATCTATAATGAGATCTGATGCCCTCTTCTGGGGTGCAGGCAAACATGCAGATGGAACACTGTATATGTAATAAGTAACTAAACCTTAAAAAAAGTAGAAAAGGTTAGTTTGGAAAGATGGAATAACAATATTTGCAAGCAAGTGGAAAATTTTCAAGTAAACCTAGAAAGGTTATGTAGAATGAGGTAATCCAGGCCCAGAAAGACAAATGCCAAGTGTTCTCTCATCTGTGGTTCTGTCTTAATTAGGGTTTCTATTGCTCTGCAAAGACATCATGATCACAGTAACTCTTATGAAGGAAAAACATGGGTTTGGGGGTTTAGCTCAGTGGTAGAGCGCTTGCCTAGCAAGCACAAGGCCCTGGGTTTGGTCCTCAGCTCCGGCAATAAATAAATAAATTAATTAATAAATAAATAAATAAATAAAAAAATAAATAAAAAATAATAAAGGGAAAACATTTAACTGAGGTGGCTACTTACAGTTCAGAGGTTCAGTCCATTATCATCATGGCAGGGAGCATGGTGTCATGCAAGCAGACATGGTGCTGGCTACATCTTGATCAGAAAACAACAGGAAGTAGACTGAGAGCAAAGCTTGAGCAAAAGAGACCTCAAAGTCCACCTCTACAGTGACACACTTCCTCTAACAAGGCCACACCCACTTCAACAAGGCCACACCTCCTGATAGTGACATTCACTTTGGGGGCTATTTTCTTTCAAGCTATCACAGGTTCCTAGCTCCAAATCTTCAGATGTGACTATACAACCTGGAGTAACTTGCCCAAACCAGGAAAGAAAAACGAGGCTGTGGAGGTGGAGGAGCACCAGAGGGGGAATTGAAGAATATAAGTAATATGAAGTAATATAAGTAATATGCAGGAGGAAATGGGGAAAATGGGAAAGTCTTCTTTGGGTAGGGCTGGAGGTACATCAGTATAGAAGAGGAGGTGGGGAGGAGGAGGAAAATGTCACTAAGGATGTTTGAAAAGGCCATAGGGAATCATAGCATTCTTTACTTACCTAAGATTATATATAATACACCTAAGTGTGTGTGTGTGTGTGTGTGTGTGTGTGTGTGTGTGTGTGTGTGCTGTATAGCTATTGCCCCTAGTTGCATCCCAGAGGTTGAAGTTAAGCCTCTATTTCTGAAGAAGACATCATGCCCTTCAGACACAGGACTCAAGCTAGATAGGACCCGAAAGCCTCCTCCAAGAGGACTGGCTTTCATAGTACCAGAGGCACTATGTAAAGGGTCACGGCCACGGGAGGGGACAACCAATAGTACTACCTCGCTGTGATGTCTGCGAACCACCAGGACCAGTAGAGCAAGGTTCCCTAAAAGGTGTAACAGTGACACTCATAGCTTGGTAGTAGCCACCTGCCGTCTAACTGGGCTTAAAGCCCACTCGATAGAAGGGGAATCATGCCAGGTGCTGAAACCTAGCCAACTCCTTGGGGCTAGCCTTGGAGGAGACCCTACTACCAATACTTCTCCAAACTAGCATGATTCCAAACTAAACACTTACCCTATACCACAGACTGTCATTGTCATCTCTCATCAAGGTTTTCTCTGCCAAACATGGAGACCATTATAGAAAAACACTGCTGGGCAAAATGCAGACAGGCGAACCGATCCAGAGGTACCTACTACTAATAGGTACTCCTTTATTGCTAGCACTTGGGAGGCAGAGGCAGGTGGATTTCTGTTTCGGGCCAGCCTGGCCTACATAGCGAGTTCTAGAGTAGTCAGGGCTCCATAGAAAAACCATACTTCATAAAAACAACAAAACAAAAACAACCAACAATACAACTCCTGCCCCTAAGGCTCAGGAGCATCACGTAATAAGAGAGAGAAAGATTGTAAGTACCAAAGGACCCCGAAGGCTTCTGGGGTAATGTATCTCTTAGAAATGTCAGGGAAGCTACACCCTCATGCTATATCAACAATATGACTGAACAAGATCTGTACAATGACTAAATAGCACAATGGACACAATAACATGGAAGGGGGGACCCAGTCCTCCACAGGAAAGAGCCCCCCTGATTGTTTATCCAATATCTAGCAATAAGCCCTGAAGTCATATACATACAAACAACACCAAATGGACTCAGCAGGTTGTATTATATGTTTCTATACACATATGTGAAAGTGCAATTAAAGTGAAAGAAGTTATGATGTGAGAGGGAGTGAAGGAAGAACATGGACAGGGTGGGGAGGAGGAAAGGGAAATGGGAAATTATGTAATTATATCTTATTTCATTAACCAACTTAATTAATGTTTTTCTTGAAGTTGAGCCTCGGTGGGCTGTGGGTATAGCCTAGTGGTACAGCTCTTTCCCTGAGTTTCATCTGTGGTGCAGCAAAAACAAATAAATGAGGAAACCTACTAGCCAATTGTTTAAAGTAATAACTAGATAAAGTGCAAATGTTATTTTTCTTAGAAAAGTGTCCTTTTTTTAGATTTAATTTTAGGTTCGAGACAGTGACAGCAGTGATGTGTGCCTCCTGGGGTCTCCACTGCTGGTGCACTGGCCCAGGGAGAGGAGGGCTCAGCTGTCACGTGGAAGGCACTCACCTCCGCCATGGCACTTCACCGAGTTGGAGTGAACATGCTCAGTGTTTTCCTGAAATCCACAACTGAGAGCAGTAGAGACCTGAGTCACACATCTATTCCCACCTCGGCATCAGGACCAGTGTCTCCTCTGGGGAGATGGTAGCCGTGCCTCCTTCTATGACCCGCGTCTAACTCAGTCAGAACGCGCTTCTGACTGGCCGTGAAGATGAATGAGTGCAACAGGACCTGGACTGCACCAAGGCAACAGGGGCCTCACCGCCGGTTTGGGGCAGTATTCGATGAGGGAACCACAAAAGTGCATGGGATATTAAACCCATCTTTCTGTGCATCAAATGGTGGCCATTTCACCCATTTTCCATCCCTTCACCTATGAGAGGAGATGGTTTAAGTAAATCATTTAAACTTAAAAATGTATTTTTATTTACTTATTTTTTGTGTGTATAAATATTTTGCCTGCATATGTGTATATACACCACATGTGTGCCTTGTACCCGAGTCTATTGCTATGAAGAGACATTCTGACCAAGGCAACTTTTATAAGATAAAGCATTTAACTGGGGGCTCGCTTTTGGTGTCAAAGGTTTACTGCTGGAGCAGTAGCTGAGAGGTATGTATTCATCCATAGGTAAAGAGAGAAAGGCCATTGGGCCTGGTGTGGGCTTTTCAAACCTCAAAGCCCACCCAAAGTGACATACTTCCTCCAACAAGGCCACACGTCCTAATCCTAATCCTTTCAAAGAGCTTGCTTGACTCTGGTAACTAAGCTTTCAAATATATGAGCCTATGGTGGCCATTACTCTTATTCACACCACCACAGGAGGTCAGCAGGCATCAGATCTCCCAGAACTGGAGTTACAGCTGCTTGTGAGCCACATTGCCAGTGCTGGGAATGGAACTCAGGTCCTCAACAGCAACAAATGCTCTGAAAGGCTGGGCCACCTCCCCGGCCTAGTTTATGTTCTTTAAGGATAAATGAAATGTTTATTATAAAACAGCTTTTAGAAATATCTAAATAAGTGGAAAAATTTTTCAAATTTTGCTCTGGGTATAAAACTTAGTAAACAATATTGTAACTTCATTATTCAGCATAAAGAAGTACTAAATAGCTATACATAGTTACTCATAAAATTCTAATTTTTAATTACCCAGGGCAGAAATAATCTACTTTCTACCATGCTGATAATTTTCATCGGTATCTATCTTTCATGTGTAAGTATTTAATAATTTTAAACAGTGTCACCAACATACACAAATATACAGTTTTTTGGGTGTTTTTTAATTTTGTTTTGTTTTGTTTTGTTTTTGTTTGTTTGGTTGGTTTTTCGAGACGGTTTCTCTGTGTAGCTTTGTGCCTTTCCTGGAACTCACTTTGTAGACCAGGCTGGCCTCGAACTCAGTTTTTGTTTTTTTGAAACAGGGTTTCTCTGTATAGTTTTGGTGCCTGTTCTGGATCTCGCTTTGTAGACCAGGCTGGCCTTGAACTCACAGAGATCCGCCTGGCTCTGCCTCTCAAGTGCTGGGCTTAAAGGTGTGTGCTACTACCACCTGGCCAAACATGCAGTTTTTATATCAGAATTGAATTGAAATTCACTTACAAAAAAATAAAATGCACTACTTCTTTATTGATTTTTAATTTTTGCTTTTGAGGTCAGGTCTCATTCTAGCTGACCTGGAAATGACATTATAGGCCAGACTGGCCTTGAACTCATGGCAATTCTCTTGCCTCAGTCTCCCAAGTGCTGGAATTATAGGCATATTTGGCAAAAGCTATTTTATTTATGTATGTATTTATTCATTAATCTTTTATATTTTTAAAACAGGGTCTTTCTATGCAGCCCTGACATACATTTATATATATATATTTTGTTTTTTGTTTTTGTTTTTGTTTTTCAAGACAGGATTTCCCTGTGTAGCTTTGCGCCTTTTCCTGGAGCTCACTTGGTAGCCCAGGCTGGCCTCAAACTCACAGAGATCCGTCCGGCTCTGCCTCCCGAGTGCTGGGACTAAAGGCGTGTGCCACCACTGCCCACCTGACTTATATTTTAAAAGTTATTTTACTTTATTTGTGTGTGTGTGTGTGTGTGTGAGTACAGGTGCCCAGGGAGGCCAGAAAGTGGCATTGGATCCCTTGGAGCTAAAATTAGAGGCTATTGTCTGCCAAGCAATTTAGATACTGGGAACCCAGCTCCAGTCCTCTGAAAGAGCAGGAAGTGCCCTTAATCACTGGGTCATCTTTCCAGCCTCCAAAACAATGTTTTTTCCCCAGATTTATTTTATGTTTTAAATTATGAGTATGTTTTGGGGCTAGAGAGATGGCTCAGCTGTTAAGAGCTCTGGCTGCTCTTCCAGAGGACCCTAGTTCAATTCCTACCACTTACATGACAGCTCAGAACGGTCTGTAACTCCAGTTCCAGGGGGCATCTTACAACCTCATATGGGCATACATACAGGCGAAATGTCAATGCACATAATAAATAAATATGTTTTAAATTATGAATATGTCTGCATGTCTGTGTATTGGCATGTGCATGTGAATGAAGGTTCCCCCAGAGACTACAGCTGTCGACTCCCCTGGAGCTAGAGCCACAGATTTATTGTGAGCTGCATGAGGTGGGTGGGTGCTGGAAATGGAACTGGAATCCCTGGAAGAGGAGCCTGTGCTCTTAACCACTGAGCCATCTCTCCAGCCCCCACCAACCCCACCAAGCTACTTTTAAAGCCTGTATGTTGTGATACCAGAAGATACCAAACTACACATAATCATTTTATGTGTCTATTAAAAAATCATCTACTTCACCACTGATAACAATGTCAAACTCTCGATCCTTGAAAGTTTTGCAGTTCTGACATTCTGTAGAGTTTTCACCAGAATGTTTAAATTCCTAGTTTTATGCATTTTGTGTCTGGTTCTTTCGAGGTTCCTATACGGAATTGTTGTCTTAAAGGCCAAGTCTCTGAGATCAAAATATATCTAGGGAGAGAATCTGGTTGGATTAGGTGTTCTGGAATGATCTAATCAGCTATGTCTGGAGAAACAAGGTCTAAAAGCAACAGGGCTTCCTCTTGCAGGGAGCATGTAAGTCTCTGAGAAGGAAAGTGAGTTGGGATAAAACACGTGCTCTCCAGTCCCCAGGGGCCAGGAAAGTTAGATGGGACTTTCCCAGACTTTACCTTTCACATTGTAAGGTTACAGATCTGAGAAATAAGGGCCAGAAGGCTCACTGTCTTCTTATGATCCTAGAACAAGGCTGGATCATGATGAGCGCAGCAAGCAAAGCTTGATCAAGTAGATACTGAGATGGTAAGGGTTCTTGATCAGTTACCAAGAGTCCGATGTCTCAGCTTCCACAATGAGTGGGAGTTTGGGGTGGTCCACTAAAACCTGTTGCCAGAATACCTTTGTTTTTCAGTTCAGCAGAGGGGCTTCCTATGTGAGGTAACATTTCCATGGTGATAGCTTATTGCTTCAACTATTCCAGTTATCTTTCTCACACAAGAACGGCAGGAGAGAGTGATCCAGACCGGGATTCAATTCTTCACTACTGCTGCTCTGTTGTACCATTTTTGTGTACACGTTATAAAAAGCAGAACATGGGCTTCCAGTAAGATGGCTCCATAGGTAAGGGAGCTTGCTGACAAGCCTGATGACCTGAATTTGAACCCAGGGATCCATGTGGTGGAAGGAGAGATCTCACTCCCCTAAGAGTGCCGTGGCAAGCCCACCTCTCATAAATAAATGTTACAAAAATTTTAAGTCACATTTCCTTTTGATAGTTACTTGCTCCAGCCCTAAACCCCTTATTTTAAAAAGATGTGTTTTGATTGTGTATGTCTGTGGGCACAGGTTCATGTGTTTCAATTGTGTATGTCTGTGAGCACAGACTCGTGCTTTGATTGTGTCTGTGGGCACAGGCTCATGTGTTTCTATTGTATATGTCTGTGGGCACAGGCTCGTGTGTTTTGATTGTGTATGTCTGTGGGCACAGGCTCATGTGCTTTGTTTATGTATGTCTGTGGGCACAGGCTCATGTAGTTTGATTGTGTATGTCTGTGGGGACAGACTCATGTACTTTAATTGTGTGTGTCTGTGGGCACAGGCTCATGTGTTTTGATTGTATATATCTGTGGGCACAGGCTCATGTACTTTAATTGTGTATGTCTGTGGGCACAGGCTCATGTAGCTTGATTGTGTGTGTCTGTGGGCACAGGCTCATGTGTTTTGATTGTGTATGTCTGTGGGCGCAGGTTCATATAGCTTGATTGTGTGTGTCTGTGGGCACAGGCTCATGTGTTTTGATTGTGTATGTCTGTGGGCACAGGTTCATATAGCTTGATTGTGTATGTCTGTGGGCACAGGCTCATGTGTTTTGATTGTGTATATCTGTGGGCACAGGCTCACCTGTGCACATGTGGAGGTCAGAGGACAATAAGGAATTGGTTCACGCCTTTTACCATGCAGATCCTTGTTGGCAAGCACCTTTACCCACGGTCATCCCGGGCCCCAAGGGTTTTGCTATTTTTCACTCATGTGTGGAGCACTTGTGAAGCCTTTACAGTCTAGAAAGCCACATGCTTCCATCCCGAAACTTAGAAGATGTATTATCTTTAGTAATTATTTCCCATCTTCTCTTTCTGGAGCTCTTACTACCTAGATGTGGGGACTTCGGACTAATTGGACAATTTCTTTATCATTTCCTTCCTGTGTTCATCTCTGACTCATCCTACGTTCTTGGAGATTAGTTTAAATTTATCTCCCACCCTTTGTTTGTTTTACTTTTCCTGTAATTAAAAACAAAAACAACCAAAAAACAAAAACAAAAACAAAAACCCAACCAATCCTAAAAACTTCTCTCTATTAATTTCCAAGCACTCTCTTGATTTGTTGAAGGTTTCTTGCTTGTATTTTTCGGCTTTGTTTTCTAAGTAAAGTGTTTTCTCTTACTCCTGTGGAGCATATTTATGCTACTCTAGCCTGGGAAGTTTCCTTGCTACAAGGTTTCTGTTTCCTCTGACTTCCTTCTTTTCTCATTTGCCTCCATTACTCTATCACTGGTCTTGAAAGATTTCTTCAATACCTTATTCTGCTGACGACCATAACCTTGACATTATAAAGCTCTGCATGAGTGGTCCTCATGTGGAAATTGGGAGGAGGGAGCTTGCTTGGCCATTCCTGACCAGGGCCAGCCTCAGATAAGAGTCCCTTCCCTCTGAGCTTCTCAGTAGCTGCAGGGCAGAAGACTGTCAGGTCTAAGAGAAAGGAGTCTGGGCTTTTACCAGATGTCAGACTTTGAGAAGCATGGGGACAACCAGCAGCGTTCCCTGGTAGTTCATAGAAGAAATATCTTAAAGAACATTTATCTCATAAGGCTTGATGAACTTACCATAAGCTATGCACATCCAGACTGAATGTCTAGGAAAGAGTGGTTCTTGGAAAACATGGGCTTTTGAATTTCTTTTTATTGAATTTTTGTGGTGCTGGGGACAAGCACAGGGCCTTGCCCATGCTAGGAAGCACTCTACCACGGAGCTAGAGTTTCTGGCCTTCTCTGAGCCTCACTAAGTTGTCCGGGTAACCCTTAGGGGTTTCCTGCCTCAGCTCCCCAAGCAGCTGGGACACAAGGTAGTTCACATAAGGCTTCTCAATCTCAATATGAGGAGTGGCTGTTTTTTCTCAATTACGTTATTAGGAGTCAAGGTGAGAAGGTGGGCATGACATGGTGTGTGTGTGGACGTCAGAGGACAACTTGCGAAGTCAGCTATCTTTGTGCTGTGGAGATCCCAGGGACCAAACTTGTCACCAGGCTTGGTGGCCACACTTTCACCTTTGCTTGCTGAGCTGTCATCTCCTTTGCCTTTGAGAGGGCTTTTTTGTTTGTTTGGGATTTGGGGGGAGACAGGGTCTCTCTATGCAGCCCTAGCTGTCCTGGAACTCACAGAGATCCTCCTGCCTCTGCCTCCTGACTAATGGTGTTCGCCACCATGCCTGGCCCTTGAAAAGCTTTTGATGGTGGATCCCTGATGACTACTTCATGAAAACTTCTTGTCTACTCGTGACACAAAAGAGACTAGGGTGGGGCTGGGAGTTTGACGTTTAAACTATGGCTTTTAAACTCTTCAAGGGGCAGGAGAGATGGATCAGCTGTTAAGGGCACACCCTGCTTTGCCAGAGGACTCCTTCGAAAGAGTGGTTCACAGCTGCCCATAACTCAGTCCCTAAGGGTCTTACACCCTCTTCTGGCCTCCACAGGCTCCTGCACTCACGTAGCATTCACTTAGACACCTGACGCATACACTCATGCAAGCGTAACTCATAAGTAAAAGCCAAATCTTTAAAACAATTTTCTCTCTCTCTCTCTTTTTTTTTTTTTTTTTTTTTTGAGCTGAGGATCAAACCCAGGGTCTTGCGCTTGCTAGGCAAGTGCTCTACCACTGAACTAAATCCCCAACCCAAAACAATTTTTTTAGAACCTATGCTTCATGAAACTACAACCTAACCAGGTGCATGGTGGCTCATGCTTCCCCTACCCCCCCCCAGACTGGGTTTCTTCATGTACTGCTTGGCTGGCTGCCCTGGAACTCACTCTGCAGACCAAGCTGGCCTCAAACTCTGGAGAGATCCACCTGCCTCAGCCTCCCAAATGCTGGTCAGTGGCCCACGCTTTTAATGCCAGCATTGGGGAGGCAGAAGTAGGCAGATCTCTGCAAGTTTGCGGCAAACCAGGGCTACAAAGTGAGACCCTGTGTATGAAAAGAAAAGAAGGGGGAGGGAGGGAGGGGCTTGTGATGTAGCTCAGCATAGGGAGTGCTTAGTGTGTTGGTGACAATGGGTTTAATCACTTGTGTTACAACAGAATGTTGCAAACTATGTAACAAGTCCACTTTTAGACGGAAAGAAAAGCTCCTATCTTCAATCCTGAAGATTGCACCCTACAATCTGAGTATCCTACCTTCAGCCCCTACCCCAGTGCTGCGGATGAATCTAGGGTCTCACACTGAGCTCCGCTTGGGAGGCAGAGCCAGGTGGATCTCTGTGAGTTCCAGGCCAGACTGGTCTACAGAGGGAGACCCAGGACAGGCACCAAAACTACGCAGAGAAACCCTGCCTGGAAAAACAAAACAAAACCAAAAACAAGACCAAAAACACACACCTCTTGGATGGTATCAAGAGCCCCCAACGGTAGTGTTCACTGTCTCATGAAGTGAATCATTTGACCACAGCCAATTCTGTGCTAACAATGTGATATCAATTCACTCCCAAGTTTTGTGAGCATGTAGAAATTGGCTCTCACAAGCAGGCAAGAGCCAGCTCCAGCGTTGGTCATTTTAAATTCAGATTAAAAGCACATGAATAGCTGCAGGGCGTAGCTCAATGGTAGAGCACTTGCCTAGCGTGGGCCTGTAGAATCCACTTTCCTTCGAAGCAACTCGCTTATGATCTTAAACAAAGGAGTATGGCAACATTGCAAAGGTGTTAGGATGTCCCGAGGTGAGGGACTGGGGCACTCGGCCCAACAGCTAGGAGAGAGCTGAATTCTGCCAACAATCATACAAGCTTGGAAAAACCTTTGCTTAGTTGAGTCTTGAAACGAGACTCGACAGCGTGGGCTGTTATGGACTGAATGTTCTGTCACGGCCTCCTGAAATTATAATTTGATATCCTCATGTGATGGTATTAATACAGGGCCTTCAGGAAGTAAATAAATTTTTAAGGTGGAATCCTCCTGAGTGGGATTAATGCCCTTATAAAAAGAAGAAAAGAAGAAGACCTCTGAGAGCTTTTGAATCTTCTTCCCCGGGGTAGGGGTGGGGTGGGTGGGGTGGGGGGTGGGGGTGTGTGGGGGGGGTGTGGTGTTCACGGCAGAGGGCCCTCCCGGGAACCCAACTCTGGCACCCAGTTTTGGACTTTCTGATCCAGAACTATGAGACATAAACTCTTACTGTTCATAAGGCTCTCTGTACCGTATTCTGCTACAGCCGCTCAAACTGACTAAAAGACATTGAAAAGCTGATTATAGCCTTGTAAGAGACCCTGGGGTAGAGACTCCAGTTGGGCCACACAGGACCATCCACAAGAAGAGTGGGAGAGTGAAACATGCTATTTTATGTCACTCAAGTTTGCACGATTTTTTATGCAGCAACAGAGCGCTAACAGCTCATATAGGAGCATGTTCCATTATGTAAAATTGTATCGTTTTTTGTTCATTTGTTTGGTTGAGTTTTTTGTTTTGTTTTATTTTTGTTATTTTCAAGACAAGGTTTCTCTGTGTATCTTTGGCTAACCTGGAATTCCAATCTGTACACCAGGCTGGCCTCAAAAATCACAGAAATCCACACGTTTCTGCCTCCCTCATGAGGGCTGGCATCAACGGTGTGTGCCACTACCACCTGGCCCTCATCATTTCTCAGTGTCAGCACATTGGCAACCACAGGATTTTGGAAGGAACTGATTTTGTTCCAACTATGGCACAAACCAAACTGATGCTGTCTCCAGATCCTGTTTTTATGTGGAAACTGCTTGTTCTCCATCTTGTCTTCCTCTTCCTGCAGTCCAGATGTGGAGAGGCATGCACAAGCTTCAAACAGGAGAATGGAGGACTGCATCTTTTACTGATTACAGTGCTGGGACTGTATGGAAAGATGGAGCACACTAAATTAAGAAGCCTATGGTGGTTAATCTTCACTGTCAACAGAATTGGATTCTAAGTTAACTAGGAAATACCCCTCTAGAAATGTCTGTGAAGATGTTTCCAGAGTTTAACTGAGGGTGGAAGACCCACCCTGAGTGTGAGCATCAGCATCCCATGTTCTCAGGTACCCACCCTGAGTGTGAACAGCATCCCATGGACTGGGGTACTCACCCTAAGTGTGAGCAGCAGCTTCCCACAGATTGGGGCACCCACTCTGAGTGTGAACATCAGCCTCCCACAGACTGGGGCACCCACCCTGAGTGTGAGCAGCAGCCTCCCACAGACTGGGGCACCCACTCTGAGTGTGAACATCAGCCTCCCACAGACTGGGGCACCCACCCTGAGTGTGAGCAGCAGCTTCCCACAGACTGGGGCACCCACTCTGAGTGTGAACATCAGCCTCCCATGGACTGGGGTACCCACCCTGAGTGTGCGCAGCAGCATCGCATGGACTGGGGTACCAGGATGGATAAAAAGCACACAGAGAGGGGTTGGGGATTTAGCTCAGTGGGGAAGTTGGGGGGCAGACAGTGAGTGCAGTACCTGCAGTCATCACTTCCTGCCTCTAGACTGCTGATGCAGTGTGACCAACCAGTCATCTCCCCTTCCTGCCAGGTGTCTGCACTGCCATCATGGACAGCATTCCCTCTTAAAGCTTAACTATAACGAGCTGTTCCTTCCTCATGTTGTTGCCTTTGTTAGCCATTTGTCACATCCTCAAGAAAAGTAATGTGGGGGTAAAGTCACACATGCCTGTTGTCCCAACACTTGGGATAACCTAGGCTACATACAAGATTATGCCTCAAATTTACAAAAAGAAGCTTGTTTTTTTGTTGTTGTTGTTTGTTTTTGGTTTTTACAGAGTTTCTCTGTGTAGCTTTGTCCCTTTCCTGGAATTCACTCTGTAGCCCAGGCTGGCCTCAAACTCACAGAGATCCTTCTGGCTCTGCCTTCCGAGTGCTGGGATTAAAGGCCTGTGCCACCACCACCCTGAAGTCCAAGTTGTATTGAGTCCTCTGACAGCTACTTACTGTTGACTTCTGTGTCTCTGTGTTTGATGGCATTTTATCTGTTACTCCTAGGTTAAAGTCCTGAACTTTTGTTGTATTTTTTTTGTTTTGTTTTTTGTTATTTTTGTTTTTGTTTTTTACATAGCCCTGGCAGTACTGGAAACCACTGTGTAGATCAGGCTGGCTTCACACTCACAGAGCTGCTTTCCTCCGCCTCCGGTGTGCTGGGATGAAAGGCATGTGCCATTAGCAACCCCATCCTGAAGTTTGTCTTAAGGCTGAATGAGCTTTTTTGGCCTCATTTTTTTCTTGGGGGGGGGGGGGGGGAGCACATGCCATAGACCATGTGTTGAGGTCAGAGGACATTTTGACAGCTGGTAGGAGTTGGTTCTCTCCTTCCACTGTGTGGGTTCTGGGGATGGAACTCAGGTCATCAGGCTTGGAGACAAATACCTTTTCTTGCTGGGCCATCTTGCTAGCCTAGATTTCCCCAACTTTTTGGTGTCTGTTGACTTGATGGCTGCCTACTTCCCTCTATGACTACAAATGGTTTTGTAACCTCTTTATGGATGGAACCATGTCCTGGTGGAACAATATCCTTTAGGAGCAAATGTTAACCTGAATGTATGTTTCTGGGAAGTAGGGTCCTCCCTAGTGGCTTGGAATAAATGACTCTCTTGTTTCAGAACTCTTTTTTTTTTTTTTCTTTTTATATCAACACACCCCACGAGAAAAACAGGTTAGCAATCTCCTGGAGCAGAGCTGTCCATTTACTCTGGACCATCTGCCTGCCTCTGCATGTTATGCCAACACAAACAAACTTTAATCTTTTTTGAATCACTATGTTTGAGGATCTTCGCCCTCCATCATAGGTAAGCTCCCAGAAGAAACAACATTTAAACTAAAACCTCAAATTACTAGAATTAACAAGCTGAGGCAGACCTGATGACTCACACTTGCAATCCCAGCACTTGGGAAGCTGAGGAAGGAACAGAAAGAGTTTGAGGCCAGCCTGGGCTACATCCTGAGAACATGTCTCAAAGAATAAAAAAAAAAACGAAAAAAAGAACAAGTCCTACAAAGAGCAAAAGGAAGAATTTTTCACCTGAATTACATCTACCTAAAGGTAGAAAGGTTAGTATGACCTGGACAAATGAGTGAATGGTAGAGATGCTGACGGTGAAGTACATTTACCTAACGGTAGAAAGGTTAGTATGACCTGGACAAATGAGTGAATGGTAGAGATGCTGACAGTGAAGTAGACTTCAGGAGGGGCTCATATAGACCTTTAAAGGCCAGTGTGATGGTCAGTTTTAGTTGTCACCTGGGAAGATGATCTCAATGCAAGACTGTCAAGATCAAGTTGTCCTGTGAACTTGTCTGTGGCTAATTGTCATGACTGCCTTAATTGAGCTGGGAAGACCTAACCCAGTGGGCAGTACCATTCCTTAGGGTTATATCCTTAACTGTTAAAGAGAAATTGAGGCTGTAAAGATGGCTCAATGGTTAAGAACGTTTATTGCTTTTTACAGAGGACCAGGGCTTAGTTCTCGTCACCCATGCAGTGGATCACAACTGCCCATAACTCCAGTTCTTCCAGGTTCTCCTCCAACCTACAAGGACACCAGGAATGCATTAGTGCACATAAATTCATGAAGGCATTCATTTAAAAGAAGATAGATGATAGATAGGGTAGGTAGAATCTTTAAACGAAAAGCAGAGAAATGAGGCTGAGTAGAAGTGAGTAATTATACTCATTCCTCTCTGCTCTTCACCGTGGAGGTAAATAAATGTTTCAATTCCAGTCCCTGTTAAGATGGACTGTATGTGACCTGTAATTGTGAGCAGAATAAATCCCTTTCTCCAGTAAGGTGTTTTTTTTACTTGTTTGTTTGTTTGTTTGGTTTGGTTTTGGTCAGGGTATTTTAGAAATGAAACTAGGTTAGTTAGGTCAACACCATTTTTGCCTCACCCTCACCCCACCCCCACTTGGTTTTTTGAGATGGGATTCTGTGTGTCCCTGGCTGTCCTGGAACTCATTATGTAGACCAGGCTGGACTCAAACTCAGTGATCTGTCTACTCTGCCTCCCAAAGCCTGGGATCAAAGGTGTGCACCCGGCGGTCCCACCCTCACCCCCTGCCGCCACCTACAGTTTTAAAGTGTGATTGTAAGTCTGTGGAGAAATTTTCTAAGTGTCAAAATTGGTTTTATGTTCTAAAAATCTCACTTTCTGCCTGTAGTGCATCAACCGAAGTGGCCAAGCAAATGCAAAGGGACTGACTAGTCATGGCAACAGGCCAGAGAGCTCATTTTAGGGCTCCAAGTGTGATACTGGAGGAAGTGAAGTCAGAGCAAGGACGACAGAGCTTTGAGATAGTGCGGGTGCCTGACAAGCCCCGAAACTGATTGCACACGAGGAAATCTGGGAAAGAAGATCATGGACACCTTTAGGTTTGTGCAACCACAATTAGAGATGACCAGGCCTCTTTTAGGAATGTTAGCATCTAAATGCTCATTCAGCCTTCGAGCCGGCAGGCAAGCAAGTGCCTCAAAGATCTAGAATGAGCCGGTCGGTGGTGGCGTATGCCTGTAATCCCAGCACTCAGGAGGCAGAGGCAGGCAGAACTCTGTGAGTTCAAGGCCAGCCTGGGCTACAGAATGAGTTCCAGGACAGGCTCCAAAGCTACACAGAGAAACCCTGTCTCGAAAAACAAAAACAAACAAACAAACAAGCAAAAGATCTAGAATGAAAGGGGAATGCCTGGGCTGAAGATAGAAAGCTGAAAGGTATTTATAGATGGGTGGGTCATAAAGGGTGCTAACTGGATGAAGTAGTCTTCTGGGAAAGACTGTATATGAAGAGAAAGGCAGAGGGAGGCAAGAACTCTTGTGTCATGAGGAAGAAAACCCAATGTCAAAAGAAAATCAGAGAGGGGATGATCACAAGAGCCTAGGGAAGTGTTTCCTGAAGCAAGGGTAGGGCTGGGGATATGGTCTAGCATGCCTGAGGCCCTAGGTTCAAACCCCAGCTTTGGGGGAGGGGTCGGTATACTATATCATAAAGTATTCAAAGACTGAATCATTAGGTTTGACCAAATGTGGGCCTTGAAAAAGACCATTTTATTTAATTCCCAAGGATAAAAACCCATTTTGGGAATCTGAAGGAGCAATGGAGAGGAACAGGCCACAAGTATGCATCTGTCTTGCTATCTTTTGGGGAGTTTTAGATTTAAAAAAAATGGGTTATAGACAAAGGGAGAAATAGAATTAAGTAAGGAGTTTTAGAATTGGGCATTGGACTGCCAGAAGACAGCTCAGTGGGTAAAGGTGCTTGCCACCAAGTTTGATGGCCTGAGTTTGATCTCTGGGCCCCCTATGGTGAGAAAAGAGGACCAACTTCCAGAAGATGTCCTCTGATCTCCACATGTAAGATGAGGATATGATGTGTGTGTGCTCGCGCACACACACACACACACACACACACAGACTCAGTAGTAAAGCATATGTTTAGCATATGGAAACTCTGGGCTCAGTCCCCAGCTTCTTTCCACCCAAATTGGGTAAGATCCCAACAGGAGTGACTACAAAAGGAAATGAGTGATTATGATCCTGGCACTTAGGATCAGAGGGGTTCCAAGTTCAGTACCAGCCTCGGCTACATAGTTCAAGTCATTGGCTTTAATTCTTAGGACAAAAGCAAAAGAGGCAGATGGCAAAATGCTATGTTAAATAAGCACTTCTGAAAAGAATTTTATTTTTATTTTCTATGCATGAGTGTTTGCCTGCATGTACATATGTATGCCTTGTGCTTGCCTGGTGCCCATAGAGGTCAGAAGACAATGGTGGCTCTCCTGGAACTTGAGTTACGATGGATATGAGCCAGCATGTGTATGCTGGGAATCAAGCCCCGTCCTCTGGAAGAGCAACAGATCCTCCTAACATCTGAGCCGTCTCTCTCATTTTCTTTTTTTAAAGTGGGAAAGAATGATCATTGAAAGAAAGAGATTAGTTTAAGAATGATGATAAATAACTTCTGGATATACTCAGTTTTGTGAAATATAAGCAAAACTAACTACCTTCCTTAAAAGTACAAGTGATTTGAAATTCACTATACTAATTGCCCTTAAGGAAAAAATGATACATGTTACAAAGAAACAATGTAGTTCATTGACACTGTTAAGTTACCCTGTATCCAATTAACAATGTTTGACTTTGCCAAGATTCTTGGCCGTTTTGTTAAATTAAGTTGGGAAAAAGCATAATAGTAATTGAAAAAGCAACTAATTATAAGTAATTATAAGCCAAATTATATTTATACCACAATTAGTGTTTGAGGTGGTTTAGTAGGCAGAGTCTTTGTTTCAATAAGCAACCATCAAATAATTGAATAGCTTGTAAAACACAGAAATATTCCTTTAATCTTTATTCCAACTACAACCACATCCTCCTTGAATTACTATTATAATAAATAAGTCACATTTGTTATATTTTGTCCTAATCCCCAGTTTAAGTTAGTTTTGTTTTGTTTTGTTTTGTTTTTTTTGGTTGTTTTTTTTTTTTTTTGTTTTGTTTTTTGTTTTTTTTTGTTTTTTTTTTTGTTTTGTTTTTTTGCGACAGGGTTTCTCTGTAGCTTTGGAGCCTGTCCTGGATCTCACCCTGTGGACCAGGCTGGCCTCAAACTCAGAGATCCCCCTGCCTCTGCCTCCCGAGTGCTGGGATTACAGGCGTGTGCCACCACCACCCGGCTCTAGTTAGATGTTTTTAAAATGTGGCAAAAATAGTATATTTACCTACCTTATCACACAGCTTAACAAATTTCATGAAGACATGTGAACCCATGTTCTTATAAGAGAAGAGCTAGCCTTCAGGGTACGTACAAAGCAAATTCAGCAGTGTGTTTCCACTAATAATAGGGAAAGGTCACTTTGTCTTTCGACCATAGTAAAGATTGGGGTATTCCCCCCTCCCTGAGTATTCCCAAGTAACTAATAACTTTGCTACCATCTTTTGCTACTTAAGATAAAAAACTAATTTGACACTCGACCCTTAATTTATACTTTAGTTTATTACTAGTTAAAAACTCGTAGATACTTGTTTATACTTTTATTATATATCCGTGAAAATCCTTCTGAGGCATTTGAGATAGCACTGTAAATTTTCGGGGGTGGGGAGTGGTTGAGAAAAAAAGTGGTTTTTTTTTTTTTTGTTTTGGTTTGATTTTGTTTTTGGAGACAGGGTTTCTCTGTGTAGTTTCTCTTTGCGCCTTTCCTGAAACTCACTTTATAGACCAGGCTGGCCTCGAACTCACAGAGATCCACCTGCCTCTGTCCCCCTAGTGCTGGGATTAAAAGCGTGCGACACCACCGCCCGAAGAGAAATACTTTCAATTAGTTCATCCCTTTAAGAATAGTCCAAGAAAAATATCATCAAATAGCCTCATGTTACACTTAATAAAGCTAGTCCCTGGAAAGTTTTGCAGACTAAATCTCCACCAGTTGACCTAATGGATCACGGGTTGATAAAGGTGGCTGCTGCACACGGCCAACTCCTAAACTGGGCGAGGCACACGGTGGGAGGTAGGTAGCGCCGGGGCCCTCCAAGGCTGGGGCGCCACGTTGCTCTTCTCTTTTGAAATAGGAAGACAACGCTTCTGGCTATTGTGTAAACCCGTAGAGAGCGGCATTCATTCTCACATCAGATAAAAGCACGAGCAGAATTAAAGCGCTTTCCAGTCCGACCCCCGGCAACACGTACGTCACTGACAAACGTTAAGTGGCATTGCCTTGGCAGCGTTCATCTCGAAAAAAGCACATGAAAGAATGGCCTAAAAGAGAAAACAAAAAACAAAAAAGCAAAACAAAACAACAAAAACCCTCGGCTGAAGCGGGGAACTCCATAGGATCAAAGCCACCACGCCAACCCAGCAGTGGCCACCGCCCCCGCCGAGCCCCGCAGACACCCCTCAAGACTCCCTCTCGTCCTCTGCTAACCAGCTGTATGCAGCGTGGGGCAGCCTTGTCTAACTCCCGCTCGCCCCAACAGTTCTCCAAGCAAGCCCAGCTTCCCAAGTCCCCAGCCGGACAACAGTGCGGTCTCCCGCTCTAGGGACAGCGGCAGCTCCATCTGCAACCAAGCTGCAAATCCCCTGCACTCCCAGTAGGCCCACCGCCAGCCAGCCGGCGCTCGGCGACGTTTGACTGACACGGAGCTGGGCCTATGAGGCTCCGAGGGCGGGGCGATTGCGTCACTTCCTGGCCTGTCGGGGAGGATGCCTTATATAAGGTCTGCGCTCACGCAGAACCCTCGCTTACACAGTATGGCCGGCGACATTAGCTAGCGCTCGCTCAACTCTCTCTAACGGGAAAGCAGCGGACTACAAGAGACTGAACTGTATCTGCCTCTATTTCCAACAGACTCACATTCAACTTTCGCTCACAAAAAAAAAAAAAAAAAATAGCCGGGAAAATTTTATTAGTCCTTTTTTTAAAAAAAAGTTAATATAAAATTATAGCAAAAAAAAAAAAAAAAAGGAACCTGAACTTTAGTAACACAGCTGGAACAATCCGCAGCGGCGGCAGGAGCGGCGGGAGAAGAGATTTAATTTAGTTGATTTTCTGTGGTTGTTGGTTGTTCGCTCGTCTCACGGTGATGGAAGCTGCACATTTTTTCGAAGGGACCGAGAAACTGCTGGAGGTCTGGTTCTCCAGGCAGCAGTCCGACGCAAGCCAGGGCTCTGGGGATCTTCGCACCATCCCAAGGTGGGTGCGGGGGGCCTGGGAGCGGGGCTCGCCGCCGCCCGCCCGCCTCGAGCGAGGCTCGGCCTCAGGTGGGGCCAGGTCGGCGGGCGGGAACGGGCTTCTCCCGCTGCCGTTGCGGGGCCGCCTGCGCCGGGGGGAGGGGAGGAGGCCGGCGCGGCCGCGTGCTCAGGTAACGTCCCCGGCGGATGGCGGGGCCGGGCGGCCGGGGCCGGGGCCGGGGCCCGGGGCGGGGGGCGCGCGGCCCTCCGGCAGGTGTGGCTCGGCACGGCGTGCCGGCGCGGGTGAGGGGCGGGCGGAGCGGGGCGGGCCTGGGCCGCGGGGCTCGGAGCAGGCCTCCTCCCGCCGCGGGGTAGGCTGCGGCGCGTGGCGGCGCCCGGTCGGGCGGCGGGGTTGGGCGGGAGCGGCCGTGTCGCAGTGCTGGGCCCGCCGTGCCCTGCAGCCGCGCGCCTCGGGACCCTCCGGGGCTTGCCCCCCGCGTCCCCTGACCTTGGGTTGTGTAACCTGTTACTGAGCGGCGGTCCGGGGGAGCACGGCCGTGGAGGGATTGTCGGCGATCGCGGGGGTGGATGGAGGCCGGTCAGCCCCGGGGAACCTATTTAATGCCTTAAGCTGGGGCAGAAGCAACCCGGGGCCCCCGCTCGCACCCGGGCGACGACAGCGGGAACGTCGCGCGCGGAGCTGTTGGTGGGCTCGCTGTGCAGAATGGAACCGCGCACACACGAGTGTGCAGTTGGAAAGACCGAGGATGCGTGGCCCCGGCGGCGGTGACACCAGCTGCCGGCTCGGGGGCCCGGTGCACGGGCTCGGCCGTGTTCCTCGCGGCGCCGGTGCCTCTAGGGTGGCGGAGGAACCGGCGTGGTCCGGTTCATTGAGAGGCGGACCAATGAGCGCTCGGGCCCGTCCGGGAGCCTGGCCCCAGGGTGTGGACCAATGGGCGTTTTAGGAATGTTGGCTGCGCGGTGCAACCGTCTTCTGACAAAAAGGGAGGAGAGAATCCCGGCGGCCACGTGCTGCCGAGACTTTAAGGCACACTGGGAAACGCAGTTCCTACTAGTTGCTGCGGAGGTTCCCATTGTAGGGGGAAGTGTAGCCTGAAGCGTTACGGTCTCCCGATTTCGAGTCTCTTTTGCCGTGGGTGCCGTTTTCGGTTGTCGTTAATCTTCTCACAATAATCACGGAGAAGCTTATTCCCCTCACAGATGGAAAACTGGTGGTTGTGATAGGCTTCTCAAAAAGCTAGCGCTCCCAGGATTGTCTCCCAGAAAATCTTGGTCCGAAGTGAATGACGGGGTGCGGTAGGATATTGCAAGAGCATTTGGAAGCCCGAAATAATCTAACACCTATAATAAAGGGAAGATGTTGTCCCCACATTCTTAGTCTAAGATGCCAGAGTGGGACTCTAGAAATGGCTCAGCAGATAAGAGCACTGGGTGCTCTTCAGAGGACCCGGATTCAATTTCCACCACCCACATGGCCGCGTACAACCGTCTAACTCTGGTTCCAGGGCATCTGACGCCCTCTTCTGGCTTCTGCGGGCACTGCACACGTGGAGCACACTCCTGTAGGCAAAAACACCCATACAAATAAACGTGTGCCTGTTAAGTGTCTCCTGCGTAGAGGAGAGGCCTTTTTAAAAGACAAGGTACTTCCTTTACATGTTTGAAAATTACATATACTTTGTGTGTAACCAAGTAACTGAAATTTTTGCTGTTTCGGTGTGATACAGTCTTAAGCACTACTCTACAGCTAGCTTTAAGCAAGTAGTAGCCGAAATCTGTTCGAAAGGACTGAAAGAAGTTCACTATTTTTCACTGACAGAAAAAATAAAGAAGCCGTGCACTGGTTGTTATTTACTATGAGGCTTTTAAAGAAGTATCTGAAAAACAGTAGGTGGTAGGTAAACCTACCTAGTCAGTGGCTTAGCAAGGAGTCTTTTGTGGGAGCCCTGAATCATTTCTGAAATGGAATCAATTACTGTGGGATAATCGGATTAAATATATTGATATTTACAGTAGTTAAGTGTTAACAGTTTTGATGGGTTTTTTGGTTGGTTGGTTGGTTTGGTTTTGGTTTTTCGAGACGGTTTCTCTCTGTGTAGCTTTGGGTCTTTCCTGGAACTCACTCTGTAGCTCAGGCTGGCCTCGAACTCACAGAGATCGGCCTGGCTCTGCTGACTCCTGAATGCTGGAATTAAAGGAGTGTGCCACCACTGCCTGGCGTTTTTTTGTTTGTTTGTTTTTTGTTTTTGAGACGAGTTTCTCTGTGTAGTCCTGGTACTTGCTTTGTAGACCAGGCTGGTCTCAAACTCAGAGATCCACCTCCCTCTACCTCCTGGGTGCTGGAATTGAAGGCATTGCACCACCACCAAGTTATTTTTATCCAGACTTTGAGCCCACTTTTCAACAAAGTAAACTTTCAGGGTTTTGTGTTTGGGGTACAGTTTCCCCCATGTAGCCTTGGCTGGCCTGGAACTCACTGTGTAGACCAGGCTGGTCTTAGAAGTCATTAAACTATGCTGTATTGAGTAATATTTGATAATCAGAAAGTCCTTACATGTAATTGGTGAAAATACTGCCTTCAATAGCTATTGAAATGTGAACAGACTAGAGGCTGAAGTTGAAAGATCCACAGACCAGTTAAATAAAGAAGCAGTCTATGTTTGAAGCATAGTGAACATAAGCCTGCAGAAAGAATCTACAGGGGTGCCCTGCCTTTTAGAAATAAGGGTTGCTTTATCACACCTTCTGCAAGAAGCAGGGGAACATCTTAAACAACATAACCAGGCCTAGTCATTTTAAGAAAGATCCAGTTGGTTTATTTCCATATAAGGACTTAGGAATTTTAATAGCAGTTTTATGATAAACTCCCAAACTGGAAACTTCTTCTAAAGGGGTGGTGATGATTAGGAATTGGTGGTGTGCATCTTTAATAAAAGAACAAATGGATAGTTGTAAAACCATACAACAGAGCGCCACCCAACGATAAATGATATATACAACACATGAGTAATGATGAAAACAGATATGCTGAGAAAAGAAGCCAGACAAAAGTACATGCTTTAAGATTTCATTTCTGGAAACCAGAAGTGCAAACTGATCTGACAAGCCCAGTCGGTGGTGGACTGGAGGCCTTGACAAAGGGAGAGAGAAATTGCAAATTTCAGCGTGAATGTGCTGCTGAATATTATGGCACATGGTTTTAATCTTAGCATCCTGGAGGCAGAGGCAGGCAGATTGATGCCTTGTCTACAAAAGCAAGGTGGGTTTCATCCCAGAAACCCACATAAAAGTTGGAGAGAAATACCTCCCATGAGTTGTCCTCTGACATACACAAGTACATCATGGCATGCATGCCAGACACGCATACACAATAATGATAAAATTTGATGGGTGTGGTGACATGTGCCTTAATCCTGGGGCTCAGTTGCAGAGGCCATGTATCTTTTATGAGCTTGCAGCTTGCCTGGTCTGCGAAGTGAGATTCCCAGCTCTGCTCCCCCTCTCCCGTCTCACCCCCCCCCCCAATCAATCTTGTATCTTTTTGGAGATGCTCCTTATAGGAAGTATCTTGAACTTAGGATTCACTTATCTTTTTCTTGCGTTTTTTTTGTTGAGGTGGTGTCTTAATCTGTATGTAGCCAGGCTCTGTTGTTAGGATTTCAGCTGAGCTGGTGATGCTCACCTGGAATCAGAAGAATGGGGCAGTAGGACTTCAGGGGCCTTAGGGTTAGTCTAGGCAAGAGTGAGACCCTGTCTCAGAAAACAAACTTGGGTCTGGGGAGATAGCTTACAGTTAGCCCAGGGCTAGGGCCTGAACTTGATTCCACTAACCCAGTACAGAACCCTAGGGAGGCTGGGACAGGTAAGACACAGACACTCCTAAATGTCATCTGGTTACTACGTGCATGTCTACCCACACTGGTGTGCACACGTTAAGTTTAGTTTATTGGAAATAATTTTCCCTGGTAGCTTTTGTGACATTTCATACTGATACAAAACTCACCTGAAAGTGATTTTTGTGTATGGTGTGAGCGAATAGAATAGACCCTTTAAGCAAAATGGGTTTGTCTTTCCAGGCTTTAATGCCGAGACAGTGCAAACCTATTTTTTGGAGACAGGGTCTTTCTTTGTACATAGTCTTGGAGCTCACTATGTAGACTAGGCTGACCTCATTTCTCTAATGGCCCTCCCCTTTCTTTGTGTTGGAGGTAGTGGGTCACACCTCAGCCCTAACACTCTCTGAGCTCACTTCTCAGTTGGCCATTATTACAGTGCTGAGTTCTGGTCACTCACACAGGAGGAATCCCCAGTGCGGGGGCCAGAGAACGTTTGATCCCTGGCTTCCCACACCAACTACTGGTGTAGTCCTGCACTATTACAAGTGTTTCTTCCTGGAGGGCAGAGGGCAGCTGACCAAAGTCGGTTCTTTTCCATCTCGATATTCTCTCTCTTCCTCCCTCCCTTCCTCCTGTGGTTCTGTGTGGGTCAAACTCCAGTACTATAATACACTGAGTCATTCTGTTGCCTCCAAGCATACATACACTGAATAAAGTAGCAGTAGAGAAAATAGTACAGATAAATATGGGACAATTTATTAGATGTTTGTGTGCATGCGCGTACACATGCATGTGACCTTGGAGGCCAGAAGAGAGCATCGGATCCCCTGGAGCTGGAGTGGAAGAAGTTGTGAGCAGCCATAATAAATACTATGGGTTTGCTTACTTTTGACACAGGTCTACCTTGGGTTACTGAGTATGAGTCTCAGAAAGAGACCATAGTAAAGAGCTGTGTGCTCACTAATTTGGTAGCTTCTGTTGAATTTTAAACAGTGACTGGGTAAACTGAACTTTGAAACCAGCCATTTTACTCAGGAAGTGATATGAGTAACCATAGATTAAAATCTCTGGCCGCCTTTCTCAGAGAGTCTCTGGCCAATAGAATTGATGTAGCTCTCCTCTTGGCCCTGACTTCATTCTGTCTACTGTACCTACTGGTACTGTTCTGTTTCCTTGTGTAGATTTTTGTTTACTCACTGTAGTTCAAATAGTTTTATCTTGTGAATCTGATGCCATAGTCCCTCTGTGGGCACCAGGCATGTATGTTGTGCACAGGCATACATGCAGGCAAAGTGCTCATACACAAAATAATAAAAGTCTCTGGCAGCACATGCCTTTAACCCCAGCACTCGGGAGGCAGAGGCAGAGCCAGGCAGATCTCTGTGAGTTCGAGGCCAGCCTGGTCTACAGAGCGAGATCCAGGATAGACACCAAAGCTACACAGAGAAACCCTGTCTCAAAAAAAAAAAAAAAAGTCTATAACTTATGTATACCTAAAGCAGTGTATAAAAATAAAGAATAATGCTGTGGAAGATGTGGGTGTTGGGAATTAAACCCAGATCTTATAAGAGTAGGCAGTACTCTAGTGTATGTGGACTTGACTTAGGTGGAATGGTAGAGTATTTGTGACTGTTTAATGTTAATATGCTCTTAGTTCAAGCATTTGATGGGGCTTCCTTTCTTTTAAAGCTATTGTAAATTAGGCTAAGAGTACAGTGTTCTAGACCTAACTTTGATGTGGGGATGGTTGGTTCTATACAGTTTTCCATAACTGCTGCTCACTTTCACTTTGAGGAAAGAGCTAGGATTGGAATTCACCCTTATGTATGCTAGGCTGGCACTGAGTATCATCTTGTGGCTAGTTCGTTAGTTTATTTTGAGAGAGTTGTGCAGTCCAGGCCTCTCCAGTGCTAAGTTATAAGCATAGTCACAGGTGCTGCGCACAGCACAGAGCTTTGTCTAGGTCTAGTTATAAGGGACAGCTGGATTGTGCTTCCTCCATCTCAGCACCCCAGGATGCATCTCCCTCAGCTAACAGTAATGTTCCAGTAGTCAGTACTTTTCTGTCATGGAATGAAAGGAAACACTGACTTAAAAGTCTTAAACAGTTAGGCTTATCGACCAAATGAAGGTACATAATGCCTTATTGGAACCTACAGTAGTTGATTCATATATAGTATCTGTGGTAATTTTTGTCTACTAGAGGCAGAACCAATTAGTTTAAGAACATTTATCTGCCTTGAAATAATTATCTCCTAGCTTTACAAGAAGGTGTGCTGACTTTTTTTAGAGAAAAGGTTTTGTTGGTGTCCACGTGATAGGAAGGCAACAAAACTTTATAGTTGACTAAGGCATTTCTGAGTTAGCTATTTTTCTGTTTAGAAAGTCCAAGGGAGTCTAATAATGGTTGAGGATGTGTGCTTTATTCCTAACCCCGCACTAAGGTAACTAGCCTATATTAACTGTTTCACCAAATTGTTCTGTTTGGTAAGTCTTGATATTACAGATTTTAAACATAGCATTCAAACTGATAGTTAACAAAGGCAACCCATTAAAGGATACTCCCTAAGTAAAAAACACTGAACTAAGTCAGCTTTCTCGTTGACTTAGTTCAGTGTTTTTTACTTGGGGACAGTTGCTACCCAGGAGACATGTGGCAGTATTTGGAGATGTTTTTGGTTGAGGGGTGCTTTTTCTGGCACGTGAGTGGGTAAAGGCCAAGGACACTTGGCCGTAGCCTGTGCAAAGAACAACTCAAACGCAACAAGGAAGTATATGGATTAGAATGTAAGTATTAGTAAGTATATTGAAGTAACTGTTAAAGACACTGAAAAAAAAAAAGCCAGATGGTGGTGGTGCATGCCTTTAATCCCAGCACTCAGGAGGCAGGGGCAGGTGGATCTCTGAGTTCCAGACCAGCCTACAGAGAGCGAGTTCCAGGACAGGCTCCAAAGCTACAGAGAAACCCTGTCTCAAAAAAAAAAAAAAAAGATACCGGAAAAAAAAAAAAAGCTGGGTTGTGGTGGTGCATACCTTTAATCCCAGTTCTTGGGAGGCAAAAGCAGGTTGGTCTCAAAGCCAGCATGATCTAGAGAGTTAGGACGGCCAGGGCTACACAGAAATTCATCTCAAAACAAAACAAAAAGATCATGATTAAGAAAGGACCCTCTCCCTCCCTGCCCCAAAGAAATCCATACTCTTTGCACATGGTAGTAAATGGAGGGGTTGGAGAGATGACTTCCTGGTAAAGAACAATGGCTGCTCTCCCAGAAGACACAGGTTGGATTTCCAGCTGCCCATGTGGCCACTTAGAACCATCTGTAGCTCCCATTCCCGGGGATCTGATGGCCTCTTGGCCTCTGGGCACTATACACATGTTGTATGCAGACATATGTGGGCAGAATATCCTACACACATAAAATGAATAATTACTTTTAAGTTGAAAAGAAAAGGGAAATGGCTGGTGTGGTATGGTACACTCTTTAATCACACAGCTTGGTAATTAGAGGCAGACAGATCTGAGTTGGAGGCCAGCCTGTGTACATGAGCCAGGGCTACCCAATGAAACACTGTCTCAAGTAAATAAATGGGTTAAATGGTCCTAGTTACTGTGTTGGATTTTCTGCTTAAAATCTATCTTAAGAGACTAGAAACATAACTCAGTGGTGGAGTGCTTGCCTCTCACGGACCAGGTGGTCTTAAAAAATAAAGTCTGGTAGAAATAGTACTGTTGTTAATTGTGGTTTTTGTTGAATAACAGATCTGAGTGGGATGTCCTTTTGAAGGATGTGCAGTGCTCAATCATAAGTGTGACAAAGACTGACAAGCAGGAAGCTTATGTACTCAGGTGAGTCCTGATTGTAGCCATGGGTAAGACACGCCACATTCTCTGTCCTTTCATGGAATCGTGTTTTCTAGGGTTTGTTTGTTTTGTTTTTTTGTCTTTTGAGGCAGGGTTTCTCTGTAGTTTTGGTGCCTGTCCTGGATCTCGCTGTGTAGACCAGGCTGGCCTCGAACTCACCTGCCTCTGCCTCCTGAGTGCTGGGATTAAAGGCGTGTGAAAACCACTGCTGCCCGGCTGTGTTTTTCAGTTTTAAGAATCTGGTATGAAATGGGATTTTCTTGTTTCTAGATAGGTGTGTGTGTGTGTGTGTGTGTGTGTGTGTGTGTGTGTGTGTGTGTGTTTGTTTTTAAATAAAGCCTTGTCTACCTGTTCTTTGACAGTTGCCATATTTCCCACATAGTTAACAGCAATGTCTGTTGGGTGAGAGAAAAAACATTGTATTCTTATATCTACCCCACCCCCACTATCTCTGCCCCAGTTGCTGACATGGCATGAAATTTTTGCTTCATTACAACCAGGTTGCTGTAATGGTATACAAAAGCCATTATTTATTTATTTATATTTCGCATGCATTGGTGTTTTGCCATAGGTGTTGGGTCTCAGGAACTGGAGTTACAGACAGTTGTGAATTGTCATGTGGGTGCTGGGAATTGAACCAAGGGCCTCTGGAAGAGCAGTCAGTCAGTGCTCTTAACCACTAAGCCATCTCTCCAGCCCCAACCTTTTTTAAAATTAGGTGCAAGGTTGGCTTAACCAATAAATGCTTTGAATGCTTAGTTTATACTGTGGGCATTGGGCCTTACATTAAATAATGTACATAATATGTGCACCATGCCGAGTATATAATGATGTGCAAAACATTGATTTCCTCACAAAGCTTGTTACCTAGTTAAAGATGAAATAACACGTTATTTAAGAAATAGTGGTGAGCACACAATACCAGCCATACTTGGTTAGGCTGTGGTGTGTGGTATTCAGACATAAGAATGAATGTGAAATAAAACTAAATAATATTTACTCTAAAGAAAAAATAAAATCACACAATTGCAGGAACATGAAGGACTTGGAATGTACTATTGAAGCAAGATCAATGCATGTACTCCCACATGCAGAACCTAGTCAATAGTTGTGTGTGTAGGAGAGAGGTTGAGGCTAAGTATTAGGAGACATGAGGAATGACTGAATGTAGGTTGTAGGCATGAGCTATGAAAGGATATAGATCTAATAGTTTTTCTAGTTCTAATTTTGTGCATATGATGTACATCGAATGGTGATATAAGATTACAAATATTGGTGCACTGGTACATTGATTGTCAGTAACACATGCTGAGTTAATGCTCTTGTGCCTTCCTGTTACAGTGAGAGTAGCATGTTTGTCTCCAAGAGACGTTTCATTTTGAAGACATGTGGTACCACCCTCTTACTGAAAGCACTGGTTCCCCTGTTGAAGCTTGCTAGGGATTACAGTGGGTTTGACTCAATTCAAGTAAGTGCTCAGACACTGTGTCAAAAGAGTGGTTTCTGTTTGGGTTGGATTTTAATATTTTACCTCAAAGAAAGAAATGTCATTAAAATATCAGAATTTTGGTTTCTTTGCACCTATGGTTGGGACTGAACCCAAACCAAGGCTTCACATATGCTAGTCAAATGTTCTGTCACTACACTGCCTGCCCTGCTAATGCTGTTTGGGGGCATGCCCCAAACTCAGTCCTCTTGCCTCTTCTTCCAGAGTTCTGGAATTACAGATTCATGTTACCATACTCAGCCTATTTTGGAGGCTGAGAAAGGGGGGATCTGGCTTTGGAGCCCTGGCTGGTCTCATTTACACTGTTGTGGAATATTATTTTAAGATGTGTTTATGCTGTGGAACATTTAATGATGTAAAGTGTGTTACATTCTTTTATATTGCATTTGTTTGTTTAACTCTGTGAAGCTGTGTTACTTACTGTGCCTGTCTAAGAACCTGGTGGGCTAATAAAGAGCTGAATGTCCAATAGCAAGGCAGGAGAAAGGATAGGTGGGGCTGGCAGGCAGAGAGGATATATATAGAAGGAGAAATCTGGGAGGAGAACAAGAGCAAGAGAAAAGAAGGAAGAGGTGCAAGGAAAGATGGGGCCAGGCACAGAGTAAGAAGATAAGATTATGAAAGGAAGAAAAGGGAAAAGCCCAGAGGCAAAAGGTGGACGGGATAATGTAAGGAAAGCTGACTAGAAACAAGCCAAGCTAAGGCCAGGCATTTATAATTGATACGCCTCTGTGTGTGATTTATTTGGGAGCTGGGTGGTGGGCCCCCAATAATATTACATTCTTGCTTTGGTGTCCTTGGTAATAAATTTGAAGCTGTGAACCATCACACCCTCCCACTAGTGTAGTTATGATAATTACTCAACTGTCCTTGTAAAAAATCTAAAACATAGGCACTTAATAGTGTTGACTGACTATTGAAAAACACTTGCCATGCAAGCCTGACATCTTGTTTTATCCCCAGAACCATGAAAGGTAGGAGAGAAATGACAGATTGTCCTCTGACCTCCACATGCACTTCTTGGTACTTGTGCACATGTGTATGGATGTGTGTGCTATGTGTACCCAGTGCCCATGGAAGTCAGACTAGGGCATCAGATTCCCTGGGGCTGAAGGTTAGAGAGGGTTTGTGAGCCTCCGTGAGTGCTGGGAGTCAAATGAAGGTAGGGCCCTTAAAAAGAAGCACTTTGCTAGGAAGAAGTGTGTCTTGTGCTTCTGACCCGTTGATAGACATGGTGTTTTTTTATTCTCCATTCCAGCTTTAAAAGTATGTTACAGTTGTGAAATTATGCATATTATGTTTTTCTGGTGGCTAATTTGTGTGCTTCATGGTTGCACCTTGAAACATCTGTAAAGTTTTTATTTTGTTGTCTTTTCTACATGTAGAAAATTGATTTAGGGGAAAATTCCTAAAGATCTTTTTTCTCTCTTTTAAGAGCTTCTTTTATTCTCGTAAGAATTTCATGAAGCCTTCTCACCAAGGGTACCCACACCGGAATTTCCAGGAAGAAATTGAGTTTCTTAATGCAATTTTCCCAAGTAAGTAAAAATAGAGCTTAGTAATTCTAATCTTTTAAAGTTAGGTATACAACCATTTAAAGATGGGTGGGTGTCTGTTTTTGTTGCGATTTCTGAGATAGGATTCCCATGATGTAGCTAGCCCTTGGTGGTCTGGGGCTGGCCTGGAACTCCAGCATTGTTTGAATTGTTTGCGACTTTCTAGTGTGTGTGTGTGTGTGTGTGTGTGTGTGTGTGTGTGTGTGTGTGTGTGTGTGTGTGTTGCTATAAAACAATTCTGTGCTTCTTTTTTTTTTTTTTTTTTTTTTTTCTGTCTATCTGGATGTTTAAAGATTTCAGGCAAATTTTGGTTGTGTTTATTGTGTGCTTGTAAAAATAATGTCAGTTCTGTTAAGGTAGACAGAATGTCATTGGGAAGCAAAGCCTGTATTCCTGGTTAGTAAGTCAACTGAAGGAGCCCTTGAGCCTAACATTCAAGGCCAGTCTGGGCCAGATAGTGAGAACTTGTTTCAAAAACACCAGCTGGGGTGATAGCATAATTAGTTGTAAGTTGCTTACTTCACAAGGACCCAAATTTGATCTCCAATACCTACATTTAAAATAAGAAAAAACCCAGCCAGGTATGGTGGTACTAGTTTGTAATGCTGGTGCTGTAGAAGCAGAGACTGGTAGATTCTATGGCCAGTATCTCAAAAAATAAGGTAGATGGCTTTAAACCTAAGATATCTTCAACACTTCAAGAAATAAAAAGACTTTCGGGTATTTGCCAGTAATTTATGACCTCAAACACTACGTGCTGCCATAAAGTGTGGTGGATATTTACTTGGTTTCATTTCCTAGTTGGTTTGCTGTGCTACGGAAAAATCTTAAAACAGTTTGGGAAAGGATGTGTAAGTAAAACAGCTCATTAGTTAGAAGAATAGAAAAGTAGCCAATTCTCTGCCCTGTGGGAATTTTAGGAAGAAGAAGGTAGGTAAGCTGTAGTTTCTCAGCCATTTAGGTCCGTCTGTATTTCAGGAGTACCAGTGGCAGCCAGAAGAAAACTGTAAGAACAAGGGGGTGTGGGCACCAAGTACCAGGTGCCAGCAAACTATACACGCACAACAGACCTTTCCAAGAGTGCGAAGGAGGTGGTCTCTTCTTCTTAGAATTTGCCACTTTAATTTCTCTTCACTGACAGTTTTAATAGGTAGCAAATAAAACTGTTCATTGGGGGGTTGGGGATTTAGCTCAGTGGTAGAGCGCTTGCTAGGCAAGCCCTGGGTTCGGTCCTCAGCTCCGGCAAAAACAAAACAAAACAAAACAAAAATCTGTTCATTGGATGACTAGTAATGAGAACCATCCTATTGAGTGGATTTTTAAAAATATTCTCTTTCCTTACAGATGGAGCAGCATATTGTATGGGACGTATGAATTCTGACTGTTGGTATGTAATTTTGATTTTGGTTTGGTTTTGTTGCCCATGTGTGCGTTTTGGAGGGAACAGGGGTATTGTTTTAAGCTAGACCTAGCCCATGCTTGTTAATCCTAGCTACTCTGAAGGCTGAGGGAAAAGGAAAACGATGGGAGGTGTGGTTCAATGGTAGAGAGTGTTTGAATTCATTGCTCATATCTCTATTCCTGGAGTATTTGGCCAGCCATCCACTGGAGTTTTGTCAACCACCTAGAACCCTTAAAGAAAACTAACTCTTCTCTCAGAAGCCATCAGGTGTCCCCAGCTTTTCTGTTAAGGTTGAACGGGGCTCATGAAACCCCCACTTCCAACTCAAGGCTAGAATGTTACCTGGCTTGATCTGATACAGCAGCCATAGCTGCTATAAGGTTTTTAAGTATGACCATTGTGTGTGTGTGGGGGTGAGGGAGGCTGTGCATGTGTGCGCGCGCGCACTTCTTTTGGCTTTTTGAGACAGGGTTTCTCTGTGTAGCCCTAACTGTCCTGGAACTTGCTCTGTAGATCATGCTGGTCTTGAACTCACAAAGATCCGCTTACTTCTGCCTCCCAAGTACTGGGAGTTTGCCACAACTGCTCTGCTGGACATGGTTTCTTGAAAGAATCAATTTTAATCTGTAAGCTCTGTTGAAGCTAAACTGTTTTACTTCTATGTAGGTACTTGTATACTTTGGATTTCCCAGAGAGCCGAGTAATCAATCAGCCAGATCAAACCCTGGAAATTCTGATGAGTGAGCTCGACCCAGCAGTTATGGACCAGTTCTACATGAAAGATGGTGTTACTGCAAAGGATGTCACTCGTGAGAGTGGAATTCGTGACCTGATACCAGGTTCTGTCATTGATGCCACACTGTTCAATCCTTGTGGCTACTCAATGAATGGGATGAAATCGGATGTAAGTAAATAGAATCTTCAATAATTGTTTTAATATTTATATCTTTCCTTTCTATTACTACTAATAATACAACTCTTCTCAAAGGGAACATATTGGACTATTCACATCACTCCAGAACCAGAATTCTCTTATGTTAGCTTTGAAACAAACTTAAGTCAGACCTCCTATGATGACCTGATCAGGAAGGTTGTGGAAGTCTTCAAGCCAGGAAAATTTGTGACCACCTTGTTTGTTAATCAGGTAATTTGACTTCTGTTTTGTTTTCTTTCTTTATCCTTTCAGCCACACTAGGAACTGAATCCATGGTCTTGCACATGCTAGGCAAGCACTTCCCAGCCGAACTAATGTGGTTGCTAGGAGTGATAATAAAGCCTCAGAGTAAATGGGATAACAGGGATTGCCACAAAGACATGTTTGTTATAGGGTACCACCTTTACCTAGTTACTGAGCTGTGTGTAATGCAGTGCCGTCCACAGGGGTTAGTTACTATGGGCGGAGAAACCTTGCATGTTTCATTAGGTTTTCAGTAGCCTTGGTTTTGTGTGGCACCCAATTAGCAAGCTCTTGTTGTACTGATGCTTCCTGTTGGCAGCCTAGTCAGAGACTATAAGACACCCTGCTTTCCAGCCCACAAGAAAAAAGATGCCAGTTTGGGGCTGGAGAGATCTCAGCACTCACATCAGCTGGCTCACAAAACACCGAAATGCCAAGGAATCATACATCCCCTATCTGGCCTCATGGCGTATACATTGTGCACATATGTACATATGTACACATACACACACAAACACACACACACAAATGCATTAAATAAATAAATAGAATTTTATTTTTTTGATGCTGTAGTTTGATTAAGATAGTCACTCATTCATGGCATTAATTACTGTTCTGTCTGGAAGTAATCTAGAGATTGGAAGTACTAATGTTTGTTTCCATTTCTCCCCAGAGTTCTAAATGTCGCACAGTGCTTTCTTCCCCCCAGAAGATTGAAGGCTTTAAACGTCTTGATTGCCAGAGTGCTATGTTCAATGATTACAATTTTGTTTTTACCAGTTTTGCTAAGAAGCAGCAACAACAGCAGAGTTGATTAAGAGAAATGAAGAAGAAAAAACGCAAAAAGAGAAGACACCCAGGAGGTGGTGGCTGCTGTCTAGATGTTGACGCTGGGGGCTCTGTTCTCCATGACCACCACCTTGTAGTTGCAGAAAGCCCTAGGTGTATTGATAGTGTAATCATTTTGAAGTGTATGCATTATTATATCAAGGAGTTAGATATCTTGCATGAATGCTCTCCTCTGTGTTTAGGTGTTCTATGCCACTCTTGCTGTGGAATTGAAGTGCATGTAGAGAAGAACTTTGACTGTATGAATCCTTACGACACTTGTGAAAATGATTCAATTTGGTTTATGCACAGTGTAATATTTCTGCAGGCATCGTCCAAAATCCCCCACAGACAAGGCTTTCGTCCTCATTAGATGCTGGCCTCAGCTGACCATCTGCGACTGTTCTATTAAATTGCTGCCAGAATTTTTACATCCAGTTACCTCCACTTTCTAGAGTATATTCTCTACTAATGTTATTCAAGACCAATTTTTACTTCACACAGGTGTTTTATGCAATGGCAATTAAAGTTTTTCCTCCACAAGTTGAGTCCTTGTAAGGAAATGCTGATTCCGGTTGCTGTGTTGTGTTCTACTGTTGGAATAGTTGTTCCTGCTTTTGCAGTCCTGTGATTGATTTCTCCTCTCATCACGGTGTCTTCCTCCTCTTCCCAGCTCACTGCTCCCCATCAAAGCAGTACACGGTTACACAGGGCTTACCTAGCAATCTTCTTATTCCCCGGGTGGGATTTTCTTTTTTTAAGACATAAGAATATGGCCTCCTTATTGGCATGAACTGTAGAAGATAAATGACAAAGTGGAAAGTATTAAATGAAAAGAGTTCAGTCTCCAGGGGTAGTTAGCAGAGAGAGAGAACCCATTAAAAAAACCTTGATGGAACCAGTTGGCTGTGCGGTACACTTTTAGCTTTAATGGAGGACCTGGCATGCCTTCTAACTTACTAAGTAGTGACCGGAGGAAGTCCGCTAAGTCGAAGCAGATATTTAGTCCTAGACATTCTGACCTCAGTACTTGCAGTCAACTTTTAACCTATTGCCACCAATTCCTACTAAAAGAAAATTTGATTCAAGGAGAATCTGTGGCATTTCCATCTGTGACTTAGAAGTTGTATTTTTTGTGTGTGTGATGCATGTGAGTTGTTCTGACTTCACCTGTTCCTGTGTGGTCTTCTCTCACCATGGTCTTCTTCACATGATCCAATGAATGACTGCCCAGAGTGAGGACTATCCAGGTTACTCAGCCAGGCAGTAAATGTATGAACACACAAAACACAATATTCTGAAATATTTTAATGGGACTAGAAATAGGCTTTCAAGAGTTGGCATGTTAGTGGCATTTGCAGATATTGTGGGATTTAAACAGCTGGGAGAGGAGCAAAATGGACTTAATTTTCTATTTATTGCCTTCGGACTATTTTCTTGGTAGTTTCTGGACTGATGCAGTGATGTTCTGTTCCTTCCGTATTTATAACGAAACACTTTTTTAGCGTTTCTAAACATAGAATCTACTTGGTTTGAAATCAAGTGGTTGGAACACTGTCTGGACTTTTACTTAAGCATGCTGTTGATTGAATGCTTCATTGGGGAAGCCTCCGATCAGCTCTATCAGTCTGATTCTGTAATGAGCACAGCACCTAATGTTTTGAACTGCTATTTGGAGGACCAGTGCTTATTTAAGCTGGATTTTGTAACCCACTAGATTTTGTTGGTTTGAGGTCTGATTCCCCGATCTTACAGAATTACAAATTCTAATGTTGAAATTTGCATAGGTTCTTATGGGAAAAGCCTAGAAAACCAACAGTAGATTGAATAGTGATCCTTGCAGGAGGGGAGTTTGGGTGCCATAATTTCTTTTCGTTGGTGTTGGGCTTTTAATCAGTTGAAATGTATTTCTGTACCACGATGTAAGCTTCAATAAAAGTTTGCTTAATTGTCTAGTAATATTCAGAAAGTTTTCTGTTGTCTGATGTCTACTTGGCCAAAAACTAGAGAATTTCAAATATTTGAAGGTAGATATTTGCAACTCTGTAGATTCAACTCTTAAGCTGTCAGGAGGGTGCTTTCTTACATAATTTTTTTATTAAAGTTTGTTGGGCAAGGACTACCTCTGCTCCTGGTTGTTTGGGGGTTTTTTGTTGTTTTGTTTTGATTTGTTTTTGACTATGTGTCTAGTAAACATGAAAAGTGCTATGTTCTGATATTCTCAGGATGGGCTTAAATTAGAAAATGCTTTGTTGGTTTTCTGTTTAAAAAAACTAGGATTAGATTCCCTTGACAACTCAGCTACTTCTAGCTGAGGCAGAGGATCACTCGAGCCCCCTATAGGTGTTTGTACCACCTCCTAAGAATAAACATCCAAAAAAACAAACAAAAACACGATCACATATTCTGCTTGTATGTGATGCATAGAAGTGTTAATATGAATCTCAGTGTTCATTGGTGAGCGTGAGAGATCCGTGTTTGTCGCGACAAATGCAGTAAATGACAAGTAAGTGCTGCTGTTTGGGTTTCTGGCCCCACTGCTTGGGTCCCCTCCCTCCTGCATTTAGACTCCCTGGGTTGCTGGTGTTTGAGTTGAACTCAAGCTCTGTGCCTTCCTGACTTCTGGCTGTCTTCCTGTTTTCGTTTGATCTGTCAAGTGTCTTTGCTGCTTCCTGGATGATAAGTATCTTGATTGAACTGTCTAATCCCAGGGTCAGGAGGCTGAGGAAGAATTGCCATTAACTTTGTTAACAATTCAAAACTCCCCAAAATGTGCAGTTGTCTGGTTCTGGTGACCTCGGGGATTTTGATTGACCTGTGTAAAGTCATTTCTAGTGAAATGGACAATGTACAGATCACTAGGAATCAGTCTTGCACACACCTGTGCATTGAACCTGAGATGGGCCTGCTAGTAAAACCCTGGCAGCCAAGCCTGTTGACTTTGATCCTCTAGCCCCCAACATTTGTACCCCTTCCTCACACAAGAGACATTTGATTTGTTCTGTTCACTGCAGGAAGTGCTGACCACATGCCAAGTATAAATGCATAGAGGAAAAATGCTGTGTGGAGGTGGTGGGTGCACGCCTTCAATCACAGCACTGGGGAGGCAGAGGCAGCTAAGACTGGTCAACAGAGAAACCCTGTCTTGAAAGGGGGAAAAAGTGAAAATGCTAAGTGTAAGCCTGGCCCGTTAGTGCTCAATGTTTAGATAAAACACAAGAACATTTTAAGATAGGGTCTCTCTGTAGAATGAGTTGACCTCTGAACTTATGCTGGGATTCAAGGTCTGTGCCACCCAGGTGTTAATCAGTTTTTCTGTTGTTTAGCTTGCTGAGAAGGGGGAGGGGGGTCCATTCACAATGGCTTAAAGCAACAGCAGCAACAAGAACAAAGAGTTGGAGATATCTCAGCGGTTTAGAGCACCCATATTCAGTCCCCAGAACCCACATGGTATCTCAACTGTCTTCACAATTGGTGTCAGGGAATCTAACACGCTCCTCTGATGGGAACTGCATACATGTGGCACACATACAAGTAAAATACATATGTGACTACAAGGCTGTCAACTTTGCATTGGACCAATAATATGGGAACTCATCCCTCAGAGAGGTGAATTCTAGCAGCCATTAGTTTCTTTGGTTCTTTGTCTTCAGGTGGGGCTCCTCAAAAAATTTCCCCCTTATATACGCATCTATTGATGCCATTGTTAAATGGTTGGAGCAGACTCTTATTTCCAATGTTTTACACACCAGTATTCTCATAAGCTGCTCTTAATAGAGCAGATCGGGACGGTGGTTCCCAGAGTGAGGCTAATCAATTGCATGCCATGTGCTGACCCCTGCGATTTCCCCAATTTTGGGAAACTAGACTGCATAATTTGTGGTAGTAGGGGACTGACTTCATCTATTAAGACTTTTTTAAAAAAATGATATCCAAAACAATAGTCAGAGCTTCTAAAACTAATAGATTCAGATAAAATTACTCTGCCAAGCATTTATAGAAATTAAACGTGTCAGTTTGGGTGCCTCTCATTGCAAACTGGGGAGTTTGGAATTGATAGCCCAGGTTAGGAAGTTAGGCCAGTGGCTGGGTGTGGTGGTGCACGCCTTTAATCCCAGCACTTGGAAGACAGCTCCCCTGTGAGTTTGAAACCAGCCTGGTCTACATATAAAGATCCAGCACAGCTGGGGCTATATAGAGACACTCTCTAAATGTGTGTGTGTCATACATTATATACATACATTATATATATATTTATATTTATATATATATATATATATATTAATCTTAAACTGTAAATGTTTGTGACTTTCACTTGTTTGGTTTTTTGGGATAGGGTCTCACTATATAGTGCTGGCTGGCTGGAACTCACTATGTAGCCCAGGCGAGCCTCAAGTCACAGATCCACCTGTCTCTGCCTCTGGAGTGCTGGACTAAAGATGTGGACCACCATACCTGTCTCAAACATTTCTAGATGCAGAGGCCAGTCATTGTCCTGCCTTTGTGTAGGCCATATCACCCTGATGAATAAGTAGGAACAAGTTTTAAAAAGAAAACAGAAACCTGAGTGCAGGTAGAGGAACTGCAGTGGTGGAATACTTCTAGATAAGTTTTAGGAGTTTGCACAAAAATGACATTAAAATGCATGTGAACTTAAAAGTACAACTTTCTGAAAGGGCAGTTTGGGTTCCTCAGAACTGCCATGTAGAGGGTACAACTTAAATGAGTCACTTGGACATGTGACTCAGTGGCACCTTACTAGCTGGCATGAGTCCCGAGTATATTCCCCAACACCAAAAAGAAAAAAGGAAAAATAATTGTTTCATTGTGGTGGTGGCGCATGACTTTGAGCCCAGCACTCTGGAAACAGAGGCCAGCTTGGGCTACAGAGTGAGTTCCAGGATAGCCAGGGCTGTTACACAGAGAAACCCTATCTCTGAAAAACAAAAAAGCCTTGTTCCTTTGTTGGGGAAAAGACTTCCTGTGGACGTTACAGAGCCGGGGTGAGCAGCTGTTTCTCAGGCTGGCCTTTCTCTACACCAGGTCAGGCTTGGTGAGTTCCCCTGCCCCTCATCTAGTCCCCACATTGCATGCTCCGTGTGGAAATGTGATTACCTTCTTTTAAGCAAGTTACCTATTGAGATCAGGTTATACCCTACTCCCGAGTTAGTCCATATTGAGTAAGCCAGTGGCTTTCCAAACTGTTGATGCCCTAGGAGACTCCATTGTGCAAGCTGCCTTTGATTCCATCTTGAGGGAGATGACAGTGCCCCTCACCCCCAGCACAGACTGATAGGTGACTTATTCCTGGGAGTAGAAAAGTAGCTCTGTAAGTCTACTGGAGTGAATTGAGACTGTCAGGGTATATGGGTATACTAAAACATCAGGGAAACCAGGCTAAGAACTTAGCTGTAAGATGGATTGCTAAACGGTCTTACTAATAAAAACCTGAAGCCAGATATTGGGGTGAAAAACAGAGATCAGAGAAACAGGACAAGCCACAGACAACCTCACCTCACTGACACCTCAGTCTCCAAAGAGACCTACTTCCTGTCTACCATGCCTTTCTGTTCTGCCATCTCATTTTCTCTCTCCATCCAGCTATGTCACTTCCTCTTCCTGCCCAGCTCTTTCACTTCCTGTCTGTACAGACCTCCAAACCTTTATGGTTAGTGCTGGGATTAAAGGTATGCACGCACCACCACACCTGGCTCTGTTCCCAGTGTGGCTTTGAACTCACAGAGATTCAGACAGATCTCTCCCTCCTGAGTGATAGGATTAAAGGCGTGTTCTATCACTGCCTGACCTCTATGTTTAATATAGTCTCTTGACTTTTTCCTCTGATCCTCAGATAAACTTTATAAGGTATACAATATATTGGGAACACAATACATCACCACACTTGGCAGATACACCAAATGCTGGGAAGGGTGTAACTCCCTCAACTGGCCCCCAAGAAGTGATAGACCTAATACTGTGATAGCATGGCCCTACACCAGCCCATCATCTGACACCTGGTGTGTGTGTGTGTGTGTGTGTGTGTGTCCGTCCCAAGACTCCCAACTCAGCTGGGTCTCCCACAGTTGGCACAGCTGCCTGCCCGTCCACCTGTTCCCCTGCTGGCAGCTTGGACAGGAAAGGCTTTGCTGCTCCAAACCTTGAGTTTTTCAACCTGCAGCTTTGCTTTCAAACCCCAGCAGCACCAGAAGCAGCTCCCCCAGCCCTGACTGAATCTAGTTGATTGAGCAATATGGATGCTCAGCCCAGTCCTGAATCCTTTGGAACTCCGATGCAGCCTCTGTAGCTTGTGTTCATTCTGTAAACCATACATATGCAAGTATATTTGCTGTGTGGTATGATATGAGAGTTAATACTAGTAATTAAGATTGCCCTAAAAGGACCTGTTTTCACCTCAGTCGGGTTACCGAAGAAGGTGGGATTATATGAGAAATATCTTTAAAAACTCTGAGCTTCATGGACTTACTGTTATTCAATAAATTCTGACATAAATTCCACAAGAAATTGTGGAAAGACGTACATGTGTTCACGTGTGTTTCTAGCAGAGCACACTTGTTACAATAACATGTTCATGGCTTCTCTTATCAGAAATACGCATTGTTACTGAATGACACTACATATTTCTGATTTATTGTTTTCTAAGAGTTTTTGTGTGTATGTGTTTACATAATGCCATAATCTATGAGACAGATTGGGGTGTCTTTATTTCCAGTCAGAACCAGAGAGAGAACTCAGATTCTATTCTGACCCAGGGAAGTAGCTTACCCTCCTTGGGCCTTGACTCATCTGATACCTCCATCTTCCTTTTGTTCACATATTTTGGACTTGGGAAAGAGCAGCTGTATTTCTCCCTATACCAGTGTGTGTTTATGGGAGATGGGAGGTTGTGTCTGAAGGTGACTGTGAAGGACTGTCTTCCCTGGCCATCTCCTATCTTAACAGTTTGGCGTAAATGTACACTGTAAAATAATCAAGATAAAATCAGAATTGCTTACAGATGGCCAAAGTTAAATTTCCTCTGTATTCATTGGTTTATTAACATACTCACGTCTGTGATACAGGAATATCGAGGTGTCTTTGAGAACAATAGAGACTTTCTCATCTCTGTTGTGCTTAGCTGGAGAGACAGGGATCCCCAAAACCCAACATCCACCAAGGACACCTCAACCAGCAGTTTTCTGGGTTTGGAATGAATTTGAATAATGAGGTTCATGGGTCACAGAGGATGAGATACAGAAAACATTATTATAGAGAGGGAGAGGCAGAGTCCTGTCCAGAAGCACGTGCTCCTGGGATTGGAGTACCATTGAGCTTCATTGCCTTGGAGCTAACAAGGCTTTAGTGAACAAAGGAAATGGGGTGCAGTGAGCTGGCCAGTCCAATTTTCATTCCAGGTGTCCAGGTCCTGGTGGGTTTTGGTCACATCCTCAGTATGGTTGGACAGCACCCATACCAAGAACATGGAGGGCACCAGGTTGTCCTCCCTGCCCAACACGGATGAGCCCCACAAGGCCTATGGGAACAAGTCTGTCATCTGCCCCAACATTTTAGAATACAGCCTGAAGCAACAGGAAAAGTGGGAGCAGAAGAAGCTGATGCCTTCAGTAAGTGCAAACAAATCTTGATGTCTGCAGGCATGGGGCATACAACGGGGCACTTACATGCAGGCAAAACGCATGCACATGAAATCAATCCTGAATGTAAACTAAGTGGAGACGGAACTACCCAGCATGGAGAAGACAGTGGAGTGCAGCAAGGACATCACTGAGCTGCACAACAAGCTCACAACAGCTGCAGGTCATAGCATGCTTGAAAGGAACGTCACTGACTTGGTGGAATGGCATCGGAAAAAGTCCAGAGTCCGGTGCTAGGACCTGAAGGACAGTCACCAGAAGTTCCTGGAGACCCCACCAACACCTAGGTGGAGATCCTCCAGAGCAAGCAACCATCAGGCATTGCATCACAGCTAGCTCCTAAAGACTAGTAATCCAGAAGATGAGCTAATGACTGGATATACTCTTGACAACACATCTAGTAGACACGAGTTACAAGAACAAGACTCCGAGGGATCCCAAGCAAGTGAAGCTCAGTCAGTACATCCCCCACCACATGCAGAGGGAGCGACTGTGGTGATTCTAGACTAGGTATGAGTCACACTTCCCTCAACACCGTTCTATCCCACTCCTGGAAGAAATTCTCAATATCTAGAAAAATAAAACCCAGAATGGCGATAGACTCCTTCAATCTCAGCACCCTCAGGAGGCAGGATAGGTGGATCTCTGTGAGTTCAAGTCCAGCCTGGTTTCTGTAATGAGTTTCAGGCAAGCCAGAACTATACAGTGAGAACTTGTCTCAAGGAAAGAAAGATACGATGTCACCTTTTCCTTAAAAAGGTACTTAAAGAGAGAGATTAAATTATTTATTTATTTACTTATTTATTTTTGGTTTTTCGAGACAGGGTTTCTCTGTGTAGCTTTGCGCCTTTCCTGGAATTCGCTCTGTAGCCCAGGCTGGACTCGAACTCACAGAGATCCGCCTGCCTCTGCCTCCCAAGTGCTGGGATTAAAGGCGTGTGCCACCACCACCCGGCTTGATTAGAACTTTAATAATGGTGGAGGGTTTAGAATGGTACAAGCGCAGAGACAAATTATCTTGGGTCATCTTTAGACCATTAATAGCCTCCCACTGTGTGTGAGCTAATGTCTTTGTGACCACTAAATAAATGCTCCTTAATGTACAGACACTATGTAGCTCCCGCCAAGCAAAAGCTTGTCAGATAGTATCTGAGCCCTATGGCAGAGAGTCCCTGGATTTGCTCTAATCCACCTACTTAATGTTCACCAATGTATTTAAAAAGTGTCCTGACTCATTACACTCTTGTTCTGCCATTATACTAAGTGCATGAAGCTGCTTTCACATTGAACCTAAATTTTGGACAACCTAAATCTGTGTTCCCGGGCCATAGCCACTTATATTTGGCTCCGTAATAAGGTAACTCTTATTTCCTTTGGGATGAGAGTTGTGTTTATTTTGTGTTTGCAGGATACAGAAGAATGTGTTTGTCTTCTGAACCAGGCAATCACTAAATATCCCATACTCGGGGATTCTCCTTCCTCAGCCTCCCAGCTGCTGTGGTTAGAGGCCTGAGCTCCTGCAGCAAACTTACCTGGATTTAAAACATGAACCTGCTAATTATTTATCTCTGAAGTTTTCTTTTTAAACTGAGATACTAACTTTGCACGCTATGGACTAAATCACAAGACACACATGCACCTGTGCCTGTATGAACGCAGACAGTGAGGACTCCCCAGCAGTCACGGTGAAATGGGACACATCTGAGAAAAAGTGTAGGTGGGGAACAGTGATGAAGGACACTGTACTGTGTGTCCTTTCATACGATTTACACGTTTATGTGTCCAGTTACTGACTATTACATGCACATTCTATATATGAGTCAATGGGAAAATTAAATGATCATAAAACGGCAAGTGGAAGCCCGGGAATGGAGAGGTTCCACATACTTTAATGTTTTATACACTGCTGCCATTTCCCTACTGTATAAACTTCTACCAAAACTGACATTTGAAGGGAAAGTATGTGTGTGCATGGGTACCCAGGGGCGGGGAACCAATAAAGTTTTGGTGCTTGTGAAAAGAAGGGAATTGAAACGTTTTTTGGCCTCTGGCTAATGTGGGGAAAACTCAGCTATCAGAAATCTCCAGATAAGGTTTCACGGGGCGCCTCGGGCAGTTTCACTGCTTACAATAGGCACTGTGTTGGAACAGGTTTGGTGGTGGCCAACCTCCTCCCACAGGCTGCAGGGCTTTTGTGCGCTCTGGGACGACTAACTCACTCCGGCAGGGCAGCTTGTACCACATTTTAAATGGGATTGTTCCACTGGGTTCCAAACAAAATTTGGATGGTGAAATGCACTTCATGAAAGGGAGAATGGTTGATTTTTAACAGGCATGGTACTTCACCTGCAATCCCAGCAATGAGGAGGTGGAAGCAGGAGGAGCCAGAGTTCAAGGCCAGCCTGGGCTACTTAGCCTGTCCAAGGTCTGCCTGGGCTACCTGAAATCCTTCCCCCTAAAACATGAGTCTGACAGAAAGAGGGAGGGAGGGAGGGAGGGAAGGAGAGAGGGAGAGGGTTAATTGTTAATTTTTTTTTTTTTTTTGAATTAAATTTTAAGTGACCATGGTCTGGGAACACAGATTCAGGATACTCCAAATTCCATGTTCCAACATGAAAGCAATTTCATGAAGCTGTATCCTTTCACAGAACAAAGAAAGTCAAAGTCAAAGCAAGTTTAAAATACATTGTGAGTACATGGGCCTCAGCTGTTATCTGATGACATCCGTAGCTTTTGAGTTGATGGAAGTTAGTGGTCTGCTAAGTTAATAGATTCCAAAAGAATTTTTTTTTTTTAATGTACTAGTCACAGCCTGTTCTGACACAGAGGTGGGCGAAGAATGGTTATTTATGGAACTAAAGCTAACCTAAGACAAGGCAATCAGGCTCTGGACTTGCAACATCCCAAACTCTCCACATCCCTGGAGTTTTAGTCTTTGCAGACAGGGCTTCTCAGGAGTTCTTGGTCACAGTATTTACCTTTCAAGAATTTTCAGCAGCTTCATTGCAATATTACTGGCACACATCCAATAGACACACGTTAGGACAGAAGCGGCCACTCACAGGTTAAGAGTGAGTACATGCTCTTGCAGAGGATGAATCCCATTTCCAGCATCCCTGTGGAGTGGCTCACAGCTGCCTGTAACTCTAGCCTCTTCAGGTACCAGTGCTT